>NC_134100.1:66659136-67337636 GCF_000715075.1 Nicotiana tabacum
CTACAGGTCTGTTCTTAAGAGTTTACTTGCTTTCCTCTATATTTCTATTGTCTTTTATTATTATTCGTATAAGTTTTAGTAAGTGTCCTGTCATAGCGTCATCACTACTTCGTCGAGGTTAGGCTCGACACTTACAGAGTACATAGTGTCGGTTATACTCATACTACACTTTTAAACTTCTTGTGCAGATCCCGGTATTGGTCCCAGCGGCGCGTAGAAGAATTTGCTCGGATCCGACTTGCTCAGGAGACTTGAGGTAGAGCTGCTTGGAATTCACAATTCCTGAAGTCCCCTTCTATTCTGTCTTTACTGTTTATTTTGCTTCAGACATATGTATTTCATTTAGATCATATTTGTAGTATTCTAGTTGCTCATGTACTTGTGACTCTGGATTTCTTGAAATAGTATAGAATGCGTTACTTATGTCTTTATCACATGTATTTCAGATTATTTCAGTTTTAAAACATTAATGTTCTGCTTTTAAATTGTTAAAATTGGTTAATTCAATGGTTGACGTCAGCTTGCCTAGCAAGTGGATGTTAGGCGCCATCACGGTCCGGTAGTTGGGATTTCGGGCCGTGACAAGTTGGTATCAGAGCACTAGGTGGACTAAGTCTCAAAAGTCATGAGCAAGCTTAGTAGAGTATGGAGGATCGGTACGGAGACGTCTATACTTATTTTCTAGTGGCTATAGGGCTTTAGGAAATGTCACTTCTTTCTTTCTCTATTGTGCGACTTTATTCTATCACTAGAGTTTGAATCATTCTATTCTTGTTCTCTCACAGATGGTGAGGACACATATACTATCCACAGCGGGCAAGAGCCGGAGCCCCATGTTGCAGCCACTATTAGGGGTAGGGGCCGAGGCAGAGGCAGAGCTCACCCTAGAGAACGCAGAGGCAGAGGCAGAGCTCAGCCTAGAGCTCGAGCAACAACACCTATTGTAGAGCCTCAGATCAAACAAGAGGAGGAGATCCCTACTTCGGTTGTACCAGTTGGACCAGCTCAGGTCCCAGAGGGGTTCATTGCCACCCCATACTTCAGGACACTCTTGTCCGTCTGGTGGGTCTTATGGAGAGCATGGCCCAGGCTGGTACATTTCCTATAGCACCAGTCATCTATCAGGCTATGGGAGGAGCTCAAACTCCCACTACTCACATACTATAGTAGATGGCTCACGGATATCAGACTTCGACAGTTCCAGCAGTTAGAGCAATTTAGCCTGTCATTGCTACAAAGCCCAGGGAGGGACCTGCTATGTCGTCCTAGGGGCTGAAGAGGTTGGATAAGTTCACTAAGCTCTTCCCTATTCATTTTGGTGGCACACTTTCTAAGGACCCACAAGATTTCTTGGACCATTGCTACGAGGTATTGCGCAAGATGGGCATTGTGGAGTCCAATGGAGTCGACTTTGCAGTGGGTTCTGCCAAGAAGTGGTGGCAGGACTATGTTCGAGGCAGACCGGCAGGTTCACCTTCACTCACTTGGGATCAGTTATCAAAGCTATTTTTGGAGAACTTCATCCCTTTTACTATGAGAGAGGACTACCACAACCAGTTTAAGCGCCTCCAGTAGGGTAGCATGACTATTACCTAGTACGGGACAAGATTTGTGGACCTATCTTGCCATGAAATTATCTTGATCCCTACTGAGAGGGAGAGGGTGAGGAGATTTATAGATGGCCTTACTTATGGTATCATGCTATAGATGGCCAGAGAGACTGAGGATTATATTTCCTTTACTCGGGTTTGTTGAGATTTCTAGGTTGATCGAGAGGGTTCGTGGTCAGGGTAGAGAGGCGACATCTGAGCAGAGGCCTCGTCATTTTGGTGGTTTCTGTGGTGCCTCATCTAGAGGCAGAGGTTCATTTGGTAGAGGCCATCCTCCCAGACTGATTCAGTTAGCGCTTCAGGTAGCACACAGTGCTTTAGGCAATCGTGGTTCTTATAGGTCTCATCTTGGGCAGCCAGTATTCAGTGCACCTTCAGCTCCTATTAGTGCACCACCGCTACAAAGTTACTACGATGGCCATTTGGGACATCAAAGATCGTCTCAGACTCTGCAGTTGCGCCAACCGAGGGGTTGCTTTGAGTGCAGCGATGCAAGTCATATCAAGAGGTACTGTCCTAGATTGAGGAGCAGCAGACCACAGTAGGGTACTCGTGCCATAATTTCGAAATCGGTTGCTCCACCACCCGCTCAGCCAGCTAGGGGCTGGGGGTTAGGCAGCTTGAGGTGGTGGTCAGGCCGTTAGAGGTGGATGCCAGCCAGTTAGAGGCCGTCCGAAAGGCGGAGGTCAAATTGGTGGGGCTCAGACCCGTTGCTACGCATTTCCAGCTAGACCTGAGATAGAGTCGTCGGATGCGGTCATCATAAGTATTATTCCAATTTGCCATAGAGATGCATCAATTTTATTTGACTCGGGTTTTACTTATTCATATGTGTCATCCTATTTTGCTTCATATCTAGATATGTCTCGTGATTTTTTGAGTGCTCATGTTTATATTTCTATACCCGTTGGGGATTCTATTGTGGTAGACCAGGTTTATCATGCTTATTTTGTTACTATAGGGAGGTATGAGACTAGGGTTGACCTTCTATTACTTGATATAGTAGATTTTTATGACGTGATTTTGGACATGGATTGGTTGTTGTCCTATCATGATATTATGGATTGTCATGCCAAGACTGTGAAGTTATCCATGCTGGGGTTGCCCCGATTGGAGCGGAGAGGGACTCCTGGTCATTCCACTAGTAGGGTCATTTCTTATGTGAAGGCTTGGTGTATGGTCGAGAAGGGGTGTCTGGCGTATTTGGCCTATATCCATGATTCCAGTACAAAAATTCCTTCCATGGATTCGGTTCCAGTTGTGCGTGAGTTCCCATAGGTATTTCCTACAGATCTGCCGGGTATGCCACCCAATAGAGATGTCGACTTCTATATTGACTTGGTTCTGGACACTTAACCTATTTCTATTACACCATACTGTATGGCCCCAATTGAGTTGAAATAATTGAAGGAGTAGTTACAGGATTTTCTTTACAAGGGATTCATTAGACCTAGTGTCTCACCTTGGGGTGTGCCGATGTTGTTTGTAAAGAAGAAGGACGGATTGATGAGGTTGTATATAGATTATCGACAGTTGAACAAGGTCACTATCAAGAACAAGTATCAGTTGTTGAGGATTAACGACTTATTTGACTAGCTTCTGGGTGCTAAGGTATTTTTGAAAATTGATTTGAGGTTTAACTACCATCAGTTGATGATTAGGGCATCAGATGTCCCTAAGACAGCTTTTCGGACTCGGTATGGCCATTACGAGTTCTTAGCGATGTCATTTGGCTTGACTAATCCCCCAACAACCTTTATAGATTTGATAAATAGGGTGTTTAAGCCCTATCTGGATCTTTTGTGAGTGTCTTCATTGACGATATCTTGGTTTACTCCCATAGTCGAGAGGAGCATGAGTAGGATCTACGGATCGTACTTCAGACTCTGAGGGATCATCAGTTACATGCCAAGTTTTTAAAGTGTGAGTTCTGGTTGGACTCGGTTGCCTTTTTGGGCCATGTTGTATATTCCGAGGGCATTAAGGTGGATCCAAAAAATATTGAGGCCGTTCAAAATTGGCCTAGGCCTACTTCAGCTATAAATATTTTGAGCTTCTTTTGTTTGGCGGGTTACTGCCACTGGTTCGTGGAGGGGTTTTCATCTATCTCAGACCAAGTTGATCCAGAAGGGTGCTCTTTTTAGATGGTCCGAAAAGTGTGAGTTGAGCTTCTAGAAGCTCAAGATTGCATTGACTACACCCCGGTGTTGGTGTTGCCTACAGGTTTGGGATGTTACACCGAGTATTATGATGCATCGCGTATTGGGCTTGGCGCGGTGTTGATGTAGGATGGTAGGGTGATTGCCTACACATCTTGACAATTGAAGGTTCATGAGAAGAATCACCATGTGCATGACGTAGAGTTGGCAGAAAGATCTTAATTTGCGGTAGCAGAGATAGTTGGAGTTGCTGAAAGACTATGATATCACCATATTATATCATCCAGGAAAGGCCAATGTGGTGGCCTATGCATTGATTAGGAAGGCTGAGAGCATGTGCAGTTTGGAATTTTTAACGGTAATTGAGAGGCCACTAGCTATGGATGTTCAGGCTTTGGACAACCGATTCATGAGATTGGATATTTCGGAGCCTAGCGGTGTTCTTGCTTGTGTTGTGGCACGGTCATCATTTTTGGAGCGTATCAAGGATCACCACTTTGATGATCCTCACTTATTGGTGTTGAAGGACACGGTGCAGCGGGGTGGTGCCAATGAGATTGTTATTGGAGATGATGGTGGTAAGCGGCTTCAAGGCCATATTTGTGTTCCGAATCTCGATGGGTTGAGAGAGTTGATCTTTGATAAGGCTTATAGTTTACGCTATTCCATTCATCCAGGTGTCACAAAGATATACTGTGGCTTGAAACAACACTATTGGTGGCGAAGAATGAAGAAAGATATTGTTCCTTATGTCTCTTGGTGATTGAATTGTCAACAAGTGAAGTACGAGAAGCAGAAGCCGGGTGCATTGACTCGGAGGCTAGAGATACCAGAGTGGACGTGGGAGCGAATCACTATGGATTTTATGGTAGGCTTACCACGTACCTTGAGGAAGTATGATGTAGTCTGGGTTATTGTGGACCGGTTGACTAAGTCTTCACACTTCATTCCAGTGATGATTTCCTATTCTTCAGAGCGGTTGGCTCAGATTTACATTCGGGAGATTATCCGCCTACACGGTGTCCCCATTTCCATCATTTATTATCGAGGCACAAAGTTCACATCATATTTTTGGAGATCCGTGCAGCATGAGTTGTGCATGCGGGTCGAGCTGAGTACTGCATTTCATCCTCAGACGAATGGATAGTCCGAGCACACTATTCATATCTTGTAGGACATGTTACGTGCATGTGTTATCAATTTCAGAGGTTCATGGGACCAGTTCTTACCTCTTGAGGAGTTCGCCTACAACAACAACTATCAGGCGAGCCTCCAGATGGCTCTGTACGAGATCTTATATGGGAGGCAATGTTATTTGCCGATTGGTTGGTTTGAGCCATGAGAGGCTAAATTATTGGGCACTGATCTGGTCCGTGATTCTATGGAGAAGGTTAAGGTGATTTAGGAGAGACTTCGTACAGCTCAGTCCAGGTAGAAGAGTTGTGCGAACCGGAAGGTTTGAGATGTGGCTTACATGGTGGGTGAGAACGTTCTTCTCCGAGTGTCGCCTATGAAGGGCATGATGCGGTTCGGGAAGAAAGGCAAGTTGAGCCCGAGCTTTCTTAGCCCATTTGAGATCTTGGAGAGAGTTGGCGAGGTTGCTTATAGGCTTGCATTGCCTCCTAGCCTAGTAGGGATACATCCGATATTTTACGTTTCCATGCTTCAGAAGTACCATGAGGATAGATTGTATGTTTTAGACTTCAGCACGGTGCAACTTGGTTAAATTTTAGCCTATGAGAAAGAGCCGGTGACAGTTCTAGACCGGAAGGTTCGTAAGTTGAGATCGAAAAGATTTCCTTCCTTGAAAGTGCAATGGAGAGGTCAACCGATTGAGGAGGCTAAGTGGGGGTCCGAGTTCGATATGCGGAGTGAATACCCCCATATTTTTACCAGTCCGGGTACTTTTCTATGTCCGTTCGAGGACGAACATTTCTTTTAGAGGTGAAGAATGTGACTATCCGATAGGCCATTTTGAATACTGATCACGTCCAAATCACACCTCAATAGAGATATGAAAAAGTCATATGCAATAATAAATACCCAACTAGGAGTTGGGGTCGAATCCACTGGGAGCTAAGATAGGAGTTAGGGGCATATATTTCAAATGAGCAATTGGATTATCTAAATTTCACTTCCACAACATGGATTTGTTTTCTATTTCTACTGTTAATAATAATTGCAAGATAAAGAAAGTAGATTAGAGATAATTGTTTTTAAGGTTTTTCCAAATGGATAAAAAGCCTAGGGCTGTGACCATGACCTAGGTATTTGCCTAATGGGATAAAGATTTTAATGCTTGTTTTGTTGATTGGGGTGTATTATATCTCTCAACTCTAAATTACCCACTCAATACCTCTCAGAGAATGGTTTTGCCCAATTTGGCTTTCTCAAGACCAAATGGGTATCACCCAAAACAGTTGATAAGAGTTCAAGTCGGGTTATTACTATCTCTAGGTTAAACCCTTTAATTGGGTTAATCAATCTTTCAATTGACCCAATTTCTTGTTAGCTAAGCTATCCTAGACTAGGTCCCTCTTTCTCAAGTAGAGACTAAGTCAAATAGGCATGAATTAATATTTGCAACCATCAGTTCTACAATTAAAGCATGAGCTAAGCTAAATAATCAACACCCAACATAAATAAGCACTAAATTAGATACCCATAAGGTTTACACACTAGGGTTGGGTCACAACCTGTTGCTCCCAAATGCACACGCAAATATACGTGATCGTACAAGTAATAAAATGATAAATCGAGTGTCGAACCCACAAAGATTTGTATTAACTACCCACTAAATTCACCAAGATTGTTATTAGTCAAGCCAATTTGAGTTCAAAAGTGTGATTATACTAAACAATAATTCTAACTAGTAACTAAATTATCAAACAACAAAACGGTTGTTGTGTATTCAGTAGAGACAAATATTCCAGGGTTGTGATCGATTCACCAATCCTATTGTGTTCTAGTTAACTCTCCCTTTAATATAATTCACTCTTGGTTGTTAATTAATCAAAAACTTGCTCTCGTAGCCTTCTCCCGAAGTACTACCCGCCTATTCAAAGTAGATCAACGCCTATATTCCTATGAAATCAATCTATTAAGAACGCATTAAGATTAAGATATTTAATTAAGCACGATGACTAGGTATATTCCTATCCAAACCACAAATCCGCCCCCTCATAGTTAAGATCGTTCTCTCTTCAATTCTTCTCTAATCTAAACATGGCTTTCCCAAGCATAGCATAGATAGTAAATACAACCTAACTGCTGGTCAGACAATTAAGTAATTAATCACAGAATTGAAGAAAGAACCATATATTGGTGAATTATAATTAAGGTTAGGTCAACGTTAAAAAACAATATTCATGGCTAAATCACAACCCTAGAACTATGGGTTTTAGCCACTCATGATAATATCAAAACAAATTCACAAGTGTTGAAAACTTGAAAATACTAAGAAACGTTGAAGAAAACTGAGATATCCTTGCTCCCCGATGTTTCTTGTGTGTATTTTCCCTTCAAAGTGGCATCTCCCCCCTCCCAAAATAGGCTTAGTCTTACTTTTATACGCGTTGGATAGGTCTAGGGCCGAAATAACCTTGTCCCGGGCAAAGTGGGAGAAATTTCCGTCACTAGTGTCCGGGGCAGTATGGGGCACTAGCTCTGGCAATTTAAACATTTTGTCCACAGCGCCACATGTGGCGTGGGGCGCTGCCTGTGGCGCTGGAATTTCCCATTTTCCCTCCGTTTTGGCTCTAATCTCGCATCTTTCGCCCCCAATTACTTTTGGATGATTCCTACACATAAAAATATCACAAATTAATATAAATCACTACATTTTACATCCGAAATCCACGAAACACGTGTAAAACATGAGGCGATATACATACAAATATATATACTTTAAGCTAAATATCAACACCCACACTTAAACTCTTGCTCGTCCTCGAGCAATGGGACTATCAACTATACCCCAACTACGTACAAATCTCAACTATAGAGGAGCACTTCAATTTTGTTTTTTTTAACCATACACTCTACCCTTGACTACGATCGATACAGGCTATCAAGCATGAACATATAAAATTCACATTCTTCCTGTTTTATACATGCCCAAATATATCCATTTCAATTCAATAAATTCAAACAACCTATCCGTAACCACTCTATCTCAAAAGCCGACTTGTTACCCCTAAGCACCCTCAACTCACACATTCACCCTACAAGAGACGTTTACAACATTACCAATCCTTCATGAGATCATGTGCCCTCACCAAAAAACAAAAGATTGAACATAGAATAGTTCACACATTCAAGTATTCTTTTGAATATAAATTAAGGACATCACACAATTGAACAAAATTCGCTCACTCTCACAAAGAATTAATGAACATCCCGTAGTCGTACTATAAGCTTGCTCGTAGTGTATATCTCTACTAATCTAAGCTAGCCAAATCTAGGATCAATTAGGACTTTAAGGTTGTAATGTAGGCTAAGGGACGGGTATGATATATTTAGGAATAGTGACTAACCCTCATAAGCACTTTAATACACTACACTCACAAATCGAGCACATCTTCTTCTCAACCAATTCACTCGTCATACACCATATATAACATAACCCTCTTTTCAATTAAACACCTCTATATTTCCACTAGCACGAATTAATAGGATTAGGAGATGTGTGTTTTTCTACATTATTTGAATAATTCTTTATCTTTCTTGCAATTGTTTTTTAATTTTTTTTCCTACACACACTCCATACATTAAGGTTCATCGGCTAGTGAACTTTTTTCACAACTTTAGTGCACCTTAAGGGCCCTTCCATTGTCTACTGAAAAACTACTCCCCAATCTCTCACCTTACTTCTTTTAGCGACTAAGTGCCTTAGGAGGTAAAGGTTCAACAATCTCAAATTAAGAACAAAATAGGGGTACGACTTGTAATGTGGGTGCCAAGGGAAAGGTCTATAGGCTCAAAGGGGCTAGCAACGGAAACTTTTATTTTTATGTGACAAGCACATCTATGATCAAGCAAGAAACTCCTACGTCATCTCCTAGACTAGCTCAACTTAATGATTTCGCTTCGATTAACACACGGGGCAAGTTCTAGACTACACAGGATAGCACAGAAGATCACAAATCCTCACACACACATTGCACATGACTCAATCAAGATGGTTCTGTTCAACTCTCAAGTCAAGAAAGCACATATAATTGAGAAATTTAAGCAATAATGCACTATGTGGCATACAAGTCGAACAACTGAGAAAAGGTGTCACAAAATAGGCTATTTACTTTACTTAGGTATCACAATTCAAACCAAATGCACGGGAAGATAGATCGCATGTCATAGCCTAATATGCCAGCACCAAACATGTTACTAGGTATCTAAGAGCAACTCAGTTTCTTCCTAACCTACTCCTAATAAAAATAAAGTAGCCGGTTCGAGCTACACCTGTGGAAAAGAACCGGCGCCCAAATAAAAACCAAGGGATACTACCTACCTATACTAAAAAAAATAAATCTTTTTGGTGTTTTTAATCGGACTTTATTCCCTCAAGAAAATTGCTCAAAAGATCCATCGTCAGGAAAAGTCCGAACTTTTTCTGATTGTTTTCCTTTTTTTTTCTTTCTATTTTCGTTTTTTGAGAACTTAGACTATGTCTACTACGAGTTCTAAAAGATAAACTAACAAATAAAAAAATAGTTTTATACAATTACATTTCTGAAAGTAGTCTCCCCACCCTACACTTATTTTATGCATAGTCCTCGATGCATGGTCATTGATAAAAAAAATTAAAACAAGGGTGAGAAATACTCCCTGAGACTCTCTCGGGCCTAGCTCTAATATGATCCTCAATATTAAGGGTCGGGACGACCCGACACTTAAGATCAAACGTGCTCCTCAGCTTCAACTTCGGGTACTCGGACTTTCCCCACTCTGCAAAATAAAAACAACACAAAACTTGACCCTAAAAAAATTAATAAAAAAATAAAATACAGGCTGGGTTGCCTCCCAACAAGTGCCTTATTTATAGTCGTGGCACGACTCTGCTACTCTGCTCAGACTGGGCGCTTTTTCTTCTTCTTTCTCCCATGAAGTCTAGCATTTTTGCACTCTCTCAGAAGATCTCCTCTTTCATCTCTGGCTCTTTTCTCAATCGTCTTTACACACTCAGCTTGCAACACCACCTCCTCTAACTCAGTTGTCCCATCTGAATCACTACAATTCACATAAGAACTGTGCTCTATCCCCTTCAATTCGACCACAGTAATCATTCACAAGTCCTCATAATGCTTAGGGAGCTTAAGTTCCTTGTACACATTAAAAGTTATTTCCTCATCATCAACTCTTATCTTTAACTTCCGTTCCCTCACTTCAATAATCGCTCCACCAGTAGCTAAGAATGGCAGCCCCAAAATAATGGGCACTTCCTCATCTGACTCGTAATCAAGAACAATAAAATCAGTAGGAAGAATAAACTTTCCCACTCGAACTAACACATTCTCAATAATTCCTTCTGGCATAACTAGTGACCTATCTGCTAATTGTAAAGTAATTGTAGTAGGTCTAAGCACCCCCAATCCGAGTTGCTTGAACAAAGAGGATGACATCAAATTTATACTAGACCCTAAATCATATAGGGATCTACCAACTTCTTATTTTCTGAGAGACAGAGGAATTGTGAAACTCCCAGGATCCTTCAACTTAGGAGGAAGTTTACTCTGATCTCTAGCACTTCACTCTTCAGTAAGTGCAACTGTTTCAAACTCTGTATGTCTTCGCTTGTTTACCACAATATCTCTGAGATACCTTGTATACTTAGGCACTTCATGCAAAATTTCGACCAAAGGCAAATTCACATGCACTTGGCTCAAAATATCTAAGAATTTCGTGTACTTAGCGTCATCTTTTTTCTTCTGCAGTCTTTGTGGAAATGGAGGTGGTGTCCTTGTCACAATTACTAGCTTTGATCCTTTGTTCTCTTTCTTATTCTCCTCAACTGGCTTGGGAGCTAATTCCCCTTCAGGACTAGCTGTATACTTCTTTTTCTTTGGAACTTCTTCTAACACTCTTCCATTTCTCAAGGTAACCGCATTGACTTGAGCTTTAGGATTAGGCTCGGTATCACTAGGAAGAGCCCCAGCTGGTCGAGTATTTTGGGCACTAGCAAGTTGTCCCATTTGTTGCTCCAAATTTCTCATCGCTGTTGCTTGGGCCTACTGGTCTGCCATTAATTTCTTCATCATCTCTGCTGCTTAGGCCTGCTGGTCAGCCATAAATCTCTTCATTATCTCCTCAAGGTGACTCGTCGAGTTTTCATGTTGTTCAACATGAGGTGGTCTATATTGTTGTTGAGGTGCTTGTAGCCTGTACTGATTCTGAGCACCTTGGTTTCCACCCCAAGAGAAGTTTGGGAGGTTCCTCCAGTTAGGATTGTAAGTGTCCCCATACTAATTTGCCTGGCCTCAATTTGCATTACACATAAAATATACAGACTTTGGATTTACTGGGAATAGATTGATCATGTGACCTTCTCCACAGACTTCACAAAATATTTGAACATGTTGCACTGGCTGGGGTTGTTGCTTGTTAATAACCAAGTTCATCTGATTGACTTGGTTGGTCAATCAGATGACATCTAACTCGAGAACCCCTGCAGATTTTTGCACTATGTGTCTGCCCATCTCTCCTTGCCAATCAGGATTGCTTTTAGAGAATTTGTTCAATAACGCATATATCTCATCAAAGCTTTTCTCCAACACTTGAACTCCAGCTGCAGCATCTACCACAATCTTTGTCTCTGGATGTAGCCCTTCTATGAAAGTGTGAGATAACACTTCGTTTGTCTGAATGTGATGAGGACAGTCTCTGAGCAGCCCCTTGAACCTCTCCCAAGCTGAGTATAAAGACTCCCCGACTTTTTGTTTGAAGACTAGTATTTCACTTATGATCTTTGCAGATTTTCCTGAAGGGAAGAACCTTGCCAAACATTTTCTTGCCAAATCATTCCACAATGTAATAGAATTAGCTGGTTCTGCCTTCAACCATCGCTTTGCTTTGCCCAACAGAGAGAATGGGAAAAGTGTGAGCCTCACATAGTCTGGAGTGACTCTGTTAGTGATGTAAGTATCACTAATCTCCAAGAAGTTTAGGATATGTTGTTGTGGATCCTCATATGAAAGACCCATAAGTTTCCCATTCGCATGTAGTAGCTGGATCGCTCTGTTTCAGCTCAAAGTGTCTAGTGATATTGGGCTTCACAATTCTGGAGGTGAAATTAGCAATGCTGGGCATCGCCACCTCCTGAACCGCCATATGCTGCTCCTCTACCATGTTCACAGGAAATTAAAGTCTGTCTTGGCTTCTGACCCTTCGCATTCAATCAAGGTTCCTGAGAGCAGAGCAACAATTAAGTAACGTTAGACTTGAGGAAATAAACAATTATAGCTAAAACTAGACAGTAGTCAATATTCAAGTCCCCGACAACGGTGCCAAAAACTTGTTGCTCCCAAACGCAGATGCAAGTATACGTGGTCGTATAAGTAATAAGATGATAAGTCGAGTGTCGAACCCACAGACACTTATATTAACTACCCACTAAATTCACCCAGATTTTTATTTAGTCGAGCCAATTCGAGTTCAAAAGTATGATTATACTAAATAATAATTCTAACTAGTAACTAAATTATCAAGCAACAAAACGGTTGTTGTGTATTTAGTAGAGACAAATATTCCAGGTTTGTGATCGATTCACCAATCCTATTGTGTTCTAGTTAACTCTCCCTTTCATACAATTCACTCATGATTTCTAATTAATCAAAAACTTGCTCTCGTAGCCTTCTCCCGAAGTACTACCCGCCTATTCAAAGTAGATTAACGCCTATATTCCTATGAAATTAATATATTAAGAACGCATTAAGATTATGATATTTAATTAAGCACGGTGACTAGGTATATTCCTATCCTAACCACAAATCCGCCCCCTCAGAGTTAAGATCGTGCTCTCTTCAATTATTCTCTAATCTAAACATGGCTTTCCCAAGCATAGTATATATAGTAAATAGAACCTAACTGCTGGCCAAAAAATTAAGCAATTAATCACAGAATTAAAGAAACAACCATATATTGGTGAATTATAATTAAGGTTAAGTCAACGTTAAACAACAATATTCATGGCTAAATCACAACCCCAGAACTATGGGTTTTAGCCACTCATGATAATATCAACAATTTCACAAGTGTTGGATAATTGAAAATACTAAGAAAGGATGAAGAAAACTGAGATATCCTCGCTCTCCGATGTTTCTCGTGTGTATTTTCCCTTCAAAGTGGCGTCTCCCCCCTCCCAAAATAGGCTTAGTCTTACTTTTATACGCGTTGGATAGGTCTAGGGCCGAAATAACCTTGTCTCGGGCAAAGTGGGAGAAATTCCCATCACCAGCATCCAGGGCAGCGTGGGGCGCTGCCAATTTAAACATTTTGTCCACAGCGCCACATGTGGCGTGGGGCGCTGGAATTCCATATTTCCCATATTTCCTCCGTTTTGCCTCTAATCTCACCTTTCGCCCCAAATTGCTTCTGGATGATTTCTACACATAAAAACATCACGAATTAATATAAATCAATACATTTTACATCCGAAATCCACGAAACACGAGTAAAACATGAGGCGATATACATATAAAAATATATACTTTAAGCTAAATATCACAATCCTAGTAAAAGTCTAGCTACTCATAATGGGGTTTGAAGAAAATAAGGAAGAAAAACTAAGTAAACTCATAATGGAAGCTTAAAAGGATTAAATATAATGTAAATACACCAAAGTAATGTAAAACTTCCTAAAGTAGTAAAGGAAAATGGCTACAACAAATTCAGAGGTTCAAATTTAACCTAATTTTGTGAAACTCATCTATTTATACAAGGCTGAAAATCTCGGACAAAAATGCCCCTCGGGAGATTCTGCGGCCGCACAATTCCATGTGCGGTCCGCAGATTTCTTCATCTGACAGGAACTTGAGTTCAGAGGCTCCTGGACTTGGTCTTTTTGCATACTCTCTGATCTTTGACTCTTATCCCAGCTTTGCGGCCGCACAATTCATGTGTGGTCCTCACTTTGCACACATTTCTGCTAAATTCTTCTTCTTGGTTTGCGGCCGCAGATGGAATTCTACGGTCCTCAATATCTTCTGTAGTCGCAGAATTCCTTCTGCGGACCGCACATTTGTTCTTCTGCGCCCTTTATTGCCTTGTACTTTAGACTACTCCTTTTTGAGTCAGATTTCATCTCGGGAGACCAACTTCCAGCATTCCTGCAATTTCGAACAATATCATTAGTTTAGAGAACACAATTCAATATTTTTGGACTAAAGCAAAAGTTAAAAGGCGCTAATAAACTGTCAAACTCCCCTCTTATCAAGTACTAGCCCTAATTATGGTGTTCTAAGACCTGCCATAGCTTCATTTATTATTTATTTATTTGCGTGCATGGTCCGAGTCGCTTTTCGAAAAGCTTTTATGTAAAATTTTGAAAAATGTGATTATTGCCCTAAAATGAGACTTGAGTTGACTACGATCAATATTTTTGGTAAACGACCTCGGATTGGTATTTTGACAATTTCAGTAGGTTCGTATGATATTTTTGAACTTGTACGCATGTTTGGTTAAGGTCCGGGGGTGACCCGAGCATATTTCAGCGTGTTATGTGAAAAACTTTAAAAATGAGTTTTAAAGTTGATATTCTTGAGTTTTGATGATCGATTAGTGTTACTTGATGTTATTTTGATGATTTGAGGTAGCGAGCAAGTTTGTAGGATAGTATTATACTTTTTTGCATGCTCGGTTTGGAGCTCGAGGGGCTCGGGTGAATTTCGGATGCAGAACGGACTAAATTGGAATAGCTGGTGTAATGTCTGCTGCTTCAGGTCTGCAGGTCACGCAATTGCGCTGACCTGTTTGTAATTGCGAGTCCCGCTTTTGTAGAGTTGGACTCGCAAATGCGACATATAGGGAAGGGATTGTGGTCTTCACAAATGCGAAGTGTCAGTTGCAAATGCAAGGTGGGTGATCCTCTTTTGCGATGAGGTGGTCGCAAATACTACTAGAAGCTAGGTTGGACAACTTTCGCAATTGCGTTGGCTGTCTCGCTTTTGTGAAGCTAGGTTAATGGCAAATGCGCTGCTTTATGTTGCAAATGCGACATCAAGGGATTGTTGCGCATTTCCCTTTTACGGACAAATGTTTGCAGGGTTCGCAATTACGATACCTGTAGCTGAGTAAAAGAGAAAAATATCGGGACTTAGCTCATTTTACGCCATTTCTCAACCCCAAACATTCTAGAGTTAATTTTTGAAGAACTCTTTCTTCACAATACATTGGTAAGCAACTCGAATTTATTTTTTATCAATTCTCCATTACTTTTCATGAATTTTTAACATCAAATATAGGACTTTCATGGTAGAAATTAAGGGTTTTGGGTAGAATTTAGGGATTTTATAAAATTGAGATTTAGACCTCAAATTGAGGTTGGATTTCAAAGCAAATCACATAAACGAGCTCGGGGGTATTTGGATAATCGAATTTTGGTCCGAATCTTGAATTTCGACTAAGCGGGCCCAAGGTTGACTTTTGTTGACTTTTCAAAAAATGATCAAAATTGAGCCTTTTTCATTCGTAGTAGTTTCTGAAGCTTATTTTGAATTGTTTGAACGATATTTGGCTAGATTTGATTGGTTTGGAGGCTTGTTTGAAAGAAAAAGTTGTGGTTGATTTTTGAGTTAGTTGCGAAAGAGATATTTGTCATTCATGCCTTTTTTGATATTTGTTAGTTAGTTGCTACATTTTATTTGATATTCGGTTTATTCATTCTTTAATCAATACTTCCTTACCTGTTATATGATCCTACATGTATTAATTGTATACCTTCATTGATGTATGTCTTTACTTGCCTTTATTACCTTTACCTTACTTGTTGCACTTTATCATGATATACCCAATTGTGTGAGTCCTTTAGCTATTCTTGTACTTATGAATTATTGAGGTTTGTGAGTACAAGGAATTGGTTATTCTCTATTGTACTGGTAGATGCTTGGTGTTTTGTACGCTTTGGTACCTTTTTGTATTGAGATTACGTTATTGGCAGTGTTGAGTTGTTTATGTTAATGAGTTGATATTGGGAACATGTGCGCACCGAAATAATATCGAAATGAAATGATAATGGGATCGGGTTGCACGCCGCAACAGATATTGATATGATATTGGGATCGTTGCACGCCACAACAGATATTGATTTGATATTGGGATAGGGTTGCACGCCACAACTGATATTGTGATAAATATTGGGATCGGGTTGTGCGCCGCAATAAAGTATGATATACTGTGATATGAGTATCTAGAGATGATATTATTCTGGGGCCACCTGTTAATTGACCTTCGGGTCCGTTCTTACAAGTTTACTTGTTTTCCTCTATATTTCTGTTGTCTTTTATTATTATTCGTACAGGTTTATAGTGAGTGTCCTGTCATAACTTCGTCATTACTTCGTCGAGGTTAGACTCGATACTTACAGAGTACATGGGGTTGATCGTACTCATACTACACTTCTGCACTTTTTGGGCAAATTTTGGTGTTGGTCCCAGCAGTGCGTATAGGAGTTCGCTCGAATCCGACTTGCCTAGGAGACTTGAAGTAGAGCTGCTTGGCGTTCGCAATCCCTGAAGTCCCCTTCTATTCTGTCTTTACTGTTTATTTTGCTTCAAATATATGTATTTCATTCAGACCATATTTGTAGTATTCTAGTTGCTCATGTACTTATAACTCCAGATTTCTGGGAATAATATAGACTGCGTTACTTATGTCTTTATCACATGTATTTCAGATTATTTTAATTTTGAATCATTAATGTTCTGCTTTTATATTGTTAAAATTGGTTAATTCTATTATTGACGTCGGCCTGCCTAGCAAGTAGATGTAGGCGCCATCGTGATCCCGTGGTTAGGATTATGGGCCGTGACAGTATTTAAGTTATAAATACTATCTTTTTACATAAAGCTGTTGATATATATCAAAATTATATTAAGATATGAAGTTTTGATTGGAATTTCAGAGAGAAAGAAGAACACACCACATACAAAATATATACAAATCATATATAAAATACATACAAAAGACATATTGTATAAAATTTGTATAAAAATTATATTTAAGTTGTATGATGTTGTACTTGTATTTAACTGGGTAAGAATGATGTATGAAAGTTGTAGATAAGTTGTAAATAAGTTATATACTGTATAATTAGTTGTATGAAATTTGTTTTTAGTATGTATGTTGTTGTAGATATATCAAATTTGTATTAAATTTGTACGAAATTTATTTTTAATTTGTACGTTGCTATACCATACATTATTCTTTTCTTACTTGATTTTTCTCCCTCTGCTTCTTCTTCTTCTTCTTCTTCTTCTTCTTCTTCTTCTTCTTCTTCTTCTTCTTCTTCCTGTTCTTCCTCTTCTTCCTCTTTTTCTTCCTCTTCTTCTTGTCCTCCCTACCTTTCTGAGCCGAGGGTCTATTAGAAATAACCTCTCTACTTTCACTAGGTAGGGGTAAGGTCTGCGTATACACTATTCTCCCCAGACCCCATATGTGGGAGTATACTGGGTATGTTGTTGTTGTTGTTGTTGTTGTTGTTGTTGTTGTTGTTGTATACCACATAATTTCTTATGGATATACGCTAATATATGCTAGAGATACACTGATATACAAGATGAGAATTAGTAGCTTTTTTTAATTTAAAAAAAGAAAGAAAGAGATGGAGTGAAGGAGTCTATCCCGTGGCAGTGAAAGAGATGAGTTGGGTTCGTGAAAATGGTTTCTAAGAACTGGGTTCTGCTTTCGGGATTTAGTTATGGAAGAGATAGAGTATTTAGGGGAGAGTTACCTTATGGAACAGTGTTGGAGGGGGGAGTAATGGTGATGGAGAAAATGGAAGAAGACTGCCAATATAATAGTGTGAGTTTTTGAGTTATTGCTGCGCTTGGGAGGTAGAGAGGGGGTTACGAGAATTAGAGTAAATAGGAAAGTACGGTTTACGGATATGAGTATATCATTTTTGTGGGATATGGCTATAGAATGCCAAATGTTTTGGGATTCTTTTGCCAAACGTAATTTAACACCAACAAATTTAGCAATTTCTATTATGCAAAGTTACCCGGCGTGTTAGTTTCTGTTTTCTCTTTTCTTTTCTAGTTTGATATTTGGTTACCTATATGTTGTTTAATGATTAGCTGGTGTTTTGCATATCCCATGATTCATGTGCTTCTCCGTTGTTTAACATTAATGACTTCCTTCTTGCTTTATTATTTTGAAATAATGATTTAACAATAATGTCTTAGCTAGGCCAATGAAGTTAACAGAACCGAACAATTTCCATCGACTTGGAACAATGTTTACCCGTAAAATGGCAAAGTTAAATTTGTTACATGGTTTATAGACAAACGAACCGATTTGATCCCAAAATAAAAAATAAAAAAAATAAAAAATAAGACTTAGCGTTGAAATCGAAAGAAATAGCAAGCCTGATTCCGGTAGCAAGGATTCCGAAGACAATGATAAGAATAGTTCTAAGCAGAAAATAAAGTTTGTTATAAAACAATGCGAGAAGAAGAAGAGTGTTGCAGAGAAAAGTAGAGAGAGTTCTTATTGATTTGGGATTAATTATAGTGAAATAGAACCCCTCTATTTATAGGGAAAAAGTGACTTAGCTACCAAGTAACAAACCCTAAAATTTCTCTAAAATATAGACATTCACCTTAAATACAATTCTATTTATAACACTGCCCCTTTATTGTCTATTCAACAGATAATGTGCCTTGTTAAAACTTTAACTAAAATAAAATTCAGTGGGAAAAAATTCTAGTGAAAGAAAAAGAGTACACATATCTAACAATATGCCTTTTGGTTGCCTCGTTAAAAACCTTACAAGTAAAACCCTGTGGGACAAAACCTTGTAAGGAAAAGAGAGTACAACGCATATTAACTCCCCCTGATAAGAGCATCAATTCACATCTTTAAGCCTTTGCACAATCTTGTGCACCATCTTCAAAAGATCGTTGGTAGAGATTCGATAAACAAATCAGCCGTATCAACTTGTATGAATATATTGCACCTTGAAATTATCATTCTTGATAGATATGGAATGTCTTCATATAATGTCGTGGAATGACTTTTTCAATATCTCTATAGAGGCAAAAAATTTTGCCATCACATTATCATGCTTATAGTTATAGCAAGATACATATGTGCACAAATTACACTTAGGATATGGTACTTCAGAACCAAGAATTGTATATGCTTTAAGCGATTTGAATCCTTTAGGGATTGTCATATAAGTTAAGTCATATAAGCCATTTAAATAGACTTTAGATGCATATCAAGTTTTCATGTCATGCTAGACATCTAAGATAGATAAAAGTGATTGCACACACTATTGACTATATACTTTCAAGTGTTTGAACTGCAAGTCCAAAACTATATATCTTTAATATGAAACAAATTCTATTCGAATTCCTTCTCTTTCATTTGGCCAATATTTTTGTGTCCGTATTCAAAAAGACTTAAGATCCTCATCTATACTTAGCGCTATCATAAATATCGTCGACGAACATTTTATATCGGTTCGAATATTTTTTCATAAAGACATAACATAGAGATCTCTTCATTCATATTTTCCGTTACCTGAACCTATCCTGGAATTTTATGAAATGTTATGTCATGTGATCTTCCAGATCACCTGCCTCCTTATTATGATCATTTTGATCATTTGCTCATATTCTTTATCAAGAATTTTATTTGAAACCGATTTGTCTATACGTTTTAAGCGTACCATAGACTTTGTCCTTCTAGGACTTATTCTAATAGAAGTATTTGCAGTGAAAATATAGTTACTTTCTTTGGGTCAACAAATGCATCTCATATGCTTTGCAATATATTGCTTATGAATTATCTTTTTATGAACTTCAAATTAGTATTATCTTATTTGAGAATCAAGATGTACAAATAATATTTCATTTCAAGTAACGTTTTCTCAACTGTTTATCCCGTCTCCCCATCATGTTAGAAAAACTAACTTGCTTCCAAAACTTTAAAAATTCACCTTTGTGCATTATGGTGTTAATCAAAATATACACCGCACATCAATAATAATAAGATGGAATTATTTGGTTCATGACCCTGAACCACTTGTGAGGGAAGAATGTAAAATACTTTCGTATATAACGTATATCAACTGATATAGATAATTTGTTCTCATAAGCAATAGTTTAGCTATTAAATGAAAACACTCAATAAATTATTTTGCCAAACAAACTGTGATGTAAACTAACTTATCAAGATGAACTATCTTGAATAGAAAATCTAAAAATTATACTCTAAATTAAATTATTGAGCAAGTTACCTCGTAAACATCAAGTTGCAGGTTACAATAATTGCACATATAACCATCTCATAGATGCATCTTATGTGGTATACATGGAAGGTGAATGAGCCCATATTCACCTTTGATATTTTCGTATTCATGGGATTCAATCCCAATTTTAGTTGGTCTATTGATTAATGAGAACAAACAATATAAGAGAATTCATAAAAGAACTTTCTAGTTCTTCGATATTTACCCATGTGAATTCTCTTTTATTTTTGCACATCATACTTAATTTAACATGACTAAACCAATTACGCCAACTCGATATCAATAAACTCCAAATTTATTATGATATGAGTTTTATATCAATAAACTTCTACTTTATTGTGGCAAACAAACTAGAGAATAAAGTGGGTAGCTTTTTACATACATATTACCCCGCTACAAGTTGTACTAATAGAAGATATTAAATATTTCCTTTATTTATAGTCTCAATATAACCATCTGCTTTTGTGAATACTATAGAAACTAAATAAGTTTCTTTGAGACTTACTACGATATAATACCTTATTGATAATCAATTTTATTTTTCCAAAATAGTTAATTGGCTATTCTAGAGCTTTCAATTAATTTTGTACTACCACATATATTCATCAACATCCATATGGTGAAAATCTCTTTCAAGGAGAAAGTTATACCATTATAGTCATGGTCAAAATCATTATATGCAACTTTTGCCTTGTAATAATCACATTGCCATAATCACAATAGGTACATGATCAATGACCATTCATGCCATAATAATAAAATTATTTTCCTATTTCATCTCAAACCTCCTTCTAGAGGTGAGTGTGGTATATTCACTACCACTAGCATGTTTATATTCTTCCAAGAATGAATATGTATTCATAAATCACATGCTATCACATTCACACCATGAATGAACCATAGTCATCTGTATGTGCTTTATGAAATCTCATGTCAAATCGATGGCAAACATTAATTTCACAGAGTGAAGGATTATTTTGACAATCCTTATTATTCTCATTACCACAATGATGACGATTATAATTTCGTCTATTGCCACGTCCACATCTATTGATACCTTTACGGTAATAATTTTATCTTCTTTCAGACTTATTACATATTGCTACCACATTCTCTTAAGGGAATGGGAATGAAACAAATTCAATGGAACGTGTTTCCACTTCTTTGCCATAATCATACATGAATTTGATTATGGCAAGGCATAGAAATTTGACCACTTCGGGTGTTTATACTTTCTTGCAAACTCTATTAGAGTTATAATCAAAGTTTATTGTCTTTCCTTGTATTTAAAATCAATTATAGAATTTTAATAATTTAAAAGGGAAAAAGGTTAATTACTTACCTTAAATCCAGAATTTAATCATGAAGGAAATTTATGGAATAATTGATAATCATTATGCTCAATACCAAAGCTTCTACTTAATTAGTTAGAATCTCGTGCTGATAACGTGTTATAAAATAATAAGAGAAGAAGAAGAGTATTGCAGAGAAAAGTAGAGAGAATTCTGTTTGATTTGGGATTAATTAAAATGAAATAGAACCCCTCTATTTGTAGGAAAAAAGTGACTTAGCCACCAAGTAACAAATCCTAAAATCTCTCTAAAATATAGACATTCACATTAAATATAATTCTATTTATAACAAAGTTATATTATTTGGCTTGCCAGTAAAAAGTTAGCATAAGGTTTGCCAGAGATTTTGTGCCTATAATGGTTGTTGAAGCTACTATTTATAGCTATACATAGGGAATAAGATCCTACGATCAAGCCCTTCTTAAGTGAAAATAAAGGGGGCCATTGATGAATATGTAACGGCAGGCCATGAATGCCAAAATTCTCTACAACGACTGTATATTTAATACCGAAGAATATTCTTCATTAAATATTATCTGGTGACAAACATTCGTTTGCTTCCGTTGACTGTGTTCCCTTCGGGATCTACCCGATACCAACCAAAGTTGTTGTCCTCGGTCTTCATTTTCACTCCCTTCATCTTCCGTCTACCTCCGGTTTCATGTGTCATGTAATCATTCGAGCATTTAATATAAACTAATTTTATCCTATACAGATAGCCCTCCTGCTTTTCAGTGGCACATCTTTGTTTCATCGAGAAGTTGGTGAAGATTTCTTTCTTGGCGGAAAATTTTATGAACCCTTCTGAAATGTTTCTGACGCTTGATAAGATGCACGTCTCCTCACATTTAATACCCCGAACACGTGTTACCTCACGATTTAGCAATATTTTCGCCGGTTCTTGAGGTAATCATGACCACGTTTTTATCCGCCTATACCTTTACTTATATGCCTCATTCTTCTTTTTTCAATTCTAAAAATTTCATAAGCTTTCCTTACTTCTTTGCACTTAACTCCCTTATGCTTTCATCTCTCTTTGTTCTACTTCAAAACACTTTATCATCTCCTTATCATTATGGATTCTTCTAAAATTTTCAAGAACTCTGGTCTTATCTTTGGTGGAGGTCCGAAGAGGAGCAAAGATAAAAAGAGGTTGATGTTGATACTGATCCTCCCACGGTAAGCACCATCATACCTAAACATCTGAACACTACCAAAGATTTTAAAGAGAATTCCTTACTTTAAACCCTCGAACTTGGGCTGTTGGTAGATACTCTTCTTCTATTCGCCCTTCCAGTATTCCTACTGTTAAGGAAGATTATGACTACCATGCCCTAAATATCATTGCCCCTGACCTGATAGAGCGGGTGACCTTCATTAAGAAGGGTTTTACGTACGTTTACACGTATCCCTTCACTTTGGGTCAATTTTCTTTGACTGGGGGACTTGACCCTGTGATTTTGGAGTTTTGCCACTGGTACCAGGTTTGTTTGGATCAATTGGGCCCTTCGGTGTGGCGAACGGTGGCTTGTTTGTGGCGGCTATGCCTGGAAACGAGGGAGCCCCTAACCCTGGCACATATGATGAACCTTTACTCCCCCAAAATCTTCCGTGGGGGAGTAATAAACTTCAGCAAGCGTGGCCACCATGCTTTTCTTAACAACATGGATGATGACAATGATCGTGGATAGATGAAGCAGTTTGTCATAATGCTACCAGGGATATCATCCCGACCACAACTCCGTCTTTCCCCGAATCCTAGAGTCATTCATGTAACTTCAGAATCTACCTCTTTCTCCAAAAAAGGTTGTCCCATGTCATTGTTAACCCTTTTACTTTTGTTATTTCAGCTACTCGGTGGACACCACCAAGGTTTGAAGGCATGTGCCGATGGGTTCAGAATATTTTGAACATTACTACGCCAGAGACCTGCCGGTGGAAGGAGTTGGTTGCCAAATACGGGTGGAAGTCCAAGAACCACGGTAAATCGACTCTCCCTTCATTATGCCTTTGTACATAAGAAAAATTATTAACCCTAGATTTTGTTTAATTCAGGGCTCCCCGCAGGATTCCGTTTCCTTCCTTGAGGAGGACGATTTGGCCGATCCCATAGAGGCTGCAAGGTTGTTGCAGAAGGCTCTCACCTGGACCGGTGACCTCAGGTCTGCTTCCGGTGCAGGCGCTTCTTGTGGAGTCCCCGGCTAGAGAACAAGCAACCAATAAGGTGACATGTTTCCTCTACTAAGGTAAAAACAAGAAAGTGAAGAAAGCCACGTCTGAGCTAGCCGCAACCACTGTGGTCATTGACGATGATTGGGAAGCCAGTGATGAAGAGGCTTCCCTCTAAAGGAGACAACGATATTCATTAACTCAACATAATGCTTAATCTGGAGAGCTTAAAACCCCAACCGAGGGCGGGCTATGGGAAGAAATGGATTTAGTGGAGAATGCTGATTCTCCCTTTCCTATTTCAGTTGTTGCTTCCTATCACACCCCAAAACCGAGGAGCGCGACCGACGCTCAACCGAGTGAACCCGACCGAGCAAGCCTACTAGATTTCTTTCTTCCCAAACTCATTCATGAATAAAGAGAATATATATTTTCGTTAATCAAACGATAAAGTGATCATGTTTGCAATACCAATTTATTACCATTAGTTACTTCATTTTAAGGTCTCAATTTCACACACGTTTTTCATTATTTGAAGTGGAAATAGTAATTCAAAAACAACATAACGAGTTTGACTTCCCCAGTGCCAATATACACCCCACACTATGTCTACGGAGCCTCTATAGATAAAGAAGAGTACAATGATAATGCCGGCAATAAGGCCTCGACTATACCTCAAATAGAATACACAAAGTACATAAGATACATGACCCCAGGATAAAGTGAAGCTCACCAAGTCAGCTGGGAAGAAGGTGTACTGCTATCACTGATCAATATCTCCCGTTGTGGAACCACTTGCATCCACTTAAAGATGCAGTGCCTCCGGCAAAAGGGACGTTAGTACTGTCGAATAGCACTAGTATGTATAACTAAATACCCTTTCAATAGAACAAATAATATTACAAGGAGGAATAATCATAAAATCAATAAAAGTCTCGAACAATACCAAAACATCAAGTTTCACGTAAATTCCCATATTTTCAGATTGGTGATTCTTAGCACCGATATACCATTGTTCACAATACCATTATTCATAATACCAATACCACCGTACTCTTAGGACGGAGTCCGATCACGATCTGATCGGCTAGGCTATCTCTTTAGAGACATCAACCACAATCACTCTCAATCTCAATAGCCCCGTACCTTTAATACAGAGTCCGATAATGACCCGATCGGCTAGGCTATCTCATTAGAGATATCAACCACAATCACAAATTAAATTATAATTTCCAGCATAATCACCACCATGTGTGAGACATAGTGTCCGATCGCGACCCGATCGGCTAGACTGTCTTATTCGAGACATCAACCTTTTTATATCAATTATCGCATTTCATACTTCTTTCACATATTTCATTTCATTGGCACTAGTGGCCACAATTATAAAATCATTCTTGGCACGTTGGCCGTGTTTAGTATTTTATGTTCACCCTTTTCACTTTCAAATATCAACATCATTATCACCAACAACAATAATTCAAATCAAGGTGTGTAGTACAAATGTGAGCAATTAAGAGTCTAAGGCACATAGAGATATTTTATAAAATTTGGCATAATAGTCTTCGTTTGAACTTGACTTGAAGTCGAAACATTATTAATGCAAAGCCCATACTTGAACACATCCTCAATTGATAACATAACATGAATAAAGCATTTAGGATACTTACTGAACATATATCTTTCAACACAAACTTACTCGGATTAGCCAATTTTATAATGAACCACTCGGGTCTTACATAAATTATATGAATATCGTGAGATTCAATTTTAAGAGAAGAGTTTAGCCAACATACCTCAATAGAGCTTTTTTAAACTCTAAAATGTTCCGGAATTATTAGCAACTTCAATCTATTATAGAAATATAACAAATTGAACCAGAATTAGGAAGATGCACATGGTTCTAGCTCATTTGAGCATTTTATCAAACACTAGGTGTGCATTAAGGTTTCAAGGTCCTTTTATGAAGGATTCCATCATCCCACAACCCAATCTTTACCATTTTTAGCTCAACAATCTTCCTACGCCCTTTTATAACACATGCATGTAAAATAAACAACTCTCATGCCCAAATATTATCTTGCTAATTACCCATTTCTAGACAAAATTCGAAATTGAGGGTTAGGGTGTAGAATCTTACCTCTAAGATGAAGACCTAGTGAGTTTCCCTTCTTAATCTTCCAAAATTTGAGCAAGAATTGAAGAGCAATTATTGAGGAACACCTTCTCACTCTAGGGCACTCTCTCTCACTCTAAAATGTCAGATTTTAGCTAAAAAATGGCCCAAAGCGTGTATTTAACGATGTAGGGTCGAGTTTTAAAAACCCAAAAATAGAGCTCCGGAACAAGGTCTGTGATGGCATAATCGATATGCGAACCGCATATCGGTCGCCTAATTGGTGTCTAAAACTGACAAAAATCTGTCTGTGTCTGCGGTCACTATGCGGCCCGCTGACCTGTTCTGCGGTCGCATAATGAACCGCAGAACAGTTCTGCGGTCGCATAGTCGACTGCAGAATGGCATCCAAACTGACCCTCTCATGCCTTACTTCTGCGGCCACTATGCGCCCCCTAGAGTAATTCTGCGGTCGCATAATATACCGCAGAAACGCATTTCGCTGCCGAAACGTTTTCTTTACTTTCTAGTGCATTGCTCAACACAAAGAGTTCGAGTTGCGTCACCATTAAATATTATTTTTCTTTTGTAAAATTTTACGGGGCTTTACATTCTCCCCCACTTAGGATTATTTGTCCTCGAATGAGGGTCAAAATCTGTTATTAGCATCCAATGTGCCCCAATGTTAGTTCACATACACCAGTAGTTTCAAAATTTGGCTAACTTCCAAAATTTCCAAAAATTTCTCCACAGTCTCCCCTGAAACTGGGCCTATCCACCTGTCAGAGAATCCCAAAAACCAATCCTAACAACATATACATAACCTATGATGCAATATAACACTATAACAGCACCAACCATGGCCTCATAAGAAACATATTACTAGGAAAGGAACGCCCTTATCATCAACGGTACAAATGATACATAATTCATAGAAGTAACTCTTAGCATTTTCACAAAGCACAACTCATAAATACATGGTCATTTAAACAAATAAGGATACTTTTTCTTCATTTCTTCCTCGGCCTCCCAAGTAGCCTCTTCAACCTGTTGGTTTCGCGATGACACTTTCATGGAGGAAATTCCTTTATTTCTCAATTTTCGGACTTGCCGATCAATAATAGAAACAGAAATCTCTTCGTAAGTCAATTTCTCATTTACCTCAATAGTCTCAACCGAAACAATGAGTGTCAGATCTCCAACTACTTTCTTCAACATAGACACATGAAATATTGGGTGTACTAGTGACATCTCAGGTGGTAGCTCAAGCTTGTACGCCACCTCACCGATCCTCTGAATGATATTTTACGGTCTGACATACCTCAGACTCAATTTCCCTTTCTTACCAAATCGCATTACACCCTTCATGGGGGAAACTTTCAAGAATACCCAATCATCTTCTTTGGACTCCAAATCCCTATGACGAACATCTGATGACTCTGAGCAGTCTTCAACCTCTCCTTAATGATTTTAACTTTTTCCATAACCTGATGCACGAGGTCTGGCCCTATCAATGCTGCTTCACCAATTTTGAACCACCCAATGGGAGATCTATATCTCCTATCATATAAAGTCTCAAATGGTGCCATCTGAATGCTAGCATGATAGCTATTGTTGTATGCAAATTCTATGAGTGGTATATGATCATCCCATCTACCTTTGAAGTCTAGAACGCAAGCGCACAACATATCTTCAAGCGTCTAAATAGTCCGCTCTGCCTGCCCGTCAGTCTGCGGGTGAAAGGCTGTACTAAGATTCACCTGAGTACCCAAACATTTCTGAAATTTCTTCCAAAAATTAGCAATGAATTGTGTTCCTCGATAAAAAATAATGGAAACTAGGGTGCCATGCAATGTGACTATTTCTCTAATATACAATTGAGCATACTGTTTTGCTGTGTCGGTAGATCTAACCGGCAAAAAGTGTGCTGATTTCGTGAGTCGATCCACAATCACCCAAATTGAGTCAAACTTGTACGGAGTGCGTGATAATCCTACCACAAAGTCCATATTAATCATTTTCCACTTCCATATTAGAATTTTTATGTTTTGTGCCAACCTACCGGGCCGTTGGTGTTTAGCTTTCACTTGCTGATAATTTGTACACTTCGCCACAAATTACGCTACATTCCTCTTCATGTAGTTGCACCAATAGACTTCCTTAAGATCATGATACATTTTCATAGAACCTGGGTGCACAGAATACCTAGAAGTGTGAGCTTCAGTCATAATTCTTTCCCGGAGACCATCCACATTTGGAACACATAGTCGCCCTTGGTACCTTAGTGAACCATGATCCATGCCAAGATAAAAGGACATGGTCTTATATTTATGAATCCCCTCTTTCAATTGCACCAACAATGGATCATTGTCTTGCTTATCTTTGACTTCAACAACAAGCGATGATTCAGTCCTATTTTGCACAATTACCCCTCCTTCATTAGAGTCTGCAAGACGAACTCCCAAACTAGCCCATCGGTGAACTTTCTTGGCCAATGGCCTTTGATATGCCTCCAAGTGAGCCAAACTACCCATGGATTTCTGGCTAAGAGCATCTGCCACAACATTGGCCTTTCCTGAATGATATATAATATCAATGTCGTAGTCCTTGAGTAACTCAACACATCTTCTCTACCTAAAATTCAATTCCTTCTACTTGAAAATATATTGAATCCTCTTATGGTCTGTGAATATATCCACATGGACCCCATATAAATAATGACGCCAAATTTTCAATGCAAATACCACTGCCGCAAGTTCTAAATCATGTGTTGGATAGTTATTTTCATGATTCTTGAGTTGCCTAGAAGCATAAGCTATAACCTTGCCATGTTGTATTAATACACATCCAAGCCCGATTCTTGAAGCATCACAATATACCACAAATCTATTTATATCCTCTGATAGATTCAACACCGGTGCCGTAGTCAATCTTGCTTTTAATTCCTGAAAGCTCTTTTCACAAGCATATGACAATTGGAACTTAATTTCCTTCTGTGTCAATTTCGTCAATGGGGAGGCAAGAGTAAAAAACCCTTCCACAAACTTTCTGTAATATCCAGCTAAGCCTAAGAAACTGCGAATCTCTGTTGGAGTTGTAGGCCTCGGCCAATTCACAGCTGAAATTTTCTGAGGATCAACCTTAATTCCCTCACTAGAGACTACACGACCCAAGAATATGACCGATTCAAGCCAAAATTTATACTTTGAAAATTTTGCATATAACTAGTGCTGATGTAGGGTTTGCAGAACTACCCTGAGATGATCGACATAGTCTTCTCGACTTCGTGAATATACAAAAATATTGTCAATAAACACTATCACAAAAGATTCGAGAAATGGCTTAAAAACTCGATTCATAAGATCCATGAAGGCCGTTGAGGAATTTGTTAGCTCAAAAGACATCACTAGAAACTCAAAATGCCCATACCGGGTCCTAAAAGCTGTTTTCGGAATATCCCGCTCCCTGATCTTCAATTGGTGATACCCGGATCTTAAATCAATCCTGGAGAAGTACCTAGCACCTTGCAATTGATCAAACAAGTCATTTATCCTTGGCAGTGGATACTTATTATTGATTGTGACCTTATTAAGCCGCCGATAGTCAATACATATTCTCAGTGACCCATCTTTCTTTCTTACAAAAGGACTGGTGCGCCCCAAGGTGACACACTTGGCCGGATAAAACCTTTTTCTAAAAAATCTCTCAATTGTTCCTTTATCTCCTTCAATTATGCTGGTTTCATTATGTAGGGTGGAATAGATATAGGATGCATGTCTGGCATCACATCAATCCCAAAATCAATCTCCCTATCTGGTGGGATCCCAGGGAGTTCATTCGAAAAGACTCCCGTAAATTCATTCAAAACAGGCACGGACTCAAGTGTAGGTGCCTCAGCATCGGTGTCCGTAACCCGGAATAAATGGTAAATACATCCCTTGTTGATTATCTTTGTGGCCTTAAGGTAGGAAATAAACCTACCATTCGGAACTACATCATCACCCTTCCACTCAATAACTGACTCGTTTGGAAATTCGAATCTAACAGTCCTGGTTCGGCAATCAAGTTTGGCAAAACAAGAATAAAGCCAATCTATCCCCATTATCACATCAAAATCGACCATTCTCAATTCAATAAGATCGGCCACGGTGTCCCGACCACGCAACGTGACAACACAATCCCTATAGACCCGCACGGCCAAAATAGACTCACCAACTAGAGTAGATATAGAGAACGATTCATGAAACTATTTCGGTTCTAGCCCAAATTCCATAGCAACATAAGGAGTGACATATGACAAAGTAGAACCTGGATCAATAAGAGCATACACATCATGAGATTGGACAGTCAATATACCTATGACAAAATCTGGAGAAGCCTACGAATTCTGGCGACCCCTCATAGCATAGAAACGATCGGATATTCTCGAACTCTGTGCTCCACCCCTAGCTGTACCATGCCCTGCAGGTGTTGGAGTGCCTCGAGCTGGAGGAGGTGCTGCAGATGTAGTAGCTGTAGAACTAGCTGGCTGTGCCATGCCCCTACACTCACCCTGGCGGGACGAACGACAATCCCTCTAAATGTGACCCCTCAATCCGCATCAATATGGGTAAGTCCATGTAGCATATTCCTAGATGCATCTTTCCACACCTAAGACATGGGGCCCTCATCTGCTGCTGGAATCTACCACCATGACGACCCTCCTGATATGAGCCTCTGTTACCCCGACTGGGCCTAAAATGGTTCCACTGCTGCTGCTGACTGGGCCCTGATAGCGGTGCACTAGCCTAAGACTGAGCAAAGGACTAGGATGGTCCTGACGACCCTTCCCTGAATGTTGAATTGCCACCAATAGAAGAACCACCAAAGTTGCCTGCAGACCAGGCCTTATTACTACCATCTCGCTCTATTTTGTTCCTTAATTTGCAGGTCTCTATGGCTTGAGCGAATGCCACCATCTTTCCATAGTTCATATCAGAATTCAAGGCTGTTGTAGCGGCCTCATTAATTACCAAGGGACTAAGGCCCTGTACAAATCGGCGAACTCTAGCCTCCATAGTGGGCAGCATGTAAATAGTATTCTTAGACAGGTACGCGAATCTCATATGGTAATCCCACACACTCAGGCTATCTTGCCTCAAGTTCTCAAACTCAGCAGCACGGGCTGCCTTAGTCTCGGCAGGCAAGAAATAATCAATGAAGGCATCGGCAAACTTACCCCACCTCGCCAGAGGGCTCCCTTCTTCACGTGACTCCTCCCATAGTTCGAACCAAGAATATGCTACGTCTTTCAGATGGTAGGAGGCCAATTCCACTGCCTCGGTCTCAGTAGCACGCATAACTTAAAGAGTCTTGTGCATCTCATCAATAAAGTCCTGGGGATCCTCCTCTGGGTTAGTACCCGTGAATACTGGAGGATCCAACTGGAGAAACCTATTCACCCTAGAACTAGTAGACTCCCCTGGATGACTGGAAGAAGTGGGTGCAGCATTTAATCTCTAGGCCTGGGATGCCACTATCTGAGCCAATATCTGTATGGCTCCCCTAAGATCAACATCAGAAACACCAGGATCAGAAGCTGGAACTGGAGGTGGAAATGGTATATCAGTTGGAGGGACCATTGCCCCCTCAGTAGGTGTAGGGATATGTGCGGTCTGATCAGTTGTAGTAGAGTCACGCAGTGTAGTAACTGGAGGAATATTCTCACTCCTTGGGTACTCACCCGCATCATCAATTATAGGGTCAACTGTCACTCCTGGGGTGACATTGGCTCTTTGGCCAGTTTTTGCCTTCTTCTTAGGTGCCATGTACTGAAAGTTAAAGTAAAGCACGAGTTAAAGGAGGAACAATCTTACCATCAGCTTTATCGCACGATCGAGAACATGAAATAAGGGTATTATTCCTAAATGCCCATGTAGCATCCTAATTATATATGTGGTCGACAACACACCGATAATAAGGACTATACTAGACACTTTAAAACCTTTGGCTCTCATACCAAGTTTGTCATGACCCAAAACCGAGGAGCGTGACCGGCGCTCAACCGAGTGAACCTGGCTGAGCAAGACTATTAGATTTCTTTCTACCCAAACTCATTCATGAATAAATAGAATATATATTTTCGTTAATCAAACGATAAAGTGATCATGTCTGCAATACCAATTTCTTACCATTAGTTACTTCATTTTAAGGTATCAATTCTATACACATTTTTCATAATCTGAAGTGGAAATAGTAATTCAAACACAATATAACGAGTTTGACTTCCCCAGCGCCAATATACAACCCACACTATGTCTACGGAGCCTCTATAGATAAAGAAAAATACAATGATAATACCAACAATATGGCCCCGACTATACCTCAAACAGAATACATAAAGTACAAAAGATACATGACCCCGAGATGAAGTAGGGCTCACCAAGTCAGCTGGGAATAAGGTGTACTGCTATCACTAATCAATATCTCCTGCTGTGGAACCACATGCATCTATTTAAAGATGCAGTGCCCCCGGCAAAAGGGATGTTAGTATTGTCGAATAACACTAGTATGTATAACTAAACACCCTCTTAATTGAACAAATAATATTACAAGGAGGAATAATCATAAAATCAATGAAAGTCGCGAACAATACCAAAACATCAAGTTTCACTTAAATTTCCATATTTTCAGATTGGTAATTCTTAGCACCGATATACCATTATTCATAATACCATTATTCATAATACCAATACCACCGTACTCTTAGGACGAAGTCCGATCATGACCCGATCGGCTAGGCTATCTCTTTAGAGACATCAACCAAAATCACTCTCAATATCAATACCCCGTACCTTTAATACGGAGTCCGATCACGATCCGATCGGCTAGGCTATCTCATTAGAGATATCAATCACAATCACAAATTAAATTACAATTTTCAGCACAAACACCACCATGTGTGCGGCATGGTGTCCGATCACGACCCGATCGGCTAGGTTGTCTTATTCGAGACATCAACCTTTTTATATCAATTATAATATTTCATACTTCTTTCATATCTTTTCATTTCATTGGCACTAGTGGCCACAATTATAAAATTATTCTTGGCACGTTGGCCGTGTTTAGTATTTCATGCTCACCCTTTTCACTTTAAAACATCAACATCATTATCACCAATAACAATAATTCAAATCAAGGCGTGTAGTACACATGCGAGCAATTAAGAGTCTAAGGCACATAAAGATATTTCACAAAATTTGGCATAACAACCTTCATTTGAACTTAACTTGAAGTCGAAACACTATTAATGCACAACCCATACTTGAACACATCCTCAATTGATAACATAATATGAATAAAGCATTTAGGATACTTACCGAACATATATATTTCAACACAAACTTACTTGGAATAGCCAATTTTATAATAAACCACTCGGGTCTTTCATACATTACATGAATATCGTGGGATTCAATTCTAAGAGAAGAGTTTATCCAACATACCACACTCGAGCTTCTTTAAACTCTAAAATATTTCGGACTTCTTAGCAACTTCAATCTATTGTAGAAATATAACAAAATGAACCAAAATTAGGAAGATGCTCATGGTTCTAGCTCATTTGAGCATTTTATCAAATACTAGGTGTGCATTAAGGTTTCAAGGTCCTTTTATGGAGGATTCCATTCCCACAACCCAATCTTTACCATTTTTATCTCAAAGATCTTCCTACACCCTTTGATAAAACATGCATGTAAAATAAACAACTCTTATGCCCAAATATTATCTTGCTAATTACCTATTTCTAGACAAAATTTGAAATTAAGAGTTAGGGTGTAGAATCGTACCTCTAGGATAAAGACCTAGTGAATTTCCCTTCTTAATCTTCCAAAATTTGAGCAAGAATTGAAGAATAATTATTGAGGAACACCTTCTTACTCTAGGGCACTCTCTCACACTTTAAAATGTCAGATTTTAGCTCAAAAATGGCCAAAAGCGTATATTTAACGAAGTAGGGTCGAGTTTTAAAAACCCAAAAATGGAGCTCCGGAACAAGGTCTGCTATCACATACTCGATATGCGGATTGCATGTCGGTCGCATAATTGGTGTCCAAAACCGGCAAAAATCTGTCTGTGTCTGCAGTCACTATGTGGCCCGCAAACCTTTTCTGCGATCACATAATGAAGCACAGAACAGTTCTGCGGTCGCATAGTTGACCGCAGAATGGCATCCAAACTGACCCTCTCCCGTCTCACTTCTGCGGCCATTATGCGGCCCGCAGAGTGATCCTGTGGTCGCATAATGGACCGCAGAAATACTTTCACTTCCAAAAGTTTTTCTTTAGTTTCCAGTGCATTGTTCAACCCAAAAGGTCCGAGCCGCAGCACCATAAAATATTATTTTTCTTTTGCAAAATTTTATGGGGCCTTACACTTCCGGTCCTATGAAGTCGGATACCAGGCCTCTTCTACCTTCGGTTGGTGAGCAACGAACAAACTGCACTACCTCTATCGTAACTGCTTCTCAACTTACTACACCATCAGCTTCATCTCCCTCTACACCAGCTATGCCTTCATTACCAGCAACTACTACATCTCCTCCGCTGGCCGAAGACACCATGGAGGAGGATGTCCCTCCTCCCCAGTCCCCTGACAACGGGAATTTGGGGCACACCTATTTACCCCCTTCTGCAGATCCCCAAGGGAGGAGGAGTTTCTCTCTCTCAGTCTCAAATGAGTGCCACCTGCTGTCCAGGCCGATGGAGCTCGCCAATTACCTGAAGCCGCTGACTTCAGAGAATTATAAGAAGAAAATACACTCTCTTTCAAGGGAGTATATGTTAAATAATGCCATGCACAATGCAGTAGTGGTATTGTACTTGTTCTTTTCACTACTTGTTTTTATTCGTCTGTTATAACAAAGTTTATGACATTGATATTTGTTTTAGAGGCCAACTTCCTCGCATCTGAGGGCCTTCATAGATTGATCCTTGACAAATACGGACTTATGTCCAAGCGGGATCAAATGTTGGCCGAGGGGAATCAACTCGCCGCATATCTCATTGTACTAGAGTCGATGGTTGCTGAAGCGACTGAGCTTGAAGCCCGGTTGCAACAGAGTGAGTAGGAGGTGATGGCTCAAAACCAAGAAACCACTCAACTACATGAACAACTCTAGGATGCAAAGGCTAGGTAGGTTGAATCTCAAGATGTGATCTTGCTACTACTGAGCGCGAGTCTGCCTCCATCGAACGAGCAAATAACTTAGAGGTAGCTTTGATCTCAAAAGCTGAAGAGGCTGCTGCTGCCTAGGAGAAGCGGGCCTGGATGGAAGATAGGTATAAGTAGATCATGGATCAAAATAAGGTTCACATAACCACAATCTGTGATCTCGATATTAGTCTTAGTGCCATGAGATCCGAGTGGGATGGCCTTTTGACCGGGGTTAATAGGCTTAAAGCAAAACTTCAGCACCAATGGGATTCCCTCATAATTAAATTAACATACTCTATGTACCATATGAGGATGAAAACCTTGGAAGAGGCCAAACGGGACGTTATTGATATCGACGAAGCGATTGCTAATGCCCGAATGCTGGAGTTGACTGCTCGAGAACACCTCCTGGCTCGGCCTGATACAACTGACTCTTCTAGTCCCAGTTCTGAGTTTTCAAGAATCGGGGAGGATCTTGAAGAGAATAACTATGAAGGCCAAGATCCTGCACCGCCAGTAGATCCGCCTACTTCTCCCGGGGGCGTAGATGCCTATCTTCCCCCGAGTTCCGGTGGCGACGAAGTATAGCCTTTTGCTTTCTTTTCTTTTGTTGTTTTTTTTGGATTTTTGTACTTATGCGACCTGGCATTTTTGATAAATAAAAGGACTTTTTGTTTAAGAATTGTGCAAAGTTCATGCTTTTTGCGTCGAATTAAGTGAGGTTTCGGGTGTGTTTTCTTCTGATAACTTTTGGGTTTTGGGCATAAATTCTTTAGGAACCAACCCTTTACTATGAGGGTTTAATAAGATAGGGCCCTCTTATGTTTACAGTACTTTTGAATAGGACGTCTCTTGTTCATTACGGCACTACCATTTGAAGCTTTATTTAACTTTGAAATGATAAAATTAGTTTATTGTTTGGACACGAAATAAGATAAAAATAAAAGGACTTCATTTTATTCCTTCTGTCTTCAAAAGTACATAAGCATTCATTTGCTGAAACAAAAGAAATTTCCAATACATGTGGCTAATTTGTACAAATTATTTCTACGGGCAGTCCCCGGCCCCAATGAGACATTATTATTCCTGGGTCTCATAATCATGATTTTCGTGGAAATCAAGGTATCGCATTCTCATACTATTACCCCCAATGTTTGATTGCGGATAATGCGAATTGGAATACCAGAAGTTTGGTCCTATGGCAAGCTTTGTTTCCCATTAGTAATTTTGCCATCGAGCCAAAGATTATTTAAACATCCCATAGTGTCTTGTCATTTGCTTGCCTTCTCATTTTAAGGTCTTAACTCTGCTGATGGCGTTTCCTTCGTAGTATGCTTTCAGTCACTGTCTCGTTGAAAACCTTGCCAGAAAAAAAACCCAATTGGGAGAAAAACTGGGCGAAGGTAAAAAGAGTGCAACACATACTTTTAGTATAATCATGATCCATCAATAGTAATACTTTTTCAGGTGAGTCACGTTCCAGTTACTCGGCAATTTGACTCCGTCTTGGTTCTCTAGCTCGTATGATCTTTTTTCGGTGACAGACGATACCCAATAAGGGCCTTCCTATGTTGGACCCAACTTTCCCGCGTTGAGCTCCCGGGTGTTCTGAGTCACCTTTCTCAAAACCAAGTCTCCCACTCTAAAATAGCGGAGATTGGCCATCCGGTTATAGTATCTTTCCATACTTTATTTCTAATCCGCCATTCTTATATATGCCAAGTCCCTACATTGCTCCAGCAGCTCCAATTTGACCAGCAATGCCTCATTATTTGCTTCTTCATCCGTCCGGATGTACAACAAGGTCAGTTCTCCTGCTTCCACCGGGATCAGGGGTTCCGCACCGTATACGAGAGAGAAAGGTATCTCTCCCATGCTTGATTTTTCCTTCGTCCCATATGTCCATAACACGCCTGGTAGTTCTTTGGGTCACTTTCCCTTGGTTGCTTCCAACCTTTTTTTGAGGTTTTGAATAATCACCTTATTGGTTGATATCGCCTGCCCGTTTTCACTCGGATGATATGGTGAAGATGTGATTCTTTCAATTTTTAGGTCTTCAAGAAATTTTGTGACTTTGGAGCCTATGAACTGTGGTCCATTGTCGCACGAAATCTTCTTCGGTATTCCGAACCGACAAATTTTGTTTTTCCACAGGAAATCGACAACTTCGTGCTTACTGATCTTTTGGTAAGGACCTACTTCAATGCATTTACTGAAGTAATAATTTGAAATTAAAAGAAATCCTACCTTCCCGGGACCCGGTGGCAGCGACCCAACTATATCCATCCCCCCATTTCATGAATGGCCATGGGGACAGTACCGAATGCAAGAGTTCTGCTGGTTGGTGCATCAACTGTGCATGGCGCTGAATTTTTTCACATTTATGAACGAATGCCTTCACGTCTTGCTCCATCCGGTGCCAGTAGTATCCTTTCCTAACTAATTTTATCACCAATGAGTCTGCACCAGAATAATTCCTGCAAATTCCTTCATGTACCTCTCTTATGAAAATCTACCTCTGAGGCTCCTAAACATCGGGCCGACAGGCATTGGAATGACCTTATATACAACTGCCCCCTCCCTAGAGGCTATAACGAGCTGCTTTGGTGTGGAGTACCCGGGATGCCTTCAGGTCTTTGGGCAGCTTGCCATGCTGGAGGTAACCGATGAACTCATTCCTCCAGTCCCAAACTAGGTTGGTTATATGTACTTCACATTAGCCGCCCACATACAGTACTGAATGCATGAGTTAGGTGACGGTACCGAAATATGATCCCTTCATCTCCATGGACGATCCCAAGTTGGCCAATGCATTTGCTTCTACATTTTCTTCTCTCGGGATGTGGGTGATCGACCACTCCCTGAACTGCGTGAGCAAATCTTGAACTTTAATCACATAATGTTGCTCCTTTATGTCAAATATTTCATATACTTGATTTACAACTAGTTGGGAATCACATTTGATTTCGATTACCTCGGAGCCAAACCCCAGGCCAATTCAAGTCCTACAATCAAAGCCTCATACTCGGATTCATTTTTAGTCAATGGAACAGTTTTTATGGCCTGCCTCATGGTTTCTCCCGAGGGTGTGATTAGGACCACGCCGAGACCAGACCATTTCACATTGGAAGCTTCGTCCGTGAATAGGGTCCAAACTCCAGATCTCATTTCTGACACAATCACTGCTTCTTTTGTGGCCAAAGGCAGTAACCCAGGATTGAAATTGGCCACAAAGTCGGTCAAATATTGTGATTTGATCGCAGTCCTAGGCTTATATTCAATATCAAATTCACTAATTTCGACTGCCCATTTGTCCAACTGACCTGACAACTCAGGTTTGTGAAGGACATTCTGTAGGGAAAAGGTTGTCACGACGGCTATCAGGTGGCATTGAAAATAAGGCCTAAGCTTCCGAGAGGCGACTACGAGAGCTAAGGCTAGTTTTTTGAGGTGCGGATAACGAGTTTACACTTCCGATAAAATTTTGCTAACATAATAGATAGGATATTGCGTACCTTCGTCCTCCTGAACTAGAATGACACTTATCGCTACCTCCTAGACCACTAAGTATATCAACAATTGTTCGCCTTCTTCCGATTTTGATAGTAACGGAGGGCTTGATAGATATCGTTTCAGGTCGTTTAATTCATGTTGGCATTCTAGAGTCCATTTGAAGTTGTTCTTCTTCTTCAGAAGTGAGAAGAAGTGATGACATTTTTTTGAAGACCGAGAAATGAACCTGCTTAGAGTGGCCAGTCTTCCGGTTAGCCTTTGGACTTCATTCACGCCTGTCAGCTGGTTTGGGATGTCCTCGATGGCCTTGATCTTATTGGGATTTACCTCTATGGCCTTGATCTGGTTGAGATTTACCTCGATCCCTCTTTTGACACCAGAAAACCCAAGACATTACCAGAGCTAACTCCGAACGCGTATTTTTCGAGGTTGAGCTTCATGTTGTGCTTCCTTAGGGTGTCAAGGGTTTCCTGGAGGTGTTTTAAATGGTCACCTACATTCAAAGACTTGACCAACATATAATCTATGTATACTTCCATTATTTTACCAATTTATTTCTCGAACATCTTGTTCACGGGCCTCTGATAAGTTGCTCCAACATTTTTAAGCACAAAGGGCGTCACATTATAACAATATGTGCCAAAGTTTGTTATGAACGAAGTTTTTTCCTGATCCTTCGGGTTCATCTTAATTTGATTGTACCTTGAATAGGCATCGAGGAAACTCATTAACTCATGTCCGGCCGTTGCATCAATCATTTGATCAATGTTTAAAAATGGAAACGAGTCTTTCGGGCATGTCTTATTATAGTCCTTATAATCTACATACATTCAGAATTTGTTATTCTTTTTCGGAACTACAACTACATTAGCTAGCAAATCGGGATACTTTACCTCCAGGATTGAACTAATATCAAGTAACCAAGTTACATCTTCTTTAACAAACCTGTTTCTGACCTCGGCTAGGGCGCTTATTTTGCTTTACCGGTGGAATGCTTGGGTCCAGGCTTAGCTTGTGCACGACCACCTCTAACGGGATACCCGTTATATCTGCATGTGACCATGCAAAACTATCAACGTTAGTTTTAAGAAAATCAATAAATCATTACCTGAGCTCGGGGTTAAGTCTTGTCCCAAAGTGAAATTTTCTATCTAGGAACTTTTTGAACAAAGCCACTTGTTCGAGTTCTTATGCCGTGGACTTGGTCGTATCTGTTTCTTTCGGTACCTTAAAATATCTTGGTACCTGATGGGATTCTGATGACTCCTCCCCTTTGTCATCTTCGCTTGGTTCGGGAGTAGGCTTCGGTTCTTGTAATTTCTATGTGTTGAGTTCCTTCTTTACTATTGAAAACCGATACCACATTCATTTCCCTTATTTTCGGTTGATCTCCTCTTATTTGCTTGATTCCCTTCGGTGTCAGGAGTTTCAACAGTTGATGGTACGATTTTCATCTCATGCAACCATGGTATGCTGAGAATTATGTTGTAGCCCATGTCGCCGCCACCACTTCAAATAAGGTGGTCTTCGTGATCCATTTAGCATTCGTGAGCAGCAAAATCTCCCCTCAAGTTGTCACACTTGCTAAGTTAAATAAGGCAAGGAGCTTTGTTGTCGGAATGATGCTTCCGATTAGCTTGGCTTGTTCCATTACTCTCCATTGAATGATGTTGCTGAACTTTCTAGGTCAAACAAAATGCGTTTAATCTTGAAATCTAGAACGTTAAGAGAAATTACTAGGGCATCATTGTGCGGCAGAAGAAGTCCGTCGGCATCTTCTTTTGTGAAAGTGATATCGTCTTCGGCGACTTCCCGAAGTTTCTTGCTATGAGTCACTGATACCTTTGTCTTCTTGGCTGCCAAGAAGGTTACACCGTTGATCTCGTTCCCCCCAAAAATCATATTGATAGTTAGTCGAGGAGGGTCTTCCCCTATCTTCAAAGGTTTTGCGTTGTCTCAGCTACGGCCGTAATTGTTCTTGGCCTGATCGCTTAAGAATTCCCTCAGATGGATGTTCTTTAACAGCGTTTCCAGCTCCTCGCGCAGATGTCGGCAGTTCCCAGTTCGATGGCCATGAGTCCCATGATATTCGCACCATAAATTAGGATCCTTCTTGCCAGGGTCGGATCTGATCGGCCTCGGGAACCATGATTCCATGATGTTTCTCATTGTCGATACCAACTCCACTACACTAATATTGAAATTATATTCTGAGAGCCTAGGATAAGTGGAATCCCAAGAACTCGATACCTCGTTATCCTATAATGAACTGTTGTTTCCTCTGACCGGATACCATTTGCTGTCGCGTCCTTTGGCCCTCTCGTAGGGCAAGAATCAACCCTTAGATGATCATCGATCTGAGTCAAAATCATCTTTAGATTTATCACTGTTCCTTTCTCGATCTTGACCCTTGGTTGATGCCGGGAACCCGAGCTGATCATCTTTTATCCTTATCTTTGATTCATAACGGTTATGGACATTCGCCCATATGGTTGCTTGGAACTCGAGTAGGCTTTCTTTCAGCTTTTGGGAGGCGTTGGAGCTCCTCAGGTTCAATCCCTTAGTAAATGCCTCAGCTGCCCATTTATCTGGCACGACCGATAACAACATCCTTTCTTTCTGGAACCTGATCACGAACTCACGCAGCAATTCAGACTCTCCTTGCAAAATTATGAATATGTTTGCCTTTCGAGCCTAGAATTTCCTGGCCCCGACATGGGCCTTGATGAAAGAATCTGCGAGCATTTCAAAAGAATCAATTAATTATTCAGGTAGAAGCGAATACCATGTCAAGGCCCCCTTCATGAGGGTTTCTTCGAATTTCTTCAGCATGACTGACTCAATCACATGTTGGCCAAGTTATTTCCTTTCGCCGCCATTGTATAGGTTGTGATGTGCTCCTTAGGGTCTGGAGTCCTATCATACTTCGGTATGTCTGGCATTTTGAACCATTTCGGGATCAACTCTGGTACTGCGCTTGGTTTGAACGGCAATTGGGTGTACTTTTTCGAGTCCAGGCCCTTCAACACTGGTGGTGCGCCGGGAATTTGGTCCATTCGAGCGTGGAACTCTTTCGCGTTCTGATCCATCCGCTCGTTCATTTCCCTCATGAATCTCATGAGTTCGATTTTGAAGGGATCATTTCCCTTGTCGTTACCGGATCCGCTGCCAATCCCCCCGGCTCCGTCGAAGCCGACCTCACCCATCGGGGTGTTGTTATCAACTCTTTGAACTGTTTGATTTGAAGGATCGCCACAGGGAACATGGACTCTTCCATTCGCGTTGTTGGAAGCGCCTGACAATATCTGCTTTAGTTCTGTCATGACTTAGTCTTGCCTTGAGAGATGGCCCATGATGGCCTTTTGCTGCTCTCTCAAGATCCGTACCATTTCAGCAACGTTCTCGTCCTCAGCGTCATCAAAAGTCATCTCACGCACATGTCGGGGATATTGCCCGCCGTGAACCAAGGTTGCAACGTACCCCTTATTGCGGGTGTCGATGATTGAATCCTCGCGTTGGGGCAGATTTTGTTTTGTGCCTCAACGTTGTGTGTGATGTTGACATCATTAGCTACCATTTCTTCGATATTTCTATGAAACAAATAATTAAACAAGTTAGTAATAGATGTAAGGATCAACTTAATTACGCAACTGTCTAAGCCCCACGGTGGACGCCAAACTATTTACCCGTAAAATAGTACAGTTGAATTTGTTATGTGGTTTATAGACAAACAAAATAATTTGATCCCAAAATGATAAATAAATTAAATAAAAAATAAGACCTAGCATTGAAATCGAAAGAAATAGCAAGCTTGGTTCCGGGAGCAAGGCTTCCGAAGACAACGATAAGAATAGTTATAAGCAGAAAATAAAGTTATATTATTTGGCTTGATAGTAAAATGTAGCATAAGTTTTACTAGGGATTTTGTGCCTACCATGGTTGTTTAAGCTACTATTTATAGCTATACCTAGAATCAAGCTCCTCTTAAATGACAATAAAGGGGGCCATTGATGAATATGTAAGGGCAGACCATGAATGCAATAATTCCCTGCAATGACTGTATATTTGATACCGAAGAATATTCTTCGTTAAATGTCATCTGGTGACAAATATTCGTTTGTTTCCGTTGACTGTCTTCCTTTCGGGATCTACCCGATACCAACCGAAGTTGTTGTCCTCATTCTTGGTTTTCACTCCCTTCATCTTTCGTCTGCCATCCGGATCCACATGTCATGTAATCATTCGAACATTTAACTAAGCTATTATTCATTTATTTGTCACGTGATTCTCCATTTCTTTTTCTTTTCTTGAAGGAGATTTTTGAAAGAACACCAAAATAGTCCAAACCAAGGCCGCTAACGAGCTCCTTCATTCTTCAAAAGAATTGAATATCTTTTCCGATTAACTGTTCTCTATATCTTTCTCGACAAAGTCCTTTGGCAAGTTTTTCTTTCTCTTATTTGCTTATTTCCTATCCAGAAAATAGTGCAGAAACTGAAAAATATGTATAATAATACTGTTCTAGAATATTTTTGCAAAAACAAATTTGCAAGTGCCAAAATCAATTCAGTATACTAATTATAATGCCAAATGCTACCACTTCGAACATGTAAATAGCCAAAGTATGAAAAGTGATTAACTGAGTTATTACCGAATGTATTTGACTCACTCAGAAGCCATCACATTACAAAATGAATTTGAGTTATTACAAATGAATCTTGTCTTTACAAAATGAACCCTGCCATTGCAACTTGAGTCTTTTGCTAACTACTACTGTCGAAATTTATTACGTTGCGCTTTCATGAAACTATCCTCTTCTAACCTGGAAAAAGAATAAGGTAAAAGTTAGATGAATTTTATTACGTTGAAGTAAATTAGAGATAATATGATTAAAAGTGAAATACAAAAGAAAAAGTCATAACAGAAATGCAGAATGCGTACGATAAACCCTAATGGTCCGGCCCTTTCCCTGACCCCGCGCATAGAGGAAGCTTAGTGCACCGAGTTGCGATGAAAAACACTTGTACTAGGTAATCAAATCTTGTTTGTTTCTGACAACAGACACCTATCTTGATCCAAAACCTATCTATAGAAACAAGTTTTGAACAATAATCGATCATCAAGATATGATTTGCCGAGCGAGGACGAGACGAAAAACAATATATTAGAGAAAGAAAAAATTGCCAATGGATTTCGCCGAGAAAGATATCGAGAAGTGTCCGCCGGAAAAGATATTCAATATATTCTTTTGAAGAATGAAGGAGCTCGTTAGCGGCCTTGATTTGGACTATTTTGGTGTTCTTTTCAAGAATCTCCTTCAGGAAAAAGAAAATCAACAAACTCCAATATAAGTCATATATATACTTAATACTAATGAGTTGGTTAGGACGCTAGCTTGGTGAAGAGTGCAATTTTTCAAGTTGTTTGTAGCTCTATTTAAGCAGTTGTATCTCCGGCACTTTTGGCTTTAACTGATACGAAAGGAAATGTACACTAAGCTCTCGTTTGGCTGTAAAATAATATCGGTTTCTTTATAGATTTTACGGCAAACGGCCAAATATATCCCTATACTTTCAAAAATGATCTAAGAATACCCCTCGTTATACTATTGGGCTATATATACCCTTCCTGTCATACTTTGGAACAAATATACCCTTATTTTGGATGGAGTGTCATGTGTCAACACCAGATGAAAACGACCCATTTCTTTTTTTACCCGATCCGTTTTAAAAAATCCACCACCAACTCGTTTTAAAATTCAGTTTTTTAACGGCAAAGGGCCAAATATATCCCTGTACTTTCGAAAATGATCTAAGAATACCTCTTGTTATACTATTGGGCTATATATACCATTCCCGTCATACTTTGGAACAAATATACCCTTATTTTGGACGAAGTGCCACGTGTCAGCACTAGATGAAAATGACCAATTTTGTTTTTTACCCAATCCGTTTTTAAAAACCCACCACCCGACCCGTTTTAAAATTCAGTTTTTTTTAAAGCATATATTTTTTAAAAACTGGAATTTGTTTTTGTAAAAACTGAAAAATAAAATAAAATTTGTAAAATATATATTTTTAAGTCTTTTCAGTTTTTTAAAGTATTTTTTTGTCAAAAATGAAAAACAAAATTAAAAATGCTTTAAAAACTGAAATATATATATTCTGTAAAAACTAGAAAAAAAAGGAATTTGCAAAAATATATATTTTTAAGTCTTTTCAATTTTTTTAAAGTATTTTTTTTGTAAAAACTGGAAAAAAAATATTTTTTTAAAAAACTGGAAAAAAGACTTTCCTAAAGCAGTGGACTACATATGCATTAGTTTTAAAAAAATAAAAATATTTTGCAAAATCTTTTTTTTTTCCAGTTTTTACAAAAACAATACTTTAAAAAACTAAAAAAAGTGAAAAATATATATTTTGCAAATTCCTTTTTTTTTTCCAATTTTTAAAGAATATATATTTTTTAGTTTTTAAAGTATTTTTAATTTGTTTTTCAGTTTTTACAAAAAACATACTTTAAAAAAATTGAAAAGACTTAAAAATAGTATATATTTTTTTTTTCTTCAGTTTTTACAAATAAAAATTCCAGTTTTTACAAAATATATATGCTTTAAAAAAACTGAATTTTAAAACGGGTCAGGTGGTGAGTTTTTTAAAATGGATCGGGTAAAAAAAAAGGGTCGTTTTCATCTGGTGCTGACACGTGGCACTCCATCCAAAATAAGGGTATATTTGTTCCAAAGTATGACGGGAAGAGTATATATAGCCCAATAGTATAACGAGGGGTATTCTTAGACCATTTTTGAAAGTACAGGGGTATATTTGACCCTTTGCCCTTTTTTTAAAGCATATATTTTGTAAAAATTAGATTTTTTTTTTGTAAGAACTGAAAAAAAGGAATTTGCAAAATATATATTTTTAACTCTTTTCAGTTTTTTTAAAGTATTTATTTTTGTAAAAACTGAAAAAAATAATTTAAAAATGCTTTAAAAACTAAAAAATATATATTCTGTAAAAACTGAAAAAAAAGAAATTTGCAAAAAATATATTTTTCACTTTTTTTAGTTTTTTAAAGTATTTTTTTTGAAAAAATTGAAAAAAAAAATTCAAAATATTTTTAATTTTTTAAAAACTAATGCATATGTAGTCCACTGCTTTAGGAGAGTCTTTTTTTCCAGTTTTTAAAAATAATATATGTTTTTCAGCTTTTACAAAAATAATACTTTAAAAAAATTGAAAAGACTTAAAAATATATATTTTGCAAATTCCTTTTTTTTCCCTAGTTTTTACAGAATATATATTTTTCAATTTTTAAAGTATTTTTAATTTTTTTTTTGTATTTTTTACAAAAAAAATACTTTAAAAAAACTAAAAAGACTTAAAAATATATATTTTGCAATTTATTTTTTAGTTTTTACAAAAACAATTCCAGTTTTACAAAATATATGCTTTAAAAAAATTGAATTTTAAAATGGGTCAGGTGGTGAGTTTTTTAAAACGGATCGGGTAAAAAAAAGAAATGGGTCGTTTTCATCTGGTGCTGACACGTGGCACTCCATCCAAAATAAGGGTATATTTGTTCCAAAGTATGACGGGAAGGGTATATATAGCCCAATAGTATAATGAAGGATATTCTTAGACCATTTTCGAAAGTATATGGATATATTTAGCCCTTTGCCGTAGATTGTAATCATTTTTTGGCAGATTTTGACTGCAAAATCTTCAAATCCCCAAAACAGCTCTAAAGTATATTTTGAAGTTTTTGAAGTTTTTTACTCACAACTTCAAATTCTTTTCAAGTAAAATACATGTCCAAACACAATTTTAACTTTCAAAAGTCATTTTTCATCTCATCTTCAAAAATTATTTTATTTTTCAATTTTCAACCAAATATATATTCAAACGCTAGCTAATTCTTTTAGTGTTAAAGAAATGCTCTTGAACTTCTTCCACCAAAGTAACCGATTCTTACAAATTTATTTCTGGTGGATTTTGTCTAATTATAAACTATTGTTTTTTTTCTTGGGTCAAAAGGAAATACTCACGTGTTGCTTTTATTTTTTTTAAAGGAAATATATTGCCAATAATATAACTTCAAGAATGCAATAAATAAAAGTATGCAGTAGAACGCGACCCACAAAACTGTTGACAAATTTATATTTGATTTCATGCTTCTCAACATATATATAGTAAGCCGATTGCATGCAGCAAAAATAGATATCACTCAGAAGATGGTGAAGTGAACATGTTATTATAGCTTTGTCTTGTAGGAATTATTTTCGAAGGAATAAGTTGATTTAAGGTCTAATTAGTTCCTATCCTCTCTTAAATACAAATTACAAAGTTACAGAGAATATCAATACCTGTACTTGCGCGAATACATTCAGGACAATGTAGTTCCTCTCACTCCCCACTGTTGGGAGAACTGAAAATCTTGTCAGTTTAACCGGAAACACAATCTCGTCATTCAATTAAAGTTTGGAATTAAAATACGTGAATTGGAGGAGATTTTCACTGGTGTGAAGTGGCGAATATAGGATATTATGTAATGTATGAGCCTGCTTAAATGAGTGATAATCAGTGAACAAAGCTTGGAGCTTCAGAGATTATCTAATGGAGGAAGCTTCCAGAAGTGAGAGAGAGGAAATGTTTATGAGAAAATGATAATCGCCATTTGTTCTATTCACTGAATGAGAGTTATATACAAGAGTCCCTAATTATCACTTATCAGATTACTCTACCACTAACTAACTAACTAATTAACATAGCCAATGAACCATTGCCATGTCGACACTCCTTATGTAACTGCAGCTCATAATATATACTTTCTCTCAAGCTGGGGGTGCAAGATGTTAAGCACATCTAGCTTGCCTAGAAGGTACAGATGAGCTTGACTCAACCCTTTAGTGAGCAAGTCTATTAATTGATCCTTAGTGTACACATAGACTCTCTTGACATATCCATCATTGATTTTGCCTCGAATGAAATGGTAATCTATCTCGATATATTTTGTGCGCTCATAGAAGATGGGATTTGTTGCAATTTGTATAGTAGATTTACTATCACTCACCATAGTGACATGAACCTGAATGTCGACTGCCAGCTCCTTAAACAAGTCCAGCAACCAAGTGTTTTTTGCTATAGCTGAAGCCATGCTTCTATATTCAGCCTCAACTGAACTTCTGGATGTTGTTTGTTGTTTCTTTTACTTTTAAGAAATCGAGGAATCACCAAACTTGATCACATAGTGTTACGATCCAGTCGGTCGTTTTGAAAGTTGTAGCCCCGTTTCCCAATTTACTGCTCACTTTATATTTTACGATTGTATATGACTTGCCGGGGTAGCTGATTCGGGTCCGCAGAGGTTTCGGAATAAGTTGAGACACTTAGTCTCAAGGTTGAAAGCTTAAGTTGAAATGGTTGACCGGATATTGACTTATGTATAAATGGCTCCGAAATGGAGTTTTGATGGTTCTGTTAGCTTCGTTGGGTGATTTTGTACTTAGGAGCGTGTCTAGATTGTGATTTGGAGGTCTATAGTTGAATTAGGCTTGAAATGACGAAAGTTAAAAATTTGAAGGTTTGACCGAGGGTGGACGTTGTGGTTACCGGGCTCGGATTGGAGTTCCGGGAGATGGAGTAGGTCTGTGGTGTCATTTGGGACTTGTGTGCAAAATTTGAGATCAGTCGGACGTTATTTGGTAGGTTTCAGCGTCGTTTGTAGAAGTTGGAATTTGCTTAGTTTCAATAGGCTTGAATTGCGGTGCGATTCGCATTTTTTGTATGTTGTTTGATGTGATTTGAGGGCTTGACTAAGTTCGTATCATGTTTTAGGACTTGCTGGTATAATTAGTTGAGGTCCCGGGGGCCTCGGGTGGAGTTCGGGTGATTAACAGATCGAATTTGGAGTTTGGAAGGTTGTTGTAGCTGAAGCCTTATGGTGCAATCGCACTAGCGAAACTTTGGTCACAAGTGCGGGCTGGGGAGTGCAGAAGTGACCTAGGATGGAGGTGTGTAGTGGTCGCAGGTGCGAGGCAATTTCCGCACCTGCGTGGTCGCAGATGCGGCGTCATGAGCGCAGAAGCAGAATTGGCCAGTAGGGGAGCTTGCGTAGGTGCGATGGAAATTCCGCACTTGCGATTGCGCAGATGCGGAGGAAGGACCGTGGAAGCAAAGGGAGCAGCGAGGCATGTCCGCAGAAGCGGAGGATTTTTCGTAAAAGCGGAACCTCACATGCGGTTAAGTTTTCGTAGGAGCGAAAAGGTTGGACAGAACCTTAAATTCAAGGGTTCGCGATTTTTCTTCATTTTTTAACATTCCAACTCGGTCTAAGGTGATTTTTGAGAGGAGTTTTGAGGGGCTTCTTGAGGTAAGTCACTTGTGGTTAAATTAGTTCAATAATTGTATTTCCCCATTGATTTTTCCACCTAGATTGTGTGGTTTTGAGGTATAAATTGGGAATTTGAGGCTAGGGATTTGGGGAGTTTAATTTGGGGATTTGAGTGACGATTTGGTGTCGGATTTTGGTAAATTTGGTATGGTTAGACTCGTGGTTAAATGAGCTTATGAATTTTATGACTTTTATCGTATTTCGAGACACGGACCTGGGGGCCGGCTATTAAGTCGAGTTTTGACTTTTGATTTATAACTTAGTATTTCTGGTGGAATTGTTTCCTTTAACTCGTGTTGATTTTATCGAGTTGTTTATGGCTAGATTCGAGATGTTTAGAAGCCGATTCGTGAGGCAAGGGCATGCTAGCGGAGTGATTCGAGTTGCTTGAGATAAGTACCGTATTTAAACTCGGTTGAGGCATTAGTTGCCTGAATTGTTGTGATAACCACATGCTTTTGGGTGCGCACATGTGTGGGGGTGATCCCGTGTGCGGGCACCGGGACTGTGTGTTCATATTTGGGTTGTGCTCGGGCTCCTATAAGCCCATAAATGACCGTTAACCTTCGAGCTCTGATATCTAACATGTGGTAACCGTTTATGTGATCTAATTAAGCCATGATGAGTCTACTTAGAAGTTTAATCCATGAACAAACTTGATAAAACTGCTTTCCATTAATGAAATTTCTAGATTGAGCTACGATAGCAAACTTTGCACATGCCTACACTTTAGCATGTTATTTATACCAGTCAAGGGATAGGAGAATCTTATTTAATTCATGATATACTTGTGCACTTGCTTCATTGCGTCTGTATGATACTTTGGGCTGGGGCTTGCGTTTATACTGGGCGGATTATGTTACTGGCACGTGAGTTAGTTGTGCAGCATGTGAGTTGTCCGTGTTGGTTCACATATTGATATTATTAGCACGTGAGTTTTCCGTGAGGATCCATATATTGACATTATTGACACGTGAGTTGTCCGTGTCGCACGTGAGTTGTCCATGCAGATTCTATTGTAAGCACGTAAGTTGTCCGTGCATCGCGTAAGTTGTCTGTGCAGTGCGTGAAATTTGTAGTTTTTTTATTGTTTATCTGATTTACTTGCTTTCTTTCCCCTACATGCCATAATACTATTGAGCGGGGTATTTGAGAATCAGTGCACATGCACACACGGATATTGTATCATGAAGCCTTACAGGCTAGCTTTAAATCTCATATTATGCTAATCAATAGGATAGAATTGTACTGATTTGACTAGTGACTTCAACAAATTAAGCTTCTCTTACCTTGCCCTGTTTATTTGCGATACTTATTGAGTTAGTTGTACTCACACTACACCCTACACCTCGTGTGCAGATTCAGGCATTTTCGGGCACGGTGGTTGTTGATCGTGGAGTTTACATGTTCGGAGATCATCGAGGTAGCTGCTTGGCGTCCGCAGACCTTGATACTACTTTCTCTATCTTTCAGTTTTATGTATTTTGTCTTACTTTCCAGATTGTGTACCAGACTATGTTGTTATATATATAGATGCTCATGTACTCCGTGACATCCAGATCTTTTGGGAGGATTCTTATTTTGAATTTGAGGTTCATATCCAGCATTTGTGAAATTATTAATTATCTAAACTTACTTCCGCATATTTGAGTTTTAGAAATGTTAGTATGTGTGAGATGTCGGCTTGCCTAGTACTATGATAGGCGCCATCATGACAGGTCAAGTTTTGGGTCGTGACACATAGTTTGCGACTGATCATCTGGTGTTTGGGCAAGCAGCCCAATCTGAGTCACACCAATAACTAGTTCAACTACAGGACCAGCCTTTAGCCACACTCCTTGACCTAGAGCATTCTTCAGCTACCTGACCACTCTAAGTGTAGCTTTCTAGTCTGATCTTTTAGGCTTTTGCATGAATTGACTCAAGGTCTGAATGTCATAACTAATGTCTGGCCTTGTGATGATGACATACATTAGCTTGCAGATCAATCTCTGATACAATATAATGTTCTTTAGTACCATATATCCTGTAACACTAGTAGCTTCATCATATTACACTGTGATTAACCTCAAGTTGAATTCCATAAGAGTGATCAGGTGGTTTGGCACCATTAAGTCCTATATCAGAGATCATCTCAAGGACATATTTCTCTGATTCAAAATGACACGATGCTTGGATCTGAGAATTTCAATGCCCAAGACATATTTGAGTTCACCCAAATCCTTTAGCTTGAATTTTTGATGTAGTACTTGTTTGACTCAGTGATCAATTCCTCACTCCTACCTGTAATGAGCAGGTCATTAGCATGCACTAGGATAACCACCATGCTTACTTTCTTCCTTAAGGTAAACAAACAATAATAATTAGGAAGCTTGCTTGAGTCCATATAAGGACTTAAGCAGTTAGAGGTTGTAATAATCCAAACGATACCACTACATCAGGACTCTTTCGACATTGCACAAAACCATTACTTTACGTTCAGCTAGCACTAAAAAGGTTACTCCTAGTAGAAGTGCTAGAATTATTCCAAGTATTTCAGTTGGAACATCTATGTACATTTCTTTTTCTATTCACTCATGATCTAGTCTGGTCGACCAAATCATGATATTGAAGGAGGGGACCGTTTCTTGAAAATAAATTCTTGCAACTACGAAAACCATAACACAAGCACCCCTTATCAATTCATTCTATCTAAGAAAAACAATTCAGCATAGACCACGACCCCCCCTCCCCCAATTTTTACATTTCTTTATCTATATTTTTCCAGATTAAAGAGTCCCCACTCTCCATGTTCTTGAGAAAGTTTTTCAGCTTGCTGACTAAGGTTGACAGCTAAATTCAGTCTTCGAGACCCCATAACATAAGAAAGTCGCGGAGTGCATAAGCCCCTTTAGAGATAGGGGCGACTTTCTTGTGGTAGTAATTGTAACTACCCCGATTGAATTATTTGGGCCCACTCGTTACCAATGGGATCAAGGGTACTTCCAGCAAGAAATATATCGAAGAGTTAGTGCTGGGGTAGCAAAAAATCAAAGTTTATCAGAAGCCTGGTGTAAAATTCCTGAAAAATTAGCTTTTTATGATTACATCGGCAATAAAGCTTCATGATTTCGTGACATACCAAATAAGGGATTGTTAGAAGAAAGCTCTTATAGTAGACAGCTATAGACCTTTGTATAGGTTGGGTGCTTATTTAAGGCCATAAAGTGCTCGCTTGAGGCGGCAAACAGAGATAGAATGATTTTTGAAGATGAATTATCGGCACCTTGAAATGTACTATCGGAACTCTGTTATGAAGATTGATTTAAAGTAACCCAGTCAAATGTCTTAGAAAGGGTAGTGATCTCCCCCTGAAAAGTATCACGACTATAAAGAGAAGAAAAGGGAGGTTGCATGTTGATAAAAGAAAATGGCAATTTGTTGATTAAATACATTGTGGTAGTGAATGCTCAACCCATAGATGCTTTAGTACTCCATTATTTATCATCAAAGTCAAAGCCATTTTAACTATAACTATATGTCGGTCTTTTCTTTCGGACACCATATTCCACAGCGGAGTATGAACACACCACAACTCATGTTTGATTCATATCTTCAGGAGCATGAAATCAAATACCATTGACACATATTATTCGTCGGAGTTCAGACCTCAACCTCTTGATCTGTAGATTTAACTTATTTTTCAAACTTTCTATATATTAAACTTAGAAAGAGCTTAGGACTTTTCTCTAAGTAAAGAAAGCCAGATGTATCTACTGTAGTCATCCCCTTATAATAGTAAGTAAAGTACCTTGCATCTATGAATGACTGCACTCGAGTAGGAGCCCTTAATTAAATTCAAGTAGGTATCTATGATATATCCTTAAATAAGTCTTAGGTCAAATCACAAGTGAACACTAACGAATGAATCAATCCAAAGAAAGGTACACTTTTTTGGATTCTTATGTACTTTCTGGCCCCTGCCTTCTTAAGCGTTCATGTAGCTCGATGTATACCTCCTCATAGATATCACCTTGCAAGAATGCAATGTAAACATCCAACTCGTATAAAGATCAACCTCCAGACACAACCTATGTTATCACTGATCTTACTGTTACCATCCTGGTCACAAGAGAATAGGTGTCATGATAGTTAAGGCCTTCATGTTGGCTATATCCTTTTTCAACAAGACTATCTGTAAACTTTTAAACTTCACCATTAATATGGTACTTGATTTTGTACACTCATTTTGATCCTACAGTATTTGTTTCCTTTTGTCATATCAACAACTTCCCAGATTTTGTTATCCTTCAAGGCTTGAATCTCTTATTGCATAGATTGGATCCACCTAGCATCCTTAACTGCCTGCTTGAAGGTCTGTGGTTCCACCAAGGTTGAGAATTTAGCTAGATAGCTACAATAATCTGGAGTAGTTTTATCATAGGACAAATAATTAGGCAAGGGATACTTGCTCAATATTTTGCTGGGAGCAATGTAATCTTTTATCCAAATAGGCTCTTGGAGTCTCTTGTAGATTTTTTGATAAATGGAGGAGTAATAATTTATGGAGGTGTTGATGCATCTGCTGCTTGCATGACCTGCTCATGTATGGGTTCTTTTTGCGGTGTTTCTTCATCATCTGATACCGTGTCCTGCATTTGTTCTATACCTTAAACAATTATCTTCTCGGACTCAATAAAATTAGTGTGAATCATTTGTATTTCATGATCCTGTATACTCAAGTCAGGAATATCAGGAACCAACGACTAAGTTGTGTCCAAAATTGTGGCAGAAGGAAATTCTGATTCCTTGAAGACCACATCTTGAATCACAAAGAACCGTTTGTTGGCTAGCCCCATTTACAAATAGTCTTTATGTTTTTCAGAATAGCCCATAAGGACTGCAGGCTTTGCCCTTGTAGCAAACTTGTCACCCTTAGGTACAATATTTGCATAACATAAGCACCCTATCACCTTCAACTGAGCTAGGTATGGAGGCTTAGCATACATCATTTCATAAGGACTTTTTTTTCCAGTTGTTGTAGATGGTAGTTTGTTGATTAAATATACTGCAGAAGTGACACATATAACCCAATACCTAATAGGTATTTTGGATTGGAATCCCACGGCCTTTGCTACTTCTAAAATGTGCCTATACTTTCTCTCCACAACTCTATTTTGTTGTGGAGTGTGAATGCAATCGCTTTGATGTATTATACCAAGATTCTGCAAGAGTTCATTACATTGAGAATTAAAAAATTTAAAAATTGCATTCCATTATCTGATCTTAGGGTCTTTATCATAATTCCAAACTGATTCTTTACCATCAAAAGAAAGTTATTAAATGCAACTATGGCTTCTGACGTAAGCTATAACAAATATATACATGTATACCTATTGAAATAATTCATAATAGTCAGAAAGTAGCATTTCTTATCAAAAGTAGAAACTTTATAAGGCCCCCCAAAGATCCATATGAACAAGAGAGAAAAGAGACTCATATATGAAACTACTAGTAGGAAACATTAGCCTAGTCTGTTTAGCCAGAGGACAAATAGGATATTTATTCAACAACTCACTATTTACAGTACTTTCTAAATTTATGCTCTTTATAGAAGTAGATGAAGGATGGCCAAGCCTCATGTGGCATATTATATCGTCTTCTGCTGTCACAGTTGCAGCCAATCTATGCGTCTTGATCTTATTTATGTTATTTGCTACTTTTAATATGTCCAAACCAGCATTCTCTTTACCAATCCCCTTCACCATGCCATTGTAGAGATCCTGAAACAAAACAAAGTCAACAAAAAATTGACTGAACATGAGCGTTCCTTGGTTTGCTTGGAGACTGATAATAGGTTGAATTTGAAGTCAGGTATAAACAATGTATTGTTTATAGCTTCAGTTCCAAACAAAGATGCCTTACTGTTACACAAAATTTCAACCTTATCTCTTTAATAAATTCTCAGTTGTTGCTATATGGTGAGTAGCACCAGAATGGACAATCCATTCATTTGCAAGACTATTTGACATTAGGCAAGTAGCAATACCTACTATATTATCTTGATTCTCACGGGTGTCCTTATTTAACAAGCTTAGATTTTGCTTGTATTGCTCTTCAGTGAAGTAAGGTCCCTTTCCAGCCAATGAACCTTGCAGATCAGTGGCTTAAGAAACTTAGGATTGAATATCAGCATTTCTATAGATATTATTTACCGCATTGACAGATTCTTGAGTCCTAAACTAACCACTAGAGCTACCATTACCACGACGAAAGTGGCCTCTAGAATTACTATTACCAAACTTCTTTCTTCCCTTAAATTCTTCTGGGTATCCAATAATTTTATAGCAATTCTCTTTTGTATGACCTTTAAGTCCACAATGGTCACACTACATAAAAGGTTCTTTTACCTTTGTATCCTTGACCTCTGCCAACCTACATGGCTATTGGGTCATTCTTCTCACTTGTTGAGCCTAGACCAGGAGAATGTTGAGATTCATCTTTAATTACCATGGCATAAGCCTGATTATTATATGAAACATTAGATTTCAACATAATTTGTCTTCTAGCCTGATCGTAGGAGTCATTCAAGCCATTAAGAAATTGCAACGACCTTTGTTGTTCAAGATTTTCAACATAATCCTTTGAATTGGGGTGGGTACTATAGCATCATACTCATTCCAAAAACTCGTCAATTTAGTGACGTAGGTGAAAACAGAATTAGTACCTTGTGATAAAGTAGCAATAGTTCTGTGCAGTTAAAAAATTCGTATATGATTCACTTTATCAAATCGATCCCTCAAATTTTTCCACACCAGATGGGCATTCGAGGCATACACAATTCCACTGAGAAGTTTTGTCGACATCGTATTCATGAGCCATGAAGGAACAATTGCATTACATGTCTCCCATTGTTCAAGCAACTCTGTCTTACATGACTCCGGTGCCAGTTACAAACCCTATCTTTCTCTTTCCTAACGTAGCAATCTTTATCGTCCTGCTCCAAAGCCCATAGTTCTTAGATCCCGTAAGTTTAACAGGGATTAGAACAATGCTAGGAGTATCCAACGGACCAAGGTACAGTGGAAGTGTATACTGGATTGTTGATCCTGCCATTGACGAACTCTGATTCAAAAATGTCGCACATAAGTAGAAGAATCAATGAAATCGAAAATTTGTCGCAAATCAACAATGACTTATTCGCCTGGATTACCAGCATCAACGGTTTTGATACAATACTAAAATGAGCTTTAGAGATTGTCTAATGGAGGAAGCTTCGAGAAGTGAGAGAGAGGAAATGTTTCTGAGAAAATGATAACTGTCACTTATACTATTCACATAGAAATAGTTATATACAAGAGTCTCTAACTATCAATTAACCGATTAATCTATCATTAACAAACTAATTAACTTAGCCAATGAACCACTACTACGTCGACACTCCTTATATAAATACAGCTAATAATAGATCCATTATTGCCTTTTTTTATAAGCCACACTCAAGAGAAAAAAAACTTGGAAGGGTTAAGAAAAATGATTACAAAATTTGTGTTATAAATAGAATTATATTTAAGGTGAATGTATATCTTTTAGAGAGATTTTAGGGTTTATTACTTTGTGGCAAAGTCATTTTTTTCCTATAAATAGAGGTATTCTATTCTATTGTAAATCATCCCAAATCAATAAGAATTATCTCTCTCTACTTTTCTCTACAATACTCTTCTTCTTCTCTTATTGTTTCATAACACATTATCAGCACGAGACTCTAACCAATTGAGTAAAGGTTTTGGGATACGTGCATGGTACTCAACTTAAATATAATGACTGTCAATTGTTCCATGAACTTCTCTTAGGAATAAATACTGGATTTAAGATAAGTATTTTATCTTATTTTTCTCTTTTAAATTCTTAAAATTCTATAATTTGATTTTAAATACAAGCAAGAAAATAAATTTTGTTTATAACTCTAATAGAGTTTGTAAGAAATTATAATCATCCAAAGTGATAAAATTTCTATGTCTTGCCATGATAAAATTTATGTATAATTACGAGCACAAAAAGTGAAAATGCGTCACATTGAATTTGCTTCATTCTTGTTCCCTTAAGAGAATGTGGTAACAATATGTAATAAGTCTGAAAGAAGATAAAATTATTATCGTGAATGTATCTATGGATATGGACGTAAAAATAGACGAAAGTTTAATCGTCATCATTGTGGTAATGAGTATAATAAGAATTCTCAAAATAATTCCTCACTCTGTGAAAGTACTGTTTGTCATCGATTTGACATGAGAATTTGTAAAGCACATATAGATGATTATGGTCCATTCATGATGTGAATGTGACAACATGTAATTTATGAATACATATTCATTCTTGGAAGAATATGAACGTGCAAATGGTAGTGAATATACCACACTAATCTCTAGAAAGATGTTTGAGATGAAATAAGAAAATAATTTCATTATTACGGCATGAATGGTCGTTGATCACGTACCTATTGTGATTATTCCAAAATATTATGGCAATGTGATTATTACAGGGCAAAAGTAATAGAAGCAACACATCTTGCCTATAATAATTTTGATCATGACCATAATGATATAACTTTCTCCTTGAAAGAGATATTCACCGTATAGATGTTGATGGATATGTGGTAGTACAAAATTAATTGAGAGCTTTGGAAGAGCCAATTATATTATTTTGGAGAAATAAAATTGATTATCAATAAGGTATTGTGTCGTAGTAAGTCTCAAAGAAACTTATTTAGTTTCTAAAGTATTCGCGAAAGCAGTTGATTATATTGAGACTATAAATAAAGGAAAGATTTAATATCTTCTATTACTACAACTTGTAGCAGGGTAATATATAAAAAGCTACTCATTTTATTCTCCAGTTTGTACCACACAAATAAAAGAATACCACAATAAAGTAAAAATTTATTGATATAAAAATCCATATCATAATAAACTTGGAGTTTATTAATAATTGCACACGTCATGGTGTAAACCTGAAGTTTATCAATGTTGATAATTTATTCAGTTGGCATAATTGGTTTAGCCATGTTAATTTAAGTATGATGTGCAAATATAAAAGAGAATTCACATGGGTAAATATTAAAAAACTAAAAAAATTTATACGAATTCTCTTATGTTGTTTAATTTGTTCTCATTAATTAATAGACCAACTAAAATTGGGATTGAATCCCATGAATGCTGAAAATTTCAAAGGTGAATACGGGTCCATTCATCTGCCATGTATACCACATAAAGTGCATCTATGAGATGGTTACATGTGTGATTATTATTAACCTGCAACCTAGTATTTGCGAGGTAACTTGCTCAATAATTTAATTTAGAGCATAATTTCCAGATTTTTTTTATCCAAGGCAGTTCATCTTGATAAGTTGGTTTACATCACAGTTGATTTAGCAAAATAATTTATTGAGTGCCTCCACTTAATAGCTAAATTATTTCTTATGAGAATAAAGTTATCTATATTAGTTTGATATAGGTTATATACGAAAATATATTACATTCTCCTACAAGTGATTCACGGTCAGGAACCAAATAATTCTATCTTATTATTATTGATGTGGGGTGTATATTTCGATTAACACTTTAACGCATAAAGGTAAGTTTGCAAAGTTGAGGACGCAAGTTAGTTTTTCTAACATGAGGGGGAGGCAAGATAAACAGTTGAAAAAATATTACGTGGAATGAATTATCATTTCTACATCTAGATCCTCGAATAAGATAATATGAACTTAAAGTTCATAAAAAGATAATTCATCCGCAATATATTGCAAAGCATGCAGACGCATTTGCTGACCCAAAGAAAGTAACTATATTCTCACTGTAAATACTCCTATTAGATTAAGTCCTAGAAGGACAAAGTCTATGGTACATTTAAAGCGTATAGAAAAATCGGTTTCAAATAAAATTCTTGATAAAGAAGATGAGCAAATAATCATAATGATCATAATAAGGAGGCAAGTGATTTAGAAAATCACATGACATAATACTTTATAAAGTCTCAGGAGAGGTTCAGGTACCTGAAAATATGAATGAATAGATCTCAATGTTATGTCTTTATAAAAAAGAAGAAGAAGAAGTTGGAACGGATATAAAACGTTCGTCGACTACATCTATGATAACGTTAAATATATTTGAGGATCTTAAGTCTGGAGAAACAATTCAAGTATATTTGATTTCATATAAAAGACATATAGTTTTGGACCTGCAGTTCAAACACTTGAAAGTATAAAGTCAATGGTATGTGCAATCATCTTTATCTATCTTATATGTCTAGCATGACATAAAAACTTGATATGCATCTAAAGTCCATTCATATGGCTTATATGACTTAACTTATATGACAATCCTTGAAGGATTTAAATTGCTTAAACAATATAGATTTCTTGGTCATGAAGTACTACATCCTAAGTGCAATTTGTGCACATTTGTATCTTGTTATAACTATAAGCATGATAATGTGATAGCGAGAATCTTTACCCATATGTGAAGATCTTGAAATGATGATTTCAAGGTGAAACAAATCCGTTCAAGTTAATATAGCTGATTTGTTTATCAAATCTATACCAACAATTTTTTGAAGATGGTACGCAAGATTGGAATGCAAAAACTCAAATATTTGAATTGATGTTATCATTAGGGGGAGTTAATATGCGTTGTACTCTTTTTTTCCGTATAAGGTTTTGTCCCAGTGGGTTTTCCTTGCAAGATTTTTAACGAGGCAACCAAAAAGCGTATTGTTAGATACGTGTACTCTTTTTCCTTCACAAGAATTTTTTCCAACTGGGTTTTATTTTAGTTAAGGTTTTAATGAGGCATATTATCTGTTGAATAGACATTCAAGGGCGAATGTTATAAATAGAATTGTATTTATGTTGAATGTCTATCTTTTAGAGAGATTTTAGGGTTTGTTACTTTGTGGCTAAGTCACTTTTTCCCTATAAATAAAGGACTCCTATTCCATTGTAAATCATCCCAAATCAATAAGAATTATCTCTCTACTTTTCTCTGGAATACTCTTCTTCTTCTCTTGTTGTTTCATAACAATTTGCTTTTTTTCTGCTTCTTTTTTTTTTTTGGCAAAAATATGCTTATGTATATCTCATACTAAATCCACCTTCTCAACCTGTGCACGAAACGCTTCCTGGTTTAGATATGTAACCTTCCTGTTATATTTCTATAAGGTCAAATAAATAAGCGGCTTCCAAATTTGTTCTAAGGAGAAACTCTATGACTGAGTAAATGCTTGCTCTCACATGATTTAATATTTTGGAGCTATACTTTAAATAATTTTTATAATCTAATTTAGTGAATGCTAGTATTATTTGGTAATCTGAGGTCCATTTTATCACTGTCAAAAGTTGGTTAAGTTAACCAAAAAGAATCAGAACGCAAGGCACCTATTAGATGGTATGGGAGAGCGAAGAGATTTTTAGAGTCCATACACATATTTATATAATGAATAGAGGGAAGCAGTACCATTGTAAATGGTAGAGGCAATTGACAAGAACGCTACTCCAAATTTGTGTAGCAATGTACGAAACAAGCCGACTACATGCAGATGTATCGATTTCAAACCAAAACAAATTGTGTTGGAATATTGGTGTATGTAACTAACAGAAGTATATTAGTTGTTAACTAGTGTAATTAGGACTGTGTTTAATTGTAACCAGGCTGTTAGAAGTATAGTTAGGAGCTGAAGTCGCAAAATATACTCCTTTGATTTTACACCGTCACAACCGGGTGAGCTTACTATTGCATCATATTCGGCCCAAAGTTCCTTCAACTTCGTGAAATAAGCTGAGACAAAGTTACTAAGCTTGTAAAATTGTAGCGATTTCTCAATGCAATTGAAAAATTCGCGCTCGATTCACTTTGTTGAAACTCTCCCATAAATCCTCTGGTATCTCCAATTATAGCCCCTCTGGGATGTAAAATATATCTCTTCTCACCATCCCCCTCTCCTAACCGACCCTTTCTAAAATACTCAAAAAAATCCCTTTTTTGTAAATTCTTTTGAACCTTACCTTTTCTTATTATTCCCATAATGAATGAGCATCCGATGCATACATGATTCCACTAAGCAGGTCCTTTGACATTGTGTTCATGAACCAAGAGCGAACAATTGCATCGCAAGTCTTCCGGTCTTCATGCAATTCCTTCTTAAATAAATCTTTTTTGCAAGTGTTAGTAATAAACCCTAACTTTCGCTTAGCTTAAAGTGCAGTACGCATTACTCTGTGCCATAACCCGTAGTTTTCAAATCCGATAAGTTGAATTGGAATCAAAATCGAACCAAGAGTATTGGAAGGATGCACGAACAAAGGATGAGTGTAGTCAATTTTGTCATCTGCCATTACTAAACTCAGAAAAGAAGAAGAACGATGAATCTCATAGTGTAATTATGCGGAATTTCCAATCACTACGACTCTGATACCATCTAAATTATTGAATATGAGGTAGGAATCAAGCATGACTGGACTTTATGTGTGAAGTAGAAGATGATAGGGAAGCATAGAGAAGAAACTATAGAGAGACGAATTAGGGAAAATAGATTTTGTATATCTTCTCTGTAATGCAGTTACACAATATGCACAAGAAGTAATTAACTAATTCTAACTAGTACGGCTGTAATCGGCCTTAGCTCCTAATTGTATTTCTAACAGCATAGTTACAATTAACCATAGTTCTAACTTATATGCTAGTTAACTCATCTGACTACACTTCTGTTAATTACATACACCGATAATCCAATAGTTTGAAAATGTTTGAATATTATAAACCAATTGTTTACCCGTAAAACGGTACAGTTGAATTTATATATGGTTTCTAGACAAGTGAACTAATTTAATCCTGAAATAATATAATAATCGAAGAAATACACAATACTTAGCCTTAGAATGTAGATGAAATAGCAAAGATGGTGATTCCGTGAACATGGTTTTCGAACACAACAATTATGAGATCAAAAAGCGAGAAAGTGAAATTGTTTAAAGCTTTGTATAGAATATAGTATAAGTTCTTGCCAGAAAATTTATGTCCTTTACAGTGGTATCTCAGTTCACTATTTATAGTTATTCCTAGGGAAAGAGGTCCTAGGATCGTGCCCTCCTTTAATGCCAATTATGAGGGTCATTGATGAAGACGTAACGATGAATATAAATGCCAAATTCTCTGGAACGAACTGTCGTTCTTAATGCAGTAGAATATTCCTTAGTAAATGCCACCGGGCGCAGAGCATTTAATCCACCTTCATGAATGTTATCCTTTCCGGTGACAAGCAGAGTGGCTGCGCTCGGTCCTCAGCCATCCCATCTCAGATTCCATGTATCCTCCTTTTAGTCAGCCATGTGTCATATCATATTTTACCCTATACAGATAGTCCCCCTCTTTTCCGGTGACATAACTTTGTGTTACCGGAAAGTTGGTAGAAACACCTTTTTGGCGCGATTACTATAACTCTCTCTGAAGGTCTTGACAGTTGATTAGACGCACGTCTCTCCGTATTTAATGCCCCGAACATGCGTCATCCCACGATTCAGCACAGCTTTTGCCGATTATCGAGGTAATCATGGCCATGAATTTAACTGCCAAAATTTTACTTATTCGCAACTTCCTTTTCCTTTGCGTTTCATAATTGCTTGAGCTTTTGACTTGCATCCTTGTTTTCAATCCCTTTTCTAATTTTCTTCAAACACAAAACCTTTTCCATCTCCTTTTTCAATGGCTTCTTCCTCTAAATATGTTGTTCAAAGATTAAGAACAAGACCGAGGATTCCATTCCGCCAACAGTGGGTTCCATTATCCCAAGAAGACTTAGTATTTCGAAGGATTTTGAGGAGAAATTTCCTACTGCTAACCCTCGTATATGGGCTGTTAGTAGGTACCTTTCTTCCATTCGTCCTTCCAGTATTCCTGTTGTGTAGGAGGACTGCCGCTGTAATGGGTTGGAAATCATTACTCCTGATCTATCGGAGTGAGTGACCCTTCCCAAGGAAGGTTTTACATACTTTTTCACGTATCCCTTTACTTTGGGTGCGCTTTCTTTAAGAGGAGATGTCACGACCCAAAATCCCAACCTGTCGTGATGGCGTCTATCTCGATACTAGGCAAGCCAAAAATCTCGATAAACCACAATTTCTCTTAAGTTTGAAAATACAATAATTTAATACAATACAAAATCCCATAAATACTGACACGAACACTCCCCAAAATCTGGTATCACTGAGTACATGATCATCTAATATGGATACAAATCTGGAACATAAGGTCTATAATAGTCTAAGACCAAAATATAGTAAACAAGGAGATAGGGAAAGAGAGACAAGGTCTGCGAAACACGACAGCTACCTCTAAATATCCTGAAAATTAACCGCGCGAAATAATCAACACCCGCTATGTTCGGGAACACCTGGATCTAAACACGAAGTGTAGGGTGTAGTATGAGTACAACCAACTCAGCAAGTAACAATAATAACTAAGGAACTGAAGATAATGACGAGCTACACAGTTACAGTTCACTTTTAGTAATTCCGGCAAAGAATAGACATGCTCTCAAATCCGGCAGTTTAAGTCAAATAAATTTTATACAGTTCGATTTCATGTAATTCGGATATAAAATCTTTCAGAGATTTCACAACAATCACAGATAGCAATCAAGTGCAATAACAAATGCAAAGCAAGTACAGCCTCTTAGGCAACAGTCACTCAACTCATCACTCGGCTCTCAGCCCTTAGCACTCACACTCAATGGGTACCCGCGCTCACTAGGGGTGTACAGACTCCGGAGGGGCTCCTACAGCCCAAGCGCCATAATCTGCACGGACAACACGTGCTGCACAGACAACTCACGTGCTATAATATCCTTTACGGACAACTCACGTGCCATAATATCCTTACATCACCGACAGGCCCTCGGCCTTACTCAGTCCTCAACCTCTCTAGTCTCTCGGGCTCTTAGAAATTACAAAGATCAGCCCAAAAAAATAACATAATGCATCAACAAATATCAAGAAAGGTTGAGGTATGATACGCAAGTAAAATCATGACTGAGCACAAGATAGAAATTGGCAATTAATTCAATAAGTGCATGCCCTCTGTGGTTCCCAACAGTACTATCACATAGCCTAAGCATGATTTCTAACATGATTTATAGTCAAATTTCTTCAACACATAGAGAGCATATAGCTAACAATAAATTATTCAACTTTACAGTTTCATGGGACATACCAAGTCACAATCCCCTCGGTGCACGCCCACACGCCCGTCACCTCTAAAATAATCACATGACATAAAATTCTGGGGTTTCATACCGTCAGGACAAGATTTAAAACTGTTACTTACCTCAGAACGTGAAATTCTTTACTCTGCTATGCCTTTGCCTCGTAAATCGGCCTCCGAATGACTCTAATCTAGTCACAAATAATTCATTTCAGTCAATAAAATTTATTAGAATTAATTCCATAAGAAAATGCTAATTTTCCATAAAAATCCGAATTTTAGCTCAAATATCGCCTGTGGGTCCCACGTCTCGGAACTCAACAAAAGTTACAAAATCCGAAAGCTCATTCCACAACTAGACTACCCATACTAATTTTACCAAAATCCGACCTCAACTCGACCTCCAAGTCTTCAAATCTTATTTTCAAATTCCTAAGTTCAAACCCCCAATTTACACCTCAAAAACATGTAATCTAGTCGGATTATTCGATGATAATTCAATATTATGGAGTAGAAATAATCACAACGTACTTACCTCAAGTTTTCCCGTGAAAACCTTGCTCAAAATCACCCAACCCGAGCTTGAAATGCCCAAAAATGGAAAAAGCTCGGAACCCCTCTGTTTTTGTATTGCCTAGGGGTTTTCGCACCTGCAGCAACATGGCCGCTTCTGCGCCAACCGCTTGTGCGGAAACACCCCTGCATTTGCGCCTTTGCCCACATGTCCGCGCTTGTGTGTGCTTCTGCCCAAGCTGCTTCTGCGCGCGTCCTTCTGCATCTGCGCTCATGCAGGTGCGGAATTTTCCTCGCACCTGCGACCACCGTCCCATAGTCCACTTTCGCATATGCTCTTGCCAGGCTCGCTTCTGCGAGCTCGCACCTGCAATGGAATTTCCGCAGGTGCGATTGCATCAGAGGGCAGAAACTTCAGCTTTGTTTTCCTTCTAAATGCGAATTGATCCGTGAACCATCCAAAACACACCCGAGCCCCTCGGAACCTCAACCAAATATACCAATAAGTCCTAAAACATCATACGAACTTAGTCAAACCCTCAAATCACCTCAAACAACGCTAAAACCATGAATTATACCCCAATTCAAGCCTAATGAACTTTGAAATTTTTACTTTCTACCAACGACTCCGGAACCTATCAAATCACGTCCGATTGACCTCAAATTCTGCATACAAGTCATAAATGACATAACTGAGGTATTCAAATTTTCAGAATTGGATTCCGACCCCGATATCAAAAAGTCAACCCCTCAGTCAAACTTCCCAAAAATTAAACTTTCGGTATTTCAAGCCTAATTCCACTATGGACCTCCAAATAATTTTCCGGACACGCTCCTAAGCCCAAAATTACCATACGGAGCTATTGGAATCATCAAAATTCAAATCCGAGGTCGTTTACACATAGGTCCATATCCGGTCCACTTTTCTAACTTAAATTTTCAATTATGAGACTAAGTATCTCATTTAACTCTGAATTCCTTCCGGACCCGAACTTTCTAACCCGGTAAGTCATAAAAGAAGTATAAAGCATAAATTGATAAGTAAATGGGGGAACGGGGTTATAATACCCAAAATGATCGGCTGGGTCGTTACATTCTCCCCCTCTTAAACAAACGTTTGTCCTCGAACGGGTTTAGAACAATACCTAGAGTCTCAAATAAGTGTGGATATTTGCTCCGCAACTCCTGCTAAATCTCCCATGTAGCTTCTCCGACTGGCTGGCTTCTCCACTGTACCTTCACCTATGCTATGTTCTTTGACCTCAGCTTTCGAACCTACCGATCTAAAATAGCCACCGACTCCACATTATAAGTTTAATTACCGTCCAACTGTACTGTACTGAAATCCAGAATATGAGACGGATCCCGACATACTTTCAGAGCATGGATACATGGAACACTGGATGAACACCTGATAGACTAGGAGGAAAAGCAAGTTCATAAGCCACCTCTCCAATTTTCTTAAGTATCTCAAAAGGCCCAATATACCGAGGGCTCAACTTTCCCTTCTTCCCGAACCTCAACACACCCTTCATGGGTGAAATCTTTAGCAGGACCTTCTCCCCTACCATGTGAACAACATCACGAACCTTCCTGTCGGCATAACTCTTCTGTTTAGACTGTGACGTGCAAAGCTATTCCTAAATCACTTTGACCTTCTCTAAAGTATCCCGAACCAAGTCAGTACCCAATAGCCTAACCTCACCCGGCTCAAACTAACCCACCGGAGATCGGCACCGTCTCCCATACAAAGCTTCATACGGAGCCATCTGAATGCTTGACCGGTAGCTATTATTGTAAGCAAACTCCACGAGTGGCAGAAATTGATCCCAAGAAGCCCCAAAATCAATAACACAAGCGCGTAGCATATCTTCCAATATATGAATAGTACGCTCGGGCTGTCCGTCCGTCTGAGGGTGAAATGTTGTACTCAACTGAACCTGTGTGCCCAACTCTCGCTACACTGCCCTCCAATACTATGAGGTAAACTGCGTACCCCGATCTGAAATAATGGACACCGGCACACCGTGTAGGCGAACAATCTCGCAAATATAAATCCTAGCCAACCGCTCCGAAGAATAATTAGTACCGGCTGGAATAAAATGTGCAGATTTGGTCAACCGATCTACTATCGCCCAAACAACATCAAACTTTCTCAAAGTCCGTGGGAGTCCAACTATGAAATCCATGGTAATACGCTCCCACTTCCACTCCGGAATTTCAAGTCTCTGTAGCAATCCGCCCGATCTCTGATGCTCGTACTTTACCTGTTGACAATTTAAACAGCGAGATACAAACCCAACTATATCTTTCTTCATCTGCCTCCACCAATAGTGCTGCCTCAAATCCTGATACATCTTCGCAGTGCCTGGATGAATAGAGTACCGCGAACAGTGAGCTTCCTAGAGAATCAGCTCATGCAAACCATCTACATTAGGCACACATAGCCTGCCCTGCATCTGTAATACTCCGTCATGTCCAATAGTGACTTCCTTGGCATCACCGTGCTGAACCATGTCCTTCAGGACAAGCAGATGTGGATCATCATACTGGCGCTCTCTGATGTGATCATATAAAGAAGACCGAGAAACCACACAGGCCAAAACTCGATTCGGCTCGGAAACATCCAATCTAACAAACTGATTAGCCAAGGCCTGAACATCCAAGTCTAAAGGCCTCTCTGCTACCGGTAAGTATGTTAAGCTGCCCAGACTCCCCGCCTTACGACTCAAGGCATCGGCCACCACATTGGCCTTTCCGGGATGATAGAGAATGGTGATATCATAATCCTTAAGCAACTCCAACCACCTTCGCTGCTACAAGTTAAGATCCTTCTGTTTAAACAAATGTTGTAGACTCCGATGATCGGTATATACCTTACACTGGACACCGTACAAGTAATGCCGCCAAATTTTCAAGGCATGAACAATAGCTGCAAACTCAAGATCGTAGGCTGGATAATTCTTCTCAAGTACCTTTAACTGTCTGGATGCATAGGCAATCACCCTACCATCTTGCATTAGCACTGCGCTGAGACCAATACGCGACACGTCACAATACACAGTATAAGACTCTGAACCTGTAGGCAACACCAATATTGGAGCTGTAGTCAAAGCTGTCTTGAGCTTCTGAAAGCTCTCTTCACATTCATCCGACCACCTGAACGGAGCACCTTTCTGGGTCAATTTAGTCATAGGTGATGCAATAGACGAGAAACCCTCCATGAAACGACGATAATAACCGGCCAAGCCGAGAAAACTCCGAATCTCAGTAACTGAGGATGGCCTGGGCCAACTCTGAACTGCCTCTAATTTCTTTGGATCCACCTTAATTCCTTCACTAGACACTATATGTCCCAAGAATGCCACTGAACTAAGCCAGAACTCACACTTAGAGAATTTGGCATAACGTTTCTCATCTCTCGGCCTCTGTAATACAATACCTAGGTATTGTGCATTCTCCTCCTGGCTACGTGAGTACGCCAAAATATCATCAATAAATACTACGACAAATAAATCAAGATATAACTAAAATACACTATTCATCAAATGCATAAATGTTGCTGGGGCATTGGTTAGCCTGAAAGACATCACAAGAAATTCATAGTGGCCATAACGAGTTCTAAATGCCGTCTTCAGAATATCTGAATCCCGAATTTTCAACTGGTGATACCCAGATCTCAAATCAATTTTTGAGAACACCCTCGCTCCCTGAAGCTGGTCAAATAAGTAATCAATATGCGGCAAAGGATATTTATTCTCGATTGTAACTTTGTTCAACTGCTTATAATCAATGCACACCCGCATAGTACCATCTTTCTTTTTCACAAACATAACCGGTGCACCCCAAGGTGACACATTAGGTCTAATAAACCCTTTTTCAAGGAGTTCCTGAAGTTGCTCTTTCAATTCTTTTAACTCAGCTGGTGCCATACGATATGGAGGAATAGAAATAGGCTGAGTTCCCTGTACCAAGTCAATACCGAAATCAATATCCCTATCGGGTGGCATACCCGGCAGGTCTGCAGGAAATACATCCGGAAAGTCTCGCACGACCGGTACTGAATCAATAAGATGAGTATCAATATCAGCATCTCTCACAAAGGCCAAATATGACAGAAATCCCTTTTCAACCATACGTTGGGTCTTCAAATAAGAAATTACCCTGTTAGGAACAAAATCTAGAGAACCTCTCCATTCAACCTTTGACAACCCCGGCATCGTCAGCGTCCCAATTTTTTAGTGACAGACTAGAATAGCATGACATGGAGACAACCAATCCATACCCAGGATTACTTCGAAATCAACCATACCAAGTAATAAGAGATTAGCTTTAGTCTCCAATTTCCCAATAGTCACCACACACGATAGATACACACGGTCCACAGTAATAATATCGCCCACCGGTGTGGATACACAAATAGGTAAAACTAAGGACTCACAGGGCATATCCAAGTTATGAGCAAAATATGATAATACATATGAATAAGTGGAACCGGGGTCAAATAATATAGAAGCCTCCTTATGGCACACTAAAACAATACCTGTGATCACTGCGTCTGAGGCAACAATACCTGGCCTGGCAGGAAAAGCATAGAGTCGAGCCTCCCTCTCTTGGGCGACCCCTAGCTGCCTGACCCCCACCCCGAGCTGGCTGGGTGATTTATGTAACTACTGGAGCTGGTGCCATTGGTCGAGAACTCTTTTGTGGAACCCCACTCAACAGCCTAGGACAATCTCTCTTGAAATGACCCAATTCTTCGCACTCGAAACAAACCCTCCTCTGACGGAACTGCTGCTCCTGATAACCCGAAGAATTACCTGTAGAAGCCTAAGAAAATGAGGCATGATGAGAACTCTACGCTGGTAGTGCGCTGAATGAAGACTGGCCTGAGTGAGCACTTTAAGAACAGTGGCTAGCTGATGCACCACGATGAGCTGGACGACCCGCCTGAGCGTGTCTATAAGAACGACCCCTACCGCGGTAAAACTGACCCCCTGAAGGAACACCGCTGAAATCACCGGAACCACGAGGCCTCTTAGCCTCCCTCTCAACCAGCTCCTGGCTACGAACTATCTCAATCTGACGAGCAATGTCGACTACCTCGTCGAAAGTAGCACCAAACACTCTCTCTCTAGTCATGAGTAATCACAGCTAAAAAGTGAGGCCATCTATGAATCTCCCGATCCTTTCCCTATATGTGGGAATCAACCAGATAGCATGATGGTCCAATTCTGAAAATCACATCTTATATTGTGTCACGGACATATCACCTTGATGAAGCTGCTCAAACTACCTGCGCAGATCCTCTCTGCGGGACTGAGGCATGAACTTCTCCAAGAATAGACTGGAGAATTGCTGCTAGGTAAGGGGTGCTGCACCGACCGGCCTACACCTCTCGTAAGACTCCCACCATTTGAAGGCAGCCCCAGAAAATTAAAAAGTAGTGAATGAGACCCCATTGGTCTTTAGAATACCCGTTGTCCGAAGCATCCATTGACACTTATCCAGAAAACCCTGGGCATCCTCTAACTCAGCACCGCTAAATGGTGGAGGTCAAAGCCTCTCAAATCTCTCAAGTCTCCTCTGCTCATCATTTGCCATAATAGGAACTACCGGGGCCTGAGCAGTTGCAACCAGCTGGGTTTGTAATGCCCTCGGTATCTGAAGTCCCTGTACTACCTGGTCCAGCGTACGAGCAACAGGGGTATGAGTACTCCCCCGACCTGAGAAGCGATAGGTGTGGCCTGATCCAAAACCACCTAAGCAAGACCAGTTCAAGCTTCCAATATTTGGGCCAAAATCTCCTAAAAGCCTGGAATCTCAATGGGTACAGCTGGTGCCTGAGCTGATCCCGTCGGCTCAGCTATATCCAGAATCTGCTTCGGAGTTGGAGCAACATATGGTACTACAGGTGCTGGTCCAACTGTGGTACGAGCTACACCTCGACCTCGACCTCTACCTCGGCCTCGGCCTCTACCACGGCCCCGGCCTCTCACGGCCTTAACTGGTGGCACTGGTGGATGACCGTCTGATCTGGTAGTACGTGTCCTCACCAACAGTGAGAGAATAGAATAGCAGAAATTTAGTTTCCAGAATCAACAAATTCGCACGACAGAATACAAGAAAGTAAAATTTTCCTAAGGGTTCCACAACCTCTCGAAGATAAGTACAAACGTCTCCGTACCGATCCGCAAGACTCTAGTAGACCTGCTCATGACTCGTAAGACCTATGTAACCTAGGCTCTGATACCAACTTGGGACGACCCAAAATCTCAACCTGTCGTGATGGCACCTATCTCGCTACTAGGCAAGCCGAAAAACTCGATAAATCACAATTTCTCTTTAAGTTTGAAAATACAATAATTTAATACAATATAAAATCCCATAAATACTAACACGAACACTCTCTGAAATCTGGTGTCACTGAGTACATAAGTATCTAATATGGATATAAATTTGGAACATAAGGTCTATACTAGTCTAAGACCAAAATACAATAAAAAGGAGATAGGGAAAGAGAGACAAGGTCTGCGAAACATGACAGCTACCTCTGAATCTCCTGAAAATTAACTGCGCGAAATGATCAACACCCGCTATGTCCGGGAACACATGGATCTGCACACGAAGTGCAGGGTGTAGTATGAGTACAACCAACTCAGCAAGTAACAATAATGACTAAGGAATTGAAGATAATGATGAGCTATATAGTTACAGTTCACTTTCAGTAATTCTGGAAAAGAATAGACATGCTTTCAAATCCGGAAGTTTAAGTCAAATTAATTTTATACAGTTCGATTTCATGTAATCCGGATATAAAATCTTTCAGAGATTTCACAACAATCACAAATAGCAATAAAGTGCAATAACAAATGCAAAGCAAGTACAGCCTCTTAGGCAACAGTCACTCAACTCATCACTCGACTCTCAGCCATCAGCACTCACACTCAATGGGTACCCATGCTCAGTAGGGGGTGTACAGACTCCGGAAGGGCTCATACAGCCCAAGCACCATAATCTGCACGGACAACTCACGTGCTACACGGACAACTCACATGCTATAATATCATGCACAGACAACTCACGTGCCATAATATCCTTACCTTACCGACATTCCCTCGGCCTTACTCGGTCCTAAACCTCTCTAGTCTCTCGGGCTCTCAGAAATCATAAAGATCAGCCCAAACAAAAATAACATAATGCATCAACAAATATCAAGAAAGACTGAGGTATGATATGCAAGTAAAATTATGACTGAGCACAAAATAGAAATTAGCAAGTAATTCAATAAGTGTGTGCCCTCTGTGGTTCCCAACAATACTATCACATAGCCTACGCACAATTTCTAACATGATTTATAGTCAAATTTCTTCAACACATAGAGAGAATATAGCTAATAACAAATTATTCAACTTTACAGTTTCACGGGACAGACCAAGTCACAATCCCCTCGGTGCACGCCCACACGCCCGTCACCTAGCATGTACGTCACCTCTAAAATAATCACATGACATAAAATTCTGGGGTTTCATACCCTCAGGACCAGATTTAAAATTGTTACTTACCTCAGAACGTGAAATTCTTTACTCTTCTATGCCTTTGCCTCGCAAATCGGCCTCCGAATGACTCGAATCTAGTAACAAATAATTCGTTTCAGTCAATAAAATTTATCAAAATTAATTCCATAAGAAAATACTAATTTTCCATAAAAATCCAAATTTTAGTTCAAAAATGGCCTGTGGGGAATTTCCCTCGCACCTGCGACCACCGTCCCACAGTCCATTTTCGCATCTGCGCTTGCCAGGCTCGCTTCTGCGAGCTCGCACCTGCAATGGAATTTCCGCAATTGCGATTGCATCAGAGGGCAGAAACTTCAGCTTTTTTTTTTCTAAGTCCGAATTGATCCGTTAACCATTGAAAAGTCACCCGAGCCCCTCGGAACCTCAACCAAATATACCAACAAGTCCTAAAACATCATACGAACTTAGTCGAACCCTCAAATCACCTCAAACAACGCTAAAACCATGAATTACATCCCAATTCAAGCCTAATGAACTTTGAAATTTCTACTTTCTACCAATGACTCCGGAACCTATCAAATCATGTCCGATTGACCTAAACTTTTGCACACAAGTTATAAATGACATAACAGAGGTATTCAAATTTTCAGAATTGGATTCCGACCCCGATATCAAAAAGTCAACCCCCCGGTCAAACTTCTCAAAAATTAAACTTTCGGTATTTCAAGCTTAATTTCACTATGGACCTCCAAATAATTTTTCGGAAATGCTCCTAAGCCCAAAATTACCATACAGAGCTATTGAAATCATCAAAATTCAAATCTGAGGTCGTTTACATATAGGTCCATATCTGGTCCATTTTCTAACTTAAATTTTCAATTATGAGACTAAGTGTCTGATTTCACTCCGAATTCCTTCCGGACCTGAACTCACTAACCCGATAAGTCATAAAATAACTATAAAGCATAAATTGAGCAGTAAATAGGGGAACGAGGTTATAATACTCAAAACGACCAGCCGGGCCATTACAAGAGAGCATGATTCCGTGATTGCGGAGTTTTGCCTTCGCTACCAGGTGTGTTTGGCACAGGTAAGTCCTTCAGTGTGAAGGACGATCGCCTGCCTCCGACGTTTGTGCCAAGAAACTGGAGAGGAGCTAACCTTAGCTCATATTATGAAACTTTATTTCCCCAAAATCTTCCGCGGGGGAATGATAAACCTTTGCAAACGTGGCCAACATGCTTTGTTGTCTAGCATGGATGATGACAACGACCGTGGGTGGATGGAACTGTTCGTTGCAGTTGCCACCAATGACATCATTTCGACAACAACTTCATTCTTTCTGGTTGCTAGGAACTGCACTCGTAAGTTCTTTGTATAGTATTCCTCTTATTAGACATTCTTCTATGGCAGTATCATCTCTTCACCCTTCGTATGTTTCAGCAACTCGATGCATCCCACCGGTGGTGGAAGGCTTGAACCTGTGGGTTCAGAAGATCTTGGATGTCACAATGCCCAAAAGTCATTCGTGGAAAGAACTGGCCCTTAAATATGGTTGGAAGGCCAAAAATCATGGTAACTTTAATTTACCTTGCTTCCATTTTTGTATATGAAGAACTTGGTTGAACCCTTCTGACTTGTTCATGGAATTAGGTCTACATGCGGGCTCTATTGCTATCCCTGAGGAGGACGTTCTGGCTGATCATGCTGATGCGGCGAGGCTTCTTCAGGAAGCACTTACTTGAACAGGTATCTCTGGTCCTGTTTCGGGTGCAAATACTTCTTTACGAAATCCCCGGCCAGAGGAAAAACAAACAAAGAGAAGACGCTCCTTAACGGCCGGGGAAAAGTATAAAAGGACAAAGATTGATGCCCCCGAATCATCTCTGGTGGCGATGATGACCGGTCCTCCTTCTGGGTCGGTCGTAGACACCGTGATGATTGATGATGATGAAGAAGTTGTTGATGAGGGAGCTTCTTTACATACAAGGCGACGATCCTCATCATCTCAATAGGAAGCTCGACCTGTTGAGATAGTTACGCCAACTGAAGACGATGTCTCAGCACTTTGTGGAGAATCTGATTTGGAAGAATATGCCAACTCCCATTTTCGGGCCCCAATTGCTGCAACCGGTGTTGCTGGGGTGAGTACCAGGTCCTTGCCATCTTTGGTTGGCAAGCATCAAATAACCAGCACTGCATTTGGTATAGCTGCTTCTCACTCTTCAACTCCATCAACTTCATCTCCACCTTCACAAACACCAGCAACTGCTACATTATTTCTATCTTTGTCTACTCTTCCACCAGCGGTTGCTACACCATCTCCATCAGGCCGCACCTGAACATGAAGAAGGTGTTCCTCTTCTATAGTCCCCAGTTCATGGGAACTTAGGGAAAAATTATGCTGCTCCTTCTGAAGATCCATAAAGGAGAAGGAACATCACTCTTTTGGTCTCTACTGGGTGCAACCTACTATCACGACCGGTGGAGCTTGCTAATTACCTGAAGCCGTTGGCTTCCGAAAAAGACTGGGAAAAGATTCAAACACTCTCAGGAGAGTGTTTGTTGAACAATGCTATGCATAACGCTGCAACGGTACGTTCCTTCCTTCCTCTGTTATTTCTTCTACTTTCGAAAGAATGTATTCTCAATTTTACCTCTTCTTATTTTATAGGCCAATTTTCTTACTTCTTAGGGCCTTCAAAGGTTGATTTGTGAGAAAGAAGAACTTACTTCTGAACGGGATCAGCTTTTGGCGGAACGGGACTGGACTGTTCTCCATCTCTCAGAACTGGAAACCAGAGCTACTGAGGCCGTTGTTTTGGAGGCTCGTTTGCAGCAAAGCAATCAAGAACTAGTAACCCTTAGCCAAGAAATTGGGCCGCTAAGGGTTAAATTTGATGATGCCAAGGCCAAATGGGCGGAAGTCCAGAACGTCGTTCTTGCTGCAACCGACCGTGAGGCTGCCTCTGCTGAAAGGGTGATTAACTTGGAAGCATCCTTGACTTCCAAAAGTGAAGAGCTTGCTGCTGTGGAGGCAAAACATGCCCAACTATAAAAGAAGTACATGAAAACTATCGAGCATAATAGACTCTTTAGTTCAACTGTCTGTGAGCTCGACGTCAACCTCCAATCTGCTAGATCCGCCCTGGAAAACCTTTCCGCCGAGGTTACCCAACTCAAAGAAGAACTTAAGCGTCGAGCGGATTTCCTCGTTGTTGAAAAAACTTATTCAATGTATACCATGAGGAGAAAAACCTTGGAAGAGGCCAAAGCCGGTATCATTGATGTCGATGCCGAAATTGCTAAGGCTTGAGAGGTTGAGTTGGCTGCAAAAAATGGACTCCCAGCACAGTCTGATGCTCCAGGTTCTTCTGATTCTGGTTCCGAGTTTTTGGAAACTAAATAAAGATCGGAAGGCGATGAGGCCAAAGACCAAACTAGGGAAAGCATTAAGCCATCGATGAAACCACCTACTATTCCCAGCAATGCAGATACTTCTCTTCATCTTGGTTCCGTAGGCACTGCAGTTTAGCTTTTTCTTCTTTTCCCACTTTGTACTTGTAACTTTTTGGACCGTTCTTGTAAATAAAGACATATGTTTTTGTTCAAGTGTCGTTTGAGTCTTACTTTCGTTTGAATATCAATGGAAGCCTTTAGCTTTTTCATTTGCTCGAGCATTCTGCGCATGTTGTTCAATTTGCGCTTTACTATGTGTAGTCTCGGATGCCTTGTCTTTGAAGCATTTTGGTTCTGAGTATTATCCCTTTTACGTGAGGGTTTTTATGAATATTTGCGCAAATTCCCCTTTACATAAGGGTTTCTATGAATATTTGCGCAAGTTTGCTTTTTGCGTCCTTTTCATATGCGGCTTCGGGTGTATTTTTTCCCGATGGCATTTTGGATTTCGGGCATTGATTCTTCCAAAACCAACTCTTTAACGTGAGGGTTTTTATAAGCGAGGGTCCTCTTATGTTTACGGTGCTCTTGAAAAGGATATCTCATGTTCATTACGGCACTAAAATTTGAAGTACTTGTTTAACTTTCAAATGACAAAGTTAGCTCATCGTTCAGACAAGAAACAAGATAAAAGCAAAAGGATTTCATTTTATTCCTTCTATTTTTAGAAATTTCATAAGCATTTTGCTATGAAGAAAAGAAATTTCCATTACTTGTGGCCATCATGTACAACTTTTTCTACGGGGCAGTCATTGTTGCCATATCCTCATATCATTCCCCCCTAGTGTTTGAATGCGAATAATGCGAATTGAAACACTGGAAGTCTTGTATCTTCAAAGGTTCCACCAATGAATTGCTAGGTAATCCTTCACTTGGAAACATATCTTGTTTCCCCTTAGGAATCCATGCTATCAAGCGAAAGAATACCTAAAAGTCCTATGGAGGTTTGTGCTCGTGAACGGTCGGGTAACCTCTGCTCGGTAGAAAATTTAACTTCCCGATGGGAATTTGCTATTGAACCAAAGATTACCTAATCGTCCCCAAGTGGAAGGTTGTTCGTTTGCCTTGCTATCAAAGGTATTATTGTTGTTGTCTTTGTAGTATGCTTTCTGTCACTGCCTAGTTAAAAACCTTGCCAGAAAAACCCAATTGGGACAAAAACTGAACGAAAGAAAAAAGAGTGCAGCACATACTTTTTGTTTGAGTGTTGTTCATCAGTAATAATATCTTTTAAGGTGTGCCACGTTCCAGTTGCTGGGCAACTTGTCCCCATTCTGGTTCTCCAACTCGTATGGACCTTTCCCAGTGATAACTGAAATTCCCACGCTGGACCTACCTTTCCTGCATTGAGCTCCCGTGTATTTTGTGTTACTTTCCTTAGAACCAAGTCTCCTACTTTGAAAAAATGGAAATTGGCTCTTCGATTGTAATATCTCTCTATCCTCTACTTTTGAGTTGCGATTCTTACATGCGCCAAGTCCCTGCGTCCCTCGAGCAATTCCAAGTTGATTAGCATTGATTCGTCATTCGATTCGTCATTTGTTTGAGAATATCTCAAAGTAGGTTCGCCCACTTCAACCGGGATTAGGGCTTCAGCACCGTATACGAGGGAAAAACGAGTTTCTCCTGTACTTGATTTGTCCATTGTTCGGTAGGCCCATAGAACTCCGGGTAACTCTTCGGGCCATTTGCCTTTTGCTGTTTCCAACCTTTTTTTGTGGTTTTGAATGATCACTTTGTTTTTTGACTTCGCTTGATTATTTGTGCTTGGATGATAAGGCGGGGATGTGATTCTCTTTATTTTCAGGTCTTCGAAGAACTTTGTAACCTTTTCACTGATAAACTGTGGCCCATTGTCGCATGCCATCTCTTTTGGTATTCCAAACCTGCAAATTATATTTTCTCACAGGAAATCGACCACTTCGCGTTGCTCAATCTTCTGATAAGAACCTGCTTCCACCTATTTAGAAAACTAATCAGTCAAAATTTAAAAAAAACATTACCTTTCCGGGAGTCGGTGGCAGCGGTCCGATGATGTCTATCCCCCATTTTATGATCGGCCACGGGGACAAAATCGAATGTAAGGGTTCTGCCAGTTGATTTACTAGTGATGTATAGCGTTGGCACTTATCCCATTTTCGTACGAAATCTTTGGCGACTTGTTCCATGCGAGGCCAATAATATTATGCCCGTACCAATTTCAGCACCAAAGACTTTGCACCTGAGTGATTGCCGCATATCCCTTCGTGGATTTCTCTCATGACATAGTCAGCTTCTGACGCTCCTAAACACTGGGCCGACGGGCCTTGGAAAGATTTTCTATACAATTGGCCTTTCCTGAAGCTACAACGTGCATCTTCGTTGCATAACACTCGTGACGTTTTGGGATCATCGGGCAACTTTTCGTGCTCGAGGTAGTTGATTATTTCGTTTCTCTAGTCCAAGACCAGACTAACCGAATTCACCTTATAGTAACCATCCGTATCAAGGACTGAACACATCAGTTGTACAACCATTACGGACTCTGATCCCTTTATTTCCGTCGATGAACCTAAGTTTGCTAATGCATCCACTTCTATATTATCCTCTCTCGGGATATGAGTGATTGACCACTCACGAAATCGTGCCAAAAGAGCCTGGACCTTTATCACGTATTGTTGCATACGTTATTCTTTGGTATCAAAGATCCCGTAAAATTGATTTACTACCAATTGTGAGTCACATTTGATTTCGATAACCTCGGAATCAAGTCCCCGGGCAAATTCGAGCCCTGCAATCAAAGCTTCATACTATGCTTCATTGTTAGTTAAAGTAATTGTTCTGATACCTTGCCATAAGGTTTCCCTCGAAGGCATGATTAAAACTATTCTGAGCTTGGACCCTTTTACGTTCGAGGATCCATCCGTAAATAAGGTCCAAACCCTTGATGTTGATTCTGACACCATGACTGCCTCCTGGGTTGCCTTAGGTAGCAGTCCCGGACTAAAATCGGCCACGAAGTAAGCCAAGACTTGTGACTTAATTGCAGTCCTAGGTTTATATTCTATGTCGAATTTACTCATTTCGACAGCCGTTTGGCCAATCTTCCCAAGAGCTCGGGTTTATGAATGATGTTCCACAAAGGGAAAGTAGTCACCACAGCTATTGGGTGGCATTAAAAATAGGGCCTCAGTTTTCGAGCGGCGCCTGGGAGAGCTAAGGCCAGTTTTTCCAAATATAGGTAGCAAGTTTCTGCTCCCGTTAAACTTTTGCTAACATAATAAATAGGAAATTGCGTACCTCCGTCCTCCCGGACTAAAATCACACTTACCGCAACTACTGAAACCGCGAGGTAGACTAGCAATGTTTCACCTTCTTTTGGTTTCGAGAGCAGTGGAGGGCTTGATAAGTACTTCTTCAGGACCCTCAAAGCCTGCTGGCACTCCGACATCCATTCGAAATTGCTCTTCGTTTTGAGCAATGTAAAGAAGTGATGACATTTTTCTGACAACCGGGAAATGAACCTGCTCAAAGCTGCTAACCTTCATGTGAGTCTTTGGACTTCCTTCATAATTAATAATTGATCTGGGATATCGTCTATGTCCTTGATTTTGTCGGGGTTTACCTCAATTCCCCTTTGTGAGACAAGAAACCCCAGGAACTTACCGGAGCTGACCTCGAATGCGTACTTTTCGTGGTTAAGTTTCATGTTATGCTTCCTCAGGATTTCGAATGTTTCTTGCAAATGCTTAAGGTGGTCACCTGCATTCAAAAACTTAATGAGCATATCATCTATATAAACTTCCATGGTTTTTCCTATTTGATTTTCAAACATCTTATTTACGAGCTGTTGATAAGTGGCTCCGGCATTTTTAAACCCGAAAGGCACTACATTGTAACAATATGTACAGAAACTTGTTATAAATGAAGTCTTTTCCTGATCTTCTGGGTTCATCTTAATTTGGTTGTACCCGGAATAAGCATAAAGAAAACTCATCAATTTGTGCCCGGCCGTGGCATCAATTATTTGATCGATATTTGGCAGTGGAAATGAATCTTTCAGGCACGCCTTATTAAGATCTTTATAGTCTACATACATTCAAAATTTATTATTCTTCTTAGGAACTAATACTACATTGGCTAGCCAGTCTGGATATCTTACATCTCTGACCAAACCAATTTTAAGCAAGTGGGTTACCTCTTCTTTGACGAATTTATTCCTGGCCTCGGCAATAGGGTGCTTCTTCTGTCATACTGGTGGTACGTTGGGATCCAAACTCAGCTTGTGCACAGCTATTTCCATCGAGATACCTGTCATATCCTCACGCGACCATGCAAAATAATCAGCATTAATTTTAAGGAATTCAATAAAACCCGACCTGAGCTCGGGGTGCAGTCATGTTCCCAAGTGAAATTTTCTTTCTAAGAATTCTTCGAACAATGACACTTGTTCTAGTTCCTCTATCATGGATTTCATTGAGTCCATTTCTTCCGAAACTTGGAAATATCTCGGCACCTGATATTGTTCTGACGATTCTACCCCTGAAATAACCTCTTCTAACTCGGGAGTAGGCATTGATTCCTGTAATTGCTATGCCGTGCGCTCCTTCCCTTTGCTACTGGAAACTGAGATTGCATTCATCTCCCTCGCTGCCAGTTGGTCACCTCTTATCTACTTGATTCCTTCGGGCATTGGAAACTTCAGCAATTGGTGATACATTGAAGGTACAACTTTCATCCCGTGTAACCATGGACATCCTAAGATGATGTTGTATCCCACATCACCATCCACTACTTCGAAGAGAGTTGTTTTCATTACTCCTTTAGCATTCGTGAGCAGCAAGATCTCTCCCCGGGTCATCACACTCGCAAGGTTGAATCCAGCGAGGAGTTTTGTTGTCGGAATAATGCTTCTAATGAGTTTAGCTTATTCCAATACTCTCCATTATATGATATTAGCCTAACTAACTGGATCCACTAGAACACGCTTAATTTTAAAATCTAACACATTTAAAGAGATTACCAGTGCATCGTTGTGTGGTAACAGTAATCCGTCCGTGTCTTCCTCTGTAAAAGTGATATCGTCCTCCCAGAGTCTTTTGCTGTGAGTTATCGATACTTTAGTCTTCTTTGTCGCCGAAAAGGTGACCCCGTTAATCTCGTTGCCCCCAAAGATCATGTTGATCGTCTGGCGTGGGGTTTCTTCTCCTGCTTTCGAAGATTCCGCATTGTCTTTATTGCGACCGTAATTGTTCTTAGCTTGATCACTCAAGAATTCTCGGAGATGACCATTTTTCAATAGCGTTGTCACCTCTTCCCAAACATATCGGCAGTCCCCTATCTGGTGACCGTTCGTCCTGTGGTATTCGCGCCATAAATTAGGATCCCTCTGGCTGGAACCGAACCTCATAGGCCTCGGGAATCATGCTTCTTTAATGTTCCTCGTGGCTAACACCGGTTCCACTACACTAACATTGAAATTTTATTCCGACAACCTGGGTAAGAAAGATCTCGAGGCCCCGTCGTTTGTTTATCTAGAAGTGATCTATTGTTTCGACCACGATCAGTCACTCCGTCAACTGTGAACTTGTTTGCTACTCGGAAATTTATTCCACAGCCTTCGGTACACTTGTAGGGAAAAAACTGACCCCTAGAAGTCCGCTTATCCGCATCGTAGTCATCCTTTCATTTTTCTCTATTGTTCTCCCATCGTTTGGCTGATGATGTAGAACCGACCTGGTCATCTTCGATCCTTATCTTTGACTCGTACCGGTTGTGAACATCTGCCCAGGTTGTTGCTTGAAACTCAAGCAGGCTCTCCTTTAGCTTCCGGGAAGCGTCTGAACTTCACGGATTCAATACTTTGGTGAATGCTTCAACGGCCCATTCATCCGGGACGGCTAGGAGCAATATTCTTTCTTTATGGAATCGGGTAACAAACTGTCGTAAAAAATTCGATTCTCCTTGTGCAATTTTGATTATGTCGCCCTTCTGGGCTTGCACCTTTCTAGCCCCGGCGTGAGCTTTAATGAAAGAATCCGCGAGCATCTCAAAGGAATCTATGGAATGTTCGGGCAATAATGAATACCAAGTTAGGGCTCCTCTCGTGAGAGTTTCGCCAAATTTCTTTAGTAATACAGATTCAATATCATGAGGAGCTAGATCATTTCCTTTCACCGTCGTTGTGTAGGTGGTAATATGTTCCCGTGGGTCTGAAGTTCCATCATACTTTGGAGCTTCATGCATTTTGAAAGGCTTCGGGATTAGTTCTGGTGTCGCACTTGGCTTGTACGGTAATTGAACATACTTCTTCGAGTTCGGGCCTTTAAATACTGGTGGTGCACCCGAGATTTGATTCATGTGGGCGTTTACTTCCCTCATGAATTGTAAAAGCTCATCTTTGAATGAATCGTTCTCATTGTTAAGACCTGATCTGCTCCCCCAGCCCCATCGGAGCCAAGTTCACCCTTGGGAGTGTTGTTGTCGACTCTCTGCGTTGTTTGGTCTGTGGGAACAACGGGAGGAATTAGATCGCGCCTGTTTGCATTATTTGAAGCACCTGATAGCACCTGCTTCAGTTCCGTCATAACCTAATCCTGCCGCGTTGTCACGACCCGAAATTCCCCACCGATGGGACTGTGATGGTGACTAACATTTCACTTGCTAGGCAAGCCAACGTTAGAGAATCATTAAACCAACTCCTTATTTCCATTCAGTAATTAACAATAATTAACTAAGATAAAATATAATAAGTGCGAAATATCATAAAACTGTATTAATTACTACCACTCGTATCTGGAGTCACAATTTACGAGCATTCTAGAATTTACTACAAGTAATAATCTGAAAGAAATATGCCTGTCTGAATGAAAGAAACAGTAGAACAGAAAAGATAGACGGGGACTTCAAGGTCTTTGAACGCCGACAGATCTACCTTGAGTCTCCGGACAGCGGACCAATAGCTCGATCAACTCGAGCCGGTATCAAAATCTGCACAGAAAGTGCAGAGTGTAGTATCAGTACAACTGACCCCATATACTGGTAAGTGTCGAGCCTAACCTCGGCGAGGTAGTGACGAGGCTAGGACAAGACACCCACATATAACCTGAACAATATAATCATGCTAGTGGTAACAACATTAAATAAAGAAATAACGCATAAATAATGGCAAGGGGACATACAGTGGGGGAATACAATATAAAGAGTGAGAATAATGAAAAGAAAGAATTAAACCGAAAATCCTTAAACAAATTGAGTGAATAAAACAGTAAGGGAAAACTGCACGGCATCACCCTTCGTGCTTTTACTCTCAACCTCACCAAATAAATAAATAGAACGGCACGACATCACCCTTCATGCTTTTACTGTCAACCTCACCAAATAAATAAATAAAACGGCACGGCAGCACCCTTCGTGCTTTTACTCTCATAATATACACGGCATCACCCTTCGTGCTTTACACTCTTCCTCACAATATAAATAATGCATGCACGGCATCACCCTTCGTGTTTTACACTCCTCCTCACAAATCATAGAATCAATAACAACAGATATATAGGATTATCACCAAGAAACCGGTATTTTAGCCATAATCAATTGCACAATGTAACCACAACCTTGAATCAATATTCAAAAGTTACCAAATCTTAGTGAAACCAGATATAAGTCACCCAATATTTCAAATAACCCGCTAAGCATGGATAGTAGAATTTAAGGTTACAAAATAGACAAGAATAAAATTTTACTCGCAGGCTATGACTCGACAACGACGCATAGATGCTCGTCACCTCACCTATACATCGTATTTAACAACCAAACACGTAGCAAATAAACACATAATACCTATTCCCTCAAGCCAAAGTTAGACACGACACTTACCTCGTTCCGAATGCCACTTAATTCTCAATCACAGCTTTTCCTTTGGAATTCACCTCCAAACCACTCGTATTTATTCAAAAATAACTCAATAATATCAAATATTGCTAAAGGAATCCATTATATTGTATAAATTAAATTCCCAAAATTTCCTCCAAAAATTCGAAAAATCGACTTCGGGCCCGCTTGGTCAAAACCCGAGGTTCTGACCAAAATACATTTACCCATTCACCCCCGAGCCCGAATATATAATTGGTTTTGGAATCCGATCTCAAACTGAGGTCTAAATCCTCAAATTTTTGAAATCCCTAGTTTCTACCCTAAACCTTAATTCTACCATGAAAACTCTAGATTTTTGGTTGATAATTCAAGAAATGTAATGGGTAATTGAAATAAAATGGTTTAGAATCACTTACCAATACTTTGGGGAAGAAAATGATCCTTGAAAATCACCTCTACCCGTTTAGTTCTTGAAAAATATTGAAGGAATGGCTTAAACTCGTGTTTGATTATGTTTTATGCACTGGGCGACAGGGTGCATCACGTTCGCGAGGACACTATCGCATTCGCGAAGGGTACTGTTCGCAAACCTTCACGTTCTCTAGATGCTGCTCGCGTTTGCGATGGTTACTCCCCTTGGCCTTCACGTTCGCGATGAAGGAACGACCCCCCCCCCCCCCAGGTCCCCAAGTGCTTCGCATTCCCGATGAGCCTGTCGTGTTCGCGAAGGGTAAATCCCCCATCACTTCGCATTCGCGACTAGGCCTTCGCGTTCGCGAAGAAGAAGTCTCGGCCTCACCAGTTCACTCTTCGCGTTCGCGAGAGGACTTTCGCGAACACAAAGAAGGATATGTCAGACACCAGAATCTGCAAAAAACCAGATTTTTCCCAAGTCCAAAACATCCCGTGGCCTATCCGAAACTCACCCGAGCCCTCGGGGCTCCATACCAAACATGCACACAAGTCTAAAAACATCATACGGACCTGCTCGCGTGATCAAATTGCCAAAATAACACCTAGAACTCCGCATTTAGCACCAAATCAAATGAAATTCTCAAGACCACTTTAAATTTTCTATTTTCTCAAATGCACATCCAAATCACATCAAATCAACTCCGTTTCTCACCACATTTCACAGACAAGTCTTAATTATCATAATGAACCTGTACCGGGTTCCGAAACTAAAATACGGACCCGGTACTAACAATGCCAAACATCAAGCAGTTCTTAAAAGCAAATAATTTTCAGACTTTTAAGTTTTTTCAAAAATTCATAACTCAAGCTAGGAACCTCTGAATTTGATTCCGGGCATACGCCCAGGTATCATAATTTGATACAGACCCATCGGGACGGTCAAAACACGAATTCAGGCCCGTTTACCAAAAATGTTGACCGAAGTCAACTAAAATTAACTTTAAAGGCATAAATTCTTATTTTCATCAATTTTCAACATAAAAGCTTTCTGGAAACATGCCCGGACTGAGCACACAAATTGAAGAGGGTAAAAATGAGATTTTAAGGCTTAAGAGCACAGATTCGAGTTCTAAAAGATAAGATGATCTTTTGGGTCATCACATTCTCCACCTATAAAACAACCCTTCGTCCTCGAACGAACATAGAAAAGTACCTGGGCTGGTGAAAAGGTGGGGATATGTACTCCACATATCGAACTCGGACTCCCAAGTAGCTGCCTCAATAGGCTGACCTTTCCACTGCACTCGAACTGAAGGGTAACTCTTTGATCTCAACTGGCAAACTTGTCGGGCTAAAATAGCCACCAGCTCCTCATCGTAAGTCAAATCCTTGTCCAACTGGACAGAGCTGAAATCTAACACATAGGACGGATCGCCGTGATACTTTTGAAGCATGGACACGTGGAATACCGGATGAACAGTTGCTAAACTAGGTGGCAACGCAAGCCTGTAAGCCACCTCTCCCACTCTCTCCAGAATCTCAAAAGGTCCGATATACCTAGGGCTCAACTTGCCCTTCTTTCCGAACCTCATTACACCCTTCATGGGTGATACCCGAAGTAACACTCTCTCTCCGACCATGAATGCAACATCATGAACTCTACGGTCGGCATAACTCTTTTGCCTGGACTGAGCTGTGCGAAGTTGATCCTGAATAATCTTGACCTTATCCCAGGCATCCTGTACTAAGTCTGTGCCCAACAACCAAGCCACTCCCCGCTCGAACCACCCAACTGGCGAACGGCACCGCCTACCATATAATGCCTCATAGGGAGCCATCTGAATGTTCGACTGGCGACTGTTGTTGTAGGCAAACTCTGCAAGGGGCAAGAACTGATCCCAAGAACCTCCAAAGTCTATAACACAAGCACGGAGCATATTCTCCAAGATCTGAATAGTGCGCTCAGACTGCCCGTCCGTCTGAGGATGGAATGTTGTGCTCAACTTAACCCACGTACCCAACTCACGCTGTACTGCCCTCCAGAAGTGCGAGGTGAACTACGTACCTCGGCCAGATATAATAGACACGGGCACACCGTGAAGACGGACGATCTCTCGGATGTAAATATCTGCCAACCGCTAATGAAATGCGCTGACTTAGTTAGCCTGTCCACAATGAACTAAACTGCATCGAACTTCCTCTGAGTCTGTGGAAGTCCAACAAAAAAATTCATAGTGATACGCTCCCACTTCCACTCGGGAATCTCTATCTTCTGAAGCAAACCACCAGGTCTCTGATGCTCATACTTTACTTGCTAGCAATTTAGACACCGAGCTACATATGAAAATATGTATTTATTCATCCTCCTCCACCAATAATGCTACCACAAGTCCTGATACTTCTTGGCGGCGCACGGAAGAATAAAATACCGGGAACTGTGGGCCTCATCAAGAATCTACTCACGAAGTCCACCCATATTAGGCACACAAATACGACTCTGCATCCTCAAAACTTTGTCATTTCTAATAGTAACCTGCTTGGCACCACTGTGCCGCGCTGTGTCTCAAAGGACAAGTAGATGAGGATTGGCATCCTGTCGATCTCTGATGCGCTCAAACAAAGAAGACCGAGCAACTGTACAAGCTAGAACAAGGCTGGGCTCAGAAACATCTAACCTCACAAACTACTTGGCCAGGGCCTGAACATCCAATGCTAGTGGTCTCTCACTAACTCGAATATAAGCAAGGCTACCCATACTGGCTGACTTTCTACTCAAGGCATCGGCCACCACATTGGCCTTCCCGGGAAGATACAATATGGTGATATCATAGTCTTTCATTAGCTCCAGCTACCTCCTCTACCTCAAATTGAGTTCCTTCTGCTTGAACAAATACTGCAAGCTCCGATGATCAGTGAATACCTCACATGGCATGCTGTAAAGATAGTGCCTCCAAATCTTCAGCGCGTGAACAATGGCTACCAGCTCTAGATCATGAACATGGTAATTCTTCTCGTGAACCTTCAGCTGCGGAAAAGCATATGCAATAACCTTGCCACCCTGCATCAACATTGCACCCAGATCAATACGAGATGAGTCACAATATACTGTATAAGATCCTGAACCTATGGGTAACACCAATACCGGTGCCGTAGTCAAAGCTGTCTTGAGCTTCTGAAAGCTCGCTTCACACTCGTCTGACCACCTGAATGGGAAACCCTTCTGGGTCAATCTGGTCAACGAGGCTGCTATGGATGAAAACCCCTCCACAAATCGACGGTAATAGCCTGCCAAACCCAGAAAACTACGGATCTCTGTAGCTGATGTGGGTCTAGGCCAGATTTGAACTGCCTCAATCTTCTTAGGATCCACCTGAATACCCTCTGCTGATACAACGTGACCCGAGAAAGCAACTGAACTTAACCAAAGCTTGCATTTTGAGAACTTAGCATATAACTGGCTGTCTCTCAGAGTTTGAAGAACGATCCGAAGGTGCTGCCCATGCTCATCTCGACTGTGAGAGTAGATCAAGATATCATCAATTAACACAACCACAAAGGAATCCAAGTAGGGCTTGAGAGCACAGATTCAAGTTCTAAAATATAAGATGACCTTTTGGGTCATCACACGCGTAAGATGGCCTAGAATGATTGCTTGTTGCTCTTGCAGGATCCTCATAGCATCCGCTACTTGCTCCTCATCAACATCGTCAAAGGGTTTTCTCCCAAACCCGTCGAGGGTATTGCCTGTCATGCACTAGTGTGGCATCATTCCCCTCATGGCGGGTGTCACTGATTGAATCCTCAAAATGAGACTGATCCCCTCAAATTTCAAGGTTGCATGCATCGTTAACAGTGTTATCTGCCATTTTTTTAATGATTTTTTCTAAGACAAAATAATCCAAACACATTAGTAAAAAAGGTAAGGATCAATTTAATTGCATGACTGTCTAGGCCCCACGGTGGGCGCCAAACTGTTTATCTGTAAAATAATATAGTTGAATTTATACATGACTTCTAGATAAGTGAACTAATTTGATCCTGAAATACTATCTATTGGATTACGGTCCATTTTTCATAAAGAATTTGTGGAACCCCTAGAAGTAGCAGCACTCACGACTGAAGCAACTACGCAACAAGAGAAAAATAGATATTTAAATTATAAGGCATGCTATTATTTCGCCATCAAAGTCATCAAAGGAGGCTTGGACAATCTTGGTGAAGTCATATCGAAGAGCTGATGACATAAAGAAGGAGAAATTGCAAGAGTTTAAGAGTCGATTTGAGTTGGTTCAAATGAGACCAACAGAGTCTGTCAAAACATTTCTTACACAAATTGAAGAAATAGCCAATGGTCTAATGACCAATGGAGAAGTAATGGAAGAAGCTAAAGTTGTTGAAAAAATATTGCAGTCTCTAAGTTTAAAGTTTCACAACAAGAAGGTTATTCTTGAGGCTACCAAACATCTTAGCACGCTCAACCTTGATGATTTAGAAGGCGAATTGGTGGCATGCGAGAGATCATTGAATCAACAGAGAGATGAGACATTGAAGGAGGCATTACAAGAAATGGATGATCAACCAAAAAAAAAAAGAAGGCATACCAAAGATGAGAAAAATAAATCAAAAAGGCTAAAATTCAGAAATAGAGGAGAAAAGAAGAGAAGGTACATATAGTTTTTATTGTGATTGCGATTCTATTGAATGCGAAGGGAAGTCAAATAATATTCAAAATGATCTGCCAAAAATTTCTTCGACTGTTCAAAAGGATGATTCGGTTGCAAGGAATGTCTGTAAAAAAACAAATAGGTTGGTATTTCACAAGACAAAATTATTTGATGGTATTGAAGATGAACCTAGTAATAAAAGAAGTAAGATAGTTCATCAAGCGAAAGTTTCTAACGATCTACCCAAGATTGAGGCAGAAATAGCTTGGGATCTAGAACCAGAACAACACATAGTTATAGATATTAAAGATACAATCAATTTTGAGTCATTGCTCGATATTGCATATTTTAAGGAGCATTACGAAATATCTATTGGTGGTATTACTCTACAACCTATAGGTTGGCCAATTGGAGTTGAACATGTATACAAGACAAACCACATGGCAATTAGAGAAATAGATTGTTTCAAAGTAAAGAAAAAATATGTTGATGATATTTTGAAGGAATGGTTAAAAACAAATCATATATGGCCAATATTGAAGAGAGTTTGAAATTGACTAAAGATGTTACTCGCGATTTTGTTTATGCAACATATTTTAGGAAATTGGTAGAGAGTCTAAGGTACTTGACTTTTACAAGGCTTGATGTTATCCATGGCATGCTCAAGTTTGAAAATCTTGGTTTAAGAGAAGCTGTTGGAAATTAAACCAAGATTAATTAGTATTACTAAGTTGTCTAGGATTTTGTATTTGGTAGTTTATTTAATTCATGTCTAATAGATTTGTTTATCAAATTCATATTGGAATAAGTTTTATTAGTCTAGTCAAATTTGGATTGTAGTATTATAAATAGGAGTGTTGTTACATATTTTTTTAGATACGGACAGGTAGCTATGATGTAGAGAGATTCAACAGTTTATGAGTTCTGAAAAAGCCTCATACCACGTTCTCTTTATCTAGTTTGATAAATTTTTTCTATATAGTATTTATTGAATTTTGTGCTTGTGCCTAAATTGTTCTTCGGGGTATTTCAATCCATCAATATTTGTTTTTTTTTTTCCTAGTGAAATCTAATTTGTTTATTGACTCCATTTGTTTTAATCTAAACTTGATTAATCAAAACAATTCACAACCTATCATGTGTATGTTTTGACCAATAAACTTTAACTCATTCAACTTTGTTCTAACTTATGTTAGATGAATTGGGTTTACATGTGATTTAAGTCGTATTGAACTGTTTCATTTTGACACGAGAAAGAAAAAAAAAGACTTTAGGCATATAAGATGATAACTGAATTTGACTTTTAGCCATTTTAACAGAATTTTACTTGTAAAATTGATTGTTGCAAAGAAAAAAAAAATGTAAACTTGATCCAACTCGTTCATTAGGTAACCCTGGTTTTGAGGATAAAAGCTCATTTAGGTGGAATATGGGTTGCAGATAACGAATTATCAATAATCCATTTAGTCAATTCTTTCTTTAATTTTCTTTTCTAATCATCTTGTGCGAGTCCGGGGAGGCGGAGGGGCGTACGCCAGCACCACGATTGGTTTACATCATGATTTGGCTTATTAAAAAGAATTTAAATAATGTGATCAATGAATGTGGACACTTTCGTACTTCCCCAACACCCTTTAGATAATAATCTCCGCAATGAATATAAGGTACCTATTTATTTATTTTAATTGACTATGTTTAATTGATATATATTTATTTAGAAATAAGTCATTGATTAATCTAACTAGGAGCGGATTTACTGTCTTATTGATTGTGCACGTGAACCCATGGCCTTTCCGACAAACTAAGTATTTTATGTATAATTTTTTAGAATTGATCTAATATTATTTGCTGACACTCATGCTCCAAAAAAAGTTAAATTGTGAACTTGATTGAGTAGTTGAGTTATTTACTAAAAGGATCTAGGATTGATTCCCCCTTAAAACTTTTTTTCTCTTTTTTATTAATGGTGCACCCATGTTCAAAGAATTCTAGATCCGCCTCTGAATCTAACCACTAGATGCAATTAAAATTGTTAAGGATTGTACTGGAATTGATGAAATCTCTCTATCTTTAATCAGATATCTCGAGATTGAGCATTAGGTATAAAAAAAAATTAATAAGGAGAGCTTTTCTTTTTAATGGACCTAATGCAAATCCAAATTAATCGAGTATTAATACATTTATCGAACACCGAATAAAAAACAAAAAAGCTACAATTAGGTGTTATTGCTCTTTGACCCGAACTTAATATTTATCCTATATAAATCCCTAGGACATACAACCAACAAGAAGTTAAATTCCTACAACTTCCGTCCCATCTTCAATTGGCATCATAAATTACAACAAATTATGTCTTATCTAATGGGCTGGCACAGTTGTCGTCATGCTTCTGTTTTTATGACATCAAACCATGCCCCCCCCCCCCCCAAAACAAAATCTAGTGAAGTTTCCAAAATTTGGAAGTGAAATTAGGAGTATAAAAACTAACCGATGAAGTGGTAAGTATTCTTATATTCTTAATCAAAAGTTTTGAGTTCGAACTTTACAGTTGTCTTTATTAGAGATCGTTTTACTCTGATGTGGGACTTTCGTCCGAGTGGAAAAAAAAAAAAAGAAGAAGAAGAAGAAGAAGAAAAAGAAGAGAAGACTTTTTGGTCTCTTTGATTGGGCCGCCTTGAATCCGCTGTCATTTCTTCCCACATCGCAAAACGTCTCACTTTATCTCCTCTCCCCGCTTCCTCTATTCTTTCTTTTAGAAGATTTTTGAAACTTTAATTTATTTGGCACATTTCATTCATAGAGTTACAAACTTCTGGAATCAATTCTTTGGATGATCACTTAATTTATAAAAATAATCTATCAAAGTTATTGTTATTTGTCTTAGAACAACAAAGTTACCCAATTATAATTTTTTGACTCAGGAAATAAAAAGTACCAATTTAACGTGCCATATTTAGTATTGCAGCTATAGATAACCACATGGTCACGTGAAATGTGAGATTTTCTTAATATCTACTAATCAAACAAGTGAAAACCAAAAACATGTCTCATCAAGAAGGATATTGTGAGATTTTCTTATCAGGTGAGTTAAATGGGTATAATTAGGAATATGAGTTAAATAAGTTTTACCATTAAAAATAAAATTTTAATATGACATGACATGTCAAATTGGTGCATTGTTATAGTTGGGTGGCTTTGTTGTCCCAACAAAAACAAAAGTAACTTTATTGTAGGTTATTTTCATAAGTTTGATGACTGTCCAAGGAATTAACTCAAGTTCATGCTATGTGCTGATCACATTAGGTTAATTATACACAGTTTTATTTTGTAGTTTAACAAGAGATTATTTTCATGATTAGAACCCCTAACCTACTAATTACGCGACGATAATTTTTTCATTGTGCCAAATCATACTTTTGTTAGGCTAAAACGACTCAAAAATATTTTTAACATGGTGTGATATAGTTCGTTTTGGGCCAAGTTCGCACGACTTTTCCCAAAAGGTCTCACACCATTAAGAGATCCATACACCTTATATGTAAGCTTCCAATCTTTTCAACTACTAATGTGAGACTTTGTTCGCACACCCAACAGTCTCCCCCTCGAACTAAGTTTCACGTGGCTCACTACCACGATGTACGGGTCTCCGCCTTGAACTAAGTTCCATGTGGCCCATTATCACGATCCACGGGTCAATTTTTGAGATTCACTGTGTGCCACCCACATTGTTAGAATATTTACTGTAACCGAAACCGAAGCTCACAACTAGCTTCTTTTTTGTGCGCGTCTCCAAACCGAATCTTGCACCATCACTCTGCCATCGGCATACTCGTCCCGCTGAATTTGGGCTCTAATACCAGTTGTTTGGCTAAAACGACTCAAGCCAAGCTCGCACGGTTTTTTCCAAAATGCCTCATACCATTAAAAGATCCCCCACATCTTATACGTAGACTTCCAATCTTTTTAACTAGTTATATGGGATTATGTTCGCACACCCAACAACTTTTTTAAAAATGATAGAAAAAGTAAAATAATATGACTTGTTAAACGATAATAATGGCAAACAATTGTAGAGGACTCTGCAAGGGTTAAAGATGAATGGCGTGTTGGAAGAGGAAATAGGTAATTTAGGAGTTGGATTGACGGCACGATAGAATCCACCATTTGTTTCTCCGCCATGCGTTCCCTTTCGCTATCTTATTTTTGTATGAATTTGATGGGTTAGGGAATGTCAAGTTGGTCACATAAGGAGGAATGCAACGTAGACAAGATTTCTTCCTCCACTCTTATATTTTTCACAATCCAAGTCTCTACATCCTGCCAAATAAATATGTTATACTATATACCTATCATTTGAATTTTTTATATTACTAACGCACTTCAATAGTTTATAATAAGTTATTATCCTTTTTTTTTGGATACTATCTCTAAGTTTAATATGAAGAGTTAGAGTCCGTTTGGCCAAGCTGCCAAAAAATATTTATTTTGAAAAGTATTTTTGTTTAAAAAGTACTTTTCGAAAAAGTATTTTTGGAGATTATTAGTTTGTGTTTGGCCAATTCATTTGAGAAATACTTTTTACGATATTTAATAAGCAAATTGTATTGGCTCAATCTTTCTAAAAAAATACTCTTGAGTATCTAACTACAATGAAGGATAGTAAATGTTTAGTTTACAATTAGCATTATTTAAAAAAGAAAAAATTTAAATATTTATTATAGAAGAATTTAATTAATTTTTATTTTTATATAATTAAAGTATAAAACATAAAGTAATATATATTAAAGATATTAATTAATATAAAATATAAGTATATAAAAACAATAAAATTGGTAGGAACATATGTATTTACAAGTTACTTGTAGGAAAAACACTATCATTTTCTCGAGAAAATAATCAACTAGGTAGTATTGCATTATTTCAACTATATTATATGTATGCATGCAGAAAAAATATAAATAAAATTGCAAACTAGAGATCATATAATAGTAGTATACTACTAAGAAAAAATCATACCTTACGAAGAAATTACTTGAATTTGATGATTAGCCTTGTTATTTCAAATAGTAATAGGAGATGAAGAAAAGAAGAAACGGAGGAAGAGAAAAGAAGAGATCTATTATATTAGAGAGATTATTCCAAATAGGAATAAGAGAAGAAGAATAAAAATACGGTATAAATAAAAAAAGAGAAATAGGAATGGTAGAGATAAAAAGTAAAAGTTAAATTAATAAGGGATAATTTAGAAAATATAATTTTATGGTAAGGATATATATTTTTGTCTTGAATAAATTAATTTTCTGCTTCTGCTTTTTGAAAAAAAGCTAGAATTTGTAGGTTTTTGCTGCTTTTTAAAAATACTTCTCTGTTTTGGCCAAACACCTTATATTTTTAAATAAGTACTTTTTTGGACAAAAAAAATACTTTTGACCTCCCAAAAATTTAGCCAAACAGGCTCTTACATATTGCTATATGTCAATTTGAAACCATACTATAAAAATATTTAACGCTATCACTACATAGAACATTAACTATTTTTCTCTCCTTCCCGTTTCTATTTCCTAGTTGCTGAACTTTTAAATTGTTCAAATCTGGTAAGTAACTGTTAGGATAAAGTATAAACATGTACGTAAATCAAACATATGACTTTTTCTTCCGCAAACGCAAAATTAAATAGAACTAGATTTAATCTATTAGGATAAGTTCAAAGGCTATATTGACAAGACATGTTTTCAAGCTGTTTAGGAACGACGTAACTCCATTTATTCATATTTTCCTTTAATTTCCCAATTTCAACCGAATTATCATGGCATTCATATATTCTCATATTACTGCATTATACTCGTGTTACTCTCTAGATGGTAATTAGAGGTTACACCATTGAATATTCGTTATAATTTTGATAGTTTATTCTAAAGAAAATGACATATTAAATAAAGAGTTTAAGTTTTAGTATTGACAATGTAAAATATATTTATCCAATCTAATCATTTATAAAGTAATTATAAATAAATAAATATGACAAATATTAATAATTGATAACCTTGTAAATTGACAACTAGCTTACCATTACACGCGAGATGGATCCATGGGTTAATCTTGAGTACTTAATTAGTTCAACATTTGAAATTCCGAACATGTTATATTTGTTAAAATTATGAATTTAAAAATTTAATACTTCATTTTATTAAAATTAAAGTAATTATACACACACACACACACACACACACACACACACACTAAATAATCTAAAAGGTAAATTAATAATTTAATCTTAAAATAGTCTAAAAAGTAAATTAATAATCTAATCTTAAAATATTATAAATAAAGATTGAAAAATAAATTCCTGGTACCAAAATAATCTCAAATTATTAGTAGTATAATTTTAGTACTAAAATTATATTCTGTCTCATAGTATATGATAATAACCTTCTTATTAAAGAAAGTTAGTTTCTATTTAAATCAAAACAATTATTTCTATTTTGTTCTAGGTAAATAAAATGTATTGCTAAATCTATTATTGAATATAATCCTGTATCTATATTTAATTTAAATTCTTCTAGATCTACACTCAAACTTTGAGCAAATATTTCTATATTATAGCCCAAAATATTAATTGGCATATATTCTCGGTAATTTTTGAGTGAGTTTTTAATATATTGTAAATCCTGGTACTCCCTTTCTCCTTCATGTTCTTAACATTGTGGTTCATATTTAGAAAATTTAAAGGTCAAATACCTATACGACCACTTAAACTTGGCTCCAGTTTTCATTTTGATACTTTAACTAAGCTTATTACCTATTGAACATTTTAACCCAAATCAAAGTATGCCTATTGAACACAAAAGCTGACATAGCAAAAGAGCAGTATTTCAACCCCTCTTAGGCGCGTGAATTTTGATGGTTTTAAAATCATGTTTTTCTTTTTCTTTTTTGTTTAAACAAAAATTGACTTTTTTTCTAAAGGCCACCCATAACCATCTTATCTCCACCATTGTCACCTCTGTAAGTATGCATCTCCATTATTGCTCTATTTTGCAGCTTTTGAACTGTGACAAAAGAAGGACAGAAGAATATTTTTTTCTCCAACAACAAATTTGGGCAAAATAAATATGTCAATGACTGATTTTTTCCAAATTCTATCCATTATTTTTCAACTTTTCCAGATTTCTCTCACCGTCTTCTTCAGCTTCGCCATCTTCTTTCAACCCAGGTCTGAAATTTTTTGTTGTTACCGCAAAGAAATTCAAAAACAAAAATAATTTGCCCGACTATCAGTTTTAGATTTGATCCCGACGAGCGAAGGGCCTATGAATGAAAGGAGAAGAAGAACGGAGGAGGGGGAAAGAGGATGACCAACGATGGGAGTGGAGAAGATGAACAGCGACGAGTAAGGTCCAGCGGCTTTTTTACAATCAAAAAAATAACAGCATGGCTTTTTTTTTTTTTTTTACTGATGTGGCTTTTTTAATGATCTGGCATATTTTGATTGATTATATTTTCACATAAGCGCGTTTGAGCTTCACATATTTGTTTTATTTTTTGGGACTAAATTTTTTGTGTTCAATAGGCATACTTTGATTTAGGTTAAAGTGTTCAATAGGTAATGGGCTCAGTTAAAGTGTCAAAATGGAAACTAAAGCCAAGTTTAAGTGGCCGTATAGGTATTTGGCCAAATTTAAACTATATCTTGTCTTGTATACGGTAAAATACGCTATGCTAAGTGGCCGCTTAAGAGAATGACACGTGAAACTTAAGGCGGGGATAGTTAGAACCGAAGGTAATTATCCCGTTTGTCACTGGAAAGAATGACACTCGTAAAGATGCAACAAATACCCTCCGACCGCTAGCATTTAATGGAGAATATTCCACAGCACTTAGTGCGCTTTCCGTTACAGAGAATTTGTCATTTATGTTCACCGTTACACATTCATCAGTGACCCTCATAATTGACATTAAAGAAGGGCACGATCCTAGAACCTTCTTCCCTGGGCGTAGCTATGTTATCATTGTAAAGGACACAACTTTTCTGGCAAAATTACACTATAATCGATTAAAAGCTTTATACAATTTTACTTTCTTGTTCCTTGAATTTATCACTGTTATGCCCGAAAGCTCTGCCCCGGAATTACTGTTTTTCGTGATTTCATCTTCATTTCAAGGCTAAGTATTGCGTATTTCTTTAATTATTTTATTATTTCAGAATCAAATTAATTTACTTATCTAGAAACTACGTATAAATTCAATTGTACCGTTTTACGAGTAAACAGTTTGGCGCCTACCGTGGGGCCTAGATAATCGTGTAATTAAGTTTATCCTTGCCTCTTTTACCAACATGTTTTGATTATTTGTCTTAGCAAAAAATCATAAGAAATGGCATATAATGGTGTTAATAACACACACAGTCCTAAGGTTCAAGGAAACCAGTCTCGTCTCGAGGATTCAATCAGTGACACCCACAAGGAGGGTATTGTGTTGTGTTTTTAGCTCGTCAGCGGTACCCGCGACATGTTCGGGAGGCAACTCCCAATGATGCTGAAGAGGAGCATGTTGTTGATGCGGTAAGGGACCTACAAGAGAAACAAACGATCATTCTAAGCCGCCTTACACGGCAGGATAAGGTTATCACAAAGTTGAAGCAGGCGTTATCGGGAGCTTCCAATAACATGAATAGACGAGGTCCAGTTCCTCCCGATGCTCTGAGGGGCAAGGTTGGTTCCGATGGGGCTGGGGGGAGCAGATCCGGCCCCAATAACGAAAACGATCCCGTTAAGAATGAACTCTTACGGTTTATGAGAGAAGTGAACGCCCACATGGACCAAATCCTGGGCGCACCACCGGTGCTGAAAGGTCCGGACTCAAAGAAGTATACTCAGTTGCCATACAAACCAAGTGCGGCACCATAATTAATCCCGAAACGGTTTAAAATGCCTGACGTGCCAAAGTTTGATAGAAATTCAGACCCTCAGGATCATATTACCACCTATACAACAGCGGTGAAGGGGAAAGATGTCACGACCCAAAATTCTACAACAGGCGTCGTGATGGCACCTAATCTCTAAGACTAGGTAAGCTGATTTCAATTACCTTTTGAAGCCATTTTTTTTTAATTAAATAAATAATCAAAACTGACAGCGGAATAAATATGAATATACAACCTCCCAAGACTGGTAGTACTGAGTCACGAACTCTAACTGAATACATATAATGATCACGAGGACCGAATGTACAATACTATTTTATTACAAGTTAACAGTACAATGAAATGAAAAGACTCCAAGGGACTGCGACGACCAAGCACCTCTACCTAGAATCCTTACGATCCCGCTTTAGCTCTGCTCAAGTCCGTTATCTTCAATACCTGGCTCTGCACAAAAATGTGTAGAAGTGTAGTATGAGTACGCCACGGTCGGTACCCAGTAAGTATCAAGACTAACCTCAATGGAGTAGAGACGAGGTACAGTCAAGACACTCACTAGTCTAATAACCTGTGCAATATAATATACAAAATAATAGGAAACAAATAACAATAAGGGCAACAAAAAACAACCAGTGATGTGCACAGTAAGACAATAAAATCACCATTAATATTGCTCAACAATTGATAAATACATTTACACCCAGTTAAGTTCTTCAATTACATATCTTTCACACATAATTCTTACAAATAAAACTCTTTTTCAAATATAATTTCCTCAAATAAACATCTTTCGAATATAAAATTCTTTCAATAAATATCTTCAAATATAATTTCTTTAAATAAGTATCTGTCAAATACAATTCTTTCATATAATTCTTTTTGAATAAAAATCCTTCCAAATAAATATTTTGAATATAATTCTTTCAATTAAAAGTCACCATGTGACACCTTATTTCAAAATCATAAAAATACGGGTCTCAACCCATTTTCATATTTTTTGTAAACACGGGTCTCAGCCCATTTTTCATGCATTCACGGCATCTCGTGCCCATAATTAAATCATCATATTTTTCCGGCACCCCGTGCCCTCATTTCATATCACAACTGCACGGACAACTCACGTGTCAAATATCATTATCATTTCATCACAGCACCTTGTGCCCACATTTCATATCTCAACAGCACGGACAACTCATGTGACAAATATCCTCATTATTTACTCACAGCACCTCGTGCCCACATTTCATTTTATAATCTGCCTAGCCATAGCCACAGGCTCTCAATTTCAACATAAATCAGATTGTTATCAATTTACCAACAATAAGACAAATTGCACAAGGTATAAAAATAAACACAAGAAAATCACAACATCACATGAAAATTATCAACACCACAACCCCACATAATCACATATCATCCCTGACAATAGCCACCCTTACTGCTCATATTGCCACCCTTATAACTCCTATACCCACCCTTATCGCTCCGCTCAGACAATATCAATAGCCACCCTTATCGCTCATATTGCCACCCTTATCGCTCCTATAGCCACCATTATCGCTCCGCCCAGACAATATTCCAACAAACACAATAACAGTGAAATGTCACCATTATACCTACATAATATCACCGGTGAAATATCACCCTTATCTTCCCAAAATAACAACTCACACAACACAATAATTTACACGAGAAATTATCACAGCAATATAACAAAAATCAATTCATATCACAATTTGCCCAATGGCCACAACCAAATTCCAAAGCTACAACCAAGTCAATTAATTTCACAACAAATAGCCAAAAGCTCCACACAATGCGTACAACACCCAAAAATAATCAATAGAGTTTGAAATTACTCAACATAAAGCAAAGTCTTCATAAAAATCAAATTTTTAATTATTATATAAACACCTCTTCTTAAGCTCATTTAATTAATTATTTGCAGGATGGAAATCCAAAATGAAATTAAATTTCAATAATTATCAAACCAGCAAATTTACGAAATTTCATAAATAATCAAATAACAATCACATCAAATTGTCATATAACAACAGAGTCAACAACAAGGATTTAGGCACGACAAGAAGATGATTAAATATATGCCAACAATTATCCAATTTACTACACAATATGCTCAAAACTTTAACTCAATAAAATTTACACATAAAAACCAAGTACGTACTCGTCACCTCGCGTACATGGTTTTCAATTACACAAATTGCACATAAGACTCAATGCCTAAGGGAAAATTCCCCCACTCGAGGTTAAGCAAGACACTTACCTCTTTAAAGTTATGTCGATATTCCAAAATCGCCTTCTTGCTTGAATTTACCTCCGGGCCGTTCAAATCTATCCAAATTAATTGTAGAATTTCATTAAAGTTCATCGGAAATAATTCTGGATAATAATACGTCGACTTAAAATTTTATTTCAAAAAGTCAACAAAAGTCAACACGGGGCTCGCCTCTCGGAACCTGACAAAATTTTCATGAAATCCGAATACCCATTCCGATACGAGTTCAACCATATCAATTTTATCAAATTCTTATACCATTTCATCCCTCAAATCGTGATTTTTTATTTTGAAAATTTTCTTCAAAAACTACCATTTTTCCCAACTCAAAACACAATTTAAATGATAAATATAAAGATAGAATCATAGAAATAAATAGATTCTAGGTGAAGAACACTTACCCAATCGATTTGCTTGAAAACCCCACAAGGAATCGCTCAAAACCGAGCTCTACAAGTCAAAATGTGATAAAAATGGCCTAACCCTCGATTTGGAAATCTTATATTTTGCCCAGGTGATTGTGCATCACGAACGTGGAGAAAGGATCGCATTCGCGAAGAAGAAAAATGAACTGTCCAGTTGTACTTCGCGAACGCGATAGGTTGTTCGCGAACGCGGAGAGGAAAAATCTAATGGCCCACGACTGACTTACGCGAATGCGAACAAAGGGCCGCGAACGCGAAGAATAAGAACAGGAAACCTTCGCGAACACGAGATGCTCTTTGCGAACGCGAAGAAGAAAAATGAGGCTGCCATGAAGAGTTTCTCGAATGCGAGTGTCTAATCGCGAACGCGGTGAAGGAAAAGACAAACCTTCGCGAACGCGATGGGCTGAAGAAGAAGTATAAGGTGGTCAGTAGTAACACTTCGCGAACGCGAGGTGATCTTCGCGAACGCGAAGAAGAACACCAGAAAACAGAAACAACATTTCAAAAATAGAAGGAAATGGTCCGTAGCCCATCCGAAATACACCCGAGGCCCCCGGGACCCCGTCTAAACATACCAACAAGTTCCACGATCTAACACGGACTCGCTCGAGGTCTCAAATCACATCAAAATAACGTTGAAAATACAAATCGCACCACAACTCGAATTTATGAACTTCCAAAACATCCAACTTCTAAAACTCGTGCCGAAACCTATCAAACCAACCCGGAATGACGTCAACTTTTGCAGGCAAGTCCCAAATAACATAACGGAGTTGTTCCAACTCTCGGGATTGCATTCCGATCCCGATATCAAAAAATCCACTTCAGTTCCAATTCTCCAAAAATTCGACTTTCGTCATTTCAAGCCTAAATTGACTATAGACCTCAGATTCACAGTCTGGACACGCTCCTAAGTCCAAAATCACCCAACGGAGCTAACAGACCAACAAAACTCCATTCCGGAGTCATTTTCACACAGTTCCGACTACGGTAAAAATCCTAAGACTTAAGCTTCCATCTCAGGGACTAAGTGTCCCAAATCTCTCTGAATTATCCGTAAATCAAACTCGACCACGCACACGGGTCATAATATATATTGCGAGGCTGCTCAAGTCCTTAAATCACTGAACGGAGCGTAAATTCTTAAAATGACAAGTCGGATCATTACATTCTCCACCTCTTAAACAAACATTCATCCTCGAACGTTCTACGAATTATTCTAAGGTTACCAAATTGATGATTTTACTTTTACACATATACTCACGGTTGATTCCACGTTGCCGCATTTGAGATATGTGTGACAACATCATCTCATTTGAGATTAGTTCTTTTATCCATACTTGAAAACTTTAAGGCCATTTTCATACGCTCTAATATTTTCAAAAGGCCTGATTTCTCACAACAACGCACATTATTAGTCTCAACTGGCTATAGCAACTCGTGCCTATGCACACATCAATTTTATCGATAGTGTTGAAGTAATTCAAAACTTTCTCTGGGTGCTACATTATTCCCCGCTTAGGATCATTCGCCCTCAAATACATAACATAATTTATCTCTTCTTTTGCAAATCTCAATCCCCAAAATTTTACTAACTCCCAAATTTTTCAGAAATTCGGCAGAGTCTCCCCTGTAATTGGGCATATCCACCTGCCAGAGTAACACCAAAATAACTCCTAACAACATATCCACAACCCAACAAAATAGCTCAAGGTATATATCAATAACACTAATCTCAGCATTAAAAGCATCGCATTATCATAATGATATCAGGACATGAAACACATCATATGTATGGCCATCACCACATCTCTGATCTTAAAAGCTGTTCATAATTAATTCTAGCATTATCAATTAATCTCATATTAACCATCACCTCGTTTCGAATTTTCACAATACTGACAACAGAACGTGAGGCATGAAGACCTCATGATTACTTACTCAGATTAATGAATCACATTTAACGCCACCTAGGCACTCATCTCATAGATTAAAACTCAATATTTACAGCACGAAAATGGCTGAATATGCACAGAAAAATATACAAGAATTATCAAATAAGCCTAACAGGCATGACTCCCTATTAATACTATTGTACAATTAAATTTTACAAAGGGAAAATTTTTAAACTCATAAATATTTCACCACAAGGACCTCGTCCTTACATAACTTTCACCGCGGCTTGCAGTCCGATTTAAATATTTTACATCATATAAAAATGCGAGGATCTCATCCTCAACTCCGAATCACAAGTATGTTGCACATTGTGCCAACTGAAATTTTCAATTTTCTTTCTTTCTTCTTTTCAATATATTTCATAAATAATTTTCACAACATATAATGAACCCTCATATCGGTAGGGCATATAATTCATAAAAATTGGAATCAATTATTCTGAAACACATTAAACCCACAGTAATGAATAATAAAAATTACTTTTGGACTTATATCCCTCACTGGTACAAAAATAAAATGACAGACATGGGTTCACATCCTTAAATCTCCCAACAGGGATAAACATATAAGTGGGTCACAAATTTACGAAGCTCACCCATAAGTGGAGCATAATAGGAGGACTCACCTCAATATTCAGAACCGAATCAAATTAAGGGAAATATCCTTTTATAATAAAAATCAGGATCGTACCTGTAACGACACCATCTAGTGTATTGGCCTCAGCCAAATCATAGTGATTAAATCAACGGGTCGGGCCTCCACATCTTAGGCGCCCCCTACCCGCCTGTCCTCCACCTCTAGCTGACTGTGCACGTGGAGTATCAACTGGAATAAAGCTTGTAGCTGGAGTGTTCTGATGAAATCCACCCCTCCCAAGTCTGGGATAATCTCTCATGATATGCCTAGTATCACCACACTCATAACAACCCCTCTGAGGTCGCGGTTGCTCGTACTGAGTCTATGCCAGATAACTGGAATAACCACTGTAAGAATCTCGTGTCGGTGGTGCACTATAAATTGGAGCACTCCGAGTAATCTGATGTGCGGACTGAGTTGACCGACTGCTCTAGCCTCCGCTATAATGGGTTCTAGCTGAAGAGTGAAACCCACTGAATCCTCCAGATCTTCGAGACCTTTTGGCCTCCTTAGACTCCCTTTTCTCGCCTAAAACACCCTCAATCTTCCTTGCAATCTCCACTACTTGTTGAAATGGAGCATCAGTTTGCAAGTCTCTAGCCATGCATATTTTAATATCATAATCGAGCCCCTCAATAAATCTGGGGACCCATTCTCTGATTGTAGGAACTAAGATAGGTGCATGACGGGCTAACTCACTGAACCTGATAGCATATTCTGACACTGTCATAGTGCCCTGATGCAACCGTTCAAACTCCATGCGCCACGCATCTCGGAGAGTCTAGGGAACAAACTCTTTCAAGAACATTTCCAAAAATTGAGTCCAAGTTGGTGGTGTTGCATCGGCTGGTCTACCTTCTTCATAGATTTGCCATCACCGATACGCTGCGCCACTGAAAGTTGGTGGATCATATTTCTTAAACCTTTCAAGTCTCTTTTATTCTTCTTCCGATGCCTCGGGCCTGACCTCAGGCCGAATCATAATAACAGGTTGTACAGGTACTACACCCGGAACCTGACCAACATGAACCTGCTGCTCTGGAGTTGTGATAGGAGTCTAAGCTACTCTCCCAATCTGCGGAATATTTGGTGTAACAGAGATCAATCCCGCCTGAGTTAATGTACCAAACATACTCAAGAACTGTGCTAAAGTCTCTTGAAGTCCGGGGGTAACAACTTGTGCTTCTGGTACCCGTCCCCCAACTGGAGCTACTGGCGGCTCCTCAACTATTGTTCTGACAGGTGCTCTAGTCGCAGCACGTGCCCTTCCTTGACCTCGACCTCTACCTCGGCCCCGGTCTCTTGCAGCCCTAGCAGTATGTGCGGATGCCTGCTCAGCTAACCCAGTAGCATGTGTCCTCACCATCTGTGAGAGAATGGAGATACAAAGGTTCAAATTCCAAATTCAACAAATTCCACACGATAGGAATGAAAGAAATGAAAATTTTCTAACAGTTCTGTAGCCTCTCGAAGATAAGTACAGACGTCTCCGTACCGATCCGCAAGACTCTACTAGACTCGTTCGTGACTCGTAGAACCTATGAACCTAGAGCTTTGATAACAACTCGTCACGACCCAAAATCCCACCACAGGCGTCGTGATGGCACCTAGTCTCTAAAACTAGGTAAGCCGATTTCAATTACCTTTTGAAGCCATTTTTTTTTTGAATTAAATAAATAATCAAAACTGACAGCGGAACAAATATGAATATACAACCTCCCAAGACTGGTAGTACTGAGTCATGAACTCTAACTGAATATATATAATGATCACGAGGACCGAATGTACAATACTATTTGATTACAAGTTAACAGTACAATGAAATGAAAAGACTCCAAGGGACTGCGACGACCAAGCATCTCTACCTAGAATCCTTACGATCCCGCTTTAGCTCTGCTCAAGTCCGTTATCTTCAATACCTGGCTCTGCACAAAAATGTGCAGAAGTGTAGTATGAGTACGCCACGGTCGTAATTTGATGTGCACAGTAAGACAATAAAATTACCATTAATATTGCTCAACAATTGATAAATACATTTACACCCAGTTAATTCAAGTTATTCAATTACATATCTTTCACACATGATTCTTACAAATAAAACCCTTTTCAAATATAATTTCCTCAAAAAAACATCTTTCGAATATAAAATTCGTTCAATAAATATCTTCAAATATAATTTTCTTAAATATGTATCTTTCAAATACAATTCTTTCATATAATTCTTTTTGAATAAAAATCCTTTCAAATAAATATTTTGAATATAATTCTTTCAATTAAAAGTCACCATGTGACACCTTATTTCAAAATCATAAAAATACGGGTCTCAACCTATTTTTATATTTTTCGTAAACACGGGTCTCAGCCCATTTTTTATGTTTTCACGGCATCTCGTTCCCATAAATAAATCATCATATTTTTCCGGCACCTCATGCCCTCATTTTATATCACAACTGCACGAACAACTCACGTGCCAAATATCATTATCATTTCATCACAGCACCTCGTGCCCACATTTCATATCTCAACTGCACGGACAACTCACGTGCCATATATCCTCATTATTTACTAACGGCACCTCGTGCCCACATTTTATTTTATAATCCGCCTGGCCATAGCCACAGGCTCTCAATTTCAACATAAATCAGATTATTATCAATTTACCAATAACAAGATAAATTGCACAAGGTATAAAACTAAACACAAGAAAATTACAACATCACATGAAAATTATCAATACCACAAACCCACATCATCACATATCATCCCTGACAATAGCCATCATTATCGCTCCTATTGCCACCCTTATCACTCCTATAGCCACCCATATCGCTCTGCCCATACAATATCAATAGCCACCCTTATTGCTCATATTGCCACCCTTATCGCTCCTATAGCCACTCTTATCGCTCCGCCCAGATAATATTCTAACAAATACAACAACAGTGAAATGCCACCCTTATACCCACATAATATCAACGGTGAAATGTCACCCTTATCTCCCCAAAATAACAACTCACACAACATAAAAATTTACACGGGAAATTATCACAGCAATATAACAAAAATCAATTCATATCACAATTTGCCCAATGGCCACAACTAAATTTCAAAGCTACAACCACGTCAATTAATTTCACAACAAATAGTCAAAAGCTCCAAACAATGCGTACACTACCCAAAAATAATCAATAGAGATAGAAATTACTCAACATAAAGCAAAGTCTTCATAAAAATCAAATTTTTAATAATTATATAAACACCTCTTCTTAAGCTCATTTAATTAATTGTTTGCAGGGGGGAAAATCCAAAATGAAATTAAATTCCAATAATTATCAAACCAGCAAATTCACGAAATTTCATAAATAATCAAATAATAATCACATCAAATTATCATATAACAACAGAGTCAACAATAAGGATTTAGGCACGACAAGTAGATGATTAAATATATGCCAATAATTATCCAATTTACTACACAATATGCTCAAGACTTTAACTCAATAAAATTTGCACATATAAACCAAGTACGTACTCGTCACCTTGTGTACATGGTTTTCAATTACACAAATTGCACATAAGACTCAATGCCTAAGGTGAAACTCCCCCACTCTAGGTTAAGCAAGACACTTACCTCTTTGAAGTTATGTCGATATTCCAAAATTGCCTTCTTGCTTGAATTGACCTTCGGGCTGTTCAAATCTATCCAAATTAATTGTATAACTTCATTAAAATTCATCAAAAATAATTCCGGATAATAATACGTCGACTTAAAATTTTATTCCAAAAAGTCAACAAAAGTCAACGCGGGGCCCCACCTCTCGGAACCCGACAAAATTTTCATGAAATTCGAACACCCATTCCAATACGAGTTCAACCATATCAATTTTATCAAATTACGATGCCATTTCGTCCCTCAAATCGTGATTTTTCATTTTAAAAATTTTCTTCAAAAACCACCATTTTCCTCAACTCAAAACACAATTTAAATGATAACAATAAAGATAGAATCATGGAAATAAATAGATTCTAGGTGAAGAATACTTACCCAATCGATTTGCTTGAAAAATCCACAAGGAATCGCTCAAAACCGAGCTCTACAAGTCAAAATATGATAAAAATGGCCTAACCCTCGATTTGTAAATCTTATATTCTGCCCAGGTGATTGTGCATCGCGAACGCGGAGAAACGATCGCGTTCGCAAAGAAGAAAATTGAACTGTCCAGTTGTGCTTCGCGAACGCGATGGGTTGTTCGCAAACGCGGAGAGGAAAAATCTAATGGCCCACGACTGACTTACGCGAACGCGAGCAGAGGGCCGCGAACGCGAAGAATAAGAATAGGAAACCTTCGCGAATGCGAAATGCTCTTCGCGAACGCAAAGAAGAAACATGATGCTGCCATGAAGAGCTTCGCGAATGCGAGTGTCTAATAGCGAACACGGTGAAGGAAAAGACAAACCTTCGTGAACGCGATGGGCTGAACGCGAATGCGAATGCGAAGAAGAAGTATAAGGTGGTCAGCACTAACACTTCACGAACGCGAGGTGATCTTCGCGAACGCGAAGAAGAACACCAGAAAATAGAAACAGCAGTTCAAAAATAGAAGGAAATGGTATGTAGCCCATCCAAAACACACCCGAGGCCCCCAGGACCCCGTCTAAACATACCAACAAGTTCCACGACCTAACACGGACACGCTCGAGATCTCAAATCATATTAAAAATAAAGTCGAAAATACAAATCGCACCACGAATCGAACTTATGAATTTTCAAAACTTCCAACTTCTAAAACTCATGCCGAAACCTATCAAACCAACCCGGAATGACGTCAAATTTTGCAGCAAATCCCAAATAACATACCGGAGCTGTTCCAACTCTCGGGATCACATTCCGACCCCGATATCAAAAATTCCACTTCTGGTCCAATTCTCCAAAAATTCGACTTTCGTCATTTCAAGTCTAAATTGGCTACAGACCTCAGATTTATAGTCCGAACACACTCCTAAGTCCTAAATCACCCAACGGAACTGACGGAACTCCATTCCGGAGTCGTTTTCACACAGTTCCAACTACGGTAAAAATCCTAAGACTTAAGCTTCCATCTCAGGGACTAAGTGTCCCAAATCTCTCTGAATCATCCGTAAATCAAACTAGACCACACACGCGGGTCATAATACATATTGCGAGGCTGCTCAAGACCTTAAGTCACTGAACGGGGCGTAAATTCTTAAAATGACAAGTCGGGTCATTACAAAAGATTTAGCTCCTCACGAGATTGAATCTGTTTTGCTGAAAATATTTGGAGAGACTCTCACGAGGGGAACCTTGACGTGGTATTCACTGTCACTGGAGAATTCCATTCCTTTGAGATGCTCGCGGATTCTTTTATTAAGGCTCATATCAGGGCCATAAAGGTGCAGGCCCGAAATACCGACATATTCAGAATTGGAGAAGGAGAATCCGAGTTTCTGCGAGAGTTCGTTACTCGATTCCAAAAGGAGAGGATGTTGCTCCCGGCTGTTGTGGATGAATGGGCAGCTGAAGCATTCACCAAGGGTCTGAATCCGAGAAGTTCAGACGCTTTCCGGAAGCTGAAGGAAAGCTTGCTTGAGTTCCAAGCAATGACTTGGGCGAATGTCCACAACCGGTACGAGTCAAAGATAAGGAGAAGATGATCAGGTTGGCTTCCCGTTGTCGGAAAAAGGACGGGAGAAGAATAAAGAAAAATCAAATGAGGATTTTGACACGGACAGACAGTCTTCGAGGAGCCAGTTTTTTCCCTACGAATGGACCATAGGCCACGACAGAGGCTTCTGGTCAGCAAACAGGTTTGCTACCAATGGAAGGACTGATCGTGGTCGGAACAATAGATCGTTGCAGGACAAAGAAGCGTCATGTACGCGGGATCCTTCCTACACCAGGCTTTCAGAATAGAATTTCAATGTCAGTGTAGTAGAGTTGGTATCAGCTACGAGAAACATCAAAGAAGCACGGTTCCCAAAGCCGATGAGATCTAATCCCAGCTAGAGGAATCCCAACTTGTGGTGTGAATACCAGGGGACGAATGACCACCGGACTGGGGACTGCCGACATCTCCGAGAAGAAGTGGCGACACTATTGAAGAATGGGCATCTCAGAGAATTCTTAAGTAATCAGGCCAAGAACAGCTACGGTCGCAACCAGAATAATGTGATACCCTCAAAAGTATAGGAAGATCCTGCCAGACGATCAACATGATCGTCGGGGGGAATGGGATCAACGGGGTCACCTTCTCGGCAGCAAAAAAGACGAAAGTATCAATTACCCATAGCAAGAGACTCCAGGAAGTTGCTGAAGACGATATCACTTTCAAGAAGAGGCCGTAGACGGATTGTTGCTACCGCACAACGACGCATTGGTAATTTCTTTAAATGTGCTAGACTTAAAATTTAAACGTGTTCTAGTGGATCCAGGAAGTTCGGCCAATATCATACAACGGAGAGCATTGGAGCAAGCTAAACTCACCATGAGGATCATTCCGGCCTCAAAACTCCTCATCGGATTCAACCTCACGAGCGTGACAACCCGATAGGAGATTTTGTTGCCCATAAACGCTGAAGGAGTGATGAAAAGGACTCTTTTTGAAATGGTGGATGGTGATATGGGATATAATATTATTCTGGGTAGACCATGGTTGCACGAGATGAAAGCTGTACCATCAACGTATCATCAGCTGCTGAAATTTCCAACGTCCGAAGGGATTAAACATATAAGGGGAGACCAATCGGCGGCAAGGGAGGTGTATGCGATTTCGGTCTCCAGTAGCAAAGGGAACGAGCATGCGGCATAGTAACTACAGGAACCGGCGCCCGCTCCCGAATCGAATGAAATTAGCCCCGGGATAGAAGAATCGGAATTTTATTAGGTGCCAAGGTATTTTTAGGTACCAAAAGAGTCGGATGCAACAAAATCCACGGCAGAAGAGCTCGAGCAAGTTGCATTGTTTGAAAAGTTCTTAGGAAGGAAATTCCACTTGGGGACAGGACTGCACCTTGAGCTCAGGTTTGGCTTTATTGAATTTTTTAAATTTAATGCCGATTGTTTTGCGTGGCCGCATGCGGACATGACAGGTATACCAACGGAGATGGACGTACACAAGCTAAGTTTGGATCCCAACATCTCTCTGGTAAGACAAAAGAAGCACCCTATTGCGGAGTCCAGGAATAAATTCATCAAAGAAGAGGTAACTCGCCTACTTTATATCGGTTCGATTCGAGAGGTAAATATCCAGACTGGCTAGCTAATGTAGTAGTAGTTTCTAAGAAGAACAATAAATTTCGTATGTGTATAGATTATAAGGACTTGAATAGGGTGTGCCCGAAAGACTCATTCCCACTGCCAAACATCGATCAAATGATTGATGCGACGGCCGGGCACGAGTTAATGAGTTTCTTTTATGCTTATTCCGGGTACAACCAAATTAAAATGAACTCGGAGGATCGGGAAAAGACCTCGTTCATAATGAATTTCGGCACATATTGCTATAATGTAGTTCCCTTCAGGTTGAAGAATGCCGGAGCCACTTATCAGCGGCTCGTAAACAAGATGTTTGAAAAATAAATAGGAAAAACTATGAAAGTTTATATAGACGATATGCTTGTTAAGTCTTTAAATGCAAGTGACCACCTTAAGCATCTGCAAGAAACTTTTGACATCCTAAGGAAGCATAACATGAAGCTTTACCCCGAGAAGTGTGCGTTCGAGGTCAGCTCCGGCAAGTTCCTAGGATTTCTAGTATCAAAAAGGGGGATTAAGGTAAACACCCGATAAGATCAAGGTACCAGCTGTCAAGCGTGAAAGAAGTCCAAAGGCTCACGGGGAAATTGGTTGCTTTGTGCAGGTTCATTGCCTGGTCATCAGAGAAATGCCATCGTTTCTTCGCACTGCTCAAGAAGAAAAACAACTTCGAATGGACCCCAAGTGCCAGCGGGCTTTGAGAGATTTGAAAAGGTACTTATCAAGGCCTCCGTTACTTTCGAAACCAAAGGAAGGTGAAATATTGTTGGTCTACCTCGCAGAATCAGAAGTAGCGGTAAGTGCAGTTTTAGTCTCCAAGGGACTGCGACGACCAAGCAGCTCTACCTAGAATCCTTACGATCCTTCTTTAGCTCTGCTCAAGTCCGTTATCTTCAATACCTGGCTCTGCACAAAAATATGCAGAAGTGTAGTATGAGTACGTCACGGTCGTAATTTGATGTGCACAGTAAGACAATAAAATCACTATTAATATTGCTCAACAATTGATAAATACATTTATATCCAGTTAATTCAAGTTATTCAATTACATATCTTTCACACATGATTCTTACAAATAAAACTCCTTTTCAAATATAATTTCCTCAAATAAACATCTTTCGAATATAAAATTCGTTCAATAAATATCTTCAAATATAATTTCCTTAAATATGTATCTATCAAATACAATTCTTTCGTATAATTCTTTTTGAATAAAAATCCTTTCAAATAAATATTTTGAATATAATTCTTTCAATTAAAAGTTACCATGTGACACCTTATTTCAAAATCATAAAAATACGGGTCTCAACCCATTTTCATATTTTTCGTAAACACGGGTCTCAGCCCATTTTTTGTGTTTTCACGGCATCTCGTTCCCATAAATAAATCATCATATTTTTCCGGCACCTCGTGCCCTCATTTTATATTACAACTGCACGAACAACTCACATGCCAAATATCATTATCATTTCATCACAGCACCTCGTGCCCACATTTCATATCTCAACTGCACAGACAACTCACGTGCCATATATCCTCATTATTTACTCACGGCACCTCGTGCTCACATTTCATTTCATAATCCGCCTGGCCATAGCCATAGGCTCTCAATTTCAACATAAATCAGATTATTATCAATTTACCAATAACAAGACAAATTGCACAAGGTATAAAACTAAATACAAAAAAATTACAATATCACATAAAAATTATCAACACCACAACCCCACATCATCACATATCGTCCCTGACAATAGCCACCCTTATCGCTCCTATAGCCACCCTTATCACTCCTATAGCTACCCTTATCGTTCCGTCCAGACAATATCAATAGCCACCCTTATCGCTCATATTGCCACCCTTATCGCTCCTATAGCCACCCTTATCGCTCCGCCCAGACAATATTCCAACAAACACAATAATAGTGAAATGCCACCCTTATACCCATATAATATCAACGGTGAAATGCCACCCTTATCTCCCCAAAATAATAACTCACACAACATAAAAATTTACACGGGAAATTATCACAGCAATATAACAAAAATCAATTCATATCACAATTTGCCCAATGGCCACAATCAAATTTCAAAGCTACAACCACGTCAAATAATTTCACAACAAATAGTCAAAAGCTCCAAACAATACGAACAACACCCAAAAACAATCAATAGAGATAGAAATTACTCAACATAAAGCAAAGTCTTCATAAAAATTAAATTTTCAATAATTATATAAACACCTCTTCTTAAGCTCATTTAATTAATTGTTTACAGGGGGAAAATCCAAAATAAAATTAAATTCTAATAATTATCAAACCAGCAAATTCACGAAATTTCATAAATAATCAAATAATAATTACATCAAATTATCATATAACAACAGAGTCAACAACAAGGATTTAGGCACGACAAGTAGATGATTAAATATATGCCAACAATTATCCAATTTACTACACAATATGCTCAAGACTTTAACTCAATAAAATTTGCATATATAAACCAAGTACGTACTCGTCACCTCGTGTACATGGTTGTCAATTACACAAATTGCACATAAGACTCAATGCCAAAGGGGAAACTCCCCTACTCTAGGTTAAGCAAGACGCTTACCTCTTTGAAGTTATGCCGATATTCCAAAATCGCCTTCTTGCTTGAATTGACCTTCGGGCCATTCAAATCTATCCAGATTAATTGTATAACTTCATTAAAATTCATCAAAAATAATTTCGGATAATAATACGTCGACTTAAAATTTTATTCCAAAAAGTCAACAAAACTCAACGCGGAGCCCCGCCTCTCGGAACCCGACAAAATTTTCATAAAATCCGAACACTCATTCCGATACGAGTTCAACCATATCAATTTTATCAAATTACGATACCATTTCGTCCCTCAAATCGTGATTTTTCATTTTAAAAATTTTCTTCAAAAACCACCATTTTTCTCAACTCAAAACACAATTTAAATGATAAATATAAAGATAGAATCATGGAAATAAATAGATTCTAGGTGAAGAACACTTACCCAATCGATTTTCTTGAAAAATCCACAAGGAATCGCTCAAAACCGAGCTCTACAAGTCAAAATGTGATAAAAATGGCCTAACCCTCGATTTGTAAATCTTATATTCTGCCGAGGTGATTGTGCATCGCGAACGCGGAGAAAGGATCGCGTTCGCGAAGAAGAAAATTGAACTGTCCAGTTGTGCTTCGCGAACGCGATGGGTTGTTCGCGAACGCGGAGAGGAAAAATCTAATGGCCCATGACTGACTTACGCAAACGCGAGCAGAGGGCCGCGAACGCGAAGAATAAGAACAGGAAACCTTCGCGAACGTGAAGAAGAAACATGATGCTCCCATGAAGAGCTTCGCGAACGCGAGTGTCTAATAGCGAACACGGTGAAGGAAAAGACAAACCTTCGTGAACGCGATGGGCTGAACGCGAACGTGAAGAAGAAGTATAAGGTGGTCAGCACTAACACTTCACGAACGTGAGGTGATCTTCGCGAACGCGAAGAAGAACACCAGAAAACAGAAACAACAGTTCAAAAATAGAAGGAAATGGTCTGTAGCCCATCCAAAACATACCCGAGGCCCCCGGGACCCCGTCTAAACATACCAACAAGTTCCACGACCTAACACGGACTCACTCGAGGTCTCAAATCACATCAAAATAACGCCGAAAATACAAATCGCACCACGAATCGAACTTATGAACTTCCAAAACTTTCAACTTCTAAAACTCGTGCCGAAACCTATCAAACCAACCCGGAATGACGTCAAATTTTGCAGGCAAGTCCCAAATAATATACTGGAGCTGTTCCAACTCTCGGGATCGCATTCTGACCCCGATATCAAAAAGTCCACTTCCGATCCAATTCTCCAAAAATTCGACTTTCGTTATTTCAATCCTAAATTGGCAACAGACCTTAGATTTATAGTCCGGATACGCTCCTAAGTCCTAAATCAGCCAACGGAACCGACGGAACTCCATTCCGGAGTTGTTTTCACACAGTTCTAACTACGGTAAAAATTCTAAGACTTAAGCTTCCATCTCAGGGACTAAGTGTCCCAAATCTCTCTGAATCATCCGTAAATCAAACTTGACCACACACGCGGGTCATAATACATATTGCGAGGCTGCTCAAGACCTTAAGTCACTGAACGGGGCGTAAATTCTTAAAATGACAAGTCGGGTCATTACAAAAGATTTAGTTCCTCACGAGATTGAATCTGTTTTGCTTAAAATATTTGGAGAGACTCTCACGAGGGGAACCTTGACGTGGTATTCACTGTCACTGGAGAATTCCATTCCTTTAAGATGCTCGCGGATTCTTTTATTAAGGCTCATGCCGGGGCCATAAAGGTGCAGGCCCGAAATACCGACATATTCAGAATTGCACAAGGAGAATTCGAGTTTTTGCGAGAGTTCGTTACTCGGTTCCAAAAGGAGAGGATGTTGCTCCCGGCTGTTGCGGATGAATGGGCAGCTGAAGCATTCACCAAGGGTCTGAATCCGAGAAGTTCAGACGCTTTCCGGAAGCTGAAGGAAAGCTTGCTTGAGTTCCAAGCAATGACTTGGGTGGATGTCCACAACCGGTACGAGTCAAAGATAAGGAGAAGATGATCAGGTTGGCTTCCCGTTGTCGGCAAAAGGACGGGAGAAGAATAAAGAAAAATCAAATGACGATTTCGACACGGACAGACGGTCTTCGAGGGGCCAGCTTTTTCCCTACGAACGGACCGTAGGCCACGGCAGAGGCTTCTGGTCAGCAAATAGGTTCGCTACCAATAGAAGGACTGATCGTGGTCGGAACAATAGATCGTTGCAGGACAAAGAAGTGTCATGTACGCGGGATCCTTCCTACACCAGGCTTTCAGAATAGAATTTCAATGTCAGTGTAGTAGAGTTAGTATCAGCTACGAGAAACATCAAAGAAGCACGGTTCCCAAAGACGATGAGATCCAATCCCAGCTAGAGGGATCCCAACTTGTGGTGTGAATACCAGGGGACGAATGACCACCGGACTGGGGACTGCCGACATCTTCGAGAAGAAGTGGCATCACTATTGAAGAATGGGCATCTCAGAGAATTCTTAAGTAATCAGGCCAAGAACAGCTACGGTCGCAACCAGAATAACGTGATACCCTCAAAAGCATAGGAAGATCCCGCCAGATGATCAACATGATCGTCGGGAGGAATGAGATCAACGAGGTCACCTTCTCGGTAGCAAAAAAGATGAAAGTATCAATTACCCATAGAAAGAGACTCCAGGAAGTTGCTGAAGATGACATCACTTTCAAGAAGAGGCCGTAGACGGATTGTTGCTACTGCACAACAACGCATTGATAATTTCTTTAAATGTGCTAGACTTAAAATTTAAACGTGTTCTAGTGGATCCAGGAAGTTCGGCCAATATCATATAACGGAGAGCATTGGAGCAAGCTAAACTCACCATCAGGATCATTCCGGCCTCAAAACTCCTCACCAGATTCAACCTCACGAGCGTGACAACCCGATAGGAGATTTTGTTGCCCACAAACGCTGAAGGAGTGATGAAAAGGACTCTTTTTGAAGTGGTGGATGGTGATATGGGATATAATATTATTCTGGGTAGACCATGGTTGCACGAGATGAGAGCTGTACCATCAACGTATCATCAGTTGCTGAAATTTCCAACGTTCGAAGGGATTAAACATATAAGGGGAGACCAATCGGTGGCAAGGGAGGTGTATGCGATTTCAGTCTCCAGTAGCAATGGGAACGAGCACGCGGCATAGAAACTACAGGAATCGGCGCCCTCTCCCAAATCGAATGAAGTTAGCCCCGGGGTAGAAGAATCGGAATCTTATCAGGTGCCAAGGTATTTTCAGGTACCAAAAGAGTCGGATGCAACAAAATCCATGGCAGAAGAGCTCGAGCAAGTTGAATTGTTTGAAAAGTTCTTAGGAAGCAAATTCCACTTGGGGACAGGACTGCACCCCGAGCTCAGGTCTGGATTTATTGAATTTCTTAAATTTAATGTCGATTGTTTCGTGTTGCCACATGCGGACATGACAGGTATACCAACGGAGGTGGACGTACACAAGCTAAGTTTGGATCCCAACATCTCTCCGGTAAGACAAAAGAAACACCCTATTTTGAAGGCCAGGAATAAATTCATCAAAGAAAAGGTAACTCGCCTACTTTATATCGGTTCGATTCAAGAGGTAAAGTATCCAGACTGCTAGCTAATGTAGTAGTAGTTTCTAAGAAGAACAATAAATTTTGTATGTGTATAGATTATAAGGACTTGAATAGGGCGTGACCGAAAGACTCATTCCCACTGCCAAACATCGATCAAATGATTGATGCGATAGCCAGGCATGAGTTAATGAGTTTCTTTGATGCTTATTCCGGGTAAAACCAAATTAAGATGAACTCGGAGGATCGGGAAAAGACCTCGTTCATAACAAATTTCGGCACATATTGCTATAATGTAGTGCCCTTCAGGTTGAAGAATGCCGGAGCCACTTATCAGCGGCTCGTAAATAAGATGTTTGAAAAATAAATAGGGAAAACTATGAAAGTTTATATAGACGATATGCTTGTTAAGTCTTTAAATGCAGGTGACCACCTTAAGCATCTGCAAGAAACTTTTGACATCCTAAGGAAGCATAACATGAAGCTTTACCCCGAGAAGTGTGCGTTCGAGGTCAGCTCCAGCAAGTTCCTCGGATTTCTTGTATCACAAAGGGGGATTGAGGTAAACACCCGTTAAGATCAAGGTACCAGCTGTCAAGCGTGAAAGAAGTCCAAAGGCTCACGGGGAGATTGGTTGCTTTGTGCAGGTTCATTTCCTGGTCATCAGAGAAATGCCATCGTTTCTTTGCACTGCTCAAAAAGAAAAATAACTTCGAATGGACCCCAATTGCCAGCGGGCTTTGAGAGATTTGAAAAGTTACTTGTGAAGCCCTCCGTTACTTTCGAAACCAAAGGAAGGTGAAATATTGTTGGTCTACCTTGCAGTATCAGAAGTAGCGGTAAGTGCAGTTTTAGTCCGTGAGGATGAAGGTACGCAATCTCTCATTTATTACATTAGTAAAATTTTAACAGGAGCAGAAACTCGCTACCCGTATTTGGAGAAGCTGGCCTTAGCTCTCGTAGTTGCCACTCGGAAGCTGAGGCCCTATTTCCAATGTCAACCGATAGCTGTGGTGACCACATTTCTCCTGCAGAACATCCTTCACAAACCTGAACTCTTAGGTAAGTTGGCCAAATGGGCCATCAAAATGAGTGAATTCGACATAGAATATAAACCAAGGACTGAGATTAAGTCACAAGTCTTGGCTGACGTTGTGGTCGATTTCAGTCTAGAATTGCTACCTCTGGCAACCAAAGAGGCAGTAATGGTATTAGAATCGACATCGGTAGTTTGGACCTTATTTACGGATGGAGCCTCCAACATAAAAGGGTCTGGGCTTGGTATAGTATTAACCACGCCTTTGGGAGAAACCTTAAGGCAAGCTTTTAGAATGGTCCCTTTAACTAACAATGAAGCAGATCACGATGCTTTGATTGCAGGACTCGAACTGGCTCGGGGACTTGATTCCGAGGTCATAGAAATCAAGTGCGACTCACAACTGGTGGTAAATCAGGTCTACGGGATCTTTGAAACCAAAGAGGAGTGCATGAAACAATACCTGGTGAAGATCCAGGCTTTGCTGGCTCGATTTCTGGAGTGGTCGATTACTCATATCCCGAGGGAAGAAAATGCAGAAGTAGATGCACTGGCTAGCCTCGGTTCATCAACAGAAATGAAGGGATCAGAGTCCGGGACGGTAGTACAACTGATGCACTCGGTCCTGGATGTAGATAACTACTACGAGGTAAATACGACTAATTTGGTCTGGGACTGGAAGGATGAGATCATCGATTATCTCGAATATGGGAAACGACCCGAAGATTCCAAGGCATCCTGTGCATTGCATGTCAAAGCAGCACGGTATATCTTCAAAGGAAGCCAATTGTACAGAAAATCTTTCCAAGGCTCGCTGGCTCGATATTTGGGAGCATCCGAAGCTAATTACGTTATACGAGAAGTCCACGAAGGGATATGCAAAAACCATTCGGGCGCAGATTCTTTAGTGCTAAAACTTTTAAGGGCATGATATTATTGGCCCTGCATGGAATAAGACACCAAAGCTTTCATACAAAAATGCGATAAGTGCCAACGCTACACACCGCTGGTACATCAACCGACAGAACCACTACATTCAGTTATGTCTCCATGGCCTTTCATAAAGTGGGGGATGGACATCATCGGGCCACTATCGACGGCTCCCGATAAAGTAAGATTTCTTTTTATTTTAATTGACTATTTTTCTAAGTGGGTGGAAGCAGGTCCTTATTAGAAAATCGACGAATGCGAAGTGGTAGATTTCTTGTGGGAAAACATAATCTGCAGGTTCGAAATACCAAAAGAGATAGCATGCAATAATGGGCCGCAATTCATCGGCACAAAGATCATAAAGTTCCTTGAAGATTTGAAAATAAAGAGGATCACTTCTTCACCCTACCATCCGAGCGCAAATGGTCAAGCGGAGTCAACGAATAAAGTGATTATATAAAACCTCAAGAAAAGGTTGGAAGCAGCTAAAGGTAAATAGCTTGAGGAACTACCCGGAGTTTTATGAGCATACCGAACAACGACCAACTCAAGCACGGAGGAAACTCTTTTTTCCCTTATGTACGGAGCAAAAGACTTAATTCCGGTGGAAGTAGGGGAGACTACCTTAAGGTATTTCCAATCAAGTGAAGAAACGAACAACGAAGCAATGTTAGTCAACTTGGAGTTACTCGATGAGTGCAGGGACTTCGCACATATAAGGATGGTGTCACAAAAGCAGAGAATGGAAAGATATTACAATCGAATAGCCAACCTTCGTTATTTTAAAATGGGAGATTTGGTTTTAAGGAAAGTAACTCAAAACACCCAGGTACTCATCGCAGGGAAGCTAGGCCCAACATGGAAAGGTCTCTACCGGGTTTCAGCTGTCACCGAAAAAGGTTAGTACGAGTTAGAGAATCAGAATGGAGAAAAGTTGCCAAGCAATTGGAACGTGACACACCTCAAGAGATATTATTGCTGACAAACATCGTCTGTACTGAAAGTATGTGTTGCACTCTTTTTTCCTTCATCCAGTTCTTGTCCCAATAGGGTTTTTCTGGCAAGGTTTTTAACGAGGCAGCAACGGAAAGCATACTATGAAGAAAGTTTCAACGACAATAATAAGAACTTTAATAGCAAGGCATACAAGCAAAGAACCACTCCCGGGCGGTTAGATAATCTTTGGCTCGATAGCAAAATTCTCACCGGGAAAATAAGTTTGCTATCAAGCAAAGGTTACCTGACCGTTCACAAGTGCAAACACAACTAGAGGATTGTTAGATAGTCTTTTGCTCGATAGCATAAATTCCTAAAGGGAAACAAAGTTTGTTACCGAGCAGAAGATTGTCTAGCAATTCACTAGTGGGATCCTCGAAGGTACAAGATTCCTAGTGTTCCAATTCGCATTCTTCGCATTTGATCACTGGGGGATGGGGAATGATATGAGAATGTAGCAAAACTAGGAACATAATTGTGTCATCGGGACTGGGGACTGCGCGAGCATCCCCATAGAAACAAGCTGTAAGAATTAGCCACAAGAAATGGCAATTTCTCTTTAACATAACGAATGCTTATGTACATTTTAAAAACGGAAGGAATAAAATAAAGTCCTTTTATTTTTTATCTTGTTTCTTGTCTGATCGATGAATTAATTTTATCATTTGAAAGTTAAACAATCACTTCAAATGCTAGTGCCATAATGAACAGGAGACGTCCTCTTCAAGAGCACCGTAAACATAAGAAGGCCCTCTTTTATAAAAACCCTCACATTAAAGGGTTGATTTCGGAAGAACTTATTCCCGGAATCAGAATGCTTTCGAGGAAAAATACACCCAAGGTTTACGTAATAAGACGCAAACAGTAAAAATTGCGCAAAACACTTAGGCAAAAGAAAAAAAAGAGCAAAACTTGCACAAACGTTCAAACGAAAGAAAGACTCAAATAATACTTGAGCAAAAAGATGTCTTTATTTACAATAATGTGCCAAAGTGGCACGGATACAAAATTAGGAGAAAAAGAAAAGCTAGACTGTTACATCTCTGGAACCCAGAGGAAGACAAGTGTTCGCGCCCCCAGGGGAAATGGGTAGATCCGTTGATGGCTCAATATTTTGGCCTTCATAAGTTTGGCCTTCAACATCTTCTCCTTCCATTTCCTCTTCAGTTCCCAAAGTTTCAGAACCAGAACCAGAAGAATCGAAAGTATCAGGCTCTGCCGGGAGACCATTTTTAGCAGCTAACTCAAGCTCATGGGCCTTAGCAATTTCAGCATCAAAGTTAATGATACCAGTTTTGTCCTCTTCCAAGGTTTTTCTCCTCATGCTGTACATAACGTAAGTTTTCTCAATAACGAGGGAAGCCGCTCGGCGCTTAAGTTCTTCTTTGAGTTGGGTTACCTCGGTAGAAAGGTTTTTCCAGGCGGATCTAATAGATCTGAGGCTAACATCAAGGTCACGGACGGTTGAACTAAAGAGCCTATAATGCTCAATAGTCTTCTTATACTTCTCCTCCAGTTGAGCATGTTTCACCCCCGCAGTAGCAAGCTCTTCAATTGTGGAGTTCAAGGCTGCCTCCAAGTTGGCCAATCTTTCAGCGGAGGCAGCCTCGCGGTCAGTTGCATCAAGAATAACATTATGTACTTCAGCCCATTTGGCCCTGGCTTCGTCAAATTTAACCCCCAACGGGCCAATATATTGGGTAAGGGTTACTACTTCTTGCTCGATTTGTTGCAAATGAGTCTCCAATACAACGGCCTCAATGGCTTTGGTTTCCAACTCTGAGAGGCGAAAGGCAGTTTGCTTCCGCTCGTCCTAAAGTTGATCCTGTGCAGAGTTAAGTTCTTCCTTTTCTCGAATCAACCTTTGGAGGCCTTTGGAAGCAAAAACGTTGGCCTACAAAGCAAGAAAGGCAAACTCGGGATATTTTTAGGCAAAAATAGAAGAAATAACAAAGGAAGTAAAGAATGTACTGCTGCGGAATTGTGCATGGCATTGTTCAACAAGAATTCTCCCGAGAGAGCATGTATCTTTTCCCAATCTTTCTCTGAAGCCAAAGGTTTCAGATAATTAGCAAGTTCCACCAGCCGAGATAGCAAGTTGCATCCGGTGGAGACCGAGAGAGTAATGTTCCTCCTCCTTTGCAGATCTTTAGAGGGGACAGCATAATTTTTCCCCAAATTCTCATGAACTGGAGAATGGGAAAGAGTAACATCCTCTTCTAGCTGGGGAATGGGGAAGAGCTGGTGAAAAAGGAGATGAAGTTGATGGCGATGAAAGGTGAGAAGTATCCGCAACAAACGCAGTGCTATTTGTTGGTTGCTCACCAACCGAAGATGACATGGACCCGGTACTCAGCCTTACAATACCAGGCACAGCGACTGGAACCCGAAAACGGGTGTTGGCATTTTCTACCATCTCAAACTCCCCCCAAAGTGCCAAGACATCATCCTCGGTTGGTGTAACTAACTCAACAGGTTGAGAATGATGTTGAGTTGATGATGATCGTCATCTTCTATGTAGAGAAGCTTCCCCATCACTAGCTTCTCCATCATCGTCGATCATCACGGCCCGGGAGGAGGGCTAGTCACCACAACTTCCGAAGATGACTAGTGGGTAACAGTCTTCGCCCTCTTATTATTTTCCCCGGCCGCGGAGGAGCGTCTTCTTTTTGGTTGCTTGTCCTCTGGTGAGGAACTCCATGAAGAAACACTTGTACCCGAAGCAGGACCGAAGACACATGTTCGAGTAAGCGCCTCCTAAAGCAGTCTCGCCACATCAGCAAGATCAGCCAAAACGTCCTCCTCGGGGATGACAACCGACCCGCAGGTAGATCTGATTTCAAAAAAAAAAGGGAGAAAGGGTCAATCAATTTCCTTGTGTGGAAATCAAAAACGAAACGAGTTTAAGTTATCATGATTTTTGGCATTCCACCCCTATTTGAGGGCCAGTTCTTTTCATGTGCGGGTTTGGGGCATAGTAATGTCCAAGATTTCTGGACCCACTGGATCAAGCCTTCAATCTTAGGTAGAACCCATCGAGTTGCTGAAACAGGAAAAAGGAGGAGGATCAATACAGATATGAAGGAGAATTTCTAATAAAAGAGATATTAAACAAGGAGCTTATGAGTGCAGTTCCATGATTTCGAAAAGGATGAAGCCGTTGCCGGAATGATATCATTGGTGGCAACTGCAACGAACCGTTTCATTTACCCACGGTCATTGTCATCATCCATGCTAGATAATAGAGCATGGTGGCCGCGTTTGCTGAAGTTTATCATTCCCCTGCAGAAGACTTATGGGGAATAAAGATTCATCACATGAGATAAGGATAGCTCCTCTCCCGTCTCTTGGCATAAACGCTGAAGGAAAATAATCGTCCTCCACACAAAAGGACTTAATTATGCCAAACACACCTGGTAGCGAAGGCAGAACTCCGCAATAACGGAGTCAAACTCTCCACTCAAAGACCACACCCAAAGTAAAGGGATACATGTAAAAGTATGTAAAACCCTCCCTGGGTAGGGTTACTCGCTCTGTTAGATCAAGAGAAACAATGTCCAAATCTTGGGAGTGTCAATCTTCCTTCACAACAGAAATACTGGAAGGACGGATGAAAGAAGGATATGCCAACGGCCCACGTGCGAGGGTTGGCTGAAGGGAATTTCTCTTCGAAGTCTTTTATTATAACAAGACTTCTAGGGATGATGGTGCCCACTATTGGAGGAGCAGCGTCCTCGGCTTTGCTCTTGCCCTTTAAAGAGCTGGTGTTCTTTGAAGAAGAAGCCATTATATGTTATGGATGGAGGAAAAGCTTTTTCGTTTAAAGGAAGTTAAAGAAAGGTTGAAGAACAATAAAGAGAGTTTTGTAGAGTTTGAAGAGTTATGGAGAATGAGTGAAGAAGGTTGATGCGTATAAGTAAAGGTTTAGGCGGCTAAATTTATGGCCATGATTACCTTGATAGCCGGCAAAATCTATGTTGAATCGTGAGATGGCGCGTGTTCGGGGCATTTAATGCAGAGAGACGTGTGTCTAATCAACCGTCAGAAGCTTTTCAGAAGGAATCATAGTAGTACCGCCAAAAAGAGTGTTTCTACCAACTTTCCGGTGACACAAAGTTATGTCACCGGAAAGCATGGGGACTATCTGTATACGGTAAAATACGCTATGCTAAGTGGCCTCTTAAGAGAATGACACGTGGAACTTAAGGCGGGGGATAGTTAGAACCGAAGGCAATTATCCCGTTTGTCACCGGAAAGAATGACACTCGTAAAGATGCAACAAATACCCTCCATCCGGTAGCATTTAATGGAGAATATTCCACAGCATTTAGTGTGCTTCCCGTTACAGAGAATTTGTCATTTATGTTCACCGTTACACATTCATCAATGACCCTCATAATTGACATTAAAGAAGAGTACGATCCTAGAACTGTGTTCCCTGCGTAGCTATAAATAATGAGTTATGTTATCATTGTAAAGGACACAACTATTCTGGCAAACTTACGCTATAATTGATTAAAAGCTTTATACAATTTTACTTTCTTGTTCCTTGGTTTCATCACTGTTGTGCCCGGAAGCTCTGCTCCCGGCATTACTGTTTTTCGTGATTTCATCTTCATTTCAAGGCTAAGCATTGCGCATTTCTTTAATTGTTTCATTATTTCAGGATCAAATTAATTCACTTGTCTAGAAGTCACGTATAAATTCAACTGTAGCGTTTTACGGGTAAAGATGTCTATGATTCAAGATTATTTCCCCATACTCTTTCTTTTATAAATACACACATATACATACTTGAACCTATAAAAAGAGGGTGCACCCATTTCTGATAACAGGTTATAATTCATGGATAGTGTAAGATTTTGTTATGGATAATTTTTAAGAAATTAAAAGCTACAAAACAATGTATTAAAACAATTTACGCCGCGATACTTGAATTAAGAACAAAAGCCTTGTTCTGAGAAATAAATAAATGAGAGAACAGGTAAACGCTGGGGCAGTGTGAATTGAATGGGGATTGGGAAGTAGATTGGCAGAGGTACATCATGAAAACGCTAGGCTGACGTGAGAATAAAATATCTCAGTGGGTCCCATCCTCTCTTCTTTTGACTTGCCAATTTCAACTAACGGATCCCCCCCCCCCCCCCCCAACAAAATTCTTTGTACTATAAATTGGTACAGAAACCTCAGTTAAACTCAAATAACAGACAAGTTTCGAAGTATTGGAAACTTTGCACAAAATAGACATAATAATTAATATCAGTAGAAATGGCGCCGCGTTCTGTTGTCAGGAAATTTCTCGCACGGCCTCAGCATGAAGGACTTGGTGCTGTTGTTAGAAGAAGCATTGGAAGGTACGTACATTTATTTTTCTCTTCTACAAACAATCAGGCTCGAAATTAAAGAGGGTTACGCTGGAATATATATAACGTCAAAAATAAATACTCCTATATAATAGATGATGATGAAGTCCGATCCCTCAGTGAAATTCACATTTCTGTAGATTAAAAGTTTTTATGAGCTTATCAACAAATCCTTTCTCAGGTTCGAGTTGAGATACTTCGACCCTTTTCTTGTTTTGGATGAATTCTCAGGTAAGTTTTTTCTTTGGTCGGATACTTTTATTAAATTTGAAGACATTTTCATGTGAAAATTATTGCAGTTTCTGCTCCTGCTGGATTTCCTGATCATCCACATAGAGGTCACATTCTATATAATGATTCATTTTCGGTCAAATTAAAGTCGATCCATTCTCTTCAGTTTTATGCTAATTTAGCAATTTCTTCTTCACTAATGCGCTCTTTTTCTGAATTTTACAGGCTTTGAAACGGTCACCTACATGTTGGAGGTATATATATATAACATTCACTCCGTTTCTCCCTTTATTCAAAAACCCAATACATAGATATTCCATTTGTAGTTGTGGATTGTCAAAGGCTAAACTAATGATGATTACTAGTATATTAATTTGAAGGCAGTAGTTGAGCAGATGTGATTGTCTAACTTCTAAGAAAGCAACCCATGCTACTTGTTTACGATATATATATCCGGTTTAGTTCTAGCTGCTAATGCATGTTAATCCTATAAAATAAGTCTATTATTTCTTATTGAAGGTAAATATCAAGATTAAATAGCTGGAAGTTTCATGCCGTGCATATTACTCAATTTGTTTTATTTTACAAGACACTGTTGCTTTTTTTAACATGTTGTAAAAGGAATGACTGTTTTCTAACTCTTTAATTTTAAACTTTAAAATTTATATTTAGTGACATGCCAGAATCTTTTTTTACCGTTTTTAAACTCCGTTTTCGGACAAACACCACGCAATATAGAAGGAATTAAATGCAAGGAGTATTTGTTTACAATACTATATTTGAAAATGGCACAAATAAAAAAGGTGATGCATTTAGTAGTGCAAATATTTCTTGAAATTCATTTAAATTCTATGGGGGTCAGTATCAACTTTTGTGGTGGAGCAATATAAGTAGACGATGATGGCTGATACTCATGCTTCTTCTAGAAGATTTTATGCTAATAATTAATAGAGAAAATTGGTTAATTCTTAATAGGATTCTTAATAGGTTCATAATACTAGTTGAAAAGCAATTAATTAATGTTCTCTTTTTGAGACCAGGGTGCTGTGACGCATGAAGATTTTGAAGGACATAAAGGTACCATTGAAGCTGGTGATTTACAGTGGATGACTGCTGGAAGAGGAATTGTTCATTCTGAAATGCCTGCTGCTGACGGAACTCAAAAGGGTTTACAGTTGTGGATTAATCTCTCCTCCACAAATAAAATGTAAGCAAATCCTTCTATTTAATTATTAAAATAGTTAAACCTCTGTACACTAATGATATTAAAGAATTAGTATCTGTATATTAATGTCCATTGTCCAAGGGCACCTTGCTATGAGTTGCAAGTGGGATGAATATATGATTACATCAAGTGAAACATGTTTTGTTTTTCCTCTCGAGATTGGACGATAGAGTGAACTTAATGCTAATCATAACGTAGAGACAGATTTAAAGAATTTCAATATTTTGACTATGGACATAAAATTTATTTATGTGAAAGGTACTAAAATCTCAACAAAAATTAAATACGAAATTTATTACTCATCAAAATTTAAATTCTGAAATCGTCAGTCATAAACCATACTTGTGTATGACAGGATACAGCCAAAGTACCAAGAGATATCAAGCGAGGAAATAGCAGAAGCAACAAAAGATGGGATAAGGGTGAGAATTATAGCAGGGGAGGCACTAGGAAAAAAATCATCCATATACACAAGGACTCCAACAATGTATTTGGATTTCACTCTAAAGCCAGGAGCGCATTTGCAGCAACCAATTCCTAAGTCATACAATTCATTTGTATATGTATTAGAAGGAGAGGGCATTTTTGACTCAAGAACATCACCAACATCAGCACATCATTTACTTCTTCTAAGTGGCTCTGGTGATGAACTTGAGGCATGCAACAAGTCCACAAAGCCACTAAGGTTTATATTAGTGGGTGGTGAACCATTAGGTGAACCAGTAGCACAATTGGGGCCTTTTGTCATGAATACTCAACAAGAAATTGACCAAACTGTTGAAGATTTTGAGAATTATGCCAATGGTTTTGAAAAAGCCAAGCACTGGAGATCTGAAGCCAGAATTGGACTTGACTATTAGTGCTGCAAGTAGTTACATATAGCGGCGGAGTCAGAATTTTCACCAAAGGACTTCGACATTTACTATATAAACATAAACAAATTTAATCTTGTATATAGCGAAGGAGGTTTAAATGAATCCCTTCCGCTCCTCTAGCTCCGCCCTGCTGACATCAATCGTTATTGATTCTTTTGTTATTCTTCCTATTTTGTTGTGTAGCTTTCGTAGTCCATTTGTTTTGACATAAGAGGGAACATCTGTTCTCCATATCACCAAAGCACCCCATTTTCATAGGAAATGATAAGGGCTCATTTTGGCATGTTCCCCACTGTACAATGGATTCATCATGTTGTTCTCTTGTTGTTCTCTTTTTTATTTTAAAAAAAATGACGGAGCATTAAGTTAATTAGTTATTCTTAAATGTTGAAGAACTCAACTGAATTTTTGGGGTCATGAATAAGAAAAAAGAAATGGCTCTTTCTGTTCTTTATTTGTTTTGATAAATGTAAACTTTGCAAGCGTGTCACTCTATTACTCAAAAATAAAATTAAGAAAAGTGATATCATTATTGTTATGCTGCAATATAGAAGAGCGTTCACAATGATTTGCCTATCCATGTTAGTGCTCTCTAACATTAAGCAATTGATTGTCAAACAACGATCCTTCCTTAATAAACGTCTCGGATTTGTGTTTTGAGAACGGAGAAGGTCCTAAAAAAAAGATTCTTCCACTATTAGAAATTCTTTAAAGTTGTCCCTCGTTATACCGTTGAATATAATAAAAAAAACTACCATTATACTATTCAGACATATATACCCTTCTTTGACGGACTGGACACGTGGCACGCATCCAAGGCTCTTGGTCCATCTTAGACTCGACCCGCCCCATTATCCCAAGACCCAGAACCTAACTCTTTTGTTCTTCCACCTTATCCCCTCCATTCCGTTCTTCTTCCACACTAGCAGCTCCTATCAGTTGCAGTTGCAACCTCAATCCGGGGTTGGAGATCTTTCCTTCTGAATTTCACAAGTTCATTGCTACTTTCACTCTTTGTCGGGTCAACAAGCAGACTTATATATCAGTCCAAGCACTACAAAATAGCTTCAAAGCAATTTAGTTATCAGTCAAATTGAATAAAATTTGTGGTCTTAACCTTTCAAATATTTTAAGAGCATAATAATATGTCCACGTTATACAATGCATTGGGAAGTATAAACTAGCGACTGAATTGGAGAAACCACTGTGATGGAATCTACCATTATGTTATTTTTTAGATTTTTAAAGTAAATAAATAATTGTCGTCATAAGTATCATTCCGGTGTTCAAATTTTGAAATTTTGAAAATTCTTCATCTGAATTTACAGTATTCATGTCTCTCGGCTACAGAGTATTTCAAGCAATTAGGAGAATCCAAAATGTTCAAGGTAATTGTCAAATGGAGGTGGATGAATAAAAAACAAAGACGATGAAAGAATGTTTTCTATGGTGGTCATGGTGGTCTAATGGTGATGGAGGAATTGGTGAGTGGTGAAGGAGGAGCTCCTAGTGTGGCGGCAGCGTTTGGAGTTAGGGTTAGTGTATGGGTCAAATGATTATGTTTTCTTGGTTCTGGGTTCTGGGTCTTGGGTAATTGAGCGGGTCGAGTCTAATTTAAAATCAGAATGACCAACAGCTTTGGACGCATGCCACGTATCCAATCCGTCAAAGAAGGGGTATATGTGTTTGAATAGTAAGACGGTAGGGGTTCTTTTGATCCAATATAACAAGGGGTAATTTTAAATAATTTTTAATAATAGAGGGATATATCAGGACCTTTTCCGTTTTGAGAATGAAATCCTCTCTTGTGGGGATTACTAATGAAGTATTTAACCCGTAAATACTAGTTTAGGAAATTTACGAGTTTCTCCTTATTCTAAATTATCGTGTTTATGCTTGCCTAAGCCGAAGGTCTATCATCGGAAATAACCTTTATATCTGCACAAGTTATGAGTAAGGTCTACGTACAGACTACCCTTCCCATATCCCACTTGTGAAATTATACTGGGTATGTTTTTGTTGTTGTTCTCCTTCGCGGAAGCGGAATCACAGCAACCACGACTTGTGTCACAGTCGTTAGGAATTCTCACAAAGGCGGATGAACTCTTTTTTTTCACAACTTCCTAATTCTCTAGATGCAGAGATTGAATATTAATTATGTAAAACCTTAGACGTTCTTTTATGATGAAAACCATGTTCTTTTCAACACATATAATGGTGTTTTTATAGGGTAGTACTAGGGCTTTTAGGAGGAAGACTAGCTAATAGGTTTGTATTGAATAAAATTTATAGATTACAGGTGTACGCCTCTCGAGTAGACACGTGGTAGTGAAGACAGATAGGTGACAAGTCAACATATGATTGATACCGGGCACAGTCATGTGTTCCGTATTGCATAAAATTTGAAGGCATCAAGATCGGGGAAGAAAATTTGTAAGTTAGGTACCGGTTGGAAAATGCAGCATTAAAGGATACAGAAAATCATAGTATTTATTCTCAAATGTTATGCAGCCATCAAGAACGGTTTTAAAACCGAAGAAGAAAATCCAGCAAAATTGTGAAGAAGAGAGAAGAGGGGGACGATGCTGAGAGAGAGAGAAGAGATGTGGGGAGCGCTTATGTTTTCTAGAGAAAGTGAGAGTAGGGTTAAAAAAAGTAAAGTAAGGTGCTAATTGTTTAAACCGGGTAGTAAAAGTAAAATATGGCTATTTAAAGTTTTGATCTTATATGGGCTGCCATTTTAGTTAAAACATTACAAAATTATGACATAAATATCTTTAAGTGGCATACAAGTCGTCACGCTTTTAGACCGGTCCAAAGTACTATAGAATAAATAAAGAGAAATTTTCAGAAATTACTATTGTTTAGTGTATATTAACTTCCTGTAGCTACCATATACATAATTACTTCCTATAGCTATTATTCAATTCTTACGGTAGTGTATTCGCGTTGATGTATTCATGAATACAGCAGCAAAAAGCGCCTAAAAACCATGGTAGTCCAGCTGTACGCGCATGTATTCGCGCCATGTAAAATGAATACAGTAGCAAAAAGTGCCTAAAATCAGGGCAGTCCAGCACGTGCATGTATTCACATGTATTCGCGCTACTGTATTCATGAATACAGCAGTAAAAAGCACCTAAAATATGGGCAGTCCAGCTGTACGCGTATGTATTCACATGTATTCGCGCTGCTGTATTCATGAATACAACAATATAAAGCGCATAAAATCAGGGCAGTCCAACTGTACGCGCATGTATTCATATATATTCGCGCTATGTATTCATGAATTCAGTAACGACAATCACTCTAAAAATAGGTATGTCCAACTGTCTAAGAGAGAGGAAAAACATAAATAGTGTATTTCATGCCTCAATGGCAGGGGCAGATCTATGTAGGGGCTTGGGGGTGGTACGCCACCCGGTTGCTCGAGTAAAATCGTATATATGTACTAGTATTTTTCTTAAATATTGAACATATATAAAGAGTAGTACCCCAAGTAACAAAATGATTGTAGGTGCTATGGTTAAAGCACTGAAATTCCACATGAAATACCCAGGATCGAGACTCTGTTGAAGTCCTAGTTGTTTTGTTGTTATCTTCTTTCTTTATGCTCCTTCTTTTAAATTCTTTTAATTTCTTTACACCTCTGTTATTTACTCTATTTTGTACAATCTCCTTTTTATTATTTATTTAAATTGTATATTTGCTTCCTTTTTCTTTTTCTAGATCTTCATTTTATTTGAATGTGATTTTAATCATTTCCTTTTTTTATCTATCTAATGTTATTTTATTAATTTTAGAAACTAGAGTGATGCATCAAAGACGTAATATTAATCGAGCTATACGTAGATTGAAGTGATGTATTTCTTAATTTAAATTTTTTTTTTAAAATATTTTTTAATCATATTAATCGAATTTGAACCTAGAGAATTAGACCGAATTGGATATAACTTATTCGATTTTGTGATCACATATTCATTTATGCATAAAACAATCTTTTAAATTGAATTGAATTAATTCAAAATGGACAGAACCGTACCGAATTAATAAAAAATGGATCGAACCGACTAAATGTACACCCAAGTTCAATCTCTTCACTATGGTCGGTTTGCATTAAAAGCAGTGGCACCAGGGACATTCATCGATTTTTTATAAGCGGTGTCAAAATTTATAAAAGAACGAGAATAATAACTTTAATTATCATACTTCTACACAAGAAATAACTTTAGTGTATTGGTTTTGTTGAGTCTTAAGTCAGAAAAGTCCTGAATTAAATTCTACTTCATCACAATTTTTAACCGCATAGATTCTCTCAAATATTTGCAAAAAGAAAAAAAGAGGTGCTAGTTGAGGTTTGAACCTCTGACCTCTTAGAGCAAAATCAAGCACATAACCAATATACCAAGAGACAAATTATGTCAAGTGATGTCATTTTTTTCTACTTATCCGCTTCCTCACAGTATTAATACATATATTTAGCAAAAGAATTCACGAAGCGGTGTCGCCTGACATTGCTTCGATAAATGTGCATTCGCCCCTGAGTGGCACCCGTAACCATCAAATCCTGGATCCGCCTCTGCTCAATGGTAGTATATACCATAAATACTTATTTTGCTATAAAATATAAAAGATAGCTATAGAAAATAATATTTTAAAATAATTTTGGTTTATAATAAATAGGGTGCATACCTTTGATATATGAGGTACAATTTCCATAAATAAACTTTTCACATTATAGTTACTCTAACTAATGAAATAGCCTCATTCACGTAATATCATCAAGTGATGGTTTATGTCTTTTACCAAAACAATGTTGGTTCCCGTCACTTTGAAACAAATGGTTAAAGTAGTCTAACATCATTAATTATGATCATTAATCATTCTTTCATGAACAAACTAAAGTTTATAGTATTTTCCTATCCTTTTTGTTGTCCATAGTATTTAATCAAGTTTTCAAAGAAACTTTGGTATTTGCAGTGAATTGCAATATTATAAAACATGGCTATTTAATATTGTCCAATTAAAGACACTTTACCACAGAGTAAAAGAATTAAAATATTAAGTCTTTGAAGGCCAAAGAAAAAGGATAATGCATAAAATCCCCCGAACTATACCCGAAGTTGCTACTATCATTAATCATTACACCTTTATTGCTGACGTGGATCACTGCGTTAGAACAACTCCTTCAAGCGCGTGAGAACTTAAAAAAATGGGTTCTAACCTATACGAAATGGCCATGTGTCAATTCCAAAGCTGATTTTCAAGAGTTGTTCATCCCCATCTTATCACCCATTTTCAAGAGCTCCAAATCTAATATTTGGTGTCAAAATTCGACAAAAACTCGGCTAAATCCGCACCAATCAAACTCAAATTTCATCTACAACTTCACAACATCATCATCATCACACCCCAGTGATCAATTTGGCCAACAACCAAGAATTTTGACAAATCCTTTTTCTTGTTCTTTAAGCCTTTTCAAGGTTCAACAATGGTGGATTCGAAATTCTTTTTTCATTTTCGAATCTGTCACGACCAGAAATTTCCTCCTTCGGACCGTGATGGCGCCTAACATTTCACTTGCTAGGCAAGCCAACGTTAGAATAATATTAACCAATTTTTAAATTATTAATACTCAAGGAAACAAAAGCGGAAGCAAAGTTTAAAATATAGTGAATAATCCATAAAAACAACGGTGTGTAAATACCATCCCAGAATTGGTGTCACAAGTGCACGAGCTTCTAGAATAAATACAAATAAGGTCTGAATAAAATAAAGTTGTCTGAAAATAAACACACAACTAAAGTAAAATAGACGGGGACTTCAGAACTGCGGACGCCATGCAGTTATACCTCAAGTCTCATCTGGCAGCTGAAATCCGAGCAAATCTATGGTACTCCGTTGGGACCAACTCCAAAATCTGCACAAGAAGTGCAGAGTATAGTATCAGTACAACCGACCCCATATACTGGTAAGTGCTGAGCCTAACCTCGACGAAGTAGTGACGAGGCTAAGGCGGTTCACTTACATTAACCTATACGCAATATTAGTAACAACAACAATAATAGAAATAAATCAGGTAATTCATTTATAATAATTGAAGGCAATTCAGCAGTCATAACCAATTATCGTTTTCATTAATTCTGTTGCAGCGTGCAACCCGCTCTCACAATATGTTCACATTCAGTTATGTTGCGGCGTGCAACCCGCTCCTCCAATATATTAATTTTAATCAAGTCTGTTGCGGCGTGCAACCCGATTGCGGCGTGCAACCCGATCCTCCAACATATATATATGTATATCGACTTTTAAATAAGTATGTTGCGGCGTGCAACCTGATCCTCCAATATGGACTTTTCATAAGTCTGTTGCGGCGTGCAACCCGATCCTCCAATATGAACTTTTCATAAGTCTGTTGCGGCGTGCAATCCGATCCTCTAATATACTCATTATAATTAATTTTGTTGCAGTATGTAACCCGCTCCTCCAGTATATTCATTTACCAATTCTTATAGAAGAAATTTTTTCAATAAATGCAACAATTAATATGAAATTATAAGACAACAAGCATACAATAATTATGATTTAATCATGAAACAGACAAGATCAAATAGCAAATTATTATAGAAATCAAGGAGAAAATAGGTATTTTAATATTTAATATGCTAAATGTCAAATAACAATTAAGACACATAATTTAAGTAGTATGTAACAATTAATGCAGGAATTCAAGAATTAATATTTGGCAAAGAATAGGAAAGAAATAATTATTATAATAATTAATTCATGATTTAAAATAATTTATAATTTTTCAAGTAAGCAAGCAAACAATTAATTTGACGACGTATAGACACTCGTCACCTCGCCTATACGTCGTTCGCATGCAATTCACATAATAATTAAATTAAGGGTTCTATTCCCTCAAGTCAAGGTTAACCACAACACTTAAATTAATTTTGTCTCTGAAAGCTTCAAATCTATTCACAAACAATTCAATATATTCAATACTAATCATAAGAATTAATTCCATATGAATTTACAAATTTTTCGGATAAAATTCGAAATTCATTAAAATATTCGACAGTAGGACCCACGTCTCAAATCCCGAAAAAACTCACGAAATTCGAACGCCCGTTCCGCTACGAGTTCAACCATAAAAAAATTATCCAATTCCGATGTCAAAATGGACCTTCAAATCTAAATTTTTCGCTTTTGGAAGTTTTTTGAAACATCTGATTTTTCTTCCATAAATTCAAGGATTCGTGATATAAACGAGTATGGAATCATGAAATATAATCAATTTAGGATAATGAACACTTACCCCAATGTTTTCTGTGAAAATCGCCCAAACTTTCGCCTTAACCGAGCTCAAAATGACCAAAATGAGTAAAAATGTCGGACTCTTCAATATATACACTGCCCAGGCATATCCGCACCTGCGATGCCTGGACTCGCACATGCGAGAAAATCTCGCATCTGCGAAATGGGGCTGCCAGGCAAGGCCTCGCACCTGCGGAGGAAAAATGCGCACCTGTGCTGACCTCCGCTTCTGCGATTATTGTGTCCGCTTCTGCGGACACGCGGGTGCGTGCAGGTTTCCACACCTGTGGAATTTTTTCCAGCCACAACCGGGCGCATCTGCGATCGAAGGCTCGCTTCTGCGAGCTCGCACCTGCGGTCAAAAATCGGCAGGTGCAATTACACCAGAAGGCCAAATTCCAGATTTTTGCTTAAGTTTAATTCTTGTTCCGATTTCGATTCGAGTCACACTCGGGGTACTTGGGACCCCGTACGAATATACCAATAAGTCCCTAACATAATACGGACTTACTCGGTGTCAAAAATCACGTCAAACAACGCTGAAATTATAATTCACACCCCGATTCGAACTTTGAGTTTTAAACTTTTCCATTTGCAAATTTCGTGCCAAAACATATTAAATGAATCCGGAATGACTTCAGATTTGGCACACAAGTCCTAAATGATATAACGGAGCTATTCAAATTTTCAGAATCGGATTCCGGCTCCGATATCAAAAAGTCAACCCCGTGGTCAAACTTGAAAGTCTTTAGCCTTTAAATTGCTAGTTCCGTTAAATGGTCATAACTTGAGCTAGGAACCTCCAAATTAAATTTTGGGCATATGCCCAAGTCCTAAGTTATGATACGGAGCTACCGGAATTGTCAAAATACTGATCCGGGTCCGTTTGCTAAAAATGTTGACCAAAGTCAACTCAGTTGAGTTTTAAAGCTATATTTCACATTTTAATCCATTTTTCACATGAAAATTTTCCGAAAAATTTTACGGACTGTGCACGCAAGTCGAGAAATGATAAATGGTGCTTTTCGAGGTCTTAGAACACAGAATTACTTATTAAATTTAAAGATGACATTTTGGATCATCACATTCTACACCTCTAAAACAAACGTTCGTCCTCGAACGGAGTTAGAAAAAAGTACCTGAGTTGGTGAATAAATGTGGATATTTACTCCGCATGTCCGACTCGGACTCCCAGGTAGATGCCTCTACCGGCTGACCTCTCCATTGCACCTGAACTGAAGGATAACTCTTAGACCTCAACTGTCGGACCTGTCGGGCTAGAATAGCCATCGGCTCCTCCTCGTAAGTCAAATCTTTGTCCAATTGGACTGAGCTGAAATCTAACACATGGGACGGATCACCATGATATTTCCGGAGCATAGACACGTGGAACACCGGATGAACCGCTGATAAATTAGGTGGTAATGTAAGCCTGTAGGCTACTTCACCCACTCTTTCAAGAATTTCAAAGGGTTCGATATACCTAGGACTCAACTTGCCCTTCTTTCCGAACCTCATTACACCTTTCATAGGTGAAACCCGAAGTAATATTCTTTCTCCAACCATGAATATAATATCACGAACTTTTCGGTCGGCATAACTCTTTTGTCTAGACTGAGCTGTGCGAAGTCGATCCTAAATAATCTTGACCTTATCCAAGGCGTCCTGTACCAAATCGGTGCCCAACAACCGAGCCTCTCCCGGTTCAAACCAACCAACTGGCGTCGTAGTCAAAGCGGTCTTGAGACTCTGAAAGCTCAACTCACACTCATCTGACCATCTGAATGGGATACCTTTCTGGGTCAATGGGCTTGCTATAGATGAAAACCCTTCCACGAACCGACGATAATAACCTGTTAAACCCAGGAAACTCCGGATCTCTGTAACTGAAGTAGGTCTAGGCCAATTTTGAACAACCTCAATCTTCTTAGGATCCACCTTTATGCCTTCTACCGATACAACATGTCCCAAAAAGGCAACTAAGTCTAACCAAAACTCACATTTTGAAAATTTGGCATATAACTGATTATTCTTCAAGGTGTGAAGCACACTTCGAAGATGATGCTCATGCTCCTCTCCACTGCTGGAGTAAATCAAGATATCATCAATGAATACAATCACAAATGAATCCAAATAAGGCTTGAACACCCGATTCATCAAATCCATAAATGCTGCTGGAGAATTTATCAACCCAAATGACATCACGAGGAACTCGTAATACCCATATCGAGTCCGAAAAGCTATCTTAAGGACATCAGATGCCCTAATCTTCAACTGATGGTAACCAGACCTCAAATCGATCTTCGAAAATACCTTGGCACCCTGAAGCTGATCAAATAAGTCATCAATTCTTAGCAGCGGATATTTGTTTTTGATAGTGGCTTTGTTCAACTGCCGAAATCTATACACATCCGCATATAGCCATCTTTCTTCTTTACAAATAATACTGGTGCACCCCAGGGCGAGACACTGGGTCTAATGAATCCATGATCAAGCAAGTCTTGTAACTGTTATTTCAATTCTTTAAACTCCGGCGAGGCCAAACGATATGGTGGAATAGAAATGGGCTGAGTGCCCGGAACCAAATCAATACAGATGTCAATATCTCTGTCGGGTGGCATCCCCGACAAATCTGCAGGAAATACTTCTGGAAATTCACGAACAACTGGTACTGAGTCCACAGAAGGAGCATCCGCACTGGGATTGCGAATATAAGCCAAATAGGCTAGACACCCTTTCTCTACCATACGCCGAGCTTTCATATAAGAAATAACCATGCTGGCAGAATGACCAGGAGTTCCTTTCCACTCTAACCGAGGTAACCCCGACATGGCTAGAGTCACTGTCTTGGCATGACAATCCAATATAGCATGATAAGGTGACAGCCAATCCATACCCAAGATGACATCAAAATCTACCATATCAAGAAGTAGAAGATCCACACTAGTCTCAAGATTACCAATAGTAATTACACACGAATGATAAACATGATCTACTACAACAGAGTCTCCCACCGGTGTAGATACACACACAGAAGCACTCAGAGAATCACAAGGCACAACCAAATATGAAGCAAAATAGGAGGACACATAAGAATAAGTAGATCCTGGATCTAATAAAACTGAAGCATCTCTATGGAAAACTGGAATAATACCTGTGATCACAACATCAGATGACTCGGCCTCAGGCCTAGCTGGAAAAGCATAAAATCGGGCTGGGCCCCACCACTATGAACTGCGTCTCTGGGACGGCCTCTAACTGGCTGGCCTCCACCTCTAACGGTCTGACCTCCACCTCTAATGGCCTGACCCCTACCTCTAGCTGGCTGAGCAGGCGGTGAAGCAACCGGTGCCGGTATGATGGCACGAGAATCTTGCCGAGATCTGTTACTCGCCAATCTAGGGCAATACCTCTTGATGTGACCAATGTTTCCACACTCATAACACTCATCCTGATGTTGTGGCTGCTGAAGCTGAAGCTGACCCAAATGGGCCGGATAACTGCTGTAGTAACTCTGGAGTGGTGATGCACTGATAGGAGCTGAATGTGCACTAAATACTGGCTGCCCAGAGTAAGTCATAATAGGATCGTGACTCCCTGATGCACCGGGAGATACATGAAGTGCTGAATGAAACGGCCTGGGAGGATGGCCCCTACCAAAATTACCTCTGCCTCCAGACGAGGCACCACTGAAACTACCGAACTGACGAGGCCTCTTATCGGACCTCTGCCCTCTCTCCTGTGCAAGAACCATCTCGATCCTCCTTGCGATATTAGCAGCCGCCTGAAAAGAAATCTCACTTCCGGTCTCCTTGGCCATCTGAAGTCTGATAGGGTGAGTGAGTCCCTCAATAAACCTCCTCACTCTCTCTCCCTCCGTGGGTAGTAAAAGGAGAGCATGATGAGCCAAATACACAAAACGGGACTCATACTGAGTAACAGTCATACTGCCCTGCTATAAACGCTCAAATTGCTTGCAGAATTCCTCTCTCAGTGTGATAGGGAGGAACTTTTCTAGAAATAGCTGAGAGAACTGCTCACATGTAAGTGCAGGTGATCCGACTGGTCGGGTCAATGTATAATCTCTCCACCACCTCTTGGCGGAACCCATCATCTGAAATACAGCAAAATCAACCCCATTGGTCTAAACTATACCCATGTTTCGCAGCACCTCATGGCAGCGTTTAAGATAATCTTGTGGGTCCTCAGAAGGTGTACCACTGAAGTGAACTGGAAAGAGCTTGGTAAACTTATCCAGTCACAATAAGGCCTTAAAAGACATGGCGGGCCTATCACCGATCTATGCCGCAACAACTGGCTGAACTACCCCAACTGGCGGGGCTGCTGGAGCCTGATTCTGGGGAGCCATCTGCTCCGGAGCGGGAGTAGTGGGAGTTTGTGCTCCTCCCCCAGCCTGTGAGACGGCTGGTGCCACTGGAAATGTACCATTCTGGGCCACGCCCTCCATAAGACTTACCAAACGGACTAGAGCGTCCTAAAGTACTAGAGTGGCTATGAATCCTTCCGGGACCTGAACTGGTCCAACTGGTACATTCTGAACTGGAACCTCCTCCTGAAGGTCCACCGGAGTTTCTTCAACAGGTGCAGCTGCTCGAGCTCTAGACTGAGCTCTACCTCGGCCTCTAGCACGACCTCGACCTCGACCTCTACCCCTGGCCAAAGTTGCCACTGGGGGTTCTGGTCCCTGACCATCAGTAGAGGTATTACGTATTCTCACCATCTGCGAGAGAATAAGCGTAGAATGGTTCAATCATAGATGATAGAATAAAATTGCATGACAGAATAAGAAAGAAGTGATATTGTTCCTAAACTTCATAGCCTCTGAGAGATAAGTACAGACGTCTCCGTACCGATCCTTCAGACTCTACTATGCTTGCCCGTGACTCGTGAGACCTATGTAACCTAGTGCTCTGATACCAACTGTCACGACCCGAAATTCCCTCCTTCGGACCGTGATGGCGCCTAACATTTCACTTTCTAGGCAAGCCAACGTTAGAATAATATTAACCAATTTTTAAATTATTAATAATCAAGGAAACAAAAGCGAAAGCAAAGTTTGAAATATAGTGAATAATCCATAAAAACAACGGTGTCTTAATACTATCCCAGAATTGGTGTCACAAGTGTATGAGCTTCTAGAATAAATACAAATAAAGTCTGAATAAAATAAAGTTGTCTGGGAATAAATACACAGCTAAAGTAAAATAGACGGGGACTTCAAAACTGCGGACGCCATACAGTTATACCTCAAGTCTCCTCTGGTAGCTGAAATCCGAGCAAGTCTATGGTACGCCGCTGGGACCAACTCCAAAATCTACACAAGAAGTGCAGAGCGTAGTATCAGTACAATCGACCCCATGTATTGGTAAGTGCTGAGCCTAACCTCGACGAAATAGTGACGAGGCTAAGGCGGTTCACTTACATTAACCTGTACGCATTATTAGTAACAACAACAATAATAGAAATAAATCAGGTAACTCGTTTATAATAATTGAAGGCAATTCAGCAGTCATAACCAATTATCATTTCCATTAATTCTGTTGCAGCGTGCAACCCGCTCTCACAATATATTCACATTTAGTTATGTTGCGGTGTGCAACCCGCTCCTCCAATATATTCATTTTAATCAAGTGTGTTGCGGCGTGCAGATCCATCCCTCAATATATATATATATATATATATATATATATATATATGTATGTATATCGATTTTTAAATAAGTCTGTTGCGGCGTGCAACCCGATCCTCCAATATGAACTTTTCATAAGTCTATTGCGGTGTGCAACCCGATCCTCCAATATACTCATTATAATTAATTCTGTTGCGGCGTGCAGCCCGCTCCTCCAGTATATTCATTTACCAATTCTTTTAGAAGGAATTTCTCCAATAAATGCAATAATTAATATGAAATTATAAGACAACAAGCATACAATAATTATGATTTAATCATGAAACAGACAAGATCAAATAGCAAATTATTATAAAAATCAGGGAGAAAATAGGTAGTTTAATATTTAATATGTTAAATGTCAAATAACAATTAAGACACATAATTCAAGTAGCATGTAACAATTAATGCAGGAATTCAAGAATTAATATTTGGCAAAGAATAGGAAAGAAATAATTATTATAATAATTAATTCATGATTTAAAATAATTTATAATTTTTCAAGTAAGCAGGCAAACAATTAATTTGACGACGTATAGACACTCGTCACCTCGCCTATACGTCGTTCACATGCAATTCACATAATAATTAAATTAAGGGTTTTATTCCCTCAAGTCAAGGTTAACCACGACACTTACCTCGCTTTGCAAATTCCAATCAATTATTCAACCACAACTTTTCCTTTTAATTTTGTCTCTGAAAGTTTCAAATCTATTCACAAATAATTCGATATATTCAATACTAATCATAAGAATTAATTCCATATGAATTTATAAATTTTTCGGATAAAAATTCGAAATTCATTAAAATATTCGACTGTGAGACCCACGTCTCAAATCCCGGAAAAACTCGCGAAATCCGAACGTCCGTTCCGCTACGAGTTCAACCATATAAAAGTTATCCAATTCCGATGTCAAATGGACCTTCAAATCTAAATTTTTCGCTTTTGGAAGATTTTTGAAAAATCTTATTTTTCTTCCATAAATTCACGGATTCGTGATATAAACGATTATGGAATCATGAAATATAATCAATATAGGATAAGGAACACTTACCCCAATATTTTCCGTAAAAATCGCCCAAAAATTCACTTTAACCGAGCTCAAAATGACCAAAATGAGTAAAAATGTCGGACTCTTCAATATATACATTGCCCAGGCATTTCCGCACCTGCGGTGCCTGGACTCGCACATGCGAGAAAAATCTCGCATTTGCAAAATGGGGCTGCCAGGCGAGGCCTCGTACCTGCGGAGGAAAAATGTGCGCCTGCGCTGACCTCCGCTTCTGCGGACGCGCGGGTGCATGCAGGTTTCCGCACTTGCGAACTTTTGCCCAGCCACGCCCGGGCGCATCTGCGATCGAAGGCTCACTTCTGCGAGCTTGCACCTGCAGTCAAAAATCCGCATGTGCGATTACACCAGAAGGCCAAATTTCAGATTTTTGCTTAGGTTCAATTCTTGTTCCGATTTCGATTCGAGTCAGCAAGTACCCCGTCCGAATATACCAACAAGTCCCGTAACATAATACGGACTTACTCGGGGTCAAAAATTACGTCAAACAACGCTGAAATTACAATTCACACCCCGATTCGAACTTTGAGTTTTAAACTTTTTCATTTGCAAATCTCGTGCCAAAACATATTAAATGAATCCGGAATGACTTCAAATTTGGCACACAAGTCCTAAATGACATAACGGAACTATTCAAATTTCTAGAATCGGATTCCGGCTCCGATATCAAAAAGTCAACCCCGTGGTCAAACTTGGAAGTCTTTAGCCTTTAAATTGCTAGTTCCGTTAAATGGTCATAACTTGAGTTAGGAACCTCCAAATTAAATTTCGGGCATACGTCCAAGTCCCAAATCACGATACGGAGCTATCGGAACTGTCAAAATACTGATCAGAGTCTGTTTGCTAAAATTGTTGACCAAAGTCAACTCAGTTGAGTTTTAAAGCTATATTCCACATTTTAATCTATTTTTCACATGAAAACTTTCCGAAATATTTTTTACGGACTGCGCACGCAAGTCGAGAAATAATAAGTGGTACTTTTCGAGGTTTTAGAATACAGAATTACTTATTAAATTTAAAGATGACATTTTGGGTCATCACAGAATCTCATCTACAACTATGAATTTAGAATAAATTCAGTACTTGAATCTCAACTTTAAAACTTCAATGACGTCCAAATATACTCAACACCTCTAATAATTTTTCAAGTTCATACAAAAATAATTATCCTTTTCATTTTTCTAAATACAAAATAATATTTCTATTACATTTCGGATTAAAAAGAAAAGAAAAAGGAAGAAAATGAAATACATTTCAAAAAATAAAATAAAAATACTCAATTATATGTGGGAGTGCGTGTATTTCACTGCTTGCCAAATATTTGGTTCTCTATGCCACGTCAGTACTTAGGGTGATATTTATTCCACTTTAAAAAAGTTTGGGGGTGGGGGAGGGAGGCTAATAGGACCTCCACAAAGGTAAGGTGTGTCGTGGCAACTTCGGGTATAGTTCAGGGAGGTTTTTATGTATTATCCCAAAAAAAAAAAAAAAGACACTGCCACTATAATTTTCAGGAACCCATAAAATAAGACAGAATTTCTCAATTCAATCTTCTCACTTTTAAGAAAACAACTCCCTTTTTTTTATTTATGTCGGTCAACAGTGAACAAATTGAGTCCCAAAAAATAATGTCAAACAGATTAAACGATAACAATTGTCATTGCCTTAGTTGCACTATAAAAAATCGCAGAACACAAGTAGCAAAGGTGACTAGAAAACAAATAAATCTGACTCTGATACCAATGAAGAATTAAATCAAATACATAATTTGCAAGATTATTGTATTGATTCACTAGTCAAATAATTCAATCACATGTTAATACACGAATTAAACTATAAAATTTACAATCTATTGTCGTACCTTGTTACAGATACAATTTTAATAACTTTTAGAGAAGAAATCTTTACAAGAATCTCCATAGAACTTCACCAACTTTTTGAGAGAAGAACAATGAATATTACGGAGAACGAGAAGAAAGAACGTTATTCTGAGTCTCATTCACAGACTTTCTTTTACTAGCATAACCATTGTGTCTACTTTCCTTATGAAAATATAATATTAAATATATATATCAAATTATATATTTACCTATTTTTTTAATATGGATCTGGATTGACCCACATGGATGACCCGAATCCAGTTCCTTCACAACTCCTTCTCACTCTTCAATATGTTTTTGTTTTGCAACATACAATTTAAACTCCATCTTATTCTTGATGACATTTTTGTTCTACTTATTTTCTCATTAAGCTCCGTGTTCAAAGTATATGCTACTAGTTTGTATCAATCCTCGAAGGCTCAAGATTGAGATCTTTTCGATTTATCACTAGTTTGCCATTATTTATTATAGTAATTCTCGTACATTCTATCCATAATTTGACTCCCATCCATAATTGCCATTATTTACTAAAACAAATCTTATTCTTGATTGTCCGTCATTTCCTAGGGGTGTCAATGGATATTTAAAAATTGACTAAACCGACCGAACCGTACCGCACTGAACCAATTTTTAGGTTTCTTTTAAAAAACCCGTAGGTTTTTATATAAATCTATAACAGTATCGATAATTAGGATAAGTTTTTTATTTTACAAAAATAAACCGAAAAATACCAAACCGATATATATATATATATATATATATATATATAGTAAGTTTAAAAATAATAAAGCAATAAATTTTTCTTTGGACCTTGGAATTATGAAAACGGTTATAAGTCAACGACTAAATTAACTCAAAATATTAATTCCTAAACCTATTATGCTACTCCTACTTAAACTAAGTTATTTTCACAATCTTCATTAGCAAGACACAAAGTATTTTAATAATTATGGGTAGCAAACTACAATGTATTGAATATGTTTCCTTTCATATAATCTAGATTTATTTTTTTGAATATTTAATCTTCTACAGACTTTATTCTTGAGTCTCAGCTTGGTTAATATCTTTTCACTCGTGTGATTTATATTTTCTTTATCTTTGCTCAATTTCTTTTACGTTGCTGTAGAATAGTTGATGGATCTATACTCTGGCCATCTTTTATTTTTTATTTTTTAATTTATCACCCTTTAAACAGTAAAAATGTCTAGAAAGTTTTGCTAAGTCTTAAAAAAGAACATATGTTATTGCATTCTAGTTCTACTGGTGTCTTTTACATGACATTTAAAAAAATACCGAAAATTAACCGAACCGTACCGATACCGAAGAGAAACCAACATAATTAGGACGGTTTCGAAAAGTCTAATTTTGGTTATAAATAATAGAATAACCGAAAAATTGATATGGTACAAATTTTATAAAATAACCGGCCGAACCGAACCATTGACACACTTCCTATGAGCTCTCCTAAATATTATTTTAATCAAACAAATTTAATCCAAAATAAGTGTTCTTTAGAAAATCCAGAATAAATTGCGCTTTTTTTCTTTTTTTTTTTCAAACCAATCTTACGATTACTACTCATATTGAAGAGAGATAGGCAAATTTAATCGAGTGACTCTTATAATTAATGTTATAAATTTCTTAGTAAGTGTGTTAGAACTCCATTATAAAAAGACAGGAGAGAATAAGATTTAGATTAGTATGGGAAAATTATAGGGAGAAATTCAAAAATAGCCAGATTTACAAGTGGTAATTGAAAAATAGCCACAGTTTCAAAAGTAATCGAAATTTAGCCACTTTTTATATAAAGATAAATCTGAACGAACATTGTTCAAAATTCGGAAAATATTCCAGCATAATATACTGGAGTTCCAGTATAATATATCGGTCCAGCATAATATGCTGGAAGTTCATACACAAGTACTCCAATCTCCAGTATATTATGCAGGAACTTTTCGCATGTTGGAGTTTCAGCATAATATGCTGGAAGTTCATACACATGTTCACTAATCTCTAGTATATTATGCTTGACCGGTCCATGTTACAGTAAAATAGTAACTATTTTTCAATGACTTCGTAAACGTTGACTATTTTTGAATTATCAATCCGAAAACTGACTAGCCGTACTATTTTGACAAAATTATAATCCATTTTTGTATAGTCACCGCTCTAGCCACAAGTCACAACTTACCATAACAATTGACAAATTCACGTGAGGCCGCTAAAGACAATTAAAGCTGGGGCCGCGTAATTAAACAAACGGCTTCATACATTACAACTACTTTTCTTCATTAGCTAAGCATAATCGCTTCAATAATCTATATTCTATATACTTACTAAATTTTGAAAAACAACGCCAGCTTGAAAAAACCAACAGCTATCGTAATCTTTCTCAAACTCTCTACGCCAGCTTAAACCTTCTTTTAATAAATTGTTAAATCTCTCTCCTCTTTCCTCGTCCCGTCGAAGCCAAATTCAGTTCACATTTTCCAAGAAAATTAAAATTGTGTCAACAATATATGCGACACTACCTCCTCCGGCTACCGTTGCCGGCGGCAATGTGGAATCTCCGGTCTCTCTCATGCTTATTGCTACTCTGCTTTTCGGTCACGCCTGTTGCTGCTCAAAGAACTAACAATGCAACCACTAAATGGCTAACATTAAACGGTTCTCCTCTGTACTTGACTACTTTGCTTAGTTGCTCACTTTCCACAATTGGAATGATTTCACTTCAGTTTTGAGTCTGTTGATCAATGAGCTGAATATTTTACTAGATTTACAATATTTGGGAAATTTAAATTTTCTACATTATCCCACAAAAATCGCTTTAGCGCTAGTGCAACCGAAAGAAATTCTGATAAAAATCTTAGGATGCTTTAGAGTTTTTTCACTTAAGATGTGTTTGGTACGAAGTAAAATACCGGAAAATAAGTGGTGTTTAGTAAATAAGCATAAAATATTTATTTTTTGGTGTTTAGTAAGTAAGCATAAAATATTGTTTCAAGAGCATTTATATATCTTTTGATAATCTATGCAAACACTACGGGTGGAGTGAGGGCATGGGTGTGGGAATGGGGGTTCGAAATGGGGGGGGGGGGGGAGGGGGTGAGGGTGAGGGGTGGCGGGGGTGGGGGTAGGGGTGGGTGGGTCGGGGTGGCATGGTTTGGGGGGGATGAGGGGGTTTGCATGGGGAGTAGGTGGGTCAGGGTGGGAGGTGCAAGGGGGTGAGGGTCGAGTAGGTTGGGACGATGGTGAGGGGGTGGTGTGGTGTGGGGTGGAGATGGGGCTTTGGGGGTGAAGAGTAGACAATCAGTGTGGAATGACACTTATGCAACTTGTTTTGCCGAGGAAAATATTTTCCAAAATATTTTAACCAGTCAAACATGAGAAAATTAAAAATATTATTTTTTCCTCCATACCAAACACACCCTTAGAGTTTAAGTTCTATGGAAAGTGTTGTGAGAAGGCACGAGAGAAAATATGTTATTGATCTTGGATAATAAATATAATACAAGAGGTCCCTATTTATAGCTATACACTATAAGGAGATATTACTCCTCTTCCAATGTGGGACAAGACTACACTATACATATCTGTAAACTAACACTCCCCCTCAAGCCGGTGCATACACATCATATGTACCGAGTTTGTTACACATGTAGCTAATACGAGAACCAGTAAGAGACTTGGTGAAAATATCTGCTAGTTGATCATTCGACTTTACAAACTTGGTAACAATATCTCCTGAAAATCTGACAAAGTGACAGTCGATCTCAATGTGTTTAGTCCTCTCATGGAACACCGTATTTGACGCAATATGAAGAGCAGCTTAGTTATCACACACTAGTTCCATCTTACTGATTTCTCCGAACTTTAACTCCTTGAGCAACTGCTTGACCCAAACTAACTCACACGTCGCCATAGCCATGGCCCGATATTCGGCTTCGGCGCTAGATCGAGCAACTACATTCTGTTTCTTGCTCTTCCACGAGACTAAGTTACCTCCTACTAGAACACAATATCCAGAAGTAGAACGTTTATCAAAAGGTGATCCTGCCCAATCAGCATCTGTGTACCCAACAATCTGCTCGTGGCCTTGATCCTCGAATAGTAATCCTTTGCCTGGAGCTGACTTTATATACCGAAGAATGCGAACAACTGCATCCCAGTGACTATCACAGGGAGAATCCATAAACTGACTTACAACACTCACCGGAAAAGAAATGTCAGGTCTAGTCACTGTGAGGTAATTCAATTTGCCAACCAACCTCCTATATCTCGTAGGGTCTCTAAGAGGCTCCCCCTGTCCAGGCAAAAGCTTAGCATTCAGATCCATAAGAGAGTCAATAGGTCTGCAACCCATCATTCCAGTCTCCTCAAGAATGTCTAAGGCATACTTCCGCTGTGAAATAACAATACCTGAGCTAGACTGAGCGACCTCAATACCTAGAAAATACTTCAATCTGCCCAGATCCTTAGTCTGGAAGTGCTGAAAAAGATGTTGCTTCAGATTAGTAATACCATCCTGATCATTGCCAGTAATAACAATATCATCAACATAAACCACTAGATAAATACACAGATTAGGAGCAGAATGCCGATAAAACACAGAGTGATCAGCCTCACTACGAGTCATGCCGAACTCCTGAATAATTGTGCTGAACTTACCAAACCAAGCTCGAGGGGACTGTTTCAAACCATATAGTGACCTGCGCAATCTGCACACACAACCATTAAACTCCCCCTGAGCAACAAAACCAGGTGGTTGCTCCATATAAACTTCTTCCTCAAGATCACCGTGGAGAAAAGCATTCTTAATGTCTAACTGATAAAGAGGCCAATGACGTACAACAGCCATGGACAAAAAGAGACGAATAGATGCTACTTTAGCCACGGGAGAGAAAGTATCACTATAATCAAGCCCAAAAATCTGAGTATATCCTTTTGCAACAAGACGAGCCTTAAGCCGATCAATCTGGCCATCCGGGCCGACTTTGACTGCATAAACCCAACGACAACCAACAGTAGACTTACCTGCAGGAAGATGAACAAGCTCCCAAGTGCCACTCGCATGTAAAGCAGACATCTCGTCAATCATAGCATGTCGCCATCCTGGATGAGATAGTGCCTTATCTGTAGACTTAGGGATAGAAACAGTGGACAAAGAAGATATAAAAGCATAATGATGTGACAACAGACGATGATAACTTAAACCGACATAGTGGGGATTAGGATTAAGTGTGGATCGTACACCTTTGCGGAGTGCAATTGGTTGACTGAGAGGAGGCAAGTCCGCAGTAGGTGCAGAATCTGATGCGGGGCGTGAATCCCCTGGGCTCGATGCTGGATGTGGACGACGATGATAAGTCAAGAGTGGTAGAGCTGCAGAAGGTTGAACTGGATTATGTGGAGGAACTGGAGCTATAGGTGGTGGAGCTACAACTGGAGCTGTAGGTGGTGGAGCTACAACTGGAACCGTAGGTGGTGGAGCTGGAGTGACTGAATCTCCAAAAGATGAAACTCGTAGTACCTCAGAAATATCTAAGTGATGACCTGAACCTGTGAAGTATGATTGGGTTTCAAAGAAGGTAACATCAGCGGACATAAGGTACCGCTGGAGGTCAGGAGAGTAGCATCGATACCCCTTTTGTGTTCTCGAGAAACCCAGAAATATGCACTTAAGAGCACGAGGAGCTAACTTATCTGTTCCCGGAATAAGGTTAGGGACAAAACAAGTGCTTCCAAAGATACGGGGTGGAAGATAGAACAAAGATAAGTGAGGAAACATGATAGAGAATGGAAATTGGTTTTGGATAGCTGAAGATGACATACGATTAATAAGATAGCAAGATGTAAGAACTGCATCCCCCAAAAACGCAACGGAGCATGAGATTGTATGAGTAGGGTACGAGCAGTTTCAATAAGATGTCTATTCTTTCTTTCAGCTATCCCATTTTGTTGAGATGTGTACGGACAAGATGTTTGATGAATAATCCCATGAGATTTCATAAACTGCTGAAATGGGGAAGACAAATACTCTCGGGCATTATCACTACGAAATGTGCGAATAGAAACCCCAAATTGATTTTGAATTTCAGCGTGGAAGGTCTGGAAAATAGAAAACAACTCAGATCGATTTTTTTATCAAAAATATCCAAGTGCACCTGGAATAATCATCAATGAAACTAACAAAGTAGCGGAATCCCAAGGTGGAACTAACCCGACTAGGACCCCAAACATCTAAATGAACTAAAGTAAAATGTGACTCTGTTCGATTATCAAGACGCCGAGGGAAATGGGAGCGAGTATGCTTACCGAGCTGACATGACTCACACTCTAGAGCTGACAAGTGAGATAAACCAGATACCATTTTCTGAAGTTTTGACAAACTGGGATGTCCCAATCGTTTATGTAATAAATCTGGTGAATCAGTAACAGGACAAGTTGTAGAAGGAAGACAAGATGTGAATCCATGTGATTTAGCAAGGATAAGGTAATAAAGTCCGTTTGATTCACGCCCGGTACCAATGATCCGCCCCGTACTGCGTTCCTGTATAAAAACATGGTCATCAAGAAATAAAACAACACATTTAAGTGATTTGGCTAAGCGACTAACAACTATGAGATTAAAAGGACTAGTGGGAACATAAAGTACTAAATCTAAAGGTAAGGAAGGAAGTGAGCTTGCTTGACCTATTGCAGTTGCCATGGTTTGAGAGCCATTGGCCATTGTGACTTTTGGAAGAGATTGAGAATACGAAATAGTAGTGAAAAGAGATTTGTTACTAGAAATATGATCTGATGCACCTGAATCAATGACCCAAGACTCAGAGGATGAAGATTGAGAGAAACAAGTCACGCTATTACCTGTTTGAACAGCAGAAGCTATCTCAGAAGATGTCTGCTTACATGCTTTGTACTGAAGGAACTCAATATAATCTGCTAAAGAAACCATCCGACTATTCAAAGCATCGGTTCCCATGTTGCTACAATTTGTAGTAGTAGGGTTAACTTGAAATAGTGGAAATAAGTAACTTCTGCGAGAAAACTGAAAAAATAGCTTGAAAAACACTGTTTACAGCAGGAAAAATAACACTGTTTTGTGCCGGAAACACTGTAGCTCGCCGGAAAATTCCAAAGTTGTCGGAATTTGTCTTAACCAGGATGGATAGACTCGGAATTCCCTTGCGAGCAAGCTGTCCTGAAGAAATGTTTTCAAAAAATGATCGGAAAGGTCACTGTTCACGTCGGAAAATATAAAAGTGGTCAGAATTTGATTTGAATTAGATGGGTAGGCTCGGAATTTTGAGGAGAGCACACTGTCCTGAAGAAGCTTCGCCAAAAAATGGCCGGAAAGTGACCGGAACTCTCGCCGGAAAAGTTGTTGTCACCGGCGCGTGGAGGAGCGTGGCGGCTTTTCTGCCGGATAAAATTTCAGGGGTTGGTCGTCGGAGGGTGATCTACCTCGTGGTGGTGTTGGTTTTAGCACAACAACGACAGAAAGTGACTTTCACTTAGACAAGCCTTAGGTCACCGGAAAAATTGCATGATGACTAAGTTCTTTCTTCCCGGTTAACGCTGGAATGACGCACACCGATCTTTTTCTCACTAATGCTGTGATACCATGTGAGAAGGTACGAGAGAAAATATGTTATTGATATTGAATAATAAATACAATACAAGAGGTCCCTATTTATAGCTATACACTACAAGGAGATATTACTACTCTTCCAATGTGGGACAAGACTACACTATACATATCTGTAAACTAACAAGTGTAAAATATATTTATACCGTTAGGTCACCTAAAAGGTAAAGGAAAATAACTCTATTTTAATACCATCGGTTCATAAGATGGAACAAATGGTAAGTAACATACTATAACAGGTTATAACATTGATTATGTAAAGAATCTATTGCACTGATAATGTATATAACTTAAATCTTCTTACTAAATAATTTATAAGCGACTTAGTTGAGCTGAAGCTAAAAGCTGGATCAACCATATTATTAGTACCTGTATAATTGTACCCTTGAGAATAGCTGTAATGTAAATGTACAAGAGGAGCCACTTGTGTCATAAATGTTTTGCCGTTACTGGTTGTTGATATGATGCTAATAACTAAATATTGGTGATAAAGAAGCCTAATATTGGTTTCACTATAACCAAGAGCTCAAAACCTAAACCAATTTTTGCGAATTGACCTTCTGTTTCTGTTGCTTTGTCCTGAGATTTGTAGCTTTTGGGGTTTGTTTCTATGATATCATTTCTTCAAACAACTGGAATGCGAAGTTCTCCTTTCATTAGAAACTGAACACAGCCTTTTGGCTCCCCCAAAGAAGAATTAAAAGAATGAGACCCCTGAGTATGAGGAAGGACTCTAAACAGAGTGAAAAGATCAATCCGTTAGCTTTCCACATATTGTTTACAATGTTTCATAATCATTATAGTGTTTTTGTTTTTGCTTTGCAGGAGACGCACCATTAGTAATAGCCCGTGGTGGATTTTCTGGATTATTTCCTGATTCAAGCTATGATGCCTATATGGTGGCAATGGAAACTAGCTTGGCCAATGTGATTGCTTGGTGTGATGTCCAACTAACCAAAGATGGGGTCGGCATCTGCTTACCTGACCTCAAGCTTGACAATGCATCTGACATTGATGTGTACTTCAAAAACAAGAAGAGTAAATACTCAGTGAATGGAGTTCCAATGCAAGGATGGTTTTCTATAGATTTCAACTTCAAGGATTTGGCGCCTGTCACCTGTAAGTTTTAACTTATGGGATTTGGTTGTGTCCTTCACCAGTATGTTCCACAGATCATGGGCTGCAACTCCGCATGGCTTTATGTGCAAGATTCTGGAATTGATGTCCAAGAATAGCAATTATGCTGTAATATCCACTCCTATGTTTTAAATAATGAAACAAATTAATTGTAGGCGCTTCAGATTCATTTGGAGTCTTAAAAGGTTGCTCAGATTCTTATTTCTTCCTTCTTTTTTGCTCTAAATAATTGGGTTTTTGAGAGGGAAATGGAATCTGTAGTTAGCATCAAAACAGATGTATAGCTTTGCTATTTTTTGGTGCAACCGGACTATTGCAAATGACATAGATGCCATGGTTGACTTCTTGAGCTCATTACGCAATCTGTAATGTAGCTATCTCCTGTAAATATTTTACAGCACTTACTTGTTGCTGTGTTTCAATGAATTGCTTTTACCAATCAAAAAATAATAATAATTTGGGGTTCTGCCCTGGATTTTTTTTTCTTCCCCGAAATGGCATGTTGGACTCCACATGGTATATTTCTTTGCTCACCACTGACAGAGGAACTCTTTGATGAATTACAACACAAAGAAGGTGTGGATGATTGTATCAAACATAACTTTTTTTAGGTTTATTAAGATTTAGTGTGGCCACATCTTTCTAAAGTGGACTCCTCGGTGAAATATGAATTGTCATGATTGTAAGTTGCTAGAGAGCATAGTATGCTAGTATTTGGTAATTAATCCAGTTGCATACCTTTTACCCTTCACATGATATTTATGTTTAAATCAAAGACAGGAAAACCAGTGATGGTGTCTGATAACCCAACACCAAAACCTGCCGTAAAATTTTAAAATTGGTATGGCAATTTATGTTGGTTATATAATCTAGAGACCATAGCTAATTAGAGATGTTAAGCCTAATAATCCAATTGCATACCTTAGAGATGTTAAGCCTATTAAAACAAAAGCCTATTTCTTTGTGCATATACAAGTTTCTTCTGGTGACTGAAGTTTCTACACAAGATATTAATTACTTTGCTTTTCGGACAGTGAGGCAAGGAGTTCTTTCCCGGACCCCTAAATTTGATGGCACACAGCAGAAAATTCTAACTGTCCTGGATGTGATTAACAAAGTCAAACCTCCAGGATTATGGTTGAATATCCAGGTACTTATTCAATTCTGAAACGTTTCTACATAGTGATTGTTGTCTGGTGTTAATTATTTCAGTTCCTTTCCATCTAAACCAATCAATTATCAGTTTGCGTTGTTACAACATATTGCTGTATATCACAGCATCTTGTTAAAATGGTGCCTTGAGCTTGTGTCAGTACTGCTTTTATTGATCCCTTGTTTTGCAAATCCTTTTTGCAGCATGACACCTTCTTCAGCCAGCACAATCTGAGTATGAGAAGCTTTATTATAACCCTGTCCAGAAGTGTTATCATCAACTATATTTCATCACCTGAGGTGAATTTCCTCAGAAGTATTGTGGCACGATTCGATCCACAAGTTACAAAACTCGTTTTCCGGTTTCTCGGACAGGATGATGTTGAGCCTTCAACAAATCAAACATATGGTTCTTTATTGAAGAATCTCACATTTATCAATACATTTGCCTCTGGAATTCTTGTTCCCAAATCTTATATTTGGCCGGTGGACAACTCACTCTACTTACAGCCACATACATCACTTGTCTTAGATGCTCATGAAGAAGGTCTTCAGATTTTTGCGGCGGAGTTCGTAAATGATGTGCCTTTTGCTTACAATTACAGCTATGATCCTGCAACTGAGTATTTGTCCTTTATTGACAATGGAAACTTCTCTGTGGACGGAGTACTGTCCGACTTCCCAATAACTCCATCAGCAACAATAGGTAACCATGCTACAATTGATGAATAACAAAATCTGTTAATGTAAGCTTGTATTGTTGCTTTCATAATTTTAGTTGCTCATTTTAGTCAATTATCTTGATTGTGAATAGTGATGACTTGTTGGGGATATCTTCAATTTACTGCAGTCTCATAATTTCATGCATTTTTCAACAATTATTTCCAGTTTGTGAATATCTTATTGTGCCCTTGGTGCAAAGTAAATCTAGGTAACTCCAAACTTTCTGGAGGCTGAAATTGTGCTGGTTTACAAGGCCTGAATAGTTATTGGAACTGCAATTTTGGTGTTCTGGACTTTGGAAATGCATAGGCTAATCATAGAGGAACAGAAATAATATATGTTTTCCACACATATGTGAGATATGCGGAGTCAAATTCATAAGAGTGGTTGACCAATAATATAAAGTACAATAACTTGTTTTGTAGTGATAAGCTTTGTGCTATCCTTGATTTGAATATACAAACAGACCTGAAAAGAAAAACAGGTAGCTTTCTTTAAGATAAATTGATCATTGATATCAACGAGGAGATCTTGGACACACTTGATTTGTAAAGGTTGTGAATTGTGATAAGTGAAGGTGATCGCAGAGGAACTCTTTTGCATTTTATATTCATGGACACTTTCAGTTGGTCTTGAAACTTTATGCTTTTTGCTTTTTATCGTGATACTCATCATTATTCCCATTCTTTCTGTCCTTGCAGATTGCTTCACTCATTTGGGCAAGAATGATAAACCTCAAGGTAAGCTTCTAATGTATGCTCTTATTTTTGTGAGACCAGTATGTTGTTTTGCTCAGTAGTTGGCTTTTATACCCAAAATGTGAAAATGCAAACCAGTATCTTGCTACACTTTTGAGCTAGTCCTGTACTCAAGGTTGAAACGGAGTGGAAAAGATTTGATTCTTGAAATTTCAAATTGTAGACCGACTCTCTTGTCTAATTAAATGAGGTTATCTAGGTGGAGCTTGGTTTCAAATTACAAACCCAGCATAGAGACTCTTCTATGAAAGAATAAGCAAAGATTTTGAAGATTATATTGTCTTGGAGATACTTAAGCTTTTTAAGAGAAAATAACTATAACATTTGATGAGTCATGTGAGGCCAAGCTAGCACTTTTAGAGCTTGGCGCAACGATGTAACCATGCTCATATCTCGAGGCGGATTCAGTTGTTCTTCTATGGATCAGACATAGTTTGACTTGCACCAAGATTCTCTTATTAATAGGCGGCTCTGCTGCTTTAGTTTTCCTACTGTGTATTTATTGTTTTCATTACAGTTTGTACAGGAAAATATATCTCAATCTTTCCTCATTTCCTGTTGGCCTACAGCAAAGCTTCTGATTATGACATCTGAAGGAGCGAGTGGAGACTATCCGGGTTGTACTGATTTGGCATATACAAAAGCTGCTATGGATGGTGCAGATGTTCTTGGCTGTCCTGTCCAAATGGCAAAGGATGGAATACCCTTTTGCCTGGGTTCTATTAATTTGATAGATAAGACTACAGTTGCTCAATCGCCCTTCGACAATATTGGTAGTGCTGTCCCAGAGCTTAACATAACAAATGGAATATTCACCTTTAACCTTACTTGGGATGAGATTAAGAGCCTGAAACGTAAGTTGGACCAACTTTCGTTTTGGTTATTATTATTTTTTTGGATAACTGTGGTGTCCGGGCCGACTTGCGTGCACCTCGACTAATTCCATGGGGTACCTGCTACCTCCCACCAGCTCAAATACCGAGTAATTTTGTCCGACAGGTCTTGGACAGTTAGGAGGAAATGGAAATCACCTAGTGTTTTTTGCGTTTGCTGGGGATTTGAACCAACTTTCCTTTATAGTACTAGATGCTACAGCTTTTTAAACTAAACATTTACTGCCTTCAAGTTTTTCTGGATGCTGAAGATAGTATGTTTGAAGATAATTATTGTTGATGCATATGCAAGTTAATGGGCTGAATTCGGAACTTATCGCAAGAAATTGGCTTGTGAATTGTCATTTTCTTTGCTTGCATGTGAATAATATAGGTGTATATGTGCCCTCTTAATACTTATAAGGTTAACTTCTAGTCTAACATGAATGTTAACCTATCCTCAGTCCCAAACAAGTTGAGTCGGCGATATGAATCCTCACTGGTCGTGTATCTCCATTTAAATCCATCTCACGCTAACATTATACATCTGTACCGTACTACTGAAGTATTAAAGTATATCGATTTGCCTAAGAGTGAGTTTCTGGTGTCAGTCCTAACTATAATTGTTTTTCCTATAGAAGACTTTCAGTCTTTTGATATATAGAAAAGACAACCAAAGTATGAGGACCATTCATCTTTTTCGTCTGTGGCTTGTTAAATTGAAATTGCATGTGGCTAACTCTCAGGGAACAATGCAATTGTGCTTTCATGTTTTAAGTTGGTTTTTACCATTAACATTACAGCTACTATGTATCTTCGCGACTATCATCTTCTTTTGAATGAGAGAAGATGTCACACAAGATGGATTCTCTATTACAACTTTTAAGAACCTCTATGCACAGATATGTACCTGTTTTAGTGATACTATATTTTGCAAACTGCTTAGCATATAACTTTTTAATCTCATCATGATGATTCTTTTCTGATGTTGTTCTTCTCCAAGACATTTGATATTTTGGAGAGTACATCACCGGAATCTCCCCCTCCCCATTATCTGCAAAGGTTTCGGATAACAATTGTGATTATGCTTCAATCCTGTACTTGACATGCTTTACTTTCTTGTAGCGGCAATATCAAACCCATGGTCAGAGTTTAGATTGTACCGAAATCCAAAAGCCAGAAATGACGGAAACTTCGTGTCGTTAGTGGATTTCTTGACATATGCAAAAAATGCCACAACTGTATCTGGTGTGATGATCGGCATAGAGGTGAGTTTATTTACTGCCTGTTCTGTTGACATTGTTATTACCAATTACATTATGAATCAGCAAACATAAAGTTGATATTACACCTAAATGCGTATATCCATTCTGCAGTAGTTTTATTCGACGTCACATAAATTATGAGAGTCCGAAAAAGGGCTTTACTATTCCATGAAAGCAAAGAAAATACCAAGAGACTTTTGGAATATGGATGAAACAATTTTTAACTTCACTTGTTGACATGATGGGTTTTTCCCTAAATAGAAGAAATCTTTTTTGCTCTTGTGGTTTGTGTTTCACACTCAATTGGCACTGAGGGATGGAAAAAGAATGCTTTGAAATGGAATATTCCAAAATGCAAACGACAAAGTGTTTCTGAAAATTTAAGAATAAAGTCTTCCCTCTGAAGATCCAATACTCATTACTATTTATTTTCATATGATAACTCTTTATGTTGGGGGATGGCTTGTGGGTATGGGAGTAAACGTGGATGCAACTTTCAGAGCAAAGCAAGAGGAGGGAAGGGAGACATTTTTGACCTAGTGTTGGTAAATATGTAAAGCAAAGATTTTATTTTTCCCTCTTAATATTATGTTTACTTCAAAAGTTAATTCTTTCCTCTAAATATCAACATTCACATTCCAATGGCAGGTTGGTCTCAGTTTTTAACTAGCATCAGTATTTTTCCTTTGCTGAATGCAGGAAGGATCCTTATGTATTATTCCATCTGCTAGCTTTTTGTCTTCCTCAACTTTTCTTTATAATATATTGTTTAAATACACATTTTCTTGGCAATTACAAATTACAAAAAGTAATCCTGTTGCTTGCTTAAATAGTAAACGTATCTGCTCTCTCACTAGTTTTGTGCTTTAGAAGGAAATTATGAACTCTGTTTGCTGAGTTATGCTTGTAAAAAATTTAAAAGTTGTGTATATAGCTGACAGTTTTCATTTTGTTTTAAGAAAGAAGCAATCTTTAGTGCCAGTAGGAAGCAACAAAATCCATACCAATTCATTTTTTATTTAACAATTTTCTGGCACTTGTGCAGAATGCAGCTTACCTGGCAAAGCATGGATTTGGCGTGACTGCTGCTGTTCTTAAAGCCTTGAGCAGCGCTGCTTACAATAATCAGTCAGCCAAGAAAGTTATGATCCAATCAACTGACAGTTCGGTTCTGAAAGAATTTAAGAAAAGCCAGTATGAACTTGTTTATAGGGTTGCTGATGATATCAGTGATATTAAGATCTCAACTATATCCGAGATCAAGAGCTTTGCTAGTTCTGTAATTGTAACCAAAAAATCTGTTTTTCCAAGTGAGGAAGAATTTCTCATTGGGCAAACAGATGTGGTGCAGAAGCTGCAGTCATCGAATCTCCCAGTGTACGCACGACTCTTTAATAATGAATTTGTGTCTCAAGCATGGGATTTTTTCTCAGATTCATCTGTCGAGATAAACAACTATATCTCTGGAGCTGGTATTGATGGTATTATAACAGAATTCCCCGGCACAGCTGCTAGATACAGAAGTAAGTAATTCCTATAGCTTGTTTTTACTCCCATCACATTCCATCCCCAGCTTCTCTTCCTTTATTTCCTCCCTCCTCTTTTTTGTACATTATCTTGTATTTCATGCACATGCATAGTTTTTGTATGGAATTTTGCCATCTACATGCTGAAGTACAACTGCGATCTGCCATGTCTACTCGTATTTTCTGGAGATTTTGCTTGGTCTTTCTAATCTAAATTATAATAGGAAATGCTATACTAGTAGACACCAGAAGCTTATGTATCAATTATCAAAGTCAAATTACTACTGATTTGGACAAGTAGGAATTATATTTAGAAATAACACTGATTTGGGCAGTATGGATTCTATTTTGGACAATGGTACTGATTTGTGGAACTTCTGGGTTATAGGGAACCGTTGTTTGGGTTACAAAGACCGACCATTGTATCTTAGCCCTGTTGAACCTGGAGGTCTCCTACAATTCATGGCTCCTCAGTTGTTGCCAGCAGCTGAAGCTCCCAATCCAATACTTACTGATAGTGATGTGGTTGAGCCACCTCTACCTCCTGTTGCAAAGATCACTCCTACTGCTGGCAATGAGTCTATAGCTGCAGCTCCCACCCCTCCAAGTGGTCAATCCTCGGTTGTGGCTGGCGTTTTCACAAGTTGCGTCGCCATTCTTCTTGCCAATCTTGTGATCTATTGATCAAATCTGATCATTTGTGCCTCAGTGAGAGCACTTTGTATGTCCATTTTGCTGATCAACTTCATGTTATTGCCGAAGCCATGCATGATCGCAACAGTAGTCTATATAAAGAGAATAGAAGAGGGAAAATAACATGATTGTTATATTGGTTGTATCGCTAAGTAGAGAGAGAGTCTGTACAACAATTAAATCAACAAAGATTTAAGTTGAAAAAGATAAGGACTATCAGAAAAGAGCCCAAATAGGAGGAAAAGTTACAACAAAATCTTAAAGATTAGGAAATACAAAAAATAAAAATCTAGAGCAATAAGGTAATCATTCGTTATTACGCACCCAACTTGGAAAGTTGCTAGACAAAGGAGGTTGTTTGGTGAGTATATCTGCTACTTGATTAGCTGAGTGAAGGTGTTGAACTTCAATAGCCTTATTTTGAACTTATTCACGAACAAAGTGAAAATCAATAGCAACATGCTTCATCTAACTATGGAATACGGGATTGGCACAAATGTAAGTGGTGCTGACATTGTCACAAAAGATTCGAGGAGTGGTTGAAATATGAAAGTGAAGCTCATGAGGTAAACTTGTTAGCCAATTGATCTCTGAAACAGTAGCTGCAATGGATCTGATATGCTTCAGTCGGTTATATTGGGTAGTTTTTAATGTTTTTAACATTTAGCTTGTAAATTAGTTTCTACCTCAGTTAATTGGCCCGAAATATCACCCCCAGTGTTGTGAATGACTTTGTGAGTGAAATGTTAAAATACTCAAAAGTTGAGTGACTTTAATGTTATAAAATAAAGAAAAGTGATTTTTTACACAATTTCATTAGTTGAGTGACCTGTATGGGTCAAAATCTACCCTTAGAATATTTAACACAAGATAATACTAAGGAAAGAATTCTCAAGTCGTCGTTAGTTGAGATGGCCCAAGAAGCAGCAAAATCCATAGCCGAAGAGTCGACGAGAGCCGTGGTCGAGATGTCAATAAGGGTCGAGGTCGAGTATCGTTGACAGAGCTGTAACGACTAGTTTTCAAGATAGTATGTTAAAAGAGAATAATATTCTATTGAATATTCTCCACACTTGTACAAATAGGAAAAAGAGACAATGATAGGGGCATGTGATATTCATTTGTAAAGAACACACGTTGATAAAAAGATTCGTCTCTCTCTTGCTAGGATACAAACACCATCTTTTAACTAAGATTCTTGTCTATACTTTTCCATCAGATCCGAGAATAATTCAAAATATTCACGGATTTGTTTGCCATTCATCATTATGAGGAGGAACATCCACATATTCCATCATTTATTGGGTGAATCATTACTCCTATTTACTTAAATGCCATTTATTGCTATTTATTGTTATTGAATGCTATGTTATTGCTCTTGCTTTCTAAAACAGTTACTTCATATTGTTGTTATTGTACGACCGGAACCATCTAATATTTATTGCATCTTTGAATGACTTCATCTAGAGATATTATTGTTAACTAAGATTAACCTTAAATTACACGAATTTAATTATTTGAACCAAGGTCCATATTTTTTAGTCAAACATGACCGAGCAATCAACTCCATTTCATGTGCATTGCATATTTCTTGACAAAGCTTATGGCTTAAGGTCCCTTTACGTTGTTTGATTAGGAAGTTCAGTTCCTCGCTGGACACCTAGAGTTGCCAGCACCTATGCCAGAACCGGAAAGTCATCACTTTCGTCCTATATTCTTGCATTTCGTAATATAATGTAATCTGCAACTTTTTCCTTTTTTTTTTTTTTTGTCATTCAAAATATTGCTTCAATTTTTTAAAAAACCAATCGAGAATAAGAATAAAATGAGAAACTGAAATAAGATATATGGAAATGACAACAGATTGAATACTTTTTCATTAGTTGAAATAAAGTTTCTATCAACTGTGCTGGAGACCTTATATGACAACCATATAGAAAACGTAATTTCTCAAAAAACCTCCCCGTCTAGATAAATCAGCAACCTAAAATAGACAATCAGTGTTATAGGGTAAAATACGATATGACACGTGGCTGACCAAAAGGAGGACATGTGGAATCCAAGATGAAATGATTGAGGACCGAACGCAGCCACTGCGCTTGTCACCGGAACGGATAACGTTCATAAAAGTGTATTAAATGCTCTGCGCCCGGTAGCATTTACTAAGGAATATTCTACAGCATTAAGAGCAACAATCCGTTACAAAGAATTTGGCATTTACGCTCAACGTTATATTTTCATCAATGACCCTCATAATTGACATTAAAGGAAGGCACGATCCTAGGACCTTTCTTCCCTAGACATAGCTATAAATAGTGAACCCAGTTATCATTGTAAAGGGTACGAAATTTATGGAAAGAACATATATTATATTCTATACAAAGGTTTATACAATTTCACTCTCTTGCTTTTTGATCCCATCACTGCTGTGTTCGGAAACCGTGTTCACGGAATCACTATCTTTGCTATTTCATCTATATTCCAAGGCTAAGTATTGTGTATTTCTTTGATTATTATATTATTTCGGGATCAAATTAGTTCACTTGTCTAGAAATCACGTATAAATTCAACTGTACCGTTTTACAGGTAAACAGTTTGGCGCCCACCGTATGGCCTAGACAGCCGTGCAATTAAATTGATCCTTGCCTTTTTTACTAACGTGTTTTGACTATTTTGTCTTAGAAAAAATCGCAAAAAAATGGCAGATAACACTGTTAACGATGTGCACAACCCTAAAATTCAAGGGGATCAACCTCATTTCGAGGACTCAATCAGTGACACCCGCAATGAGGAGAATGACGCCACGCCGGTGCATGACAGACGATACCCTTGACAGGTTCGGGAGAGAACTCCCGATGATGCTGACGAGTGACGAGGATCAAGTAGCGGATGCTGTGAGGATCTTGCAAGAGCAACATGCAATCATTCTAGGCCATCTCACACGGCAGGATCAGGTTATGACGGAACTAAAGCATACGCTATCAGGTGCTTCGAATAACGCAAACAGGCGCGATCCGACTCCTCCCGTTGCTCCCGCAGACCAAACAACACAGAGAATCGATAACAACACTCCCAGGGGTAAAGTTGGCTCTGATGGGGCTGGGGGGAGCAGATTAGGTCTTAATAACGAGAACGATTCATTCAAAGATGAGCTTTTACGGTTCATGAGGGAAGTAAACACCCACATGGATCAAATCCCAGGCGCGCCACCAGTATTGAAAGGCCCGAACTCGAAGAAGTATGTTCAATTACCGTACAAGCCAAGTGCGATGCCAGAACTAATCCCGAAGCATTTCAAAATGTCTGAAGTTCCGAAGTATGATGGAACTTCAGACCCAGAAGAATATATTACCACCTACACAACGACGATGAAAGGAAATGATCTAGATCTTCACGAAATTGAATCTGTATTGCTAAAGAAATTCGGTGAAATTCTCATTAGGGGAGCCCTAACGTGGTATTCATTACTGCCCTAGCATTCCATAGATTCCTTTGAGATGCTCGCAGATTCTTTCATTAAAGCTCACGCCGGGGCCAGAAAGGTACAAGCCCGGAAGGTCGATATATTCAGAATCACATAAGGAGAATCGGAATTGTTATGAGAGTTTGTTACCCGATTTCAGAAAGAAAGAATGTTTCTCCCGGCCATCCCGGATAAATGGGCACATGAAGCATTCACCAAAGGATTGAATCCAATGAGTTCAGACGCTTCTCGGAAGCTGAAAGAAAACCTGCTTGAGTTTCAAGAAACAACCTGGGCAGATGTTCACAACCGGTACGAGTCAAAGATAGGGATCGAAGATGACCAGGTCAGTTCTACATCATCAGCCAAAGGACGGGAGAAGAATAGAGAAAAATCAAAGGATGTCTACGACGCGGATAGGCAGACTTCGAGGGGTCGAGTTTTGCCCTACGAGCGTACTGAAGGCCCTGGCAGAAATTTTTGAGCAGCAAACAAGTTCACCGCTGACAGAGAGACTGATCGTGGTCGAAACAATAAATCACTTCAAGATAAACAAACGTCGGGGCTTCGAGACCTTTTTTACCCAGGTTGTCAGAATATAACTTCAATGTTAGTGTAGTGGAACTGGTGTCAGCCATGAGGAACATAAAGAAGCACGATTTTCAAGACCTTTGAGGTCCGATTCCAGCCAGAGGGATCCCAATTTATGGTGCGAATACCACGGGACGAACGATCATCGGACAGGGGACTACCGACATCTTCGGGAGGAGGTGGAAACGCTATTGAAGAATGGTTATCTCCGAGAATTCTTGAGTGATCGATCTAAGAACAATTACGGTCGCAACAACGTAAAATCTTCGAAAGCAGGAGAAGAAACCCCACACCAGACGGTCAACATGATCTTTGGGGGGAACGAGATTAACCGGGTCACCTTTTCGGCAGAAAAAAAGACTAAAGTATCGATAAATCATAACAAAAGACTTGGGGAAGAGATATCACTTTCACGGAGGAAGGCACAGACGGATTGCTGTTACCACACAATGATGCAATGGTAATATCTTTAAATGTGTTGGATTTTAAAATTAAGCGTATTCTAGTGGATCCAGGAAGTTCGGCTAATATCATACAATGGAGAGTATTGGAACAAGATAAACTCACCGGAAGCATTATTCCGGCAACAAAACTCCTCACTAGATTCAACCTTGCGAGCGTGACGACCCGGGGAGAGATCCTGCTGCTCATGAACGCTGAAGGAGTAATGAAAATAACTCTCTTCGAAGTTGTGGATGGTATGGGATACAACATCAACTTGGAAAGGTTATGTCTACACGAGATGAAAGTTGTACCTTCGACGTATCACCAATTGCTGAAGTTTCCAACGCTCGAAGGAATCAAGCAGATAAGAGGTAGCCAACCGACAGCGAGAGAGATGAATGCAATCTCAATTTCCAGTAGCAAAGGGAAGGAGCTCACGACATAGCAATTACAGGAACTGATGCCTACTCCCGAGTTAGAAGAGGTTATTCCAGGGGCAGTGTCGTCAAAACAGTATCAGGTGCCGAGATATTTCCAAGTTCCGGAAGAGACGGACGCAACAAAGTCCACGACAGAGGAACTAGAGCAAGTAAAAGTCATTAGGGTAAAGTAAAAGAGCACTGCAGTATTTAAAAGATAGCACATAAGTAATTAATAGTTCATGTCCTAATTTGGGGACCTCGTTGTGCCCGAGGAGGCCTAAACGATAAGTAAAGGAAAAATTTGTGCCAACATTGTTTCATTCCATTAACGTGAAATAAATCAAACCATTTTATTACTAAAATAAAATAATTAAATAGAGTCACTAGTTGCACAAAGCCTTATTACATCAATTAAAAATAAAATCTAACTATAAAATATTAAAGGAAATTTCCTATTCTTCTTGGTCTCAGATGGCCATTCTCCATGTCTTGCTTTCTTTTTTCCTTCGATCATGTTCCCGAGGTCGCACATGTCAAGTAACAGGTAGTCCATTTCTAGTTTTGCACCTTCATCATATTCCATACCCTGGCAGTCACAAAGTCTCTTCCTCATTTACCCCTCTAACTCCATCAATCCCTGCTCCAAATACTCAAACCTTTCTGTCGCTTTGTTTGTTATTTCTCTCCATTCTCTTATAGCTTCCGTGTCTGTCTTGTGTTGCTCTATGTGCTTGGCTTTGGATTTGAAAACCCTCTTGTGCAGCCTTTTGTATTTTACCTGAGCTTCAGCCTCTTCATCTATAATCCATCCCTTTAGCTTGATACCAGGTTTGACATCCCCGGTTATATCATCTTCCAGCCACGAAAGGTAATAGTACATATGTCCAACATGATACCTATTGGGCTCTATGGTCTCCTTTACCATGATTTTCTGATTCCACATATGCTAGGCTTTGAACTTGAAAGGTATAACATCCCGTTTAAAATATGCCTTATATTATGCCATGTTGGCTATTTGTGATATAACCTACTTTCTTCCAGCCTGCCTCATTACTCTTATTAGATTATAAGGGTAAGTACCTCAAAATCCTATCAACACCAGATGAGTAGGCTTCTTGGATCGGGTTATGAACTCTTTATTGGAAACCATTCGAACATCCTATGTACCTGTTCCGGTGAAGGCTGTGGTGTTAGATGAGCGAGATGGCTACCGAGATGCTAATTTGTTTATTGCACCTTAGTCATATTTGGGCCTTTGTGGTGCATGATGTCCATCTCCCCATGGTTATGTTTACGTATTTGGTGTGCTTGTGGTTAATACATATGCGTTTTATTAGTATAAACATGTTGGCTCGATGGGTGTTCCCATACTGATGATTTTGTGTGGGATCGGGTAGCATGCCGCCATGGTTAAGATGTTTGGATCAGGTTACATGCCGCAATGGTGAGATATTGTGTACGATTCATTGTACCATTTTGTGTGTTTTACTTCTCCTCTGAGGGATATGTTCACATCGTTTTGTTTTGTTGTAATATCTGTTATGCATGTTGGGTAGTTCTGCACCTGAGCTTCCTTTCCTTATTGGCCATATTTTTTGTTGGGCGCACAAATTGCGTTGTGTGAGATTTTAGACGGTGTTTGATGTGGCTTATTTTCCAAGCATTTTGTACTAGGTAAGACGATGTTGTTGGACTTGGAATCAGTGCAAACGGATTTGTATAGTGTATGTTTGGAGGGAAATATCATTAATCAGTTCAAAATGCGGCAATGATTCTTGTCGAACGGAATAAATACATGATTTATTGATTTGATGGGTGATTATGAGGTTCCTTATGTCTCTTTCTTTGTTGTAGTGTTGTAAGGGTTGGAACATGGCCTTCATATGTTAGGAGGTCTATTATCGGTATCAGATTCAGAAAACTTGCAACTAATGTGGTTGGATGATACTACTATGGGCATTTGAGCGATATGGTACATCATGTGGTTACGACTTGGGTGTATATGTATGCTTTAGTACATCTTGTGGAGATTGATACAATGTATGTATGAAAAATCGGACCTTACAGGAAGTTTCAGATGTTGGAAATTTGTTCTAAGGCTTGTGAGATAAGGTCACAGGAAGGATCATCAGTCGAGGATGAGATAATACATTCTTATGGATTTAGGTGCCACATGTATGTGCACGAGGTGTTATACAGAGATTTTGGAAACTTAGGAACGATTCTTGGCACGTTCAAGGATAAACATATGTTTAAGTGGCAGAGAATGTAACGACCCGACATGAGATTTTGATCTCTAGTATTTCGATCAACGGTTTGAGGCCTTAGTTAGCTTCACTATATATATTATTACCTGTACGTGTAGTCGGTTTTGATTTTTGAGAAGTTTGGAGTTGATTTGGAAGAATGATTTTATGAACTTAAAATTACTCGACATTTAGACCTTCTTTGTGTCCTTGATTGAGTTGATTTGATAGAGACTTTGCATGTATTATGGTCTAATATGTTGCTTTTCGGTGCAGGTGTTGTGGAGATGATCAATGGACAGATAATGCACGAATTGGGAGAAAAATGAAGCCTAAGCTCGTCCCAAAGGAGTTATCTTGGGTTTTGGAGCAACTTTTGGAGAGAATAAGGCAAAGAAAAAATTGAGACTTTGAATACTTCATCCGAATCATTCAATACGAAAGTTTGTTTGAATTCGTGGGTTGTAATGTTTTCTTGTCCTCTTAATACTCCTCTGATGAATAATTTCTCTATTATGGAGTAGTCTTTCTTAGGGTTATTGACAGATGTTGTGACTTGATTATTATTCGTGGGTTTGATTTCTGTTAGTTGCTTGAATTTGTTGAACGAGTTTATAATTGAATTGCAAGGTTATTTGTGGTTTTAATTTAATCGGAAGAGAAGTGTTGCTGCAATTATAATTGTTATATCTTGTTTGGGTTAATTTCATGACTCTCATAGATAATTGAAAGAGTTTGTAGAGTTATCAATTGACCCAATTTAGAGGAATAGTCGAGAGACATTCTTTGTATGATCATTCATTCAACGTATTCTTGCATATATTCAGAACACTTATCATTAGGTTGTTTAACGGAATTCTCATTCACTCGGAAGAAGAATTTGAATCCTTAAGATAGCCAAATCATTTGTTGAAATCGAAAGAGTCAATAGTACTTAAGAGTGAACTTAGCACAGAGTTATATACTGAATAATAATTGATCGCATATCTTGTCAAAGCCCTCATTTATCTTATTGATATTCAATCGTTGCTACTTAGCTACCTATTTCCATTATTCGTTCATAATTGATAATCTTAATTTTTACTCTTAATTCGTTGATAACTCAAAATCAAAGGTTTATTTTTCTGAATAGTGTTAAGTTGAAGATTTATTTGAACATTAGTTAACTCAATCCTCGTGGAGACGATTTAATACTATACTATCTTTGAATAGCGAGCCTAAGTTTTATACAAAGTTTTACGCTCGTCAAATTTTGGTGCCGTTGCGGGGGATTGGTAATTAATAGTGTTTAAAATAGTTTTCAGTGCTAATCTAGGAACAAATTTTATTTTACTTATTACGTTTATCTTATCTGTGTGTAGGCAACAGGTTAAGTTCGATGGTGTATGACTCGATCCTCTTCCAAGGAATTGGTGCCATACAATCCGGAATTAGACAAACACTTTCGGCAGTTAAGAAGGGAGAAAGAATCAAGTGGATCCTTCTTGGATCAGACTTCAACTCAAAATACAATGGTAAGCAATGAAAATGATGTAGACTTAGCTGCAAGAGAGGCAATACAACAGAGAGAACAAGCTGCACAGCAGCTGAAGCATCCCTTAGAGCTGCTGAGGAACCTGTTGAAGAGGAAGGGTGTCAAAGATTTAATCTCAATCGACCCTTGGTTGAAGACGAGTTGGAAAATGCGACACCCATGCTTGGGAGGTATATAGGAGATTATGCTAGACCGGTCTACAACCAGTGACAATCCAGTATGAGGTCCCCACCCATTGATGCTATAATTTTAAACTCAAGCAGGGAGCCATCCAGACCATTCGGAACAACTGCATCTTCAGAGGCAAACCCAATGAAGATCCTAACAATCATCTGATGGACTTAGATGCAATCATGAACACATTCCTCTATAATGGTGAATCACATGATGCTATCTGCCTCAGAACATTCCCTTTCTCACTAAAGGATGATGCCAAGAAGTGGCTAATGAGTCTACCTATAGGGTCTATCCGTACGTGGGGGAGATGACTACCATGTTCCTAGAAAAGTACTTCTCTGCTGCTAAGACTGGAAGGATGAGGAAGGAGATTCACAATTTTAGATAGAGAAAAGGGGAGACAGTGTTCGAGGCGCGGGAACGGTTTAAGGAGCTATTACAGAGATGCCCTCATAATGGAATGGAGCAATGGATGAAACTCCAAGAATTCTGGGATGGGTTAACTCCTTCATCAAGGAGGTTACTGAATAGTGTAGTGGCAGGCCCTCTAATGAAGAGAACTCCGGAAGAGATTGTCACTCTTCTAAATAAACTATCTGAAGATGCAGAACAATGGTCTACTGACCAAGGTGATCGAAGAAAGTTAGTAGGGGTGCACCAAGTAGAATCGTTTGTAGTAATGCAGGCCCAGATTGCAGCTATGGCTAAGGACATCAAGCAATTGACACTGGCCTAGGTGAAAAATCAACCAAATTTGGGATGTGAAATTTATGGAATGGGACACCAAACTCATGAGTGTCAAACCTCTACTACAAAGGAAAAGGTGAAGGCAGTGGGGAATTTCAGCAGAGGCAACTACCAAGGAGGCAATAATTTTAACCCTATGGGATAGAGGCATCCGAGTTTTTCATGGAGTTCTTCAAGTTGTAACTTAAACTCATGGCAACAGCAAAATCCTAGAGCACCTGTGCAGGGACCTTCTGGCTTCCAAAATCAACAAAGGCAACAGTACCAGCCTCAACAGCCCAACAACTCAAGTCCAGAGGATCTAATGAAGGTGTTCATAAACAACTCATATGAGAAATTTGAAACTCAAGGTACTGCCATCCGAAATTTAGAAAGACAAATGGGGCAAATAGCAAATATGTTATCAGAAAAGGCACCTGGACTCTTCATTCAGATACTGATAAGAACCCAAAATAGACAATCAAAGTTGTGTCTCTCAAGAGTGGAAAGATGTTAACGGATCCTATTGCAAAACCAAAGGAGGTGCCCCTAATTTTGGGGAGACCATTCCTTTGCACTGGCAGGGCTGTGCTTGACATTTATGAGGGTCAACTCATGCTAATAGTGGAAATGAAAAGGTGATTTTCAAATGAAGAGAATGATAAAATACCCATATGATGAGGTGTCTGCTTATGCATGTTTCAAATTAGAAGTTGTAAGGGAGTTAGCTGAAAAATACAAGCTGGAAAAGATGGTAGGTGATTCATTGGAAAGATGCATTACTCAATCGAGTACAACAGAGGATGAAAACCCAGAGATCAAGAAAGAGTCTGAGGCCTTGGAGGATGATAACCAAGTGGTAGATAAAGAGGAATTCGAAATGGAAATGACTAAGCCAAAGCTGGAGTTGAAAGTACTCCCAACACATTTAAAATATGCTTTTTTGGTGACTAATAATTTTCTTGTGATTGTCTCTGCTGATTTGACAGGTGAGCAAGAACACATGCTAGTGGAATTATTGCGAAAGTATTACAAAGCAATCGGCTGGAGCATAGCCGATATTCAGGGAATTAGCCCCGCAATCTGCATGCACAAGATCTTGTTGGAAGAAAGTAGCAAACCTGTAGTGTAGCCCCAATGTAGACTGAATAAAAACTTGGAAGAAAGAGATACTCAAATTAGTGAATGCTGGTATAAATTTTCCCATCTCCGACAGTCCATGGTTCAGCCTGATACAGGTTATGTCAAAACGAAGGGGCATGACAGTGGTAAAGAATGAGGATGTGTCAAAAAATGGGATGTGCATAGATTACAGAAGGTTGAATGATACAACGAGGAAGGATCACTTTCCTCTGCCCTTCATTGATTAGATGCCGGAGAAGGTAGCAGGGTGTGGATGCTACTGTTTCTTAGACATATATTCAGGGTACAATCATATACCCATTGCTCCTGAAGACGTTGAGAAAACCACGTTTACTTGCCCTTCAAGAATATTTGAATACCGGAGAATGATTTTTGACTTTGCAATGCGCCAGTTACATTTCAAAGGTGCATGATATCAATATTTTCAAATTTGAATGGGAAATGTCTGGAGGTGTTCATGGACGACTTCACTCTTTTTGGGGACAACTTCAAGGATTGTTTCAGAAATCTAGAGCTTGTGATGAAATGGTGTGAAGACACTCACCTAGTACTCAATTGGAAAAAATGTCACTTCATGGTCAAGGAGGGAAAAAAATTGGCGAGCTCGAAACACATACTTAAATTATGCTCTCTAGTTAAAGATAGTATAGTATAATATCGTATTCACAGGGATTGGAGTTAAACAGTATTTTCGTAGTTTTTAGCTTGATTGTTATCCAAGAGAATCAACAATCAAGGTTTATGTGATTAAAACTATAATTAACTAAGAATCTAAAGCAATTGACTAATAACAATCACAACAAAGGTAAGCACGAAAGTTATCAGTGGGAGAGAATAGAGGTTTGATTAGATAGGTGCAAGATAATTATTTGGGATCTAACTCTAGATAATTTACTTCTAATGTTAAGTGAGTCCCTCGAATTCACTCAATTATTAGTTCAAACGTTTAGTAAAAACTCCTCTCTCGATTAAGTCTCAACCTCACAAGATGAACCAATTTAAGCATGTGAAGATATGCAAGAATGCATAGTGGATTGGTCTTTAGGAGAACCTCTCTCGATTATCCTCCTAACTAGGATTAATCAACAAGTCAACTAGCCACTTTTGATTACTAAGAAGAATTAATGAACTCAACCAATACTATAATGAAAAGATATCACAAGTTATGCCTCTATCGATTATATAAACAAGTGAATATAGATGCAACAGTTAACTCATGCAAAATGCTTCAATACATAAAACTAGAGTTATAATCCACAAACAAATATCAATACACCAAATCCATCAAATCCTAAAGGGAACTACTCCACAGATATGGAGCAATTCATCACAAATAAAATTAAAGTAAATGAAAACATAAAAAGAACCAAACTCGGGTCTTGAGTGAGGATTGAATGATGAACTCCTTGTGATTTTTCTTCTCCAACTCCTACTTATCCTCCTTAGGTCTAATATGTGTCAAAAGTCTAGGACATAATATTTTTACATGCATTTATACCAAGTAGGGTGACGTGCCATGCGGGGAATTAGTAGGGAAATCTAGAGAGTTGAAATCTGTCAGGCAACAGAAAAATACATGCGCCACTGCAGTGGGGCTTTCTCAGAGTACGAAATTTTCCTTGCTTTTTGATATCCAGACGTGGTTCTCGACCCCCGAACGCAATCCCGACTTAATCCCTTAGGCTTTTACTCAGACTTCAAAGCTGCAAATAGCTCGAATTTATTCCATACATCTACATAGCTCGGAATCACTCATACAAGGCATAAACCACACAATAAGTGCAAAACACTAGCGATTAAAGCTCAAACACAATAAAAATATAGTAAATTAGAGTGCAATAAGCGACTAAAATATGAGATTATGGCCTACCATCAATAGGTTTAGGGGTACAAAATCACAACTGGAGGCATCGAAGTCGACAAGGCTAAAGTTGATGTGATTGCTAAGCTTCCGTCACCAACTTCGATGAAGAGCATTAAACGTTTTATGGGGCATATAGGATTTTATAAAAAGTTCATCAAGAATTTCTCCAGCATCACCAAGCCCTTAATGGGATTACTTGCCAAGGATATGAATTTTGTGTTTGATGTAGAGTGCCTCCGAGCATTCGAGTTGATCAAGGAAAAGCTAGTGAGCATCCCCATAATGGTGAATCCTGATTGGAGCGAACCCTTTAAAATCATGTGTGATGTTAGTGATGTGGCAGTGGGGGTAGTATTGGGGCAAAGAAGAGATAAAATATTTAGACCCATCTACTATGCAAGTCGTACTTTGAATGATGCCCAGGTAAACTTTGCTACCACAGAGAAGGAGTTCTTTGTAGTGGTCTTAGCTTTTGACAAGCTCAGATCTTACCTAGTGGGGGAGAAAAGTGATAGTGCATATTAACCACTCAGCATTGAAGTATCAACTGAGCAAGAAAGAGTCAAAACCGCATTTGATGTGGTGGGTATTATTGCTGCAAGAGTTCGATCTTGAGATCAAGGACATGAAGGGCATAGAAAACCAAGAGGCTGACCACCTGTCACGATTAAAGAAACCACATGTAGAATTTGTAGAGATAAGGGAAGAGTTCCCTGATAAGAAAATATTTTCCATCGCAGCAATCTCCGAAAAACTTCCATGGTATGCTGATATAGCCAACTTCTTGGCTAGTGGGTAGCTGTCACATTACTTGTCCTCTGACCAGAAAAGGAAGTTGCAAACTAAGGTAAAAATCTACTTTTGGAATAACCCCTTTTTGTTTAAATTGTGTGCAAATAACATAATTCGAAGATGCGTACCGAAATGGGAAATGGAAATCATACTATCCCATTGTCATGACAAAGTAGTTGGAGGACATTACGGAGGAAATAGCACAACAACAAAAGTCTTGGAATCCGGGTTCTACCGACCATCCTTGTACAAGGACGCAAGAGCTTACGTCGCAACATGTGACAAGTGCCAACAGACAGGTAACATTAGTAAGAGGGACGAGATGCCCCTAAATTCCATTCTAGTATGTGAAGTCTTTGATGTTTGGGCATCAATTTTATGGGTCCTTTCCCATCGTCCCCTTCCTATGAGTATATACTAGTGGGCGTTGGTTACGTCTCCACATATAAAATTCCTGCGGTAAAACATCTTCACCCGTTTTGTTACCCCCCGAGTCATCATCAGTGACAATGGGTCACATTTTATCAATAAATAGTTTGCAACACTACTGTCTAAATATGGGGTGACTCATAAAATAAGAACTCCATACCATGCTCAAACTAGTGGGCAAGTGGAAGTAACTAACCGTGAACTCAAACGAATTCTAGAAAAATAGTTAGTGCTTTCAGAAAAGATTGGTCAGTAAAGTTAGATGAAGCTCTATGGGCATATAGAATAGCATTCAAAACAATCACAAGGACTTCACCTTTCAAGTTGGTGTATGGAAAGTCATGTCACTTACCTCTGGACATAGAGTATAAGGCTTATTGGGCAATTAAAGTTTTTAAACTTGATCTTAGTCTTGTAGATGAACACATAATGTTATAGTTGAATGAGTTGGAGGAATTCATATTGGACGCGTATGAGAATGTGCAAATTTTCAAGGAAAAGACGAAGAAATAGCATGACCATCTGAATAAACCAAAAGAATTTGATAAAGGGGAAAAAGTCTTGTTAAACAATAGTAGACTCAGATTGTTCCCCGAAAAATTCAAGTCAAGATGGACGAGACCGTATATGGTGAAACATGTATTACCATATGGGAAAATTGAGATCCAAAGCATGGAAGGAACTGGGAGTTTCAAGGTGAATGGGCACAAGTTAAAATCGTATCTTGTTGGAGGATTTTCTAAGCAATCCTCGAGCATCATAATCAGTTGATTATGCACGGCTGAGTCAAGCTGATGACTATAACTCATAACTACCTCTAACCTTTCTACTAGTTTGATTTTTTTCTTTAGTTTAGGCTAGGTAAATTTAGTGTATAATGTGATTTTGGTGGTTGCTGAGATATATAGGTTGTGGAATGGTAGAGTTTAGGTTTTCAACGGGCACTTTGTGCACATAAAAGTGTGCTGCAGCGCACCCAGAGGGGTTCACGTGTCTGGACATGCACAACCGCACACGAGGAGTCCGGAGCGCGCATCTGGGCACACACATATAACTGGAAAATGTGCACGACAACCCATGCTTCGACCCGGACGCACACCCGACCATGCACCCAGGTAAGTTTTCTAACTCTTTTTCGTTTGACACGAATTTTGGACCCACCCTATAATTCCTTTCTCTTTTTTTACCCATTTTCTCTCCTCTTACCACACACAACCCTAACCTGTTTCCCCCCTCTCTCTCCCTCACCTAAACCCCACTCCCCATCCCCCTCATTCACTCTCTCTCTCCCTTTTCCTCTACCTTAGCCCACCTGGTATATTTTCCTCACTTGAATTTTCAGGTATGTTCATTATTCTCTCTTTTTCATTATTATCTTTTATTTTTTGGGTTTAAGGAATGGTTGTCACTAAAGATGATGAAATATTAGGCTACTATGTATGTGAATTTGTTCTTTGTGTATTCAACCTATGGCTAAATTTATGCTTTTGAGGAATAAGAGAAGCTATGCATGTGAAGTGTTTGATTAAATGCCACAATGGGGATTGGGAGGGTCTTGAAGTGTGTTTTAGAAATTGTTGGTCACCCGATGACATTCCACTTCAATTTACTTGGGTGAATGGGTAATAGGAGAGAATTCTAATGTTAATGGGATGGATACTTAACATGGCAAGGTGTAGTGTGGATTTGTTGACACTATATGGGTGAAGTGCGAGTAACCCATTGGTAAGAAGTGTTTGTAAATTAGATGATATTTGTTTGGGTTGTTGTAGGTGCAAATGGACACTTCGAAGAAAAGAAAAACCCCGAGCACGTCCACTGGTAGGCAAAGGGGCACGTCCAAATCTAAAGATGTGGGCACTTCTAGGTCGCATGCTTCTGCATCCTCTCGCCAATATGATTAAAATAAGTTTGTCTCCTGAGATGCTTAAGAGCGGTTTCATAACAAGGTGGACAAAAAGTCTGTGCTTGAAAAGGAAATAGACATCAGAGCTCTCCTCAATGATTGTCCCAAGGTTCATGATGAATTAGTCAGGCGGGGATTAGGAGTGTTCTTCGAAGAACCTGATGTAGCCAATTTGGCTGTTTTTAGGAAGTTCTATGCGAATTACCCGAAATATGAGGATTACGTGTGTACAGTCAGAAAGAAAAAGGTCTATTGCTCCAAGGAAGCTATCCAAAGAGCCTACAACTTACCAGAGTATGTGGAACAAATTTTTGAACACAATTACTTTGTGATGCACCACAAAGAACCATACCCATGGGCTATGTTCTTTCAGACTATTTGTGTGCCCGGGAAGGAGGTGGTGTGGTTAATCAAGGACCACAAATTTCACTCTGCTCCACTAACCACCGAGGGAAAGTGTTGGTTACATATCATTAATAATCGATTAATGCCATCCCGCAACAAGACTGAGGTAAATGGTCCCTGGGCAGATCTGATATGGTGCTTGGTCAATGAACACATTTTTGATGTTCCTAAGGTCATTAATGATGAGATGGCAATTCGCTGTCCGGTGCATAGGTATGGGGTTTTTTCCCCATTGTTAGTCATCTGATTGTGTCGTGAGGCAAGGATACTAGAAAACAAGGCTACAAATGAAAAGGTAAAGAGAGATAAAATTTCGGGTCGATAAGGTTATCAGTGGGAAGGAACCTGTTGTTGCTGTTGAAGGTGAGAGTGAGGAGTCAGATGCAACTGTGGAGGAAAGGGAGGTGCACGAGTAAGATGATGGTGCTAGTGCTCCGCGTGAGCAAGTTGTCGGAGAACCTTCGAGAAGTTTGTAGGAGACAAGGATGGTTGCTTTGGAATAGGAGACGGTTGGGATGAGCACTTCTGTTGACGATTTGGGCACTCGAGTGGAGTCTCTTGCTGGGCAAAATGCAAGGTTAGAGCGAAAGATCATGGCATGGTTGCGTGCACTCAATCAGGCTTGTCACATGGACCCCAACACCATCTCTGACACATATTGACCCAGCCAAGGCAGTTTTCTTCATCTTTACATTTTAATTTTGTGGCTGGGGACATGCCACTAGTTAATTATGGGGGTGGAGGTTGTAAATAGTGTAAATAATTACTGTATAATTTCTTTCTACTTTGACAAAAAAACAACAACAAAACCCCAAAAATAGTTTTCTTATCTTTCTAGGATAACTTCATCACTTGTACTTTCATGGGTTTCTTGTTGGGTTCTTTACCATTATCGTAATATTTTTAACCAAACACTTTCTCGAGTAGATTTTTGTCTTTTTTAGAAAAGTTTTTGAAAATTTTTTTGTGGTTGGCAAAATTGACTGTGCCTGACTTATGGGATGCATGATCCTATACTTATGAGTCAGAAAGACCATTGGTGACTGCGGTTGGAATTGATTGTCTATCTAAAATATTGTGTGTGGTGAGATGAATGCTTGCTCGGTAGTCATGCCCGAAAAGGTGTAGAACTTGGCTTGGTTGTGACTCAAGGTGAAATCAAAGTTAATAGTTTAGTTTGGAGAAGATCGTTGGCTCTCTTTGTTAGTCCTTCTTTTCTATTTTGACCCCTCCAAAGAATTGAAAAGTTATCCCTAGTTAGCTCAGTTGAGCCTAAATCTATCTTTCCTTGGCAACCACATTACGACCTAGACCCTTAACCTACACTAAACACTTGAATGCCTCATGCGTGATTCTAAGAGATGAAGAGAACTAAGTGTGGGGGTGGGGCTTGGTTTTGAGTGGAACCAAAGAGAAGTGAAAAAATGTGCACCATCTTGAATGTATGTGAGGTACATGTGCAGGGGATTGTGATAAAAAAGACGAAAATAAAGAGAGGTAATACTCTCATGTTGTGCAGAGTGAACATAAGTGAACATTCCTCTACTGACAATAAATCCCTGTTATGTTGTGCTTAAAGAAATGGGAACCAGGTGCTATTTTGAATTGGAGATTTGGGGGCAATTATCACTGTAAAAGGTGTAGGTCACGTCTGAAGTCGTAGCTATTAAAGTGCTTAAGTAAGTGTAGATACTCTTATCCAGATTATATCCAATCCATCTCATAGCCTATGTTACAACCAAATGCAAATACCCACATGATCTAGACGAAACTGTTCCTACATTAGTGAAGAGTCTTACGATGGCCAATCTTATGGTACTCTTAAGGACATGATTCACTTATTTCTTGAGGGTGAGCGATTGTTGCTTTATATCCCTATGATTTTCTCATAATTAGTGTGTGAATGGTCATGCTCCTTTCTTGTGAGGTGTATGAGCCGATTTGACCACAACACTAGTATGATGTCATAACAAGGTTAACGTTGAATGTGACCATAGGATGGTGTCTAGTTGATTGTTGCTGGCCACTTGTCTAAGTGTGTTAGGAGATATTTATTTTTAGATTTGCTCGGGACGAGCAAAAGCTAAGTGTGGGAGTGTTTTATGAGCTTAAAGTTACTCGACATTTAGACCTTCTTTGTGTCCTTGATTGGGTTGATTTGATAGGGACTTTGCCTAAATTATGGTTTAATATGTTGCTTTTCAGCGCAGGTGTTGTGGAGATGATCAATGGACAGACAATTCATGTAGTGGGAAAAAATGAGTTGAGTAAGGAAGAAAAGAGATGCGCAGACGTGGAACTGAAACCCCAAACGCACACCTGAGTGTGCACAGATCACAGGCGGTCTGGACAAGATGCACGCCCATGTACCCAGGTGCGCGGCAGCGCACGTCCGCCTCCAAGAATCTTTAGTCAAGCCTATTTTTGTAATTTCTTGGGAAATTCCCTTTGACCTATATGAAACCTAAGGTCATCCTAAAGGAGGTATCTTGGATTTTGGAGCAACTTTTGGAGAGAAGAAGGCAAGGAATCAATTAATACTTTGAATACATCATCTGAATCATTTAATACGAAAGTTTGTTTGATTTTGTGGATTGTAGTGTTTTCTTGTCCTCTTAATACTCTTGTGATGAAAATTTTCTCCACTATGGAGTAGTCTTTCTTAGGGTAATTGATAGATGTTGTGACTTGATTATTATTTGAGGGTTTGATTTCTATTAGTTGCTTGAATTTGTTGAACGAGTTTCTAATTGAGTTGCAAAGTTTTTTATGGTTTTACTTTAATCGGAAGAGAAGTGTTGCTGCAATTATCATTGTGTTATCTTGTTTGGGTTAATTTCATGATTCATAGATAATCGAAAGAGCTTGTAGAGTTATCAATTGACCCAATTTAGAGGAGTAGTCGAGAGACATTCTTCGTAGGATCATTCATTCAACATATTCTTGCATATGTTCACAACACTTATCATTAGGTTGTTTAACGAAACTCTCATTCATTCGGAAGAAGAATTTGAATCCTTAAGATAGCCTAATTATCTGTTGAAATCGAAAGAGTCAATAAAACTTAAGAATGAACTTAGCATAGAGTAATATCCCGAATAATAAATGATCACATATCTTGTCAAAGCCCTTATTTCTCTCATTGATATTCAATCGTTGCTACTTAGCAACCTAATTTCCATTATTTGTTCGTAATTGTTAATGTTAGTTTTTACTCTTAGTTCGTTGATAACTCAAATTCAAAAGTTTATTTTCCTGAATAGTGTTAAGCTGAAGATTTGTTTGAACATTATTTAACCCAATCCCTATGTAGACGATTTAATACTATACTATCTTTGACTAGAAAGACTAAGTTGATTTTGCGCTCGTCATGACTCTCAATTGAGAAGCTTTAAGTTGGAAGAGTTGACCAAGGTTTGACTTTTGAGTAAATGACCTCGAAATTAGGATTTGAAGGTTCCTATAGGTTTGTAAGATAATATTGGACTTGGACGTATGTTTGGGTTGAGTATCGGATGGTCCGGGAGCGTTTCACCGCTTATTGTAAAAAGTTGGCGTCTTGAAGGTTTTAGAGTTTTTTTTAAGTTTGAATTGAAGTAGACTTTGGTGTTGGTGATGTCCGTTTGGGATCCCGAGCCTTGGAATAGGTTTGTATAGTGATTTTTGACTTGTGCGTAAAATTTGGCGTCATTCGAGTTGTCTAAGTATGGTTCGTCATGTTCGAAGTTAGTTGGAAGAAGTTGGAGCTCAAAAGTTGATTAATTTGATTTTGAGGTGCAATTTTTGGTTTTAATATTATTTTACGTGTTTTGAGACTTTGAGTAGGTCCGTTTTATGTTTATAGACTTGTTGGTACATTTGGACGGGGTCCCAGGTGGCTTGGGTGAGTTTCAGATCATGCAAAGCATTTTTGAAGTTGGCAGATATTTGCTGGTGCTGGTGTGCTTCGCGATCACGATGGATGTCCCGCGATTGTGAAGAAGGATCTTGGTAGGGAAGCTAGTTGCCTTTCATGAACAAGAGGGAGGATCTGACTCTCCTTCGCGAGCCCGAAGGTCCAAGCGCGAACGCGAAGTTTTGGAGGTATGGGCAAGGCAATGTTGTTGGCCTTCACGATCATGAAGTGGAACTCGCGATCGCATAGGAGTGAACCTTGAGGGAGGCAGCTTAAGCCTTCGCGAACGCGGCTAGGTGACCGCGAACGCAAAGTAATGGGGAATTGTTCATCGCAAACGCGACGTGGATGTCGTGAACCCGTAGAGGAAGAGGTTGTGCTGAGCCGGTTTGGCCTTCGGGATCACGATAGGATTTCCGCGATCGCGAAGAAGGAATCGCTGGGCAGACTACATTTTTATTTCGGGACTTAGCTTATTTCTCCCACTCTTTACTTGGGTTGGGCGATTTTTGGAGTTCTTTGAGGGGAGATTTACATCATCTATTGCAAGGTAAGTGAATCCCATTTATTGTGAGTTAAATACATGGATTATATATGGATTTAAACATGAAATTTTGTAAATATTATGGGATTTCGGAAGAAAACCAAAACATGGTATTTTTAGATTTTGACCATAAAATTAGAAATGAAATTGGGAACAAATTATATATTTGAGTTCGTGGTTCTATGGGTGATATTTATCTTCAAAAAGTTTCGAAATATGGGCGCGCGGACCTGGGGGTTGACTTTGTTGATTTTTTGTGTAGAGTTGGGTATTGTTTCTAATTGATTAAATTACGAATCTTTGAGTATATTTTGATTGGGTTACATGTTCTTTGGCTAGTTTTGGATCGTTTGGCTTTGGTTGAGGTGTTGGAAAGGCGTTGGAGACTGTTATCAGATTTCAGAGCGAGGTAAGTCTCCTGTCTAAACTTGTGAGGGCGAATTTACCCCGTAGGTCCTATATTTGCTATGTGCTACGTGTTATGGGAGCTACGCACATATGAGGTGAGAGTGTCAGTGCGTATGCTAGATTATTGATCATGCCCGGGTAGACTTAGACTCACATCATGTTTTAACTATATTAATTGAGTTATCCTTGCCTGTTTAGATGCTTTGATTTATATTATAGCCCGGGACTAGACTTGCGTAGAGTATCAGACTTGATATTTTAGATACTTGACGAGCTACTTGATTAGCCGTGGAAATTGTACTTACCTTACGGATTTCTCCCGGGTTGTGCGTAATCGTCTGAAAGTTCACTTAAATTTCATAACTCTCATGTATATTAGTGAGTGGGCCTGTGACCCATTAAAGTTTCATACTCTTATGGGATCAGGTTGAATGCCTAGTGTATTCTTATGGGATAGGGCTGAACGCCTCAGCAATATTCTTATAGGATCGGGATGTTCGCCTCAGTAGTATCATGTACTCCCTCCATTTCAATTTAGATGACATACTTTTCTTATTAGTCTGTTCCAAAAAGAATGACACATTTCTATAATTCGAAATAACTCAACTTTAAACTTTTTATTTTACCCATTTTATGCTTAATGAGAAACTTTTATAGCAACAAAAATGTCATGGCCCACAATGCTTTTACCCCTAAAGCTTTTAAGATCACATGTTTCAAAAGTCTCTCTCTTTTCTCTTAAACTTTGTGCCAAATCAAACTACCTCATCTAAACTGAAACGGAGGGAGTATCATATTTTAATGGGATCGGGCCGTTCGCCTCGACATGATTATGTAACACGCTCTTATGGGATAGGGTTGTTCGCCTCGGTAGGATTATGTAACAAACTCCTATAGGATCGGGTCGTTTGCCTCGGTAGGACTATGTAACACAATTATGGGATCGGGCCGTTTTCCTAGACAGTTCTATAAAACACTCTTGTGGGATCAGGTTTTTCGCCTCGGCAGAATCGTGCATAATATTTGATAAGGAGTCAATGTACCTATGCGTTTTCCTGAGTTAAGATGTGATATTTTATTTGGTGTTGACCATTATGAATTCCATTCGAGGTTGTATCCGGTTATTGAGGTTTATTCTTCTATTGAGGATCGTGTTATGTACATATTTGCTCTCATTGTTTTACTTGCCATGCTTCTGGTTACTTTTATTATACTTGATTTACTGGACCACTAGGAAGTGTCGATGTCGACCCTTCGTCACTACTTCTTCGGGTTAGGCTAGATACTTACTGGATATGCTTTGATTTACGTACTCATACTACCCTTCTATACTTAATGTGCAGGTGTTGAGACATATACATTTGATGGTCATCTTGGCGCAGAGGCACAACTTCTGAGGAGACTTTGTGGTGAGTTGCATTCCATGTTATGATCCGCAGCACATGAGTCCCTATTTTATTCATTTACTATGTCCTGTCTATGTTATATTTCAGACAGATGATGTTTTGGTAATGCACTTTCCGGTCGAGGCTCATGCACTTGTGCCACCGGGTTTTAGGGGTTTCTAGTGGATGTCCACTGTTGTACCAATTATTATTATCACTTTGTTTTATGTATTACTCATACTCAGTATTTTGGTAAAGAAGAACATATGTGTCCATGAGTTTTAGATTTAACTCAATTTATTTAATGAAATTTTTGATTTTAAAAGTTAAAATGGATACTTAACTTGGAGATTCACGAGTTGGCTTGCCTAGAAAATCGGTGGGTGCCATCACGACCTATAATGGGAGTTGGGTCGTGACACCTTCGCATACATAGGCAATACAACTTCTCCTCGGGTCGTCACACTTGTTAAGTTGTACCCAACCAAAAGCTTTGTTGCCTAAACTATGTTTCTAGTCAGCTTTGCTTGTTCTAGAACTCTCAATTGAATAATATTGGTTGAACTACCTCGATCAACCAACACACGCTTAATTTTAAAATCTAAATTATTTAAAGATAATACCAGAGCATCATTGTGTTGTAAAATACGGCCATTAGTATCTTCCTCAGTGAAGGTGATTTTGTCATCTTTTGGTGCTTCCCCGATCCTCTTCTTATGAGTGACTGATATCTTCGTCTTCTTTGCAGCCAAAAATATCACCCCATTCACTTCAACCCCTCCAAAATTCTTGTTTATTGTAAGACGAGGAGACAATGTTGGCTTTGCCAATTTTGTTGTATCATGACCCCTACCATAATTACTCTTAGCTCGGTCACTTAAGAACTCTCTAAGATGACTATTTTTCAATAACATCACTACCACTTCACGAAGATGTCAGCAATCCCTAGTCCTGTTACCATGTGTACCTTGGAATTCACAACACATATTATGATTCCTCTGACTGGGGTCCGATTGAATTAGTTTTGGGAACCTTGCTTCCTTTATGTTCCTCATGGATCAAACTAACTCCACCAAGCTAATATTGAAATTATAATCCAATAACTGGGGATATCCTAAATCTCGGGACCCCGATGGCTCTTTATCTTGCAAAGCTCTGCTACTTCGCCCATGATCAATCCTCCTGTCCGGTTCGGGTCTTTCTAACGACTGAAAAATTCTAACTCCATGCCGTTAACCTGACCGAGTATCATACCTTTCGTTTGACATATACAGTTAAAAACGACTCATGGATAGTCTCCAGTCCGCATCGAGATCACTCTTGAACTTTTCTAGATCCCAATCATGATTTAGACCCTTTCAAGACATTGAAGAACCCAACTGATCATATTCAATCCTAATTTTGGATTCATAGAGATTATGGATATTAGCCCATGTAGTTTCTTGAAATTCAAATAAGCTCTCCTTCAACTTCCTTGAGGAATCAGAGCTAAAGGGATTTAGACCCTAGGTAAACGTTTCCACTTCCCATTCATCCAGTACTACTGTAAGGCCCCGTAAAATTTTGCAAAGAAAAATAATATTTCGTGGAGCCGAATTGAACAATGCACCGAAAAGTAAAGGAAAGTTTTTGGGAGAGAAATGCATTTCTGCGGTCTATTATGTGACCGCAGAATCACTCCGCAGACCGCATAATGGCTGTAGAGTGAAGTAAGTATGGGCAGGTTTGGATGCCATTTTTGCGGTCTACTATGCGACCGCAGAACTGTTCTGCGGTTCATTATGTGACCGCAGAACAGGTTTGCGGGCTGCATAGTGACCGCAGACCCAGGCATATTCTTGCTAGTTTTGGACACCAATTATGCGGCTGATATGAGGACCGCATATCAATTATGCGATCGCATATGCGATCGCAGACCCTATTCCGGAGCTTTATTTTTGGGTTTTTATAACCCGACCCTACTTCGTTAAATACATGGAAAGGATCATGTTTGAACAAAAATTCTGATGTTTTAGAGAGAAGGGATAGTGTTTTAGAGAGAGAGGAAACCTTAGGCTAATTTTCATCAATCTTTGCTCAAATCTTGAAAGATTAACAAGGATAACTCACAAGGTCTTCATCCTAAAGGTAAGATTCCACACCCTAACCCTCAATTTTGAATTTGTCTAGAATTGGGTAATTAGTAAGATAATATTTGGGCATGAGAGTTGTTCATCTTGCATGCATGTGTTATCAAAGAGTGTAAGAAGATTGTTGAGCTAAGAATGGTAGAGAATGAGTTGTGGGATGATGGAATCCTCCATAAAAGGACCTTGAAACCTTATGCACACCTAATATTTGATAAAATGCCCAAATGAGCTAGAACAATGAACATCTTCCTACCTTTGGTTCAATTTGTTACATTTCTAAAATAGATTGAAGTTGCTAAGAATTTCAGAACATTTCAGAGTTTAAGGAAGCTCCATTGAGGTATGTTGGCTAAACTCTTCTCTTAGAATTGAATCCCACGATATTCATGTAATTTATGTAAGACCCGAGTGGTTCATTATAAAACTGGCTATTCCGAGTAAGTTTGTGTTGAAAGATATATGTTCAATAAGTATCCTAAATGCTTTATTCATATTATGTTATCAATTGAGGATGTGTTCAAGTATGGACAGTGCATTAATAATGTTTCGACTTCAAGTCAAGTCAAATGAAGGCTATTATGCCAAAATTTGTAAAATATCTCTATGTGCCTTAGATTCTTAATTGCTCACGTATGTACTACACACCTTGATTTCAATTATTGTTGTTGGTGATGATGATGTTGATATTTGAAAGTGAAAAGGTGAGCATGAAATACTAAATACGGCCAACGTGCCAAGAATGATTTTATAATTGTGGCCACTAGTGCCAATGAAATGAAACGATGTGAAAGAAGTATGAAATGCGATGATTGATATAAAAAGGTTGATGTCTCGAATAAGACAGCTTAGCCGATCGGGTCGTGATCAGACACCATATCACACACATGGTGGTGATTGTGCTGGAAATTATAATTAAATTTGTGGTTGTGGTTGATGTCTCTAATGAGATAGCCTAGCCGATCGGGTCGTGATCGGACTCCGTATTAAAGGTATGGGGGTATTGATATTAAGAGTGATTGTGGTTGATGTCTCTAAAGAGATAGTCTAGCTGATCGGGTCATGATCAGACTCCGTGCTAAGAGTACGGTGGTACTGGTATTGTGAATAATGGTATTGTGAACAATGATATATCGATGCTAAGAATCACCAATCTGAAAATATGGGAATTTACGTGAAACTAGATGTTTCGGTATTGTTCGAGACTTTCATTGATTTTATGATTATTACTCCTTGTAATATTATTTGTTTTATTGAGAGGGTGTTAGTTATACATACTAGTGCTATTCGACAGTACTAAAGTCCCTTTTTGTCGGGGGCACTACATCTTTAAATGAATGTAGGTGGTTCCACAGCAGGAGATATTGATCAGTGATAGCAGTACATCTTCTTCCCAGCTGACTTGGTGAGCCCCACTTCATCCCGGGATTTTTATTCTTTGTGTATTTTGTTTGAGGTATAGCCGGGGCCTTGTTGCCGGCATTATCATTGTACTCTTCTTTATCTATAGAGGTTCCGTAGATATAGTGTGGGTTGTATATTGGTGTTGGGGAAGTCAAACTCGTTATGTTGTGTTTGAATTACTATTTCCACTTCAGGTTATGAAAAATGTGTGAGAAATTGAGACTTTAAAAATGAAGTAACTAATGGTAAGAAATTGGTATTGCAGAAATGATCACTTTATTGTTTGATTAACAAATATATATATATATATATAGTTGTTAATATAATATTTTTAGTGTTTGATTTATGGAGTGCATCTCCTCTTTATTCATGGATGAGTTTGGGTAGAAGAAAATCTAATAGGCTTGCTCGGCCTGGTTCACTCGGTTGAGCGCCGGTCGCGCTCCTCGGTTTTGGAGCGTGACAAACTTCTGATAATATTTTCTCCTTTTGAAATCGGATCACAAACTTTGGTAGTAACTCTGAGTCTCCTTGAGCAATTCTAAATAAATATGCTTTCCTAGATTGAAATTTTCTTGCCCCAGCGTAAGCTTTGATGAAAGAAACTGCAAGCATTTCAAAAGAATAAATAGAGTGTTAAGGTAAATGTAAATACCATGTTAAAGACTCTTTTGTTAGGGTTTCACCAAATTTCATTATCAAAACTGATTTGATATCATGCGGAGCTAAATAGTTTCCCTTCACACTTGTGGTGTAGGTTGTGCTGTGTTCTTGTGGATCTGATGTCCGATCGTATTTTGGAATATCCAGCATCTTGAATCTTTTTGGGATCAACCTCGGAGCCGCACTATGTTTGAACAACAATTGAATATACTTCTTTGAATCCGGGCCCTTCAAGATCGGTGGTGCCCTAGGATATGATCCATCCGAGCGTCCTTAGCATTTTGATCCATTCGAGCATTCATTTTTCTCATGATCCTCATGAGCTCGGTCTTGAAAGGATCATATACATTATTTTCATTTCCAGTTCCGTTGTCTGCGCTGCCTGCTTAGTTGTTATTCGATCTGAACTCCTCACTTGAAGCGACGTTATGGTTCTTGGAGCTATCTGATTTATAGGCACGCTAGGAGGGGCTCAAACTCCACCATTGAAATTCTTTCTCTTTCGTCTCTCTCTCTCTCTCTTCCTTCCTCACGTCCACCCATTTCTTCCCTCCTTTCTCTCAGCCTCAAACCCAATTGGGCAGTTTTTCAGGCGGTGGATCTGGAATTCTTCTCTTTTCTCGGTGGTGACTGCTACAGATATGTGTTAATATTTATGGATTGTTATAGCGGATGCAAAATTTTTGCTTTAAATGGTGTTGTGTAGATATGGAGGCTCTGGATTTGTTTTGGAGGAGTTGTTGTTGCTGCTTATTTGTTTTCGTCCTAAAAGTGCTTTTGAGTAAGAATTTTTGTATAGCAATTGCTTATTCATTGTATAACAGTAAAATAAACATTGTGTAACATCGAAACTAACACTGTATAACAGTGATGTACTTATGTATACACTTTGTATAACATGCATATAATGTATAATTAATGTATATTCAGTGTATAATTTCGGAATATACACGAAGTATGCACTGATCATACAATGATTACATAGTTTATACATTGCTGGCTAATGGGGGTGGTAGAGATAAAGAAGAAGATAATGGTATATTGATATTTAAGAGTTGTAATTGGTATAGTTGTTCTTCCTTCCTCCTTATGATAATCTGTATTTTCTTATTTTGTTGGTTGTTGATGGAGATTTTTTTCCAGTAATTATTACCCCGTGTAGATCGAAATATTTTTTGGTCAACAAAGGACAAAATTATGATAATTTTCTGATGGATATTTGCAGAAGATAAGGCAACTTATAAAAGGAAGGGATTTTTTTATTTTATTTTTTATTTTAGTTGATAGAAGGGGGCATCAGTCGACTGGCTATTTTTTGTTGAAGAAAGTTTATGGCTAAACAGGAAAAAGGGAGTTATACGGATGGCTATTTATGTTTTTTCCCCAACTTAATTAGCAGTCATTTGGCCTTCCATAATAGATAATTGCAAACAGTTTTTAAATGTTTAAATAATACTCAAGCAAAGACCATTTTTCCTGTCAGTTTCTTATTTTTTGGATATTGTAGACTGTGTGTCTATTCATTGTTGGTTTAATACTTAATATTGTGTGGTTATATCTCGGAGTAGGGTTATGGCTTGATGCAGCTTGTGTAGACTTATATTATGTATAGATGCAAGGTCCGGATCTTATAATGAATTCTGAATGTTGGAGATTGGGTTATAAGGTTTATGGACTAAGGTTGAAGAAAGGATCGTAGGTTGTGTTGACGGGTTTATATGGATTGAGATGATGTAGGGTCACCCGTGAGTATGTGTACGGTAATTTTATATAGTGATTTGATGGCTTTGGAATGACCGTTGACTCGTTCGAGGACGAACGTATGTTTAAGTGAGGGAGAATATAACGACCCGATCGGTCGTTTCGAGCATTAGCATTTAGTTCGGTGGTTTGAGTTCTTGAATAATTTCATATAATATATTACGACTTGCGTGCATGGTTGGTTTGGGTTCTATGAATGCTTCAGAGTGATTTGGAACACTTAGTTCTTCATTTGGAAGCTTAAGTTACAAGTGTTGACCAAGTTTGACTTTTGCATATTTGACCTCGGATTGAAGTTTTGATGGTTCCATTAGGTTCAGATGATAAATTTTGACTTAGTCATATGTCCAGATTTGGATTCGGAGGTTCTTAGGTTGATTTGGTTCAAATTGGCGAAAGTTAAAAGTTTGAATGTTAGAAAATTCATAGGTTTGACCCATAGTTAACTTTGTGGTTATCGATATTCGTTTGGGATTTCGAACCTTGAAATAGGTTTGTATGGTGATTTATGACTGGTGCGTAAAATTTGAGGTCATTCCGAGTTGTTTAGGCATGTTCGGCGTAAGTTTGGAATTTGAAAATTCGAATTAGTCCATTAAACTTGAATTAATGTGTGATTCATTGTTTTAATATTATTTTATGTGATTTGAGGCCTCGAGCAGGTCCGTTTTATATTTTGGGATTGGTTGGTATGATTTGATGGGGTTCCAGGGGCCTCGGGTGTGTTTCATATGAGTTTTTGAATCATTTCACTCATGTGAGAGTTATTGATGATCTGGTGTGCTGGTGTTAATCACCATCACGGAGGTGGTGTCGCGATCGCGGAGTGTGTTTGGTGGCTGGCAGCCTTTTTCTTCTTCGTATTCGCAATGTGTAGGTTGCGATCGCGGACCTTGGGGAGCTAACACTTCGTGTTTGCATTGGACGGTCATGATCGCGTAATGTTTTGTCAGGCTAGGGAGGTCGGGTGTTTTGGCCTTCGCGTTCGCGTGAAGGCATCAAGTCCACGTAGGCTTAGGTGGATGATGAACTGCGATCGCGTCCCTGTGGTGGCGTTCGTGTAGAGGCTTCTGGAGGCAGGTGATGATTTGTTCTTTATGGTCGCGAAGTAGGTTCAGCGATCGTGAAGTGGATCACTAGGCAGACTCATTAAATATTCATTTAGAGAATTTTAGTTGTTTTATCATATTTTGAGATCTAGAGCTCAGATTTAAGCGATTTTGGAGGGAATTTTTGCGATTTGGATTGGGGTAAGTATTTTGACTCGGATTTGTTTATTATTCATAATTCCAACAATTATTTGAGTGTTTGATTGGTGAATCTAAATGAGGAAATTTGGCAAAAAAAATTGAAAGTAAAAATTGATGATTTGAGGGTCGATTTGAGGCCGGATTTGGATGAAATACATATATTTAGACTCGTATCATAATGAGTGTTCAAAATTTCTGAGTCTTGTCAAGTTTCGGGTGCGGATGCGAGTTGACTTTTGGGTTCACTTTTTAATTTTTGTTCAAGATCGAAGCTTTATTATTTGGGGTTGTTTCTTATGGCTATTATTGATGTTATTAAGTTATTTTGGCTAGATTCAAGCCGTCCGGAGGTTGATTCACGGGGGAAGGATTTTTTAAAGTACTGATTTGGCTTGTTTAAGGTAAGTATCTTACCTAACCTTGTGTGTGTGTGTGGTGGGGGGGGGGATACCCCTTAGGATCTAACCTTGATTGCTTATCTATGTTATGTGAAAAGCGAAGTGTACATAAGGTGATGGTGTGTACACGGGTGTTATGCATGACTTTGTGATCGGGTTGGACTGTAGGCTATTAATATGCCTTAATTTGATAAAGTAACTTATATAGAATATGCTTACACCACTTTGTGATTTCATGATCATGATCGCTACATTTGATTTAGCCATAGTCATGCTTTATTTGTTAAGCACCCCTCCGCACTTTTATGTTATTGTCATGTGTTTGTGCACTTTGTTGATAAGATGTGAACTTATATCATATATACTTTTGGTATTATTATTTTTATGATATTACGGCACATGTGAACATGTTGTGTGGATTGATTATTATTGTGTAGAGTATAAGGGTAGCATTTTACTGTTGTTGATTATATAGAGCATTACGGATAGATATTATGATATTGTATGGGCGAAGCGATACAGGTGACTATTGTGATATTGTCTGGGCAGAGCGATACGAGTGGCTATTGTGATATTGTTTGGCCAGAGCGATACGGGTGGCTATTATGACATTGTATGGGTGGAGTGATACGGGTGGCTATTGTGATATCATTTGGGCGGAGCGATATAAATGGCTATTGTGATATTGTCTGGGCGGAGCGATACAGGTGGCTACTGTGATATTTTCTGGCTGGAGCGATATGGGTGGCTATTGTGATATTGTCTGGGCTGAGCGATAAAGTGGCTATTTTAATATTGTTTGGGCGGAGCGATACAAGTGGCTATTGTTGTTGTGATAAAAATAATATAGTGCTATTTGTGTGCGTTTCTCTATGCTGACTTGTTGTTGAAATTGAGCCTTTACTTTATTGAATTGTTATCACTTATTCTGATGAGGCTATTGCTATTGTTTTTCTTCTATGCTTTTGTTGCCACTCTTTGATCTATTGCACAGGTTATTTTGACTAGTGAGTATCACATGACTTGAAGCTCGTCACTGCTTCACTAAGGTTAGTCTTGATACTTACTAGGTACCGACTGTGGTGCACTCTTATTATACTTATGCATATTTTTGTGCAGATCCAGGTGTTGGAGGTAGAGGACCCAGGCAGTGAGAGCTTCTTTGATTGTGAGGATTCAAGGTAGAGTTGCTTGATCATCGCAATCCTTTAGAGTCCTTTCCTTATATTTATACTATCAATTCTCTATCCGAACAATATTGTATCTTGAGATATTTCTATGTATTTAGTTAGAGCTCATGATTCTGTACACCTAGTTATAGGGATATGTTGTGATTATCGTCGTGCTTACTTGTATCACCTTTATTTCCGTATTTATGTTAAATTCTGCTTTATTATAACATATTTTATTGGTTTAATTATTTAAGTGATCGACTTACCTAGTTTAGGGACTAGGAGCCCTCACGACCCCTTGCCGGATTCAAATCATGACAATGTAAATAATAAGTGAGCATGAAATACATCTCTACGCACTATATGGTAGCAGGTCTCTTAATGAAACATATAGCATGTGATTCTTATTAAAGACATGTGAAGTCACTGGATCTGCATAAATGCTAACATATTCATAATTTTTAATTTTTTCCAAACATATTCATGTAAAATTATATTATTGTAGTTAATGTTAGTGATGCCTAATTATTCATTCTTGTTGGTTCATATACAAATAATAATTTTTATGTTTAGTACATAAATTTTAAGTGTAAAAAGTATGTCGGATAGATAAAAAGATTGGCTTATTCATACAGGCAATCGGCTCTATCGTCGAGTGACTAATAGAAATGAGATAGTTACAAACGTATTATTGTTAGGAGTGATGATAATAGAGAACTTGATGTTTATAATACGAATGTCGTTTAAATTTATGGTTAATCATGTGTGATTAAATATGACAGTCTGTCTTAATGCCAGATGTGAGTTTTGATAAACAGATAAAATAAATAAGTAGATTTGTGAACTCAGAGTTAGACATGAGTTGTCTGAACTATCGTCTATACAGTATTGAATTCGTAAAATACATTCGCTCTATGGGAAATGAGTCAATACTGTAATACATAATTCATGGTACGTATGCATAAAATGACCTATATGGACGATACACGTTTTAATCTCTGCTTGATATCGTTTGAAGTCCTAAAATTATTAATGATTTTCACATCGTATACTCACGACTCTGACCAGTTTCTTAAGATTCAATTTGGTGTTTGCTATCTCAGAGTGTTGCAAAGATATCATGTTTGATTCAGTCTGGCGGAATATCTCTAGAAAATCATATCAAATTGAGATTGAGATATTCATGAAATGAGGAACATCATTGAGAATCATCACATTAATTGTGTTCATTGATCGATCCATTATGTTTGTTATTTGGGATAAGAATATAATGATGAACTTGTATACGGGTAAAATCGAACTCGATATTTGACCGAGCATCCAACACGACAGTTTGGGATCGAGAGATGGTGATAAAATCCCAGAGATCGGTTCCTGCCTTGCCGAATTAGCCACCGGAACCACCAGACTTGCCTTCGAGTTTACCGAGGTCATAACCGGTCCTGGTTATAACGGTCTCAAGAAAAATATTTCCAGATTATCCGACAAGGGTCCGAAATTCTCGGTATATGTATACGGGTAAAATCGAACTCGGGATTTGACCGATCATCCAGCACGACAGTTTGGGATTGAGAAATGGTGATAAAATCCCAGAGATCGGTTCATGCCTTTCCAAATTAGCCACCGGAACCATCATACTTGCCTTCGAGTTTACCGAGGTCATAACCGGTCCCGGTTATAACGGTCTCAAGAAAAATATTACCAGCTTATCCGACAAGCGTCCGAAATTCCCACAACTAACTGGACATTACGGCGAAAATCACGGAACATACCAAAAAGGGGGACCAACAGTCAGCAAATCAATGACTGTTTACCTTTTATAGAATAATAGAATAATACCCTTAAAGTAGGACTCCTCTATTATATAAAGAAGGCCTAGCAATTCATGACAAAAACATTGAAACATACATTCATAAGCAATACATTACCGTTATTCTTTAAGTTCTTATTCTTTGGTGTCTTGGTGTCGATCAAAGTACATTCAGCTCAAGGGCAACCAACCTTTCTAGACTGAAATTATCTGATTCGTGTGGTTTATAGTTAATTTATAGTTATTTATTTCAATTACAATCTAATTTATCTCTCAAGTATCAAATTAGTCTGCATATCCTTTAAACCACTAACAAATTCAATTGTTATCCAATTTTGAGGGTAAACAGTTTGGCGCCCACCGTGGGGCTGAGGATAATAACGGCAATTTGGTACAAATCACCATAACACACCCCATTTTACACTTGCTCTTTGAAGTATTTCTGATTTCAGGTCAAGATCGAAATGTAAAACCCACAGTCTGTCCCTCTAAACATGGACACGGAATCCAACCACCATGGCAGGAATAACAATGCAGCACTCAACAACGAGATACCCCCGGTTGATCCCGGCAGAATCCCGGTGGCGGTTCCCATCGACGCCTGTTCGCATGTGGCCATCGACACAAATCAGCCTACCGACCCCGAAAATAACGTACGGAGGGAAGTCCGTTTGATCGCCCAGAACACACACGACAGCGAAAATGATGGGATCAACCTACGTATGATCTTCAAAATGCTACAGTCCCAATAGGCGGCGATAGCTCAATTGCAGAACCAAGGTCGAGCACTGAGCAAAATTGAACCCGAGCTCCCCAGGGAAGCCATCCACAGGAATGAGCTGATCATAGAAAGGATGAATGAAAATGAATCAGGATATAACCCTGAGATCATAAGAATACTCGAAGAACTGGCAAAACGGATAGAATTAGGGGAAAAGAAAATTGAAGCCAACGATAAAAAGGTAGAAACCTACAATTCCAGGGTCGACCAAATCCCGGGAGCACCCCCAATACTGAAGAGCCTGGATTCCAAGAAATTTATTTAGAAACCTTTTCCCCCGAGCGCGGCTCCAAAGCCGATCCCCAAGAAGTTTTGCATGCCCGAGATTCCTAAGTACAATGTAACGACCGACCCAAATGAGCATGTGACCTCTTATACATGTGCCATCAAAGGGAATGACTTTGAGGATGATGGGATTAAGTGTGTCATGTTGAAAATATTTGGGGAGGCCCTATCGAAAGGAGCTATGATATGGTATCACAACCTACCTCCTAATTCTATTGACTCATTTGTTATGCTTGCAGATTCCTTCGTAAAAGTACACGCCGGAGCTATAAAGGTCAAAACCAGGAAGTCAAACCTTTTCAAAGTAAAACAGAGGGATAACGAGATGCTTAGAGAATTAGTATCCCCATTCCAAGTAGAACGGATGGATTTGCCCCCGGTCGCGTACAATTGGGTCGTTCAGCCTTTCACCAAAGGACTCAACGTTCGAAGCTCGCTGGCTTCATAGCAGTTGAAACAAAACTTGGTAGAATATCTAGCAATCACTTGGTTCGATGTCCATAACCGGTATGAATCGAAAATCAGGGTCGAAGATGACCAGCTTGGGACTCCTTCTGGATCCGTACACCCAGTTAGGATCATCGACCGAGTCACGAAAGACACTGATCACGAACCTAGATCAATCTGGAATCGGTATCAACCGTACAATAGGGACCGAAGAAGCAGTGGGTCCGGGCGAAACCCTATGAAAAATGAAAGAAGAAATGACCGGGGACAGAACAACCGAGGACTCATGAGCAAAAACATCTTCGACAGTACCATCGGGCTTAAAGAAGCACCGAGGCTATCAGAGTACAATTTTAGCATCAATGCCTCTGCTATCGTGTCCGCCATCGGACACATCAAAGTTACCAAATGGCCTCGGCCTTTACAATCTGATCTAGCCAAAAGGGATCCTAACCAAATGTGCAAATATCACGGCACTCATGGTCACAGAACAGAAAATTATCGACAATTAAGGGAAGTGGTATCCCGGCTGTTCAACAACGGACATCTCCGAGAATTCCTCAGTGATCGGGACAAGAGCCATTTTAGGAACATGGATTCTAATAAACGAACCGAACCAGAGGAACCTCATCACATCATAAACATGATCATCGGTGGGGTCGACATCCCCCAGGGACCGATGCTGAAGCACACCAAACTTTCCATCACAAGGGAGAAACGAACTCGAGATTACCTACCAGAAGGAACCTTGTCGTTCAACGACAAAGACGCAGACGGGATCGCACAGCCCCACAATGATGCACTGGTAATATCGGTACTCATAAATAAATATCGAGTTAAACGTATGTTGATTAATCCAGGTAGCTCGACCAACATCATCAAAGCGAGGGTCGTGGAATAACTCAGCCTACAAGATTAGATCGTACCTGCAGTCCGAGTCCTAAATGGGTTCAATATGTCATGTGAGACCACTAAAAAGGAAATAACATTACCGGTGAATGTCACCGGAACCACTCAGGAAGCCAAACAACAACAACAACCTAGTATAATCCCACTAGTGGAGTCTGGGAAGGGTACTGTGTACGCAGACCTTACCCCTACCCTGGGGTAGAGAGGCTGTTTCTGATAGACCCTCGGCTCCCTCCCTCCAAGAACTCCCCACTTTGCTCTTGGGGTGACTCGAACTCACAATCTCTTGGTTGGAAGTGAAAGGTGCTCACCACTAGAGCAACCCACTCAGGAAGCCAAGTTCTATGTAATCGAAGGGGATATGAGATACAACGCTTTGCTCGGAAGGCCTTGGATTCCCAACATGAGAGCAACACCCTCGGCATTACACCAGGTGCTGAAATTCCTGATGCCCGTAGGAATCAAAATAGTTTACGGGGAACAACCGGCTGCTAAGGAGATGTTCGCGGTCGATGAGGTGATCTCGACATCCACACTCTCGGTGTCTAAGAGTCTGAATCCGGTGGTCAAAAATAGGGCCAAATAGCAATCACTGATACCAACCTCGACAAAATTGGAGGAGCGAGGGATAGACGATGGCAACGACTACGGAGTCCCAAGGTCTTTCATAGCCCCCGATGATTTCGACGCTACAAAATCAACGGTCGAGGAACTGGAACAAGTCGTACTAAGTGAACACTTGCCCGATCGAAAGGTATACCTAGGCACGGGGTTAAACCCCGAGCTTAGAAAAAAAACTCATTCAATTTCTTATAGCTAAAAAAGATTGTTTTGCTTAGTCCTACCTCGATATGACAGGGATACCGCCGGAAATAACCACTCATAAGCTAAGCTTGGATCCGACGTTCCACAAGGTCAAGCAGAAGAGGAGGTCCCAATCCGAGATTAAACATGCTTTCATCAAGGATGAGGTATCTAAACTCTTTAAAATAGGGTCCTTTCGGGAAGTTAAATTCCCGAATTGGTTAGCAAACATAGTGGTAGTTCCTAAGAAAAGGGATAAATTAAGAATGTGTGTAAACTATAAGGATTTCAATAAAGCATGTCCCAAGGACTCCTTCCATATGTCCAACATCGATCGCATGATCGATGCCACAGCCGGCCACGAGATCCTCAGATTTCTCGACACCTACTCCGGGTACAACCAAATACAGATAAACCCGAGTGATCAGGAAAAAACCTCCTTTATCACTAAATACGGCACATGCTACTATAACGTAATGCCATTCGGGTTAAAAAAACACTGGTGCCACTTACCAACGCCTAGTAAACCGAATGTTCGAAGAACAAATAGGAAAATTAGTGGAGGTTTACATTGGCGATATGTTGGTTAAGTCCCTGCGCGCATAGGACCATTTAAAATACTTGCAGGAAACCTTCAACGTATTGAAAAAATACAACATGAAGCTGAACCCGGAGAAGTGTGCGTTCGGAGTTGGATCGGGTAAATTCCTCGGATTCATGGTATCCAACCGGGGAATCGAGATCAACCCCGATAAGATCAAAGCCATTGAAGATATCACGAACATAGATAACGTAAAGGTCGTGCAAAGGCTAACCGGATGTATAACCGCTCTGGGGCGATTCATCTCGAGGTCCTCCGATAAGAGTCACCAATTCTTCTCATTATTGAAGAAAAAGAGTAACTTCTCATGGACTCTGGAATTCCAACGGGACTTGGAAGAGCTCAAGCGATATCTATCGAGCCTGTCGCTGCTCCACACGCTGAAGATAGACGAACAACTATACCTATACTTGGCGGTCTCAGAGATAGCGGTAAGTGGAGTCGTGGTCCGGGAAGAAAAAGGTATGTAATTTCCAATTTACTATGTTAGCAGAACTTTAGGTGAGGCCGAAACTAGATACCCTTACCTAGAGAAATTGGCGCTTGCTTTGCTAAGCACCTCTAGGAAGTTGAAACCGTATTTTCAATGCCACCCCATACGTGTTGTGACTACTTACCCATTGAGAAATATAATGCATAAACTCGAACTCTCGGGATGGTTATTCAAGTGGGTCGTTGAGGTCAGCGGGTACGATATTGAATATCGGCCCCGAACCACCATTAAATCTCAAATTCTGCCAGACTTTGTGGCTGATTTCACGCCAGCGCTGGTACCCGAAGTCGAAAGAGAGTTATTATTGAACTCGAGGACTTCTTCGGGGATCTGGGTCCTCTTTATAGATGGCGCCTTGAACGCAAAGGGGTCCGAACTTGACATCGTGTGAAATCCACCAAATGGCAATGTAGTTAGACAATCTATTAGAACTATAAAATTGACTAACAACGAGGCCATGATTGTAGGTCTCGAACTAGCCAAAAGCTTGGGGGCGGAGGTGATCGAAGCTAAGTGCGATTCCCTCCTTGTGGTAAACCAAGTTAATGGGACGTTCGAGGTAAGAGAAGAACGAATGCAGAGATACCTGGATAAATTACAGGTAACATTACACCGGTTCAAAGAATGGACTCTACAATATGTGCCTCGTGATAAAAACAACGAGGCTGATGCCCTCGCTAATTTGGGGTCGTCGGTAGAAGACAATGAGCTCAATTCAGGGGCAATCGTACAACTAATGAGGTCGATAGTCGAAGAAGGCCATGTCGAAATAAACTCAACGAGCCGAACATGGGATTGGAGAAACAAATACATAGAGTACCTAAAAATTGAAAAATTGCCCTCGGATCCAAAGGAATCGAGGGCCCTACGTACGAAGGCAACCCGGTTTACTTTGTCCGAGGATGGAACCTTAGTCAGAAGAACATTCGATGGCCCGATCGCGATATGTTTAGGACCGGGAGATACCGAGTACGTTCTAAGGGAAATTCACGAAGGCACTTGCGGAAATCATTCAGGTACCGAAGCATTGGTTCGTAAAATAATCAGGGTCAGTTACTACTAGATCGACATGGAAAAAGATGCGAAGGAATTCGTACAAATATGTGATGAGTGTCAAAGGCATGCTCCAATGATTCATCGAGCCGGAGAGTTGCTGCATTCAGTCTTGTCACCGTGGCCATTCATGAAATGGGGGATGGACATCGTTGGCCTACTTCCACGAGCACCCGGTAAGGCCTAATTTATTTTATTTATGACTCACTATTTTTCTAAATGGGTGGAAGCCTAGGCATATGAGAAGGTTAGGGAGAAGGAGGCCATTGATTTTATCTAGGACCATATCATATGTCGGTTCGGAATACCGGCCGAGATCGTATGCGATAATGGGAAACAGTTTATTGGCAGCAAAGAAAGCAAGTTTCTCGAAGACCATATGATCAAAAGGATCTTATCAACTCCCTACCACCCTAGTGGGAACGAATAAGTAGAATTCACCAATAAAACCATAATCTAAAACCTCAAAAAAAGGTTGATCGGCACCAAAGGAAAATGGAAGGAGATCCTGCCCGAAGTCCTGTGGGCATATCGTACGACTTCGAAATCTAGTACCGGGGCAATCCCGTTCTCACTAGTTTACGGCGCCGAAGCTCTGATATTGGTCAAAGTCAGAGAACCGAGTCTCAGGTTCTGATATGCTGCCGAAGAAACAAATAACGAGACCTTGAACACGAGTCTGGAACTACTAGACGAAAGGCGTGATGTCGCCCTCGTTCGAATGGCAACCCAGAAATAACGAATCAAGAGATATTACAATCGAAGAGCCAACCTTCGACACTTTAATATCGAAAATTTGGTACTAAGGAAGGTTACGCCGAACACTCGGACTCCAAGCGAAGGAAAACTGGGACCGAACTAGGAGGGTCCGTATCAAATTATCGAGGTCACCAGGAAAGGGTTGTACAAACTCGGAACAATGAACGATGAACAATTACCTAATAACTGGAACATAACCCACTTAAAGTGATATTACTGCTAAGGTACGACCCCGATTACCTTCTTTTACTCAGCTACATTTTTTACTAACACTTGCAGGTACCCAACACAAGTTTTTTTTAGGCTTGAAAGCACGCGTTGCACTCTTTTTTCCTTGATCCGATTTTGTCCCAAATGGATTTTCCGGCAACGTTTTTAATGAGGTAATAGTGAAATCGTGCTAAGTTAGAATCGAAGTCAATATTATTTGAGGCATATCTACGACAGACCCCAAACACTGGGGGGCATTTTCCGGGGGGGGGATGATTTTTTGATTCTTGTGCTCGAACAATCTAGGCTCGGTCAATAAGATTCTCTGTAAAGGCCAACCGGTCGATTGAACCGTGCCCACATAGATCACTCAATCCCGGACACAAAATACAAGTTTAACTTTGTATACTACACACAAAATTGAAAGGAAGTCTATGCCTTATGGATAAAAGTCCATGTCCTTTCAAAGATTTTTCGTTTGGTTCCCCGAAGATATCGAGCCAAGAGCCACTTCACTCGGGAACAGCCATTCCGGGATAATGAAACTCGAGGGCACAAAGCTTATTTGGCATTGCCCGAACGGATCCGGAACCAAAATAATGCATTTTTGGACTCAAAGAACAAAAATATGTGTAAAACATACACAGTGACCAAAATATATATATAGCGTCGTTTTAAAAGACGCTATACCTTAACGACCGTTTGGCCAGTTAGGTATAATGTCTTTTAAAATGACGCTATATATATTTTGGTTTAAGTGGGAACTATAGCGTCTTTTGTTAAGACGCTATATATATAGCGTCTTAACAAAAGACGCTATATATATAGCGTCTTAACAAAAGACGCTATACATATAAATATACACCGTCTCCTTCCCTTCCCCAAAACAGAATCGTCGAGCCTCCCCCCCCAAAAAAAAATTAAAAAAATCTAAACATCCTCCATTTTTAATCCAAAAAAAAATTGTGTGGAGCCCACCCGTCACACAAAAAATAAAGATTCTCGGTCCCACATGCTAGCTAAGGCATTATCTCGGACATTGTTGCTTGTTTCGGCTCCAAATCACAAAATTTTCGACTTTCTAAAAACCTTAAATCGAGGTATTCTGACTTAGTTTTGGTTAAAACTTGTATAGAAAATGCATATTAGTTGTTTTTATGTGCTCTATGTTATTTTGTGATTGTTTTACGATTTAACTAATTTGTTATTTTTTATCCGGACTATAGTTTTAGTGTGCTAAAAAAATTCGTAAAATAGAGAAATTGTTATTAGTTGTTTAAAAAATATTAATTAGTTACTTTTTACTGTGGTATATGTATTTTCGTGATTGTTTTGTGTTTAAATTGATTTGTTGTTTTTATCCGATTTAGATTATTTATTTGCTAAAAGACTAGTAAACTAGATAAATTGTTACTTTAGTTGCCTGTAGTGGTATCTTGTGGCCTAATGTAGTACTCGTATTTGTAATGTAGTGACCTTTTAGCGTAATAAAACGTAGTGCCCTTTAGCATAGTATCCTTGTAGTTATAGAAATAAATCATTTAAGTATCTCTTATTCCCAATAACACGTCAAAAAGTTGACAGTTCAAATACAAACTATCTCCAATTATAATCAACAAACGTAAGAACATAAGAATTCAGGATACATTGGTGCTTCTGGGCCTCAAATATTGTGTCTGGAACCAAATTGTGAATATTTAATAATTAAATCTTGTATAGTTATGAAAATTAATTATTTAATTTTAGTATAAAAAAAAATAAGTCAGTAACAAACAAACAAACATATAAAATAATAAAATCAACATATTAAATAATAAAACTAACATATTAAATAATAAAACTAACATATACAATAATAAACTAACATATAAAATAACAGACTTGTTGAGTGAAAAATTGAAAAAAAAATTTCATCATGAACATAAGAATTCAGGATACATTGGTGCTACTGGGCCTCAAATATTGTGTCCGGAACCAAAATGGGAATATTTAATAATTAAATCTTGTATAGTAAAAAATAGGTGAATAACTAACAAATATATAAAATAATAAAACTAACATATTAAAGTAACATATAAAATATAAAATTATAATATTAAAAATGTATCAACCTAATTAACAATATAGTAAAAATATCGAATAAAATTTAATATTCAAGGTATTGCAATATATTTAAGCAATGGAAAAGAAAAATAATGTAATTAATTTTGTTCAATTTACAGTAGTCGTAATGGAGGTTCCGCCTTTGCATCCCGGACCTGCCTCTTTAGAGCTACTATTGCTACAGGCCGAGCATAAGTCTTCCTACATATGGGAGGGGCAGTTATTGGCCCAGACTTTACGTTCTAGGAGAGTAGACGATATGTGGGACTTTCTTAAGACCCACCAGCTCCATCCCAGTATAGTCAGATGCCTGCAGGATACGGGTTTCTATAGGATCATTGAGATCGGCCGGCTGCAGCTGGATTGGTCGTTGATCAAGGCTTTGATAGAGCGGTGGCGACCAGAGACGCACACATTACATTTGCCCATTGGCGAGGCCACTATCACGCTGCAGGACGTGGAGGTTCTGTATGGGCTGCCGGTTGATGGACTTCCTGTTGCTTTGCCGCATGCCATGAGAGATTATACGGGAAGTCAGTACCTAGAGACTTTGCAGCGACTCACCGGTTTCCGGCCAGAGGATGAGGGCGTATTGGTTGGGGCTAGTCGTCTTGCGTTGACGCCCGTCCGGATGCATTTGGAGGCCATGCATGATGACATTACTCATGATACATCGGATCTTCATATTAACCGGTACACGATGTTACTGCTGCTGCTTATGTTTGGAGGCATATTGTTCCCGAACACTTCGGGAAACCTAGTCAGCTTGAGATTTCTTTATCATGTTGAGCGGCTAGATGATTTACATCAGTACAGCTAGGGTGTTGTTGTTCTTGGTTACTTGTACAGGCAGATGTGTCGGGCATGCATGGGCACCCAGCGAGACGTTGCATGATTTATGCCGCTACTGCAGGTGAAAACATAGTCAATTACTCTCTTCATTGTAACATGCATCATAAAAATATGCCTTAAATTTTACGTCCAAATTGTATATTAGGTTTAAGCCTAGGAGTGGTTCCTTCAGTTTCAGCCACCTATACCACCCATAGCTCAGGATGCACCACCTCCACCGTCTCTCCCTTTGGCTAGGAGGTGGGTGGATAGGCGGGGATACGGACGCAAGTATGAGGCTCGACATAATCTTCCCTATTGCAGAGATTTGTTGGATTTGCTGGAGGATGCACAGGTAATTCTATATTTAAGTTTACTTGGCATGGATTTATATGTGTTGTGTATATTCACGGTTCCTGTTTTTACGTAATAGTTCATTTGGAGGCCATACAACGACGAGCTAATAGCTAGTTTGCCCGATTATTGCTCGACCGGGCAACTTATCTGGAGCTCTTCCGTCTCGTTGATGTGCCTCGATATTGTCGAGCATCATGCCACCGAGCGAGTCCTTCGCCAGTTTGGTCGACCGCAGCTTATACCTCCATCGCCCGCTTGGCTTATGACACATTACCAACAGGATGATCGTTCGAGGGTTGACCAGGCATATGAGGCATGGCTAGAGTTGCAGATCGAGACTTGGGACCAGCGGTGTGACCTGATTCCGCCACCCCCTCCACCCGATCTTATGGATGGTGAGCATGCGTATATGGGCTGGTACCGCAACATTACCCAACTTTTCGTCGGGAATCCTATTCATCGAGATGGCGGTCGGTTCATTCCATACGCCGGGAGACATGAGGCGCTGGTATGTTATTTGGTATACTTAGTTATAACATTAACATTACCGTTTCACAATTAATATTTTACATGTTGTGTAGGTTATTGGCCTACATCTTTTCCACCAGTTAGGACTGCAGATGCAGCAATATACCGGCGAGGGAGTGACCGCTTTTCACGACTATGGCCGGCGGGTTACAGATTTGGCTGCCCGGACATTGCAGCGAACCCGGGATGATGAGCGCTTAGGACACGAGGCTGATTATATGGCACCAGAGCAGTACCATCGTGGTCCAGCAGTCCAGCCTGCACGTGGTTGACATGGCAGGGGTCTCCCACGAGGCATGGGTGTCCCGCAAGGTCGTGGGGTTTGGCGAAGAGGTGGTCCCCAGCAAGGGGGCGTTGAGGCACTTGTTGAGGATGTTGGAGTTGATCAGCCGGGTGACCACCCTGAGCCACAGTCAGCTCCTACTGATATTTCACCATTTAGCCTAGGGTTACTTCAGGGACTTCGCAGGTGACCCCATCAGCTCCATTGTTGATCGCCGGCACGACCTTTACCTCACATGACTGGGATACGTATTTTCCTGACCCTCCAGAGGCATCGACTGTTGCTATTGTTCATCCGCTTTGAGATGTGGATAGTGGGCTCCGACTGAGTTATGGCTCATCATCTAGGGATGCTGAGGATCTTTCACAGGATTTGGTTAGTTTGTATTACTATTATTTATATTTGTGTTTATATTATTGATTAGTCATAAATATCTAAAGACTATTTTTTTAAAGCCATTTTCCTCACCTTTCACGGACAGACCTGAGACGGATGATTATATTGAGGAGGCCACTGAGACCATGGTAAGGCATTTTAATTTTTTTTAGCTAACACATACATTACTAATATATATTTCATATACTAAAATATCTCATTATTTTGTAGGTTACTGTTGGATCGACAGCCCCTTCTACCGAGCCTGCCAGCCTTACTGATGATCATGATGCAGCGCATCCTCCGATAAAGAGGCGCGTGATGAGAATGATCCTAATAGTGTAGCTGGGCGGTATGGGATGCGCCTCAGGCCAGCGGCTGCTTTAAAGCATAAAGACAGTGGAACACATTGATGTTTTTTTATTTTATGTACATATGACAATCAGTAAATAATAGCAACTTTATCTATGGTTTAGCATCATATGCGCCTTATGTTATTATTTCTCGGTTTCTTTGTTATTTTAATACTAAAACTGGGCAAAACAAATATAGCAACTTAACATAATTTAAATTCGATACAACTAATAAAAATATATGACATGGAAAACATAAATATAAAATACCACACTCAACACATACGTGTATTTGTTTAGTCACTACCGCCCATTACCCTCTGCTCCAACCACTTAAATTTCTCTTCCATCTTATTTTTTTCTTCTTCCGCCTCTTTTAGTTTCTCCTGCAGTGCCGCAATTTCTTGTTGCATTTCAGAGTTCTGGCGTTGGTAATCAACGTTCATATTCCAAACATACTGCAAAATTGATTTGTAGTATTCCTGGTTAATGGGTTCATCATACCATTCCTCAAACATACAATGATTTCCGTCATTGCCTCCAAGCCTGTATAGACACATCCAGTATCTGCGCCCAACATTACCATCGGACCAACATACCTTCATAATCACACGTTTTCCACAATAGCACCTTGGTTGGTCATTACGTCCAGACATTTGTTAATGCAAGAAAAATGAAAAATTTATGGAAAGTTTTGCTATTTGTTTTGGTTAAGCGCGGATAATAACTAAAATGCGCTAGTCATTTATAGCAAGAAAAAATACATAACGTGGTATGCAATCGCGCTATGCTTCGCGTGCTAATGATTCTTTACGGTACAATAATACTTTTCCAGAAGACAGCTTTTCCAGAACGGCAGCTTTATCAGGTTAACAAGACAAAACACATAACGTGTTATGTAACCATGCTATGCTTCGCGTGCTAATGATTCTTTACGGTACAATAATGCTTTTCCAGAAGACAGCTTTTCCAGAACGACAGCTTTATCAAGTTGACAAGTCAATACACATAACGTGGTATGTAACCGTGCTATGCTTCGCGTGCTAATGATTCTTTACGGTACAATAAGAAAGCTTCTTAAACTAAACCAAGTCATATGTATTTGAAAGACCTTTTGAATAAACATTAAAACATCCATTAAAAAAATTTCACTACGTGTATTAATGTTTAATATCAAAAAGATTGTTTTGAATTTTTTTATTAAAAAAAATGGGTGTATGTTAGATTTTTGTATTGAAGTATTAATGTTAAATATCAAAAAGATTTAACAGCAATGGAAACATAATTTTATTTTATACATTCTGCAAGATAAACAAGTACATACACTTATTACAACCACATAACGGAATAAAAACACTATGTGTTTCCTTGATTGTTGGGCACATTAGATAAACTTCTACCAGGAATAGGATTACTATTGACACCCAAACCAGCTGAAGGACATTTACGACAGTCGTTTCCTGTTTGCGAGCATATGCCACATTCACGCGCATAAACGGTATCACCAACATCCATTTGGTTCCGTATACGCGTTCTTTTTTGCACCTGTAGCTTACGCAAATACTCCTTGTTACACACCATTTTAAATAGATTCGGAGACCAATAATGCTCAGCACCCACTGGCTGCAACTGCCCACTATAGGTGTTTAAGTATGCAGTAATACTATATTGCTTATCAACATACTGGGTTGCCGCGAAACCTGTATGTTGAAAGCACTTGATGGCATGTGAGCACGGCATGTGGTAGACGGACCATTTACCATAAGAACACAACCTGCTGGCTTCATTTATGGTGTGTGTATTATTCCCCCAATTTTGATGGATAGCGGTGCGAACTTCAAAAATATTTCGCTCGTTGGAATACTGTAAAAATGAATGCAAATGTGCTCGCCTCCTATATTTCTCAAATCTTTTCATTGGTATTGGCATAAATTCAACACCCCTCTCCATCAATTCTGATGCACCTCTATGACTTTCAACAAACCTCTCTGCCATCTGTTTGAATGACATCCACACCATGGCAGTGACAGGTAATCCATGTGCAGACTTCAATAATCCGTTGAAAGACTCTGGGACATTTGTAGTGAGGGTTCCCCATCGTCTACCACCATCCGCATGCAATGTCCACTTGTCAAGCTCATGTCGCATCAACCAATGATAAGCTCTTCCATCTTCCTGCCTGATAGATTCCATGCGCCTCCTGAATTTGCACTCCTTGTGATCAGTTGCAGCCATCCACATTAAATCATGCAAGTCCTTGTTGGGATGTGCCTTCTGGAAATTGGCCTTCAGGTGCCTCACACAGTAACAGTTGTATGCATACGGTTCCTACCATTCAGGCAAATGCTATACAGAACTTAAAATACCGCTATGCCGATCAGATATTAGACAAATACCTGAACGTTGTTTGACAACGTGCTCCTTCAAGTGGTTCAAAAATAGCGTCCACGTCTATTGGCTTTCATTGGCACAAATAGCAAAAGCTAGGGGAAATATTTGTCCATTAGCATCTACTACAACGGCGATCAACAACTTAATATCATACTTTACATAGACATGAGTGTCGTCTATGGATATTACCGGCCGGCAATGCACAAAACCATCAATTGCTGGTTTGAAGGACCAGAACACGTATCTGAATATATATTCTGGTATTCCCGGACTCTGCTCAAGCTTCCATTCAACAATAGTCCCGGGGTTAAAGTGTTGCAATGTGGCCATGTGCCTGGGTAGAGATGCAAATGACTTATCCCAGTCACAGTAAACAATTTCAAACGCACGTTTGCGCCTGAGAAATGCCTTTCTTTTGGTAATGGTACACCCATATTCCTGGTGGACAGATGTAATACACTCTTTGATCTTGTACCTTATGGAGGCTTCAATGTGTGGAATCAAGACAAGAGAAATAACGTCAACATCCAAGTTAAAGTGATTTCCACTGAATGTGTCCATTTCACAATTGTGGGTGCCAATGTATTTACCCACAACCCACATATTTGTTTTTTTCTTCCTCGCACGCAGCATCCAATTACAACCCGTAAACCATCTACGGCAAACAGCCTTGTATACATCCGGAGATGACTCCCATACTATTATCTCACGGCACTCTTTTACGCTGTACATTTTCACCGCCCTAATTAGGCGCGCCTTATCAGGAAAAAGCATGCCCTTTGACAGCACTGTTGGTCTAGATTCATCCCATATTGTTGACCGAATTTCGTCAATATCCCTTGTGAGGGCATCCACATCCGGCATACTTGGCAAATGATCAAAGTAGGGAATATGCCTCGAATGAAATGGCATGTGAGACTCGTATACTTTTGGTCTAACGGGAGGTGGAGCATGCTCCCTCATCAAATCAGGTTCGGCATTCTCTTCCTCCTCAATATCACCCTCGTTAGGGAAGGGTGTGTCATCTCCAGACTCATCGGCATTGTTGTCATAATCACTATTCTCTTCCTGACTCTGTGCATCTACCAGATCCCGATTAAATACACCATCTTCGGGCAATTGAGTAAGGAAAGGACCATCAAGTTGCTCGTTTTCATTGCACAACCAAAGAAATAATGAGTTACTCAAATTGGTCCAAACAATACATATAACTTTAAATATTCACTTAAAATCATAATGTGTTGATATCCCATGATGCACAGTATCTTGTTGATGCTGACTCCCGGATGGACCACCATGATCCAACATACCAAAACTCGGCACATTCCAACTGACCATTGGTTCATAACTTGTAAAATTCATATTTGGTCGGTACCCCCTGTGGAATATATGAGTGTTAATACAAATACAATACACAAAAATATACATCGTAACACAGTAGGAAAATTGAAGTTTACCACTCTGCTTGTGGATTATGTATACTAGGGGAGAAATTATTTTCTCGCTCCTCATTCGCCCGTGGAGATAAGTTTAGATCCGGCCAAACTCTTTCAGCCGGAACCTGTTCGGCTAAAACTGCTCCAAAATAACCACTCGATGATTGAGGGATTTTCCTACTTTGCGCAACCACATTATTGCGCACGTCTTCAGCCTTGACGTACATTTTCAATATTTTTATCACAATAAATTTCCGGTATTCATCCGGAGTCCTCAAAAAATCTCTCAGAGTTTCATCGTCTTCGATGTTAAACTCAGCATAACAAGCAACCCCTTGCGCAGTCACAGAATACAGATATCTTCCGGTTACTTTAATATTCACTGAACGTTTGCTCACACTCATTTTTTTACATAACAACGATACCAATGTATCATACTCCATTGTAAGTGGCAACTTAACATGACACTGTGGAGATAAACTATAGCTTACTGAGTTATTCGCTACCACAACCTCGCCCCCCCAATATAATGAAACCCTAATTCTTCGCTCTTCAGACATTATGACAAAATGCAAAACAACTAAACAAACAAAAATTTCACAACACTAAGAGTAATTCTGAATGGATTTTTACAAAATCCTTAACGTCCTTATATAAGGCAAAACCCATTCCGGGGGTGAATTATTTGAGGTATAGCGTCTTAGCTTAAGACGCTATACCCAGTTATATTATTGTTATATCAGTTAAGCCCAAAAGAATTATTTGTGGGCCCACAATAATACATATAGCGTCTTTTAAAAAAACGCTATATATATAACGTCATTTTAAAAGACGCTATACCTAACTGGCCAAACGGCCATTAAGGTATAGCATTTTTTAAAACGATGCTATATATATTTTGGTCACTATGTATTTTTTTCACATATTTTTATTCTTTGAGTCCAAAAATGTATTATTTTGGTTCCGGACTCTGCCCGAACTAAAAGGCTTCGGCCATTCCGGGATAATGAAACTCGAGGGCACAAAACTTATTTGGCATTGCCCAAACTAAAAGGTTACGGCTATTCCGGGATATAAAAGCCCGAGGGCACAAAGCTTATTTGGCATTGCCCGAACTAAAAGGCTACAGCCATTCCGGGATATAAAAGCTCGAGGGGACAAAGCTTATTTGGCATTGCCCAAACTAAAAGGCTACGGCCATTCCGGAATAACGAAACCCGAGGGCACAAGGCTTATTTGGCATTGCCGGAACTAAAAGGCTACAGCCATTCCGGGATATAAAGGCCCGAGGGCACGAAGCCTATTTGGCGTTGCCCTAACTAAAAGACTACGACTATTCCGGGATAATGAAACCCGAAGGAACAAAGCTTATTTGGCATTGCCCAAACTAAAAGGCTATGGCTATATTATAATGGCTCGAAAACATCCAAAACCCATAACAAAACATACCTTCGGCAAAATTATAATCTAAGAAATTATAATTACTTTGGAAAAAAAATTCCGGTTATACTGAATTCCCGCAATGCCTTAAGAAAAATCAAAGGCAAGGCCTGTTCGAAAACCCCAAACAGGACATAACTATTTAATGTTAAGGCATTTTAATCTTTTCAAAACATAAAAAGTAAGGCAAAGGAAAAACTCAAGAATTATCGAAAAACTTGTATTATATATGGTCTTTACAAAGGCATAACAAGCCTTGACAAAAAATACATTACAAAAAAGAAAAATAAAATCAAACAAAGGAACTTAAGCAGCTTGATCCTGGCCAGAGCCCGCCTCGTCACCGGGATTTTCGGGGTCTTCTCCACCCTCAGACCCACTAAAGCCCTCGGAATCTTCCTCCTCGGGATAGGCTAGCTTCCTGACCTCGGCTTCGAGCACCTTGGCATTCTCAATCTCAGCCGATAAATCAAAACCCCGAGCATGAACATCCTCGAGGGCCTCCTTTCAGGATTGCCACTTCATATGCTCAACTATATTTTTTACAAGGTTCTGAGCCGCCTCGGCATCAGCCTTGTACTGGGCCACCATTTCATCAACTTCATCTTTGACCACAATGACCTCTGACTTGGCCGTTTTAAGCTCCTTGGCCAGACTTTCTCGATCTGAGACTGCCGAACCTAATCGGGATTGGAGCTCATCAATTTTTTTGGTCTAAACCTCGGCCCTCTTCTTTGCCACTCTAAGCTGGATTTCAGCCGAAGTTAGTTGTGCCCGAGCAACCTCTTTTTCCGAGGCCAAACCATCCATTCTACCTTTCCATTCATCGGTCTCAGCTTTGACTATATCCATTTCAGCTCGGAGCTAGTCAATCCGATCGAGTTTTTGTTAGACCTACGGATTTTGACCATCAGTCACTGAATCAAATTCATCATCACTAACCTCAAAAACTTTTACCTGCTCGACCAAATCAGCATGTTCCTTCCGAGCAACTTCCAGCTCGGTACGTGGGTTCTTATCCTCCCCTTCGAACTGCTCGCTAAGAAGTTTAAAGGCGTCTCTCTTCTCAGTGAGCTCTCGAACTTTAGCTTCGAGTTGTTTTAGCTCATCTCGGTACCTTAAAAAGGTCTTGTGATAAAGCACTGATGCCTACAAGCACGAAGAAAAATGTCAAGTTATCTATGAAATAACCTAAGTACAAAATTGAAAATCATCAAGGAAAATACGAAGATTACCCAGTTCAGCACCTGTTGCGCTTTGTTGAATAAGAAAGGTGCATCCACCTCATTTATCTTGGCTTGGTCATCCTCGGTCACCAGACACCGAAGATAACTGGCCACCTCTATGGGGACGGAGAGGACTCGGGCATCCTCCGGAAGGGAGATAATAATGGATCGCTTCCGATCGGGATTAGCACTTGGGGCAGGGAATCGGTCGATCAATTTTGGGCTCGATGAAGGCCCACTTGCTTCAGAGGATGAGATCTTCCTCGATATCTCTAAATCACCAAATCCGATGGTGTCCTCCGTGGCCGTTAAATCCACGTTGTCGAAAAAATAGCGAAAGGGGCAGTTCGCTCTATGGGCCCCCTCGATGGGGAATTCTTTTGCAGCTTGGGCCTCGTTGAACATCGACTCTGTGAATGAGGGTGACTCGACAATCTCTATCGGGCCATGTGCTTCTTGTGGGTCTTTGCCCGCATCTCGGGAAGCTTCAGTTCCTGCCTCTTCCTTGGCCTCCCTGACTTGATGAAGGTCGACCCCACCTCCCTCTGGTTCGGAAGCCCCTTACCCTTCGAGCTGCGGCGACACACTGGCAACCAGATCGAAGGCTTCTCCTTCCCCCTCGGACTCATCCCTCAAACGATATAGCGAGTCCGGAGACAGTACTCGAGCACTGGCACTTTCCTTGGGTTTACGCACCAATCTTTTCCTTCGCTTCTTCTTCTCAAGGCCAGGAGAACTCGGAGCCCGTTTTATTTTCTTCTCTTTATCCTACCCCGAAGTAGGGGGCTCGGTGAACATATCGTCATCACTGGATGGAGGTCTCATCTCAACATCTTTTGGTAAACCTGCAAAAAAGAAGTAAAGCAAGTCAGAAATCGATAGCGCGAAAGGGAAATCAAATGTCACTTGAGAAAAATCTCACCATGGGAACGGGCCTCCCATCAACTCTTCAAAAGCTCGTGCCACGAACGCTCGGAATATGACCTCTGTGTTATATTACCCTTGACCCACTCCTTGAGTCGAGGAACTGCATCCGGGATCCGAGCAACAGTTGCACCACCACAAAACACTAATGAGAAGAGAGGGAAAGGAAGAGCAATGAATAAAATCTTAAAAGTAAGATTATACTTACGTGACATGTTCCACTTCTCAGGAAATGGCATATACTCGACTGGGATCAAATTCGAGGTCTTCACTCGGATGAATCGGCCCAACCAGCTTCGATCCCGATCTTTGTCGATGCTCGAGAATGGGGCCTTACTGGCCCGACGGGCAAGCTTGATTAATCCCCCTCGATAGAGTCGGGGGCTATATAAACGCATGAGATGGTCGATGGTGAAGGGATACCCCTCGATCTGACTTACGAAGAAACGGAGGAGAATTACTATCTTCCAAAAGGAAGGGTGAATTTGACCGAGGGTCACTTCGTACCTCTTACAGAAAGCAATAATGACTGGGTCCAAGGGGCCCAGCGTGAAAGGATAAGTGTAAATACTTAAAAACCCTCTGTGTGGGTAGTAATAGTTTCCTCGGACTTGGGGACCACTACGTGCTTATTAGCCCAGTTGCAATCTTTCTTGACCTCAGAGAGGACATCCTCGGTGATCGAGCAGATATATCTCGAGACCGGTTCATACCGACCCGGTACCGAGGAGGGTTTCTCGATCTTGAAATCTGCACCGGTCAGGCACCCCACAGTGATGAACAATTTCATAGGAGGCTCCGGTGTCGGTTCCTCAGCAGCAGTAGTATAGGAAACAGTTTCCTCAACAACCGGCCTCGAGGCAGAGGGAGTTTCTTTTTTAGGAACGGAGTTTGAAGTCTTCACCATTTCTTTAAATGGAAGAGATATAAAGAAAAGAAGGCTTGAATGAGGAATAATGGATGATTAGCGGATGAAGAACTCTTATGAAAGATCTTAGAAAATCAGAATAAAAAAACTTGGAAGTGTTGAAATCTCTTAGACATGAGAGCAGAAGGTTTGAATGTAAAGTTTGAATGAACAAAGTAAGAGGTATTTATAGTTTTCCAAATGACGGTTCGCATCTGGGAGTGGCCGACCAGCAACTGACAAGCATTTAATGCCTTAAAAACTGGATCGACGGGACGTTTCAACTATTCTTGTCACTTACGTCATGATTTATCGAAGTGAGAATCGGGAGCTCATATCGTTTCTCGTCATTTACTCTCCAAAAAACTAGGGGACTTTACGTCATGATTTTTGTCACTTACGTCATGATTTATCGAAGTAAGAATCGGGAGCTCATATCGTTTCTCATCATTTACTCTCCGAAATATGAGGGAACTATTTGTATACGGGTAAAATCAAACTCGGGATTTGACCGAGCATCCAACACGACAGTTTGGGATCGAGAGATGGTGATAAAATCCCAGAGATCGATTCCTGCCTTGCCGAATTAGCCACCAGAACAACTAGACTTGCCTTCGAGTTTACCGAGGTCATAACCGGTCCTGGTTATAACGGTCTCAAGAAAAATATTGCCAGCTTTTCCGACAAGGATTCAAAATTCCCGCAACTAACCGGACATTACGGCGGAAATCACAGAACATACCAAAAAAGGGGGACCAACAGTCAACAAATCAATGACTGTTTACCTTTTATAGAACAATAGAATAATACCCTAAAAGTAGGACTCCTCTAATATACAAAGGGGGCCTAGCAATTCATGACAAAAATATTGTAACATATATTCATAAGCAATACATTACTTCTATTCTTTAAGTTCTTATTCTTTGGTGTCTTGGTGTCGATCAAAGTACATTCAGCCCAAGGGCAACCAACTTTCCTAGGCTGAAATTATTTGATTCGTGTGGTTTGCAGTTAATTTATTGTTATTTGTTTCAATTGCAATCAAATTTATCTCTCAAGTATCAAATTAATCTGAATATCCTTTAAACCACTAACAAATTCAATTGTTATTCGATTTTGAGGGTGAACAGAACTCAAATCATGACAAGAGATTGTGAGATATGAATGTGATTAATGATCGAAGGTACTGCATGCTATTATCTAGTCCAAGTTCCATTATATCGAGAAGCTATATATTCAGCATTGAAGCTCTCAAAATATGCACTGCTCACACGGTCTAGTCATTATGTATAAAAGTTACAAAATATAAATGAGAAACCCACTATGTGTGAGGTGGAGATAAAAGAATTGTGTGTGTGTGTATATATATATATATATATATATATATATATATATATATATATATATATATATATATATATATATATATATATATATATATATATATATATATGGGAGAAAAAACTTTAAAAACAGACAACACTGGACACAAAAATCTACTACGGTTTGATTTCTGTATTAACAAACCGTTGGTGTTTGATCTTATAAAAGTATGCAATAATTCTGTATACGGTCGAAATAGATTTCGGCGTTAATACGTCCGATCGAGTTTGAATGATGATCTATCGAAGTAAGATCCCGAAGGTGGAACAAACTAACCTCAAACCCGGGGAGGCCGATCCGTGTCGAGTTCGATATCATTATCAAGCTCGAATCAAAATCGAACTATGATGCAGAGTAGATCTATCATACTGATAATCCAGAGACCAGCCAACATTGACCTCGAATCAATTCGAGGGCTCGAGCCAGGATCGGGCTCGAACCTAGATCACGAGTTCTAGTCGAAATCAAGCTCAAACCAAAATCGAGGGTTCTAAGCAAGATCGAGCTCGCAGATAAAAACCGTTGCAATCCCACTAGAGAGAATCTTGGCAGAAATTATGGAAAAGCTGACTTATCATGGGTCTCCCACTGAATGTTTATTTTATTATGCTTAGAGCCAAATCCCTCCACTATAAAAGGGCTTGGTTGCCATTTCTGAAAAATAAGCTTTTCTCAGGCTTACATTGTAATAAAAATGCTATATTCTTCTACAATAAAGAATGGTTCTTTCAGATTTCTTAGATGGATTCTATTTGTTGAATCCTAAGATTCATTGTTCCTGACAACTTTATCTATTTCGCATTCTCTGCAATCTATATTTACATTTCTATTTATCCTTATATTTTGTGTTAAGTTACGCCACATATCCTCGGAACTACGTATAAATTCAACTCTATCCATTGTTCGGGTAAATAGTTTGGCGCCCACCGTGGGGCCGAGGATAACAGTGGTTATTTGATACAAATCTGAAAAACACACCATTGTGCTTTGCGCTTATTTCCGAAAACATCTTGAATTTCGGATCAGCTACGAATAACCACCAATCAAATGGCTTCACTGATCGATTACGAAGCCGGCCTTCAAGATGAAACTAATAACTTGGCACCCGGGGCTGGAAGGCCAATTAACGATGGCACCGAGGCTCGAATCGAAGTACCCTAAATTCGAGCCGAAATACCATTGGATGTCAATTCACATATAGCTTTGGAGTCGAATCAGCGTTCCGAACCGGAAAGAAGCATTCAGGGCGGTACTCGATCCGTAGCCCGAGACACCCAAAACGCGAGGGAAATCGGGGCCAGCTTATGTATGATCTTCGAGATGCTACAAGCCCAACAAGTAGCGATAGCTCAGCTACAGAGACAAACTCACGCACAAAGCAGGCCGGATTCCAATCCACTTCGAGAAGTCACCCCCAGAATAGAGCCCACCATAGTGAAATCTAACGAGCAAGAATCGGGGACTACTCCCGGAATTACTAAATTGCTCGAGGAACTCACAAAATGAGTCGAAGCCAATGACAAGAGGGTAGAAACGTACAATGCCAGGGTCGATCAAATCCCGGGGGCTCCACCAATGATAAAGGGGCTTGATTCGAAAAAATTCATACAAAAGCCTTTTCCGTCGAGTGCGGCACCGAAGCCAATCCCCAAAAAATTCTGTATGCCCGAAATTCCCAAATATAATGGTACGACCAATCCTAACGAACATGTCACCTCTTACACATGTGCCATAAAAGGCAAAGATTTGGAGGACGATGAGATCGAATCCATGTTGTTGAAAAAGTTCGGGGAGACCCTCTCGAAGGGAGCGATGATCTGGTACCATAATTTACCGCCTAATTCTATCGATTCTTTTGCCATGTTAGGAGATTCGTTCGTAAAGGCACATGCTGGTGCCATAAAGGTTGCAACAAGGAAATCAGACCTCTTCAAAGTAAAGCAAAGGGAGGATGAAATGCTGAGGGAATTCGTATCCCGATTTCAAATAGAACGCATGGAATTACCCCCGGTCACAGACGATTGGGCCGTACAAGCTTTCACCCAAGGGTTGAACGAGCTAAGTTCGATAGCATCACATCGGCTGAAACAAAATTTGATCGAGTATCCAGCGATAATTTGGGCAGATGTACACGATACCAATCAAAAATTAGGATCAAGGATGATCAGTTGGGAGCTCTGTACGGACCCGTTCATCAGAATAGGACAATTACTAAAAACCAAAAGGAGATCGACAAAGAACTAAGGTCGAACACAGATCGATATCGACCGTACGTCACAGATCGGGTGAACAACAGTTCACCACGCAATGCAGTTCGGAACAATCGAAGGATTGATCGAGGACAAAATTCTCGGGGGCTTATGAGTAAGAGAGGCTTCGATAAATATGCCGATCCTATAGAAGCACCTCGATTATCAGAATATAACTTCAGCGTTGGTGCATCCGCTATCATGTCAGCCATCGGACGCATCAAAGACACTAAGTGGCCTCGACCCATGCAGACCGATCCTGCCCGAAGAAATCCCAATCAAACGTGCGAATATCATGGTACCCATGGCCACAGAACGGAAGATTGCAAGCAACTAAGAGAGGAAATAACTCTCTTATTTAACAAAGGGCAACTTCGGAAATTTCTGAGTGATAGGGCGAAGAAACATTTTAAAAACAGGGATTTCAGCAAGCAAAACGAGCAAGAAGAACCGCAATATGTCATCCACATGATCATCGACGGCATCGATACCCCTCAGGGGCCAGTGCTTAAACGCACTAAAACATCGATGGTGAGGGAAAAGCGATCTCGGACTCAAGATTACGCACCCATAGGGACTTTGTCCTTTGATGATGAAGATGCAGAAGGGGTCATCCAACCTCATAACGACGCACTGGTAATATCTGTACTCATGCATAAAACTAAAATTAAGAGTGTGTTAATCGATCCAAGTAGCTTGGCCAACTTCATCCGATTAAAGGTAGTAGAGCAGCTCGGCCTACAGGATCAGATCGTACCTGCCACTCTGGTTCTAAACGGATTCAATATGGCATATGAAACCACCAAAGGTGAGATAATCCTACCAATAAACGTGGCCGGAACCATCCAAGAAACAAAGTTTCACGTGATCGAAGGCGATATGAGATACAACGCCCTTTTCGGAAGGCCATGGATCCACAACATGAGAGTTGTACCTTCGACCCTACACCAGGCCCTCAAATTCCCGACATCGAGAGGTGTCAAAACGGTGTACGGAGAACAACCATCCGCAAAGGAAATGTTCGCCGTCGACGAAGCTAAACCAATATCCTCACTTTCGCTGATAAAAGGATCGGGCCCGGAAGGAGAACGGGACACCAAATAGCAATCACAGACATCGGCTTCAACCCAGCCAGATAACCAAAAAATCGAAGAGGATGATGATCAAAGGGTCCCTCGATATTTCGTGATTCTCGATGACTCCGATGCTACCAAATCAACAATCGAGGAGCTAAAGCAAGTCACATTAATCGAGCACTGGCCCGAGCAAAAGGTATACTTGGGAACGGGATTGAGCCCCGAACTCAGGAAGAAACTCGTTCAATTTCTTATCGATAACATCGATTGTTTTGCCTGGTCCCATTTAGATATAATAGGGATCCCACCGGACATAATGATGCATCGGCTAAGTTTGGACCCCAGGTTCAGACCGGTGAAGCAAAAAAGAAGACCCCAGTCCGAGAGAAAGCACGCATTCATAAAGGACGAGGTAACCAAGCTTCTCAAAGTAGGGTCCATTCGGGAGGTGAAATATCCTGAATGGCTAGCCAACGTAGTTGTAGTCCCTAAAAAAGGGAACAAACTTAGAATGTGTGTAGACTATAAGGATTTGAACAAAGCATGCCCCAAAGATTCCTTTCTGCTGCCCAACATCGATCGCATGATCGATGCCACGGCCGTCCACGAGATCCTCACTTTTCTTGATGCCTATTTCGGGTATAATCAAATCCAGATGAACCCGAAGGACTAGGAAAAGACTTCATTTGTCACCAAATATGGAACGTATTGTTATAATGTGATGCCCTTCGGGCTAAAAAATGCAGGGGCTACTTACCAACGCCTAGTAAATAAAATATTCGAAGAACAAATAGGAAAATCAATGGAAGTTTATATTTATGACATGTTAGTTAAGTCCCTGCGCGCAGAGGACCATTTGACTCATTTGCAGGAAATATTCGAGATTTTAAGGAAATACAACATGAAGCTCAACCCAGAAATGTGCTTTCGGGGTCGGTTCGGGCAAGTTCCTCGGCTTCATGGTGTCACATCGGGGAATAGAGATTAACCTCGATAAAATCAAGGCCATCGAAGACATCATCATTGTGGACAGCGTGAAGGCCGTACAAAGGCTAACGGGTCGGATTGCAACCTTAAGCCGGTTCATTTCAAGATCATCTGACCGGAGTCACAAATTTTTCTCTCTACTCAAAAAGAAGAACGATTTTGCTTGGACCCCGGAGTGCCAACAAGCATTAGAGGAACTAAAGCGATATCTATCAAGCCCACCACTACTTCACACTCCAAAAACAGACAAAAAATTCGGTTTGTACTTGGCAGTATCGGAAGTCACCGTAAGAGGTGTCCTAGTTCGAGAAAAGCAAGGTACGCAATTCCCCATTTATTATACGAGTCGAACCTTAGGAGAAGCGAAAACTAGATATCTGCTCCTAGAAAAATTGGCACTTGCACTGATAAGCGCCTCAAGAAAGTTAAGGCCGTACTTTCAATGTCATCCCATATGTGTGTTAACCACTTACCCGCTTCGTAATATTTTGCACAAACCCGAGTTATCAGGCTGACTGGCCAAATGGGCCGTCGAACTCAGTGGGTACGATAATATTAACCCCGCACGGCCATCAAGTCTTAAATTTTAGCAGACTTCGTGGCCGATTTCACGCCAACCCTCGTACCCGAAGTCGAAAAAGAACTATTGAAATCAGGTACATCATCGGGGGTATGGATCCTTTTTACAGACGGGGCTTCGAACGTGAAAGGGTCCGGGCTGGGCATAGTTTTGAAACCACCCACGGGTAGCACTATTAGGCAATCTATTAAAACTATCAGGTTGACTAACAACAAGGCCGAGTATGAATCCATGATTGCATGTCTCGAGCTAGCTAGAAACTTGGGAGCAGAAGTCATTGAAGCCAATTGCGACTCCTTGCTGGTGGTGAGTCAAGTAAACAAAACCTTCGAAGTTCGAGAAGGTAGAATGCAAAGGTATTTAGATAAACTGCTTGTCACTTTGCACCATTTCAAACAATAGACTTTACGGCATGTACCACGGGAACAGAATAATGAGGCCGATGCGCTTGCGAATTTGGGGTCGTCGGTCGAGGTAGATGATTCAGGCTCAGGGAATGTTGTTCAACTTTCGAGATCGGTAATCGAAGAAGGTCACGCCGAAATAAATTCTACAAGCTTAACCTGGGATTGGAGAAACAAGTATATTGAATACTTGAAGAGCGGAAAACTCCCATCGGACCCTAAAGATTCCAGAACCCTACGGACTAAAGCTGCTCGATTCACGTTGGCTTCGGATGGAACACTGTACCGAAGAATGTTCGATGGACCGTTGGCAGTATGTTTGGGTTCGAGAGATACCGATTACATCCTACGGGAAGTGCACGAGGGTACTTGCGGGAATTACTCTGGAGCCGATACATTAGTTCGAAAAATAATCAGAGCAGGGTATTATTGGATCGATATGGGCAAAGATGCGAAGGAATTTGTTCGTAAATGTGACAAATGTCAATGGTTTGCACCGATGATCCACCAACCCGGAGAGCAACTCCACTCAGTCCTATCCCCATGACCGTTCATGAAGTGGGGAATGGATATCGTTGGCCCTCTGCCATCGACCCCAGGTAAAGCCAAATTCATTTTATTTATGACTGACTATTTTTATAAATGGGTTGAAGCGCAGGCGTTCGAGAAAATAAGAGAGAAAGAAGTTATAAACTTTATTTGGGATCATATCATATGCCGATTCGGGATACCCGCCGAAATAGTATGTGACAATGGAAAATAATTCGTTGGCAGCAAAGTAACAAGATTCCTCGAAGACCACAAGATAAGAAGGATACTATCGATGTCATACCACCCCAGTGGGAATGGACAGGCCGAATCAACGAACAAAACTGTCATTCAAAACTTAAAGAAGAGGTTGAACAACGCTAAATGGAAAATAGAGAGAAATCCTGCCCGAAGTCCTTTGGGCATATCGGACGCCGTCAAAATCCAGTACGGGGGCGACCCCATTCTCCTTAGTATATGGGTCCGAAGCATTGATACCAGTCGAAGTTGGTGAACCCAGTGCCAGATTTTGATTCGCGATGGAAGAATCAAATAACGAGGCTATGAATACCAGCCTCGAACTATCGGACGAAAGACGAGAAGCTGCTCTCGTCCAATTGGCCGCCCAAAAGCAACGAATCGAAAGATATTATAATCGAAGAACCAAGCTTCGAAATTTCAAGCCTGGGGACTTAGTGTTAAGAAAAATTACCATCAATACCCGAAATCCGAACGAAGGAAAACTAGGACCGAATTGGGAAGGACCATATCAGGTGCTCGAGAACATCAGAAAGGGATCGTACAGGCTCGGCATTATAAACGGCAAACAGCTATCAAGCAGCTGGAATGTATCACATCTAAAACGGTACTACTGCTAAGGTACAACCTTTCCATATTCGTTTATATTTCAAAACTGACCCTTGCAGAAGTCCGAACAAGGGCTAAGATGGGTCTCTCGCTTGAAAGCACGCGTTGCACTCTTTTTCCCTTAGACTGGTTTTATCCCAAATGGGTTTTTCGGCAAGGTTTTTAATGAGGCAACCATTGATCGTGCAGCATTTACAATAATATCTGAGGCCTCACAAGAAAGTTATTTCATAACAACAGGGTTCCAATAGGAAAAATTATAAGAGCCAAATGGTCGAAGCGAACCATGCTCATATAGATTGGCCCGAACCCAGGCGTGTAATAACGTGCGAAGAAAGTTCTCTTCTTTATCGGTATCTTATATGCAAGGAAAATTCCTCTATTTTGAGATTTATTATGCAATCAGAATTAAGATAAACTCGACCACTAAGCCTACGGGCTACTTTTATTTTGAGTTCGAGCAAACGCTCACTCGACCATTACGCCTACGGGCTACATTACTTCGAGTTCGAGCAAACGCTCACTCGACCATTATGCCTACGGGCTACATTACTTCGAGTTCGAATCATTCACTCGACTAAGCCTACGGGCTACTTTTATTTCGAGTTCGAGCAAACACTCACTCGACCATTACGCCTACGGGCCACATTACTTCGAATTCGAATCATTCGCTCGATTAAGCCTACGAGCTACTTTTATTTCGAGTTCGAGCAAACACTCACTCGACCATTACGCCTACGGGCTACATTACTTCGAGTTCGAATCATTCACTCGACTAAGCCTACGGGCTACTTTTATTTCGAGTTCGAGCAAACACTCACTCGACCATTACGCCTACGGGCTACATTACTTCGAGTTCGAATCATTCACTCGACTAAGCCTACGGGCTACTTTTATTTCGAGTTCGAGCAAACACTCACTCGACCATTACGCCTACGGGCTACATTTCTTCGAGTTCGAATCATTCACTCGACTAAGCCTACAGGCTACTTTTATTTTGAGTTTGAGAAACACTCACTCGACCATTATGCCTACGAGCTACATTACTTCGAGTTCGAATCATTCATTCAATTAAGCCTACGGGCTACTTTTATTTCAAGTTCGAGCAAGCACTCACTCGACCATTACGCCTACGGGCTATATTTCTTCAAGATCGAATCTTTGACTCAACTAAGCCTACGGGCTACTTTTATTTCGAGTTCGAGCAAGCACTCACTCGACCATTACGCCTACGGGCTATATTTCTTCAAGATCGAATCATTGACTCAACTAATAAGCCTAAGGGTTACAAGTTTGAGTAAGCGCTCGCTCGGTTACAGAGGCTACGAAGTCCAAATTTGATTAAGTTGTTTAAATCATTGTGAAAACATTCATAAGGCGTGAATAAAGTCCTCACAAAACAGGAAACAAAAACAGAAGCAAGTCGGTAAAAAAGGAGATATATCTATATACAAATTTATCTGCATGGGTGATTACAACGTAAAAACTAAGAACTAAACTTCTCGGTCAGGAGCGGTCTCTTCTTTATCAGGCTCCCCCCCATTTTCGGATCCGCTTTTGCTCCCATCGTCATCATCATCGCCATCAGAATCCAGAGCTTCAGCATCGGCTTTGAGTTCTTTGGCCCTTTTTATCTCTTCAGCGAGATCGAAACCACGAGCATGGATCTCCTCGAGAGTTTCCCTTCGGGATTGGCACTTAGCAAGTTCGGCAACCCAATGTGCTCGAATATCGGCGGACTCGGCTGCCTCTCTTGCCTGGACTTGGGCAGCTTCAGCATCGGCCCGATAGACGGGCACGAGCGCATCCGCATTGGCCTTTGCCTTTTCGGCATCTGATTCGGCCTTGGCAAGTCCAGAGGCCAACCGAGCCTCAAGCTCCTCAATTCTTCTTGCTTGAACCAGGCCTTTTTCCTTCATTTTTTGAAGTTGGGTTTCGGACGATGATAACTGGGCTCGAGCAGTCTCTTTTCCTGCAGCAAAGCGGTCCATACCTTCTTTCCACCACAAAGACTCTATTCTTATCACGTCGACCTCCTCACGAAGCTTCCTGATCATCTCAATTTTTTGCTGCAGCTGTGAGACCGAAATGTTAGCTATCGTTCCGGTATCAAGCCCATTGGCTTTCAAAAGCATCATTACCTGCTCAGATAAATCGGTCTGATCTCGATAAGCCTTGGCCAGCTCAGCTCGGAGGTCTTTTATTTCCACTTCTCTATGACCTAAGGAAAGTCTAAGGGAGTTCCTCTCCTCAGTAGCCCGTTGTAGGTCGGCCTCGTATCGATACAGCTCATTTTGGGATCGAGAACATTGTTCTCGATGAACTGCCACTGCCTACAAAGAAAAAAGAAGCGAAGTTAACGAAAAATGAACATAAAGATAGTACCGACAAAATAATTTTAAAAGCTCACCTGATTCAAAGCCTGCCGCAATCCGTGAAAAAAGATCTGATTCATCACCAGCACCGGCAACATCCTCAATGCCGGTAAACAGGTCATGAAAGGGATCTTCTTTATCGTGAGGCCTGTCTAGATTGAGAGCTCCCAGAGCTTGAGCTTCCCGAATCACCCCTACGAAAAAAGCGGGAAAGGTAGGCGAATCCTCGATTGCTGCTGCCCCAAATGAATCGCCTGAAGCATTCTCCTCGGTTCAAAGGGGTTCGAGGGCCTCTTTGGTCATATCCCCTGCCGGTTGACTCCGATGAGATGCGTCTTTGATATCCGATAGTTCGAGGACTCTACCCGAATCTTTCTCCGGTATATCTTCAGTTCGAGGCGGAGCCTCATGGAGCATCATCGATCCAGCCGCCGATGAGGCATCGGTGGTTCTCTTCATTCGGACCGCCAGTGCGGACTCATCGTTCTCTTCTTCTTCTTCTTCTTCTTCTTCTTCATCTCTTAGACGTAGAACGGATTCCACGGTCAAAGGAATGGCATTCTTGTTCGGCTTACGAGCCATCATTTTCTTCGATTTTGGATCTTTGGGAACCGAGGCTCTTTTCCTTTTATTTTCCTTCATCGGCTTTGGGACAGAGGCCGAAACTTCCTCCTCATTGGACAAGGGACTCAAAACTGCGTCTTTACCCAAACCTACATATGAAAAACCTTAATAAAATATTTTAAAAACCACCTCGTTCGGATCATCAAAGAGTCCGAGAAATGAGCTTACCATGATTTTTGGCCTCCCACCGACCCTTTGACAAATCACGCCATGAGCGCTCGGCGTATGTGGAGGTCGAAACAAGGGCTCGTACCCAGTTCTTGAGATCGGGAATTGCTCCGGGCATCAAGGGAACCGCTACATCACAAAAAGAGGAGTGTTGATGAGAGAATAAATGAAAGAACAAAGTAGAAGTAACAGCAAGATCACACTTACATTTCATATTCCACTCCTCGGGAAAGGGCATCTATTTAGTCGGAATCAGGTCCGAAGTCCTTACTCGAATGAACTTGCCCATCCAACCCCGGTCCCTGTCCTCGTCAATACTCGAGAATAGAGCCTTGGTAGCCCGACGCTGAAGTTTTATTAACCCTCCTCGAAAAAGTCGAGGACGGTACAATCGGATAAGATGGTCGAGGGTGAACGACATCCCCTCGATTTTGCTCACAAAATATCGGAACAGGATAACGATCCGCCACAAAGAAGGATGGACCTGGCCTAGGGTTACCTGGTATTGTCGACATAAGTCAATAATAACGGAATCGAGGGGACCTAAAGTGAAAGGGTAAGTATACACATTCAAAAACCCTTTCACGTAAGAAGTGATATCTTCGTCAGGGGTATGAATTATTATTTCTTTTTCACCCCAATTGCAATCCTTCTTTAGTTGTTTGAGGTTCTTCTCGGTTATCGAACACATGTACCTCGATACCGGCTCACACCGGCTAGGGACCGATGAACCTTTATCGACCTTAAAATCTGAAGTAAGGACACACGCCCCGGGAACACACTCCTCAGGCCGTGGTTCTGCCGGTGTCTCATCGGCGGCACACTGTGAAGATGAAGCCTTCTCTTTCTGAGGAATGGTTTGCGATGTTTTCGACATTTTCGAATTCAAAGGTGAGGAATAGAAGAAAGTGACAAAGATTTGGTAGAATTGAATAGGGACTTTTGCAGAAAGAAATCACAGATTTACTGGTAAGTTGGAGAGTACGAAGAAGAACTTGGGAAATTTGGAAGATAGAAGATGTAAAAGTGGTAAAATATAAAAGAAAGGGTTATTTATAGGTTCAAGCGATGGCGGTTCAGTATCAGCGGTGGCCTACCACCGCCTGACATGCATTAAAAGCCTTGAAAGACTAAACCGACAGGACAGCTACCAGATGCGTCATGGTCGAACCCGATGGAAATGACAGGTTATAATCCGATCGAGCTGTTAAAAAATTATATTGTTTCTCGCCACATTCTTTCTGAGAAACGAGGGGACTATCTATATACGGTCGAAATAGATTTCGGCCTTAGCACATCCGATCGAGTTCGAACGATGATCTATCGAAGTAAGATCCCGAAGGTGGAACAAACTAACCTCGAACCTGGGGAGGCCGATCCGTGTCGAGTTCGATATCATTATCAAGCTCGAATCGAAATCGAACCATGATATAGAGTAGATCTATCATACTGATAATCCAGAGACCAACCAACATTGACCTCGAATCAATTCGAGGGCTCGAGCCAGGATCGGGCTCGAACCTAGATCACGAGTTCGAGTCGAAATCAAGCTCAAACCAAAATCGAGGGTTCTAAGCAAGATCGAGCTCGCAGACAAAAGCCGTTACAATCCCACTAGAGAGAATCTTGGCAGAAATTATGGAAAAGCTGACTTATCATGGGTCTCCCACTGAATGTTTATTTTATTATGCTTAAAGCCAAATCCCTCCATTATAAAAGGGCTTGGTTACCATTTCTGAAAAACAAGCTTTTCTCATGCTTACATTATAATAAAAGTGTTATATTCTTATACAGTAAATAATCGTTCTTTCAGATTTCTTAGATGGATTCTATTTGTTGAATCCTAAGATTCATTGTTCCTGACATCCTTATCTATTTCGCATTTTCTGCAATCTATATTTACATTTCTATTTATCCTTACATTTTGTGTTAAGTTACGCCACATATCCTCGAAACTGCGTATAAATTCAACTCTATCTATTTTTCGGGTAAACAAATTCTTTTTCTGTCTTTTTTGCTAAAATTTCTCACATTTAGATGTTCAATTGATTTGATCTACTTGTTTAATTGCCGCTAAACATATTTGAGACACGAAAATTTTGATTTTAACTCTAGTAAATTGAATAAATTAGATATATATTTCATGTGAGAAAAAACTCTAAAAACAGCAACACTGGACACAAAAAATCCACTTGGGTTTGATTTCTGTATTAACAAACCGTTGGTTTCACTTTCTTTCAGGTAAAATCCCTCATATCTCCAAAATTATCAAAAGAAGAAATAAAAAGTAAAAAACTTTGGAGATACTAGTTGCCTGCCTCATTCTTGGAAAAGCTTCAATGGCCATGATAGGACTCTCGTTAAACACAGGAATCGATATATTGTCATCTTCTTCCAATTCCTTATCATTTTACCATAGCACTCGCTTAATACAATGCTTCTCTCCGAAAAGCCTCCGCAAACGACAACGACAAAGATTCAGCATTTGCAGTTCCTTGTCCTCTGCCAAGATTAAGGTTGTCGGTGTCGGTGGCGGCGGCAACAATGCTGTTAACCGTATGATTGGCAGCGGCTTACAGGTTATTTGCGTTAATGGCTTTTTTTTATGTATATATCTCCGTTTTCACCTTTCCCCCTTTTTTGCATTCCCTAAATTTTGTTGTTTTCTTGTGTCTCTTTGTGCAACCCCACAAAAATTAAGTCTTTGTTCATTATGAATATCAAATTGGTTGGTTTTCATTTTATTTAGTATATGAAATTAGAATACAGCCTTCGCAATACAATTGATTACTTGTTCTGAAATACTAATGGATCTTGCAGCTGCTTAATTAGTTTTTTTTTTTTACCATTTTCCTAAGTGGTAACCAAAATTTTTCCTTCTAATACTTTTTATTTATATTTGCATAATATTGGTGTGAGATGATTTAAATGGAGTAATGTGGTCACTGAGAATTCATATAACAAACTCCAACTCGTTTGGGACTGAGGCAAAGTTATCGTTGTTGCTGTAACTTGTTTTAAGCACAACCACAAAATCACCCTTTTTCTTCAATCGAGTTGAGATTTTCTTTTTGCTTAAACAAGATGGTAGCCAGATTTGGATACTCTGTCCACTCAAAGATGCTTTAGTTCCGGTTTCTTCTTGACTCTGTAATGTTCTTATGATGGCCATATAATGCCTTTTCCAGCAAAAGGTCTATAATATGCAATGGATCACATGGTTGTGTACCTCAGACTCAAATTATGCCGTTACATTGTATTCTCATTCTGCGAGTTATGCAAACTTGTGGGGTAGGAAGAAAAGCTAGAAATCACTTTTATTGGCTGTTTGATCTGCCCTTTCTATATTTATCACTCGATTTCTTGCCTCTTCTCTGCAAATTAGTTTATCCGCTCACCATCACGAACTCAACCTTTTCCCTAAAGGCAAATCTACTCCAATTCTAGAACATTTTATGCCTTACATTTAGTTGTTAACATCTTCATTTCAGATGATAAATCTCAATGTTTCATGTTCATTAATAGGGTGTTGACTTTTATGCTGTAAACACGGATGCTCAAGCATTGCTGCAGTCTACGGTTGAGAACCCAATTCAAATTGGAGAACTTCTGACTCGTGGACTTGGTTCGCACCTTTTCGTCTATCTGTAGAGAAATTTATTCTTCAGAAGCTCTCTTTCAGAGCAGCTATTTGTAAAGCTAACATATAAGATTTGTTTTTTTTAATATCATAAATCTTGTTGGCAAAACCTTAGCAAAAGAATAGCAAGACGGTTATAGTATGATACTCAGCACAACTCCAGAGACAGCTATAGATTATTTCTTTCTCCTTAATCCAGAGTCACTCAAAAGATGCAAGTCTTTTGCTTTATTTATGTGATAATTTGAAGTCATACATTGCTGTAGCTAGCAGGATGCATTTGTTTGCTAATATGTTTTGAGGCTAGTGTTCTTTGTTAACATAAGCTTTTAACCATTTATTTATTCTGTAGCATGGGTTGTTCATATTAGTCACTTCTAGAAATGCAGGTACTGGTGGCAATCCTCTGTTGGGTGAACAGGCAGCAGAGGAGTCAAAGGAACACATTGCAAATGCTCTTAAAGGTTCGGATATGGTGTTTATAACAGCAGGCATGGGTGGAGGTACTGGATCTGGTGCTGCTCCTGTTGTTGCTCAAATAGCAAAAGAAGCAGGTTATTTGACTGTTGGTGTCGTCACGTATCCGTTCAGCTTTGAAGGACGTAAAAGATCTTTGCAGGCAGGTGCCGTTTTCATCTTCTTTGAAGACGCTAATTGTGATTGTTGCTCTCTTGAACTTCTGGAGAATTTTATTTTGTGACATTTAAGTGACATCCAAGAATAAACAGGTAGGACATTTAAGGGCATAGAAGAAATGTAAGAAATTAAAGAGCAAGCAATTAAAAAGGAAATGAATTGGTCGTGGTTCAACTAGAAATATTTGCGGTTAGATGCATTTTAATATCCATGATCTGAGAGCATGGTTAGTGTGGAATTCACTTAGTTTAAATATTATGCAGAGTATGACAACAGGTTGGCTGAGCAAAGAAAGACAGTACTGGGAAAGAAGATAGTAGGGTAGCATGATGGTAGTTTGGAGATGGAATTCTTAAACGTGTAAGTGAAGTTTTACTATATGATGCTTCAACTTTAAGGCATAATGCTAATGGGATCCAAGGTATGTTAAGGGTTTCTATCGAAGTAACGCATAGTTGCTGGATACCACACAATTAGGTGCAGATAGTTGTTATTTTCAGGCGGTATGGTGAATGTTTCTTTTCTTGTTATGTGGGAAAATCCGCTGTTTGACTCCTCGATACGGAAGGTTTAGGGTTTGCCATATGTGTTTGAGTACTTTTGAAGGCAACATTTTACAGTAGTCTAAACCTTAACAAGATTCTCAGAGTTCTAGTCACTGGTTGATCTTTCTTTTCCATGCCAATATTCTGTGTTCCCTGTCTTCCAAATTGTTTCATGATAATAATTTTAGCTTAATGATCTCCAGGCTTTGGAAGCAATTGAAAAACTTCAGAAAAATGTAGATACTCTTATAGTAATTCCCAATGATCGTCTTCTGGATATTGCTGATGAGCAGACACCACTTCAAAATGCTTTTCTTCTTGCTGACGATGTACTTTGTCAAGGCGTTCAAGGAATATCTGATATAATCACTGTGAGTTCCTTCATCAAAATGCAGTATCTCTTTTTAAATCAGCGAAGGTTTCACAGAAGTTCTTTTCTTTTTCTTTCAGTATCTGTTCCACACAAGTTCTCTTTTGAAATTTCACGGGACCGGAGACAAATAATTCATATAACCAACTCAACTAATTTGGGATTGAGGTAGTTGATATATAATATAAGCTGTTGTACTGGGTTTATTTTACTTTCCTATACGCACATAATCCCCTCTTGCTCTCCCTGTTATGAAACACACTTGCGATCACATGCACAGTCGCAGAAATAGGCCTTGTTATTTTGTTGTCAACATTGCATGTTTTCGGACTGGAAATAAGGTGCAAAAATGTTAAAAATATGCTAGCGGAGAGTGCACGTTGCCTTCCTCTCTTGAGTCCGTTCAGTTTAATATTTCATTAGCTGCTTCTATGTTTTGATTAATGACCATGGGATAGGTTTTCTGAATTGAACTTATATCTCCAGAATGTTATGTTTGTCTAATATCCTTTAAGGGCTCAACAAATTAAAACTGGGTAGTGACATTTGAGATAATTACTAGATAGCATGTTTTAAACATTGTTTCACTAGATACTTATTTATAGATCTGGATATAAAGTTTATTGTTAATCCATTCGTTTTGGTTGCAGATACCTGGGCTGGTAAATGTGGATTTTGCAGATGTAAAGGCAATCATGAAAGATTCTGGAACTGCTATGCTTGGAGTTGGGGTTTCTTCCAGTAGGAATCGTGCAGAGGAAGCAGCTGAACAAGCAACTCTGGCCCCTCTCATTGGATCGTCAATTCAATCTGCAACTGGTGTTGTATATAACATTACTGGAGGAAAAGATATTACTTTGCAGGAGGTGAATAAGGTGTCCCAGGTGCGTCGAACTTTCTTTTACTTATTTTATTTTTCCAAACCTTCAACTATACATGTAGTTTCACTCTATTCCAAAAAGTTCTTAAAAGAAACCTTCAGCTTTCACGTACAAAGCGGTATTTGTAATAGTCATTGCTTGGCAATACTTCCCCACAGGTTGTCACAAGCTTGGCTGATCCATCCGCCAACATCATATTCGGTGCTGTTGTGGATGAGCGCTATAATGGAGAGATCCACGTGACTCTAATTGCAACTGGTTTCGCACAGTCATTTCAGAATTCTCTTCTAACTGACCCTCGAGGAGCAAAGCTAGTTGATAAGAGCAAAGGAACCACAGAAAGAATGGTATCACCTGATACCTTGAGGTCATCAGACTCTCCTTCCACGAAACCTCGACCAGCTGTTCGGAGGTTGTTCTTTTAGCTCCTTCTTAGTATGTTATCTCTTCATTCTTTGTTTTTAGTAATTATTTTTTTGGGATTCCTTCACTTCTTTGTACCGCAACGGGTCAGATTGGTGTTTACATGTGGCTGTAGAAATCATGACGAGTTTTATTAGATGCATACCATCTCTGGTCTGTTTTCCTATTATAACGTGCCTGTAACATTTTTGTATCAGCTGATTATTTCCTCTCTAGCAAAGCATGGGGATTCATAATATTATCAACTTGGTTAAATTTGGTTGCTGTTCTAATTTTCACACAAACAACCTATTTATTACTAGTTTTTTAAGGTTTAACCATTTTGTCACGGATTACCTCAAGTTTGGACTAGAAATACCGTTCCTATTGGCAGATAGAGTCCTTAGAATTCACAGCTGAAAGTTCAAAACCATTCTGGACATCGAAGAACATCTGCAGAGAGCATTCTATTATCTGTGCTTAAGCCATCCGATTAACAGAACATTGCGCTTCAAACCGCGGTGCACAAGTGATACCAGAAAAAATCAGTAGCTTCTTTAAATCAAAACTATAAGAAATTGGATTAAATCAGTATCATTGTCTATTAAATGCTAAAATTAGTTATTTTAATTGCAAATTAAATTTTACTGTACTAAATATATGGATGTTTGGTATTTTTAAGATTTCCTGTAAATTGCACGATTCACTTCAAGAAGCATGGGCTTAGCTTCTCAATTTTCACGTCAAGCGCCATGAACCTTGTGACTTTTTTGCACTTTTCGCTTTTAATAATACTACGAAAGATGGACTAAAGTAAAGCGCAAAAATTATATAATTCTCTTATGAACTGATAAATGTCTAAGGAGGAATACGTGCTACCAAAACTCAAGTGGTGCCGAGAAGTCTTTGACGCCAAAAATCCATCGAGTTACATTTTGTGATTAGTATCATATTTGAGGAATGGGTTTAGTCCTCGTGTGGTCGCAATTAAAATCCGAAACGGCCATTTTTTAGCCAAATCTGGACCCATAACTGCAAAGTTTTAAGACTCTTTACATTCAATCCAGGAGTCAATCAACATCTCAACTTAAAGGACCAATGGGTTAAAAATTCGTGGAAGAACAGTACAGACAATGTGATTTTTAATACAAATTTGATTATGATTCATGTGATTGAAATATTAACATTTGCTCCTCACAACGAGGAAAGAATTGCTGCATAATTAAAGACATCCCTTAGAAAAACGGGGCAAACAAGCTTTAACAATTTTCAAGTTAAAAAACATGCCAAGTGGAACATGAGCTTAGAATCTGTCTTCAATACACAAAAATCAATGATCAATATCATGGAACATATCAAATCACCCAAGCAATGAATGAAAAAAGAAGCAGAGGGAAGCCTTAAGTTCTTCCAAGGCACACTCAATGTACATAGTTATTTTGCATTTACAGTTTACCTTTTCTTCCACCCATTTACAAATACTTGATCAACATATATATAACTGCAACAAGTATTACAATCCCAATCACAGATAAAAGCATGCACATGCAAGAGCAACCACCCTTTGATCGTTTGTTCAAAATTGCAAGCTTCCTCCCGACTCGCTGTTTAATTATCAGGAAAAAACAAGAGGAAACAGTAAGTTAAATGTGAACAGAGAATTATCAACAAGACAGTATTTAGAAGTAAAAAAAAATAAGGAAAGAACTGCCTCGCTCCAGACACTATCAATTTCCTGCAACTCGCACAGGTGCGCAAGAAAGCAGAAAACTGAAATCTCTCATCCATATTACCAACATTCATAGGATATAACTGCTTTGTTAACATGCATCGAGATCTCTTATATTCTCCCATCCAACAAAGACACACTCAAGCAATCAATACACAAGGCCAAGAAAACTTGAGAGAAATACACAGAAAAACTTTTTAGTGCAAGTCCACGAGGTCAAAGCAGCAGCAGCATACCCAAAAGTTTCCAGGTCAAACTCTTCATTCTCCTCAGAGCGCAGAGTTGGAAGTTCTCTGACTACGAATATTACGATTAACATATTTTTCCCTCTGATTGCAAGTTCATAAGTAACAAAATAATAGAACATTTTCTTTTCTTGTGTTCTCTTTGCCGCCGCCCATAGCTCCTAGAGAACGTGCTTTAATATCAAATGTGGATGGATCTAAAGCTTCTGGATAAGATTGTGGATTCGAGTAACTTTGTAATTTGCAAACTTCCCTAATTTCCAAAGATGATGGTATTCCCCCTTTCTTTATCAATCATGCACATATTTCTTGAGACTATATAGCTATATTTGCACATGAAAAGAAATAGATCATGCGTAGAAGTAGTGTATTTCATAGTGGACAGGTATCAGCTCCAAAATTCTACAAACTCCATTATGTGTATGAGAATCCATGGTGCAGAACACTATGTTTAGTAAAAAGAGTTAGTTTGTCTTTCTTCATCCGTGTGTGTACAGCGTACTCCAGGAAATTGTCACATGCCCCTCTTTTCCCATTTCTCTTTGGTGCATGTACAGCTGGAAGGACCCAAAATGGTATTGACTTCTACACTCAAACTTACTTGCATCTCACAATTCTTCAAAAAACGAATGAAAAGGATGATGTGGGGGTGTAATAACTTAATTTACAATTATTCAACATGTATCACATACGAACTCAAAATGGAATAGCTTTTTTTGTCTTTTCTCCAACTAAACGCGCCATGATTAATTATCCCAAATGATGGACCACCCTAGAAAATTTTCATTGAAGCTGAATGACGTTGGTAAATTAGTGAAGTTATGAAGTGCAATATCAGAAAAGTTTGTACCAACATTAACAACCAACAATATCAGGTTTGCATGAGCTGTTTCAAAAACGACAAAATTGTCACCTGAAGTCTTGAGTCAGTAACATCAACATGTTCATCTAGATCATCCTGCATTGAGTCAGACAATGAAAGCACGATGAAGTCAATATCCAACTTCAATAGTAGAAAAGCCATATTTCACAGGGAAAATAGGCTGTAGAGGTAGTTCAGTAGGAAGCAGCAAAATATAACTCATACAATGAGTCTTGTTTGCAAGCCGAGCTCCTCATTAACAGCCAATGCTATATGTTTGGTGCTTATCACAGTCTCCTCTAATTTCTCAAGCCCCTCATCTTGTTCTGCATCAATAGTAAAGCCAACAAATAACATATAAATGAAAAAGAAAAGCCAATAGCAAGAGAAGTTTTCAAAGTATATAACAACTTGCCCTTCATAATTTGCCTTTGAAGACCAACAACACTATAATTATCAAGGCCTGTAGTTCTGCTCATAGCATCTGCTGCCTTTGTTTCTGGTCCAAGCAAGCTGTCCCTATTGGCAAAGTTCGACATATTCAATGTGGAGGCCATTTGGGTTGCTTTTGATTTTAAATTTGCAAGCATATCCTTCCGACGATTCATCTCTTTCTCTGTCCTGCACACAAAGACGAAGAAGGCTTAACAAATCTATACAGAAGCGACATATAAATAGTAATGGCTATTAGGCCCACTGTTGTCAAAAGCTCATTTGAGGCACGCTTAAACCCTAAGCTCAAAAAAGCTCAGGAAATGCGCTTCGCCTCACTTAGGCTGCGCTTCAGTGTAAGCAAGGCACTAAGGCGTGCACCTCATTGCCTATAAGTTCTACCTTGAATAAAGCGGTACAAAACAATTACCATGATTGGCAAAAAGATATATTAATTGTTTCCGAAATCATTATGAATGAAATTGTCACTTTTTTCTTGCATTACATATATATTTTTAGTATTTTTTTCTTCACTGCGCCTTTATTAACCCACACTTTAATTGCGTTTTGCGCTTAAAGCCCTGATAGACTTGGAACGCTTTTTAATGCTTTTCGCCTTTGACGACACTGATTAGGCCAACTTGTTCAAAGAGACATATGGATAGACAACTGCTACAAATTCCTGTAAAGCTTGCCCCCTCCCCCTCAAGATTTGAAAGGATACTATTTCCAAAGTACAAAAGTAAAAGTTCTGCAAACTAACACAACTAAGACTCGGGACATCGTTAACAGTGACTACAGAAGAAAGCCTCGGGTTATGGAAATACTTTCTCTTCTATAATCCTCCATGTGGACAATTCACCAACAACTTATGGATAAAACAAGGGATGACTTGTATTTGCTATCCATTTCCCTAGTACACCCTCCATCTTCCAAATTGCATGTGTTATGGTGCTTTACATTTTCAAGGGAAAGGAAGAAATTTTTTGACTTTGCGTAATTCAGTAGTTGCAGATTGAGTATGCATAGCTCATGATAAGTTAGGCCAATTTGCTGTATTAGATCAAGTTTTACTCGCTTCATTTTTAAGTGTAAAAAAGTAACCAAGGAAATATTTGATAGCCCAATATTTTCTTTTTTCACATGGAAAATTTGATTGCCCAATTTTAAAGTGGATTAGGTATGGCTTGCCCTGGATATGAAGCCAAAAGATGATTTCAAAAGAAAATACGACCAGAAACACATTTTAACTAATATAAGTATTCACCATCATGAAATAAAGATATACCCAATGCACGTCAAATACAATTATCCACTAGCTGTTTTAGGAACAGATACAAAGTTTGCTAACAGCACGAGAAGAGAGTCATATGAACAGGTTGCCAAACTACAAGAATTTGATACATTCAAACAACATTATGCAATAGAAGACTCAGATTAAGAAAACTCACAAGCGTTGCTTTCCAGGAAGGTTAGAGTCAATAGACTGTAAGCTATCAAGCCTAGTTCCTAATATTGTGATCTTCCTCCTTATTGAAGATGAATGACGCTGTGCTTCTGGGCCTGTTGCGGGCAATGAACTTCTTTCAGATATCATGTTACCGATGTCATCTGTGAGTTTTACTGCTTCATTATATTCCCTGATCCACGAGTCCCCAGAAGAAGCCATTCCCTGAAGAGACATCAGAAAGATAAGTACACAAACGATGAATAAGGGAACGTCCATGTCAGCAAACCCTCCCTCCCCCTAAAAAGGAAAAAACAACAACTTTCTATCCCCCTTTTCTGCCCATTGACAATGATTTGACTAATCAAAAAACACTGCAATGGAACTGCAAGAAGACTTCATCATATGACATGCACCTTCCTTACCATCACTCCTTTGCCACAACAACAACCGGGAAAAAGAAAAGCATGGCAAAACAAAGGACGAGGAACCATGTTTAAGTAAATCCAAAAACCTTAGGGTGTGCAGTGTTATCAAAGGCGAAAAACGCAAAAAAACTCTAAGGTCCGTTGGGGCTTTAAGCGCAAAGCGCAAATAAAACGTGGGCTTTAATGAAAAAATGCACAACTGGAGAAAAAGTAATAATATGTATATGTAGGCCAACATTAATAATTATAAGCATGAATAACAAATATATGGATAAAGAAATTGGAAAACAATTACGATAAAATGAAATATCAATTGTTTAACGTCGCATTTTCATGGTTACACTCATTGGCAAGGAATAGTATGCCTTAGAGCCTTGATGCGATACTAAAGCGCCCACAAAGCGAGGCGAAGCGATCAACATGTTTTGAGCCTCGCTTCAGGGCTTAAGCGCGCCTTTGGCAACACTGAGGGTGTGTTTGGTACGAAGAAAATGTTTTCCAGAAAATGTTTTCCAATTTGCCCATGTTGGGTGGCTTAAATGTTTTGGAAACATTTTTCTTGTGAACTCATTTTCCTCCAATTGAAGGAAAATATTTTCCCTATCAAGAGGGGAAAACATTTTCCAGTTTTTCAACTTTTCCCACTCTATTCCCCATCCCCACCAACCCACTCTCACACCCTACCACATCCACCCCCTACCCCCCACCACCCCCTAACCCCACCCTCGCCACCCCAAATCCCCAACCCCACACCCACCCCCTTTACCCATTTCGTCTCTCATAGTGTTTGGCTAAGTTATATAAAAAGGGCAGCCCGGTGCACTAAGCTCCCGCTATGCGCGGGGTCCGGGGAAGGGTCGGACCACAAGAGTCTATTGTACGCAGCCTTACCCTGCATTTCTGCAATAGGCTATTTGGCTAAGTTATATATTTTTCAAAAAAAATATTTTCTATTCACTAACAAAACACTAGAAAATATTTTCCGAAAAAAAATTCCACTCACCGACCAAACATGGGAAAATAAGTTGTAAAACTACTCATTTTTCAGGAAAATATTTTCCTTCGTACCAAACACACCTTTAACGCCTTAAATTTTTCCAAACCATGTGCACCACTATCCACCTTTAGTTAAGAAGCCATAAAGAAACTAGAGGAACATTCAAGACTGGAACTTGGCATTTGTTTCACCAAACATGTCATTTGTGGTTCTCTACAAAAGTACGTAAAACCTTAACTCCTTCCCAACTCTCCACAATGAAACAATCAACAGAGCACCATAAAGAAGATAAAGGCGACAGAAATTAGAATAAAAAGACTAAATCTCCAATATAACCTTCGACCAAGAAACAATCTAGCACTTTATTCATATTGAAGATACAATTGACAAGAAGAGAGAGAAGATGGAGAGGAGAAACAATCAGAGCCACAAGCCTAAATTGCCTATACAACCATTGACCGAGAAACATCTAGCACTTAATTGATCTTGAAGAATGGACAAATCTTTAATAGCTTCCTAATTATTCTAGAGCCGGCTAGAGGCAAGCAGAGAATTCAACTAAAGGAGACAAAAGGATAAAAGAAGAAACCCATAAACCAGCAGCAACAATTGCATTAGCAAGTAAATTGTTGTCAAAGGCGTAAAGGTTTAAAAGCGCTTCAGGTCTATTGGGGCTTTTAGCGCAAAGCGCAGTTAAAGTATGGGCTTTAGTAAAAAAGGCGCAATGAAGAAAAATATAAAAATATATACATGTAATGCGAAAAAAGAGTAACAACTTCATTCATAATGTTTTCCTCAACAATTAATATATCTTTTTGTCAATTACATTTAATGTTTAGTGCCGCTCCATTCAAGATTAGAACGCATGGGTAATAAGGTGCATGGCTTATTGCTTTGCCTACACTGAAGCGTACCTTAGGCGAGGCGAAGTGCCCTCCCTAAGCTTTTTTGAGCTTCGAGGCTTAAGCACGACTTAAATGAGCCTTTAACAACATAGACTGCAGCTAGAAAGTAGCAGGTGCAATAGCAACCAACCCACTATCAAGAACAACAAAATCTTCAAGTACAACTTAGAGAAAAATAAAGAATAACCCCAGTTATTTTAGACATCCTAAACATAACTGAAATTAAGTGATAGGAATATGTGTATGTCAATCAGCTACTGCGTTGAAGTTAATGTACAGCTTGCTTCCAGAGATAAGCTAGTTGCTAATTTTCTTCTTCTCCTACTACCTCCCACCAACACATGTACCGGATACCTCTGTCACCAAGGCATAAGCAGATATGAAGAAATCACCTATGTTTTTTTGCCTACGCTGGGATTTAAGTGCTAATTTTCCCTTCCAGAAGTATAAAATTGGGCTACAAAACATGCTAAATGGCAGTCAAAGCAGCAGCAACTATATCAAACAACCTGTAATTCCAAGTCCACAACAGAGCCTGTGCCTCGTACCATCAACATATACTACAAGAGAACCACGAAATGAAGAACTTTAATTCTTAAATTACAACAGCAAAGAGAGAAAGGAAGAGTAGAATGCTAAATAATTGAGTTTAAACACCAGAAACACCGCTGATTAAATGCCCATTCGAGTTAATTAACAATCAAGAACCCATTAGGAACAGTTCAATTAGGGAGAAAAAATATCAGGATCAACAATACATGCGTATGTAATACTTATTGAAAGGCAGAAAAGATGTTACCGTTTATTGGTGGAACTGAAATTAATGGTGAGGTGAGAGAATTTACAGAGGCTGAATGACTTTTTGAGGAAGGAATCAGCCTACTTTCCGGCAATGTTTTTCGTCGTCGTCACGCCCACTCGGACAATAACTTTATTGACTTTTTTGTTTACGATTTTCTTTTTCCTTTTTCTCTTTCTTTTTAAATATTTTTTGGCCTTTTTGGTGAATATGCACGGCGTTAATCTTCTTCTTTTTTAAAAAAGAAAATACTTAACATTTTGCACTTTTAGTCCTAAAATAGCCCCCAAAAAACTTTATTTTGGTCTTTCCGATATGTGGCCAAGTGCATTTAACCTTTTGAAATATATGTTTTTGATTCATTTGCTTGTGAATTTTCACAAATTTAAGGAATATTAGTTACATTATTTAATTACATATAACCTTTATTTCAAAAAGAAATTACTTGAGGAATCAAACAAGTTTTTCTTTGATCATACTTTTTGTTTACCCTAAAAATCGAGTAACAATTAAACTTATATTGTGGTTTTAAGGATATGTGATTTAAACCAGTACCAATTGATAAATAACGAATTAAATAGATAAATTGGACAAAAATAAATCAAACCGGTCTGCAAACAATGCCTCGACCTCGATTCGAGATAGTCTCAAGGTTGGTGAATAAGAACAGTAAAGGATGAAACAAGCAGCGATGAACAGTAAGTAAAACAAAGAAAGCAGCATATGTGTATATTCTTATCAGTGAATGATCGCCCTCTACAAATGATTGGAACTCCTCTTTATATAGTAGAGGAAACCTAATTATGGTATGCCTCTAATTACATAAGGAAAATCGTATAAACAGCTAGTTAACCGCTTCTGATTTGGTATGTTCCGAGATTCACGCCATGATCCTCGACTAATCACGGATATCCGTTCCGAGATTCACGCCGTGATCTTCGACCGGTTACTGATATTTCGTCATTCTGTTATTATGCTCCCCTCGAAGTCGATCATACTTGGTCTCGATTGTTGATGGCCTCGGTCTCAACGTACACTTCGATCTCTAGGCTCGATGTCTCATCTTCGAGCTCGAGCCCGATCTATTATGAGGTTACCCTCGAGGCAACTCCCCTGCCAACGAAATCGGGTATGCCCGATTTCAACCGTATACAGATAGTCCCCTCGTTTTTTGGAGTGTAACGAGAAAAAATGAATTTGAGACTCCGATTTAATACCTCGATCAATTATGACGTCAACATGTGACATAAGCGACATAAGCGATTGAAGCGTCGTGCCTGCACAGCTCCCAAGGTCATTAATTAACGCCAGTTGATGGTCGACCACCAGTGCTTTCAAACCATCAAAGTGGCTATTATAAATAGACCACCTTCATAATCTTCTCAAACTTTACTTCCAAACTTCTTCTAATCTTCAAAAGCTCTTCCATTCTCTTCAAGTTCGTCAATTTTGCCAGTTTTCGTTTGTCAATCTCTTATTAAAACACAAATTCCGCCTTCTTCTTGCTTAAACCTCATATAGTAATAGCAAAAACATCAAAGACATTTCCTCAAGAAGAAAAGGCCTCCTCATCACGACCGACCGATGACAAAATACCGGTGGAGCCACGTATCGAAGAGTGCATCCCCGGGCCATGTAAACTTACTTCCGACTTTAAAGTCGAAAAACCCTCTTCGCTTCCTGGCCGATGCGAGCCCATGTCAAGATACATCTGTTCGATATCGGAAGGCGATCTCGAGCAGGTGAAAAAAGACTGCCACTGGGAGAATAAAGAAGTGGTGATTCCTACCCCGAGGAGGATATCACCACTCATGTGAAAGGTGTGTATACTTACCCTTTCACACTGGGTTCCGTCGATCTTGTCATAATCAACTTGTGCTGCCAATACCGGGTAACCCTAGGCCAGATCTACCCTTCTTTTTGGCGCATTGTCATTTTGCTCAGATTCTTCTCGAGCAAGGTCGAGGGGATGTCTTTCACCCTCGATCATCTCATTAGGTTATACAACCCCCGTCTTTATCGGGGCGGACTGATAAGGCTTCAGTGTCGGGCCACGAAGGTGATGTTCTCGAGCATAGACGAGGGCAAGGACTGAGGATGGATGGGCCGGTTTGTCCGAGTCAGGACCTCCGATTTAATCCCCGCCGATAAGATGCCATTCCCCGAAGAATGGAACATGAAGCGTAAGTAGAAACTCACCAATAACACTCGATTACTTGTTATGTTTCCTTTACCTCTTCTCATCTATTTTATTCTTTATGGTGCAACTTTCCCCTGGTTTCCTAGTGCAGTCCCGGACCTTGCAGGTTGGGTTCGACAACTGGTTTCAACCTCTTCGTATGTTGAACGCTCGTGGTGCAATTTGGCCAAGGGTCGATGGGAGGCCAAAAATCATGGTAAGTTCCCCTGTCTGTGTTTGACGCTTTCGTGTGGAATACTTCTTTTTAACTTGATTTCTTCTCATACAGGTCTTGGAGATAATGTTGTCATGAGGTCGTTTCCCCTCGGGGAAGAGGAGGTCCCTAAGCCGACCAAAGACAAGAAAAGGAGAAGGGCCTCTCCTCCAGATACCCTAAAGCCCAGGAAAAGCAGGGCTCGAAAGTCGAAGACTAATCCCTCCGTTCTGTCTGCCGATGTAGCCCGAACGCTACGAGATAAAGATGAGGAGGGAGAAGATGTTGACTGCCTGCTGGTGGCTCGAAAGAGGGAAAACATCGAAGCTACGAGAACTGCTGAGCCGGTGGCGATCGAGGAGGTTCAGCCGCAGACTGAGGTGATCTCGGAGGAAGGTCCGAGTAGAGTCCCCGAGTCATCGGGTGTTGATGATGCCTCATGCCGTGATGAGAAACCGGAGGGTACGCCTGAATGGTCTAGTTCTGAGGCCCTTCGAAGAGAAGAGAATGCCCCAAGTGACTTGCTCGAGGCAATTAACATTAATGATTCGCCTCCCGGCCCCACATTCCCTGAGGGGCAGTTTCAGGATGCCCGATCCATGGGGACCCCCGATATGGGGACGGCCCCCGAATAGGATGATATACTTCGCGGCTGCTTCGCGGGGGTAGATGATGTTCCCGACCTGGACGCATCACTCATTTTTGATGAGGCTCAGCGGCTTCTGAACCAAGTGAGTTTTAGCCGATGTTACCATGCTTGCGTTTGTTCTTATTTCTCTAAGTGTGATTTCCTTCCTTTCTGTACAGGCTACGGTGCTCCATCGAGAAGCGTCTTCTAAATACTGAGCTGAGCTGGCCTGATGTGAGGCTGATCTCAAAAAGATTACGGAGGAGAGAAACGCCCTCAAACTCCTCTATGTGCAAAAAGAAGAGGAGATCATGAGTATTCGAGCCGAGCTGACAAGAGCTCATCAAGATCAGACCGAGCTCATTGAACGGGTAATGTAAATTTTTGGGAGCTCGTTATGTATTAACTTGATATTGGCAACTAACACTTTGATCCTGAAGGTTCAGCAGAAGTCCGAATTGGTTGAGCATCTTCGTGAGGAGGCCAAGATGAAAGAGGCAGAGACTTTGGGGTGGAAGCAGAACATGGACTGTCTCGACTCGAGGAATGATTCGGTTCATGCCCAACTGTCTTCGGTTGAGCGTCAACTCCAAAGTGTGAAGGAGGAGAATTTGGCCCGAGCCCATAAGGTTAAAGAGCTCGAGACTCGGTTGGCCGCTGAGCTTGCAAGGGCCACATCCGAAGCAGAGGCGCTCGTGGCCTCCTATCGAGCCGATGCTGAAGCCCCTAATACTCGGGCAAAGGAAATTTCTGACGCTGCTGATGTCAGATTGTCCCGTGTTGCCGAGCATGCTAGGCGCCAGTCTCGAAGAGAGACTCTTAAGGAGGTACATGCTCGTGGCTTCGACCTCACGGCTGATATCGAGAGTGCGAAGGTTTTGAAGGACGAGGCTGGAGCTTTACTTTCTGATGATGAAGACTCCACGAGTGGATCCGAGAGCGGAGGAGACGAAGACGAAGCTCCCAAAGATGCGGCTCCCGAGGCAGACTAGGAACTTAGGATTTTTTCTCCTTTTGTTTTTTGTGTAAGACCCTGTGTGGTATTTGTAAATACTTTTCATATATGAAAGATTCCTTTTCTTTCCGTTTCGTCTCCGATTTCTGACTAAATTCTGTTTTGCCTTTGCCTTGTGAAAACTTTGTTGCAATCGGGTTGTTGCAGCCTCTATAATCGAGTGAGCAATAGCTCGAACTCAGAGTAGGACAAACCATTAGCTTTTTTAGTTAAGCGAGGGCGAGTTCCCGAGCTCAACAATATATTTGGGATTTTGTTTTTGGATGGCTTGATCGAAGCCGTAATTGTACTGTTTTTATAGCCGAGTTCGAGTAAGTTTTGAACTCATAGTAACAGACCCTTTAAGTTTTTATATCAAATAATGATGAATCCTCGAGCTATATTCAAGTCAGTTTTATTTGAGCTCGGAATAGTGGAACCCTTAGGCCCGAACTGAGTGAGAATAAAATCTTAAACTCTAAGTGTATTGGCCCTTAGGCTCTTTAGATTGGGACGATATGGCCTTTAAAAGATGGATATTTTTTCCCTTTTTCGGCTTAGAAGACTTAATAAAAATTTCTTTATGCCTTAACACATATTCTTTACCCATTGGGTTTTTTTAGGGTTCGATTTCGATTGAAACCCCTTTGATTTTTGTGCCTTAGCACGTTTGTGTTAAGATAATTTGATACCTCTTAAGGTTTTTCGAGGGCTGATTTCATCAAAGCCCTTTTGATTACTTGGCGAGGGTAGCCTTTTTTAACTGGTTTTTCAAAGAATTCGAAGGCCTATTTTTATTGCGGGATTCGGACGTCTCCAAGCTGCCTTAATTTGGCTGTAGCCTTTGTATATGCCTCTTGGGCTTATTTCCCAATAACACTTCGAACTTGTTCGAAGTGTTAGTCCCCGAGAGTGATGTCCTTGGCCTATAGATCGAGGGGTGACTCTTTGAGGTCTTATGAATTTGAGTTTAGATTACTCGAATATGTCAATCATCGACGGCGGTCCCCGAGTGTACGAGGTATATTTGCACTTGGCCCTTGAGCTATTTCTCACAAAATCATAAGCATGGAGCTTGTATAGTAGAAAATTTATATAGAAAGAATGCTTCATTGTATAATTCATATGTGCATACATGTTTTGCCATCGAGGCTCGACTAACCTATACAGACACGGTTCATTCGACCGTTTGGCCCGTTACAAAGTTTCTCTATTGAGACCCTTCGATACGAAGTATTTTCCTCGAAAGTGTAACATCCGAGGGTGATGCCCCCCAGTATTCGAGGTTGATTGTAAAGAAGCCTTAAATACTGTTGAATTGTCCTCAGGTAGCACATAATTGTTGTCTCGTTAAAAACCTCGCCGAAAAAACCCACTTGGGACAAAAACCGATCTAAGAAAAAAAGAGTACAACGCGTGCTTTAAAACCTGAGGTCTCAATGTCTTCTATCGAACACCTGCAATGAGTTAGTGTCGAATATATAAATGAAAAAAAAGGAATAAAATCATACCTGAGCAATAATACTGTTTGAGAAGCGATATGTTCTAATTATTTGGCAGTTGTTCGCCGTCCATCGTGCCGAGCTTGTAAGATCCCTTTCCGACGATATCGAGGACTTGGTAGGGTCCCTCCCAATTTGGGCCGAGCTTCCCATCATTAGGATCTCGAGTGTTGATGGTGACTTTCCTCGAGACTAAGTCCCCGACTCTGAAATGGCGAATGTTGGTTCTCCTATTGTAGTATCTTTCGATTTGTTGCTTTTGTGCAGCCATCCGAATGAGTGCGGCTTCTCGTTTTTCATCCAATAATTCGAGGCTAGTATTCATAGCCTCGTGATTTGACTCTTCTGCTGTATGTCGAAACCTGGCACTGGGTTCCCCGACTTCGACTGGAATCAAGGCTTCAGAGCCATATACTAAGGAGAATGGGGTTGCCCCCGTACTGGACTTTGATGTTGTTCGATATGCCCAAAGGACTTCGGGTAAAATTTATCTCCATTTCCCCTAAGCGTCGTTCAACCTTTTCTTTAGGTTTTGAATGATAGTTTTGTTCGTCGATTCGGCCTATCCATTCCCACTAGGGTGATACGGCGCTGATAATATCCTTTTTATTTTGTGGTCTTGAGGAATTTCGTCACTTTGTTGCTGATAAATTGTTTTCCATTATCACACATTATTTCGGCGGGTATCCCAAATTGACACACGATGTGATCCCAAATGAAGTCTATAACCTCTTTCTCTCTTAATTTCTCGAACGCGTGTGCTTCAACCTATTTAGAGAAATAATCAATCATAAACAAAATGAATTTACCTTTACCTGGGGCTGATGGCAGAGAGCCGACGATATCCATTCCCCATTTCATGAATGGCCATAGGGATGGGACTGTATGAAGTTGTTCTCCGGGCAGATGGATCATCGGTGCAAACCTCTGACATTTATCACATTTTCGAACAAACTCTTTAGTGTCTTTTTCCATGCTATCCCAGTAGTATCCCACTCTAATGATTTTGTGAATCAGTGATTCGGCGTTGGAGTGGTTCCCACAAGTGCCTTCATGGACCTCTCATAAAACATAATCGGTGTCTCCTGGTCCAAAGCATACTTCCAATGGTCCATCGAATGTCCTTCTGTATAATGTTCCATCTTCAGTCAATGTGAATCGAGCAACTTTGGTTCGTAGGGCCCTCGACTCTTTAGGGAGCTTTCCATTCTTCAAGTATTCAATATATTTATTCCTCCAATCCCAGGTTAAGCTTGTAGAGTTTATCTCGGCATGAGCTTCCTCGATCATGGATCTCGAGAGTTGAACGACAGTCCCCGAGCTGATCTCATCTTCCTCGACCGATGACCCCAAATTTACAAGTGCATCGGCCTCACTATTTTGCTCTCGAGGTACGTGCTGCAAAGTCCATTCCTTGAAACAATGCAAAGTTACCTGCAGTTTGTCCAAATACCTTTGCATTCTATCCTCCCGAACTTCGAAGGTTTTATTTACTTGGTTCACCACCAGTAAAGAGTCACACTTGGCTTCAAAAACTTCTGCTCCCAAGCTTTTAGCTAGATCGAAACCTGTAATCATGGCCTCGTACGACCTCATTGTTAGTCATCCTAGAAGTTTTGATAGATTGCCTAATAGTGCCACCCGTGGGCGGCTTCAAAATGATGCCTAGCCCGGAACCCTTAACATTCAAAGCATCGTCTGTAAAGAGGGTCCATACCCCCAATGATGTACCCGATTTTAACAAGAGTTCCTTTTCAACTTTGGGTACGAGTATTTGGAGTGAAATCGGCCACGAAGTCCGCTAAAATTTGAGACTTGATGGCCGTCCGTGGTTGATATTTGATATCATACCTACTGAGTTCGATGGCCCATTTGGCCAATCGGCCCGATAATTCGGGCTTGTGCAAAATATTACGAAGTGGGTAAGTGGTTAATACGCATATGGGGTGACATTGGAAGTATGATCTTAATTTTCTAGAGGCGCTTATCAGTGCAAGTGCCAGTTTCTCCAAGTGCGGATATCTAGTTTCTTCTTCTCCTAAGGTCCGACTTACATAATAAACGGAAAATTACGTACCTTGCTCTTCTTGAACTAGGACACCACTTACCGCGATTTCCGATACTGCCAAGTACAAGTAAAGTTTCTCATCTTCCTTTGGAGTGTGAAGCAGTGGTGGGCTCGATAGGTATCGCTTTAATTCCTCTAATATCTGTTGGCATTCCAGGGTCCAGGTGAAATCGTTCTTCTTTTTGAGTAGAGAGAAAAATCTGTGGCTTCGATCCGACGACCTCGAAATGAATCGGCCTAAGGCAGCTATCTGTCCAGTTAGCCTTTGCACAACTTTTACACTGTTTTACGATGGTGATGTCTTCGATGGCCTTGATTTTATCGGGGTTGATCTCGATCCCCCGATTCGATACCATGAAGCCAAGGAACTTGCCCGAACCGACCCCTAAAGCACATTTCTCGGGGTTGAGCTTCATGTTGTATTTCCTTAAAATCTCGAACGTTTCCTGCAAATAAGCCAAATGGTCCTCTACGCGCAAGGACTTAACTAGCATGTCATCAATATAAACTTCCATTGATTTACCTATTTGTTCTTCGAGTATTTTATTTACTAGGCATTGGTAAGTAGCTCCTGCATTTTTAGCCCGAAGGGCATTACATTATAACAATATGTTCTATACTTAGTGATAAATGAAGTCTTTTCTTGGTCCTCCAGGTTCATTTGAATTTGATTGTACTCGGAATAGGCATCGAGAAAAGTAAGTATCTCGTGGTCGGCCGTGGCATCGATCATGCGATCGATGTTAGGCAGTGGAAAAGAATCTTTAGGGCATGCCTTGTTTAAATTCTTATAATCTACACACATTCTAAGTTTGTTCCCTTTTTTAGGGACTACAACTACATTGGCTAACCATTCAGGATATTTCACCTTCCGAATGGACCCTATTTTGAGAAGTTTAGTTACCTCGTCCTTTATGAATGCGTGCTTTACCTCGGACTGTGGTCTTCTCTTTTGCTTCACCGATTTGAACCTAGGGTCCAGGCTTAACCGATGCGTCGTTATCTCCGGTGGGATCCCTGTCATGTCTAAATGGGATCAAGCAAAACAATCTATGTTATCAATAAGAAATTAAATAAGCTTTTTCCTAAGTTCGGGGGTTAATCCCGTTCCCAGGTATACCTTTCGCTCGGGCAGGTACTCGATCAATATAACCTATTCCAGCTCTTTGACCGTTGATTTGGTGGCGTCAGAATCTTCGGGAACAATAAAACTTCGAGGGGTCAGAAAATCCTCCTCTTCTTCTTCTATCTTCTGCTTCCCCGATTCGGTCGAGGCTGGTGGATGTGATTGCTATTTGACTTCCTGTTTACTTTTGATGCTCGACCTTTCTGAAGTTAATAGTGTCAATATCGATGTTACCTCATCGACCGCAAATATTTCCTTTGCAGCATGCTGCTCCCCGTATATTATTTTTACACCACCTGACGTCGGAAATTTCATCATTTGGTGGAGAGTCGAAGGGACTGCCCTCATATTGTGGATCCAAGGCCTTCCGAGCAGGGCATTGTACCTTATGTCACCCTCGATTATGTGGAACTTGGTATCTTGAATGGTTCAAGCCACATTCACCGGCAGAATAATCTTCCCTTTAGTTGTTTCACTGGCTATATTGAAGTTGTTTAAGACTCGAGCTGCGGGCACGATTTGATTTTGTAGGCCGAGCTGCTCCACGACCCTCGATCGGATGATATTCGCCGAGCTACCTGGATCCACTAAAACATGCTTAACTTGAACTTTATTTAATAAGATAGAAATTACCAGAGCGTCATTGTGGGGCTGAGAAATGCCTTATGCTTATTCGTTGTTGAATGATAAAGTACCTTCGGGCATATAATCTCGGGTTCGTTTTTCCCTGATGATTGATACCTTAGTGCGTTTGAATATGGGTCCCTATGGATTGTCGACCCCACCGACGATCATATGAATGACGTGTTGGGGTTCCTTCTGTTCATTTTTCCCGTTGGCGTCCCTTTCTCTGAAATGATTCTTGTCTCGATCGCTGAGGAACTCTCAAAGGTGGCCCTCATTGAATAAATGGGCTACCTCCTCCCTTAATTGCTTGCAATCCTCGGTCTTGTGACCATGCGTGCCATGATACTGGCACATCAAACTTGGGTTTCTTTGGGAAGGATCAGTTTGTATGGGTTTGGGCTACCTAGTATCTCTAATCCTTCCGATTGTCGATACAATGCCTGATGCATCGATGCTAAAGTTATATTCCGGTAACCGAGGTGCCTCTGTGGGATCGACATACTTGTCAAAACCACTTTTGCTCATAAGTCCCCGAGAATTCTGTCCTCAATCACTTCTTCGATCGTTCCGGATGGAATTGCGTCCTGAACCATTGTTCCTTCGATCTGCGGTATATGATAGATATCGGTCCCTGTTCAACCTTGGCTCTCTGTCGACGTCCCTCTGGTTTTTAACTGCCGACCTGTTTAGATGTACTGAACCGGAAGAGGCTCCTAATTAGTCATCCCCGACCCTGATCTTCGACTGATATCGATTGTGCACATCTTCCCCAGTTACAGCTGGATACTCGATCAAATTTTGTTTCAAGTGACGTGATGCTATCGAACTCCGCTCGTTCAACCCTTGGGTGAAAGCTTGAACGGCCCAATCATCTATGACCGGTGGCAACTCCATGCGTTCTATTTGAAATCGGGACACAAACTCCCTCAGTATTTCATTATCCCTCTGTCTTACCTTGAAAAGATCTGATTTCCTCGTTGCGACATTTTATGGCCCCGACGTGTGCCTTTACGAAAGAATCTGCTAACATGGCAAATGAGTCGATGTAATTTGGTGGCAGGTTGTGATACCAAATCATTTCTCCCTTCGAAAGGGTCTCTCCGAATATTTTCAACAACACAAATTTGATTTCATCATCCTTTAAAATCGTTACCCTTGATGGCGCATGTATATGAAGTAACATGCTCGCTGGGATCGGTGGTCCCATTATATTTGGGTATGTCTCACATACGAAACTTCTTTAGAATAGGCTTCGGAGCCGCACTTGGAGGAAACGACTTTTGTACAAACTTCTTCGAATCCATCCCTCTCAAGATTGGCCGTGCCCCTGGTATCTGATCAACTCGAGAGTTGTATGTCTCCACTTTTTTATCGTTGGCTTTGATTCTCTTCTCCCCTGATTCAATTCTTTTGGTGAGCTCCTCGAGCATTTTCATTACCGCAGGAACGCTCTATGTTGATTTTGTAACTGAGCAATAACGGCTTGCTCAGCCTGAAGCATCTCGAATATCACTTGGAGACTAACTCATTCGTCTCCTCTGCCTTGTGTTCCTTGGCCACTAGATCGGCCTTCTCTGCTTACACTCCCATCGAAATCTACGCTTGGTCCGCGTTTAGAGCAACGTGCGAACTGACATCGACTGGGTTGGCAACTGATGCTCCCCCGAGATTAGCCTGTGGCACCTTGACTCCTGGAGAAATCACATTTTCGTTTTCATCGTGGAATCCGAGGCCATTGTCACCGTGTGTGGATGCGTTTTGTGAGTTTGACATGTTTTAACCTGAAAGCAAAGATACTCGACAAAAACAAGCGGAAAATAATGTGTTTTACCAGAATCAGTACTGAACAATCACTATTATCCTTAGCCCCACGGTGGGCGCCAAACTGTTTACCCTAAAAATCGAGTAACAATTAAACTAATATTGTGGTTTTAAGGATATGTGATTTAAACCAGTACCAATTGATAAATAACGAATTAAATAGATAAATTGGACAAAAATAAATCAAACCGGTCTGCAAACAATGCCTCGACCTCGATTCGAGATAGTCTCGAGGTTGGTGAATAAGAACAGTAGAGGATGGAACAAGCAGTGATGAACAATAAGTAAAACAAAGAAAGCAGCGTATGTGTATATTCTTATCAGTGAATGATCGCCCTCTACAAATGATTGGAACTCCTCTTTATATAGTAGAGGAAACCTAATTATGGTATGCCTCTAATTACAGAAGGAAATCGTATAAACAGCTAGTTAACCGCTTCTGATTTGGTCTGTTCCGAGATTCACGCCATGATCCTCGACTAATCACGGATATCCGTTTCGAGATTCACGCCGTGATCTTCGACCGGTTACTGATATCTCGTCATTCTGTTATTATGCTCCCCTCGAAGTCGATCATACTTGGTCTCGATTGTTGCTGGCCTCGGTCTCAACGTACACTTCGATCTCTAGGCTCGATGTCTCATCTTCGAGCTCGAGCCCGATCTATTACGAGGTTACCCTCGAGGCAACTCCCCTGCCAACGAAATCGGGTATGCCCGATTTCGACCATATACATTTTTATAAATAGTTTTTAAATATTTTGAATTGTTAACTATCGTAGATATAGTACTTTTATGTAGTTTTTAAAATATGTAAATACTGAAAAAAATTAAAAAATATATGTCCGATTTCCCACTAAAAATTAGTTAACTTGAACGACTTGGGATCCGCTCCAATAGATTTTGCTCTAGTATTATTCAATGATGGCTTGAGATCATGCCAACTCAGCTTAATGGAATCCAATGGTTGTAATTCGTTGTTCTAAAAAGAAAGTCAATTCCACTGTTTCCAACCTCTCCTCTGTTAATTCAAAGCTCAAAAACCTACACCTTACTCGCTGTCATTCTTATCGTCTTCTTCTTCACTTCTTACTTCTTCATGCCTCTATTACCCAATAATTTGAAACAGGTAATGTATAGGTCAAAATTTCTCTTCAGAATATTTAACAAAATATGTCATTAAAGAAAGTTATCGGTCGAGCTCATCCAAGACACAACGAAAACAATGGTCGAGGTTCCGACATGAGTCGTGATCAAGACATTGGCGGAGATCATAGTCATGACGTCAACAAGGGTCGAGGTTGGGATTGACTACCGATGATAAGACTTATAACGGTTAATTTGCGATATTAAAAGAGAATAATCACTAAATATTTCTTATATTTATACTGTTAGGGATTCCTAAGAAAATAATTTTCATACATGTAGAAAGAAGGGACAATGATAGAAACATGTATTATTCATTTTCTTTCTGATAAGAACACTATGGAGATTTCTCATGATGGTTGAAGAGTAACGTCTTGGAAAGAGAAAAAAATGATTTTGCTTTTTAAAACAATGGAATTACGTTCGTTGATTTTTATTAAGCTGGGTTGGCATGTTCTCAAGCCATCATTGAACAATACCGGAGCAAACTCTATTGGAGTAGATCCCAACCCAACTTGAACCTCCTATTGCAAAAAGGTTCAAACAAATAAAGAGTAATCCTTGAAAAAATATATTAACTATTGAGATATGTTCAAAGAAGTTTTCCACAACATTCGAATAGATTGTAATAGTAACGCTAGACCGATAAAAGTGTGTCACAAAAAATATTTAACTAAATTCAGTTTTTCAGATTTGCAGTTTAGATAAAACTCGATAGTTTTGAATATAGTATTAGATTATGAAACGACAATAATTTTCATAAGATATTCAAAAGAATATACTCTTTAATTCACATGAAATACAAATATGATATACAATTATAAAAGCACGATCTCCACAGCATAATTTTGATTGACATTTTTACCTGTAAAAACTAAATTTTATATTAAACAAAGTTATCGTTTAATTATTTTTAATATTTAGGACTTTGATATCCACTAAAATTTACAATTCAAAATTAGATGTTGAATTCTATTTTTGCGATAGTAATTTATTTTCCTTAATATATCAGACAATTCATATAGTATTTCTTATTATTAAAGAAATAGTATAATTTATACTTTGTTCGTGAGAAATAAAAAAAATCTTCTATTAGTTAAGTGACCATATTTGTTTATTTTCGAATCAACGTGAAAATATTAAAGAAGAAGAGTGGGCTTGAAATAATTTTACAGGAAAAAAATAAATTCAGAAAAGCTCTTAAATCGTGAAATGCTATATGTTCTTGCATTAACTGAAAAGGAGGCATAGTAATTTGCGAAGTTGAGATGATAAAGTTATAGAATCAGAACTAGGTTTAAGTTAAATATATGAAATAATGATCGATGAATTCTATGGAATAAAATTCTAAGTTGGATAAAATTCTAATTACAAATAAAGTTTATTTTTACAAAACTCAAAGTTATCGCATGATAAAAAAGGAAAAAGAAGAAGAGAATAAGTGGGAAACTCCTTTTTCAATAAACTCCTTTTTCAATTAATATATCCCTGACAAACATGATTGTCATTGGTTTAAAAAGGAAAAAAAGAATAGAAAGCTTAACATTTAATATATCCCTATTAAGTGAAGTCCAAATTACCGTAGGTTCAAAAGGAAGAAAAAAAGAAAAAGATATAATGAGTAGGAAACTATTATTTAATATCACTAGCCTCATGGTAGGCGCGTTGCATGTGTGCCCAGTTTCTATGAATATAAAATTTTAAAAGATCATATAATTATTATATTAAAAATTATGTTTGAGTTAAGTATTACTTAAAAGTTAAACAATAAAATGCAAGTTTTTAAAATTAATAATTGTTGATCACATTTAGCTAATTAAATAAAGGAAAAAACTATGTAAATGTTACTAATCATCTCTATCGATATACCTAATTAATATAAATCACTATTGCAAAAGTAGAATCCAAAAAGTACATTTAGATTAATTTACTCTTTTTTAGTTTTGGAGTGAGCTTTTTCTCTCTCCAAGCTTATAAGCATGCATCCAAATTTTACGTCCCATTGTATTCGGAAGTTGAATGACAGAAATTGAATTGCTTACTATTGATGAGTTCGAAAGGATATGTATGTTAATATTATTTTAGAAGGAGTCAAAATATGGAATACATGTTAAAAATCAGAATTAAAATTCTTTTTTTCATCAATTTTCCGTTGATGTTTAGCTTTCATATGTGTCTATAGTCAGTTCTCATTTTATTAAAGGTAAGTCACGTTTGATTAAAAATATTTTAATGGTTTATAATCTCTAAAATACTTTTGTAAGAAAAACAAAATAATTTGTTAAATAAGAAACTTGAGTATTTTAGTTTTTCATTTCTATTGTGAATTTATATATTTGGATTTAAGAAATTGAAAACGTTGAGAAGAGATTTTTATTATTTCAGCAGAGTGACTTAGATAAAATAATTGCACATCTACTATTTGCATTTGAGATAATAACTCTAACGATTTAATAAAGCACGTGTATTTTTAAATTGCTAATTATACAATTAAAGTTATATTTCAGAAGAAATTTGGAAAAACGATAAGTATAAATTCCTTACTTAACTTTTATGTTATAATTGTCAAAATATTTCAAAATATGTTATATAAGGAGTTTGCTACTTATTAGCACATTATGGTTTTATATTAGATGGATATTGCTTATTACATAGGAATTCTGAGTTGTGATTGAAAATTCTTTGTAATTGTTTGTTGTTGTCTAGTTATTTTGGAGTTGTAGGAGTTTTACTTTACATGAGTATGGGGAATATCCAGCTCTTTGTCAATTTATTTTTATTTTTTGTATATAATGTTTACTTGGTAATAAAATATCTATAATTACCAAAAAATAAAATAAGTATACACAACAAATCATCCAAGAATAATTACAACATTTTTCAAATAATTTTCAATTTTATTAGGAATACATAATAAATACTATTCAAATTAAATTCGCCTATCAAAAAGTTTATAGTGTTGACAAGGATAAAATCTTTTAGAAAGTTTTAAACACATCTCCAATATGTATGAATTTTGTTTGGAAGGTTAAATTTCAAGAACAACAAATCCTCATTTTTTTTCTCATAAATACTTTTTGGCTTTGTAGATATTTTTGTGCCGAAGGATATAGAAGAAGAAGAATTAATATGCACATAGTTGTAGAGATAAATTGAGAGAGGACATTAAAAATAGAAAAACGTACCAATAGTGGTTTGGAATTGTCGCTTCTTAGTTTTTGTCTATAGTTTGATTAGTACACCTTATTTTTAATAGTAAAATCTAACCGGTTTTGATGGCCTAAATATTAGAGCCTAATTACTATATAGTTTAAATAAGAAAAATTTTAACAACTAAAACTTTAGTTGATCTTAAAATCCTAAATATTCAAAACAATTATTAAATCACTATTTTGTCTAGGAGAATTAGGCAAAATCTTATTAACTACAAAAAAATCTCCTAAACTTATAAAAGGAAAATTTTAATAATCCAAAATATAAATGGAATTGCACGACAAACTTTCTGTCGCGATCCAAAATTCTCACCTTGGGGACCGTGATGGAGCCTAACATTTCACTTGCTAGGCAAGCCAACGTTAGAATAATATTAGCCATTTTTAAATAATTTTAAATTAATTAATAACAAAGAAACAAATGCGGAAGTAAGGTCTGAAATGTAGTGAATAATCCATAATAATAGCGATGTCTAAATACCATCCAAGAATTTGGTGTCACAAGTGCACGAGCTACTAGAATAATACAAATAAAGGTCTGAATGAAAATAAAGTTGTCTGAAAGAAATACACAGCTATGATAAAGTGGAAGGCGATTTCAGAACTGCGAACGCCATGCAGTTATACCTCAAGTCTCCTGCGAATAGCTGAATCTGAGCAAATCTACTCTACGCCGCTGGGACCAACTCCAGTATCTGCACAAGAAGTGCAGAGTGTAGTATGAGTACAACTGACCCCATGTACCCAGTAAGTGCCGAGCCTAACCTCGATGAAGTAATGACGAGGCTAAGGCAGGTCACATACATTAACCTGTATGCAATAACAATAATAACAACAATAATAGAAATAAAATAAGTGTCTCTTTTCAACAATTAAAGCCAACTCGGCAGTCATAACCAATTATTATTTCAATCAGTTTCCGTTGCGGCGTACAACCCGATCCCACAGTATATTCATATTCAATTCTGTTGCGGCGTGCAACCCGCTCCTCCAATATTGTCCATCACATAAACTCCTTATATATGTAGATATGTTCGTCCAAATTTTGGTCTTATGCGTACTAATTTGGAACTTTAGTCTATTATGAAATTTTCCAACTTAGCTTAGACTTAGGACTTTCCTTAGATCCCATATCACTTATAATATACCTCGTACACTTATTATCATATCCAATAGGTGTCCATCATGTTAATAGTCCTCGAATGAGAAGTAGAGTCCGCCCCCCAAACACATAACATAACTTATCTCTTCTTTCGCACATTTCAATTTCCCGAATTTTACTAACTCTCAAAATTTTCAAAAATTTCGCGAGAGTGTCCTTTGTAACTGGACCTATCCACCTGCTAGAGAATCCCAGAAACCAATCCTAACAACACATACATAATCCAATCAACGTAACATAACATGAAAATAATACTAACAGTGGCATCATAAGCAATATATTTCTAGAAAATGAACGACATTAACTGTGATGACCCAAAAGGTCATCTAATGTTTTATAACTCAATTCTGCGCTCTTAAGCCCTAAAAGATCTTATTTTTACCCTCCTCAATTTGCGTGCGCAGACCGAGCGTGTTTTCGAAAAGCTTTATTTTAAAAATTGATGAAAATAAGAATTTTTGCCTTAAAAGTTGATTTTAGTTGATTTCGGTCAATATTTTTGGTAAACGGGTCTGAATCCGTATTTTGATAATCCCGATGGGTCCGTACCGAATATGGGACCTGGGCGTATATCCGAAATCGAATTCGGAGGTCCCTAGCTCGAGTTTTGAATTTTTGATGAAAATTAAAAGTTTGAAAATTAATTATTTTTAAGAATTGGTTGATATTTGGCCTTGTTGATACCGGGTTCGTATTTTAGTTTCGGAACCCGGTACAGGTCCAATATAATATTTATGACTTATCTGTGAAATTTGGTGAGAAACAGAGTTGGTTTGACGTGATTCGGACGTCCGGTGGTGAAGATAGAAATTTTAAAGTGTTCTTGAGAATTCTATTTGATTTGGTGCTAAATTCGTAGTTCCAGGTATTATTTTGGCGATTTAATCGCGCGAGCAAGTTCGTATGATATTTTTAAGCTTGCGTGCATGTTTGGTTTGGAGCCCCGATGGCTCGGGTGAGTTTCGGATAGGCTACGGGTTGTTTTGGACTTGGAAAAATCTGGTATTTTGCTGCAGCAGGTGTTCTGGCATGTCCTTCTTCGCGTTCGCGAAGGTACTCTCGCTGTGATGACCCAAAATACCATCTTTAAATTTAATAATTAATTATGTGTTCTAAGACCTCAAAAAGTACTATTTATCATTTTTCGACTTGCGTGCGCAGTCCGTAAAAATTTTCAGAAAGTTAAACAATTCATTATTTGGACATTCGTACAGAAAGTTATGATGGATTGAATGAAGGCTAGTAGAGCAGTTTCGCCAGAAATTTCTGATGTGTGGAGCCGATTTTGGAAGCTTATATCTTGAAATTCATAAGGAATCAGAAAATTTTCAAAACATGAAAGTTTTATTAGTTTGATTCTAGTTTTCAGAAAGTTAAACCATTCATTATTTGGATATTCGTACAGAAAGTTATGATGGATTGAATGAAGGCTGGTAGAGTAGTTTCGCCAGAAATTTCTGATGTGTGGAGCCGACTTTGGAAGCTTATATCTCGAAATTCATAAGGAATCGAAAATTTTTCAAAACATGAAAGTTGTAGTCGTTTGATTCTAGTTTTCAGAAAGTTAAACTATTCATCATTTCGATATTTGTACATAAAGTTATGATCGATTGAAGGAAGGATGGTAGAGCAGTTTCTGGTGGACTTTTAGTGACGAAAAATGGACTTTTAGTGACGGATTGGCAGAAACTTAAGGACAAAAAATGGTCATTTCATTCATTTCGTTTTGGATTTTCGGAGCACGGTTCTTGGGCAATTTTTGGGCGATTTTTACGGGAAAACATTGGGGTAAGTATTCGTTATCCTATATTGATTATATTTCATGATTCCATACTCATTTACATCATGAATCCGTGAATTTATGGAAGAAAAATCAAGTTTTTTGCAAAATCTTCTAAAAACGAAAATTTAAGATTTGGAGGTCGAGTTGTTATCGGAATTTGGTAAAATTAGTATGGATGGACTCGTAATTGAATGGGTTGTCGAATTTTGTAAGTTTTGCCGAATTCCAAGATGTGGGATTTTGAGCTAATTTCAGATTTTATTGAAAAATATAATAGTTTCTTATGAAATTGATTACTATAATTTTTGTTGACTGTATCGAATTAATTATGACTAGATACGAGTCGATCGGAGTCGAAAAAATCGAGGAAAAAGCATAATACTTGGTTAAATTGGAGCAAGTCGAGGTAAGTGACTCGTCTAACCTTGTGTATGGGAAATTCTCCTAAGATTGATAATTATAATGTTTGGAAAATCGTGTACACGAGGTGACGAGTATGTACACGGGCTAAATGTGAAAGATTATGTTTTAAATTGTGTAGATCATTGTTGCGCATTAATTAAATTATTTTATTTTGTTATATTCTTCATTATTGATTTAATGTTTATATTTTTAAATTTGCTTGACCTTTTCCTACTAATTGTTTTATCTGTTTAGTTGGAACTTGGTTTCTTTTATTCTGTGTATTATTTGAAGGTTGATTTTATTTAAATTAAATATTATTAATATGAAGTATTTGACATTTTTAAACTTGATATTGAAGCAACGTATTAAAGATTTTGAAATATTATTTTCCTGAATTATTTACTCTTGAATATTTTTGAAAGATTTTCGTACTCATTATGATGGAGCAGTGAGCTCTTAATTGTGGAAAAATATTATTGTTGAATTATTTTGACATGAGCCGTGAGCTCTTTATTGTGGAAAAATATTATTGATGATTTATTTTGGCATGAGCCGTGAGCTATTTATTGTAAAAAAATATTATTGTTGAATTATTTTGGCAAGTTAAATTATTTGAGCACTTGAGGTGCAAATTATGATATATTGTGATATTGATACGCATGCGGTGGTATAAGGTCTGGGTATTGAAACGCATGCGGTGAGATAAGGGTGGCTTGATACGCGTGGCTAGTAGGGGAAACTACTAGAAGTCATGCGGTGTGATAAGGATGGCTAAAACGCAGGATGCTATTTCGGAAAAAATATTTTCTTTCAAATAAATTGTGAAGGCTCCCGCGTTGAGATAAGGAAATGAGATGTTGTGAATTTATTTATGATTTGGGACTACGAGGCGGTACCTCGGGAGAGCCCTTGTTGATATTGATTTATGGCCGTAGTTGCCTTTGATTATTGTTGTGATTTTCTTAAAGTTGAAAAGAATTCTGTTTTTGTTTTCACGAGGTATTTATTTGCCATTATTTGATGTAATTAAATGTGACATACTACTTGATTCATTTCCATTGTCATTTTATCTTATAATATTATTTAAACATTTTACCATGCCATTATTTATTCTCCAGTAGGGCCTGACCTGACGTCGTCACTACTCTACTGAGGTTAGGCTTGGCACTTACTCGGTACCGCTGTGGTGTACTCATACTACGCTTCTGCATATTTATTTGTGCAGATCCAGGTACATCTTATCAGACCACACATCAGTAAACTAGCTGTACGAGGAGACTTCGAGGTATATCTGCCAGTGTCCGCAGACTCCGGAGTCCCCTTCTATCTTACTATGTTGTCTTCCTTATTTGCTTTAGACTCTGATGTATAGAGATATAGAGAATAAATTCTTAGAAGCTTGTGACTTATTTCTACCAGGTTTTGGGAGTTGAAATTGTTTGACTTGTAGTTTATTTAATTCAGATATTTATTATTATTCTGAATTGATAGGCTTACCTAGTCTTAGAGACTAGGTGCCATCACGACATCCTACGGAGGGAATTTGGGGTCGTGACACTCGCGAACGCGAAGAGTAAACTGGTCAGGCTGGAATTTTCTTCTTCATGAAAGCGAAGGCTTGGTCGCGAACGCGAAGAGTAAACTGGTCAGGCTGGAATTTTCTTCTTCACGAAAGCGAAGGCTTGGTCGCGAACGCGAAGCGATGGGGGCGTTGCCCTTCGCAAACGCGACCAGCTCATCGCGAACGCGTAGTGTTAGGCACACTTGGGGGAGAGTTAGTGATCCTTCATCGCGAACGTAAGCATGGTTTCGCGAACGCGAAGGCCCGGGGGAATAGCCTTCACGAACGCGAAAGAGGTCTCGCGAACGCGAAGGCTTGACAATTCTGCTCTTCGCGAACGCGACAGTGTCCTCGCGAACGCGAAGAATACTGTCGCCCAGCACTTAAAATAGAATCAAAATGGGATTTAAGCCATAAATTCTTTTTCTCATAAACCAAACGGGCTAGAGGCGATTTTCAAGGGGTATTTTCTTCCCCAAAGTATTGGTAAGTAATTCTAAACCATTTTCTTTCAATTACCCATTTCATTTCATAAAACTTCAACCTAAAATCTAGAGTTTTCATGGTAGAATTAGGGATTTGGGTAGAAACTAGGAATTTTTGAAATTTGAGGATTTAGACCTCAAATTGAGGTCGGATTCCAAGACCAATTATATATCCGGGCTTGGGGGTGAATAGGTAAATGGATTTTGGTCCGAACCTCGAGTTTTGACCAAGCAGACCCGAGGTCGATTTTTGACTTTTTGGAGGAAAATTTGGGAAATCTAAATTTATGCAATGTAATTAATTACTTTATTTGATATTATCGAGTCATTTTTGAATAGATACGAGTGGTTTGGAGGTGGATTCTAGAGGAAAAGCTATAATTGAGTATTAAGTGGCCTTCGGAGCGAGGTAAGTGTTGTGTCTAACTTTGACTTGAGGGAATTAGGAACCTCAGACTATTTGTTATGTGAAATTCATATGAGCGGCGTATATGTGAGGTGACGAGTACTTATGCGCCGCCAATTTACCTGTTTTCTATGTTTCTCCCGTTTTTCTTATGTTGTCTTTTTTTTATGACTAATTGCTACGTGTTTATACTAGTGTTGTTAAATTGATCGTTCTTATCATGTTTACGGATTTTCTAGTGATAATTGAGTATTTATTTCAAAGTTGAGATTGATATTGTGGAACCAAATGTTGAAGTAAGGCTTGTACTTATTATTCTATCTCCCTGTTGTTATTTATGCATTGCATTATGGTAAGGGAGAGTGTTAATGCACGAAGGGTGATGCCGTGCCATATTGTGAGTGTAAAAGTACGAAGGGTGATGACGTGCCATATTGTGATAGTAAAAGCACGAAGGGTGATGCCGTGCCATATTGTGAGTGTTAATGCACGAAGGGTGATGTCGTGCCATGAATATGAGAGTTAATGCACGAAGGGTGATGTCGTGCCGTTTTTATTAATTTTATGGTGAGATTGAGAGTAAAAGCACGAAGGGTGATGCCGTGTATTTTTCCTTTACTGTATTCGTTGTTTATGTTGATTCATAGTATATTGGTTGTTCCAGTTATCATTCTGCTGTAGTTCCTTATCTCATATCTCCCCCATCATGTTTCCCCCTCCCGATATTTCCTGTCTAACTCTCCATTACTGTTATTTGTATATACACTGTTAAATTATACAAGTTGATTTGTAGGTGCCTTGCCTTAGCCTTGTCACTACTTCATCGAGGTTAGGCTCGACACTTACCAGTACATGGGGTCGGTTTACTGATACTGCATTCTACACTTTCTATGCAGATTTTGGTGCCGGTTCGGGCTGATCGAGATTTTTGCTATTGGACCGCTATCCGGAGACTCAAGGTAGATCTGTTGGCGTTCACAGACCTTGAAGTCCCCGTCTATCTTTTCTGTTCTACTGTTTCTTTCATTCAAACAGTTGTATTTCTTTCAGACTATTACTTGTAGTGAATTCTAGAATACTCGTGAATTGTGACTCCAGATCCAGGTGGTAGTAATTAATGTAATTTTTATATTATTATGCACTCATTCTATTTCACCTTAGCTAATTGTCGTTATTTACTGAATGGAATAAGAATTGGTTTAATGATTATCTAACATTGGCTTGCCTAGTAAGTGAAATATTAGGCTCCATCACGGTCCCGATTGTGGGAATTTCGGGTCGTGACAAGTTGATATCAGGTCACTAGGTTGCCTAGGTCTCACGATTCACGAGCAAGCTTAGTAGAGTCTGGAGGATCGGTACAGAGATGTCTGTGCTTATCTTCCAGGGGCTATGAAGTTTAGGAACAAATTTCACTTCTATTCTTCTCTGTCGTGCGATCTTGTTTTCTCAATACTGATTGAACTCTTCTACTCTTATTCTCTCGCAGATGGCGAGAATACATACCACTTCCTCAGTTGAGCAGCAGCCAGAGCCCCCAGTGGTAGCTCCTACGCGGGGAAGATGTCGAGGCCGAGGCCGAGGTAGGGGCAGGGCTCAGCCCAGAGCCCGAGCAGCAGCCCCAGCAGTGGAGTCTCAGATAGAGCTTGACGAGGAGGTCCCAGCCTAGACTATTCCTGCCGGGACAGCTCAGGTTCCGGAGGGGTTCATTGCCACCCCAGTACTTCAGGACGCTTTGGTCTGTTTGGTGGGCCTTATGGAGAGTGTTGCCCAGACTGGTGCATTATCCATGGCACCAGCCATCTCTCAGGCTGGAGGAGGGCCCCAAACTTCCACTACTCCCGCTTTGGAGCAGATAGCTCCCAGTATCAGGCTCCAACAGCTCATCCAGTCGGAGTAGTTCAGCCGGTTATTGTGCCACAGACTGGTGATGGGTTAGCTATGTCTTCTGAGGCTTTGTGGAGATTGGACAGGTTTACCAAGCTCTTCCCAGTTCATTTCAATGGTGCTACTTCAGAGGATCCCCAGGAATATCTTGACAGCTGTCACGAGGTTCTACCAAACATGGGTATAGTGGAGACCAATGGGGTCAATTTTGCTGCCTTCCAGATGACTGGTTCTGCCAAGAAATGGTGGAGAGACTATTTGTTGACCAGACCGGCTGGGTCGCCTGCTCTTACTTGGGACCAGTTCTCCCAGCTCTTCCTAGAGAAGTTTCTGCCTATCACATTGATAGAGGAGCGTCGCCGTCAATTTGAGCGTCTCCAGCAGGGCAGTATGACTGTTACTCAGTATGAAACCCATTTTGTGGATTTGTCCCGTCATGCTATTTTTCTGCTTCCCACCGAGAGAGAGAGAGAGAGAGAGTATTACTTGTAATGAATTCTAGAATGCTCGTGAATTGTGACTCCAGATCCGGGTGGTAATAATTAATGTAGTTTTTATATTATTCCGCACTCATTATATTTCACCTTAGCTAATTGTCGTTATTTACTGAATGGAATAAGAATTGGTTTAATAATTCTCTAACGTTGGCTTGCCTAGCAAGTGAAATATTAGGCGCCATCACGGTTCTGACAGTGAAAATTCCGGGTCGTGACATTAACATCAACTATTCAGGTGATACGTAACTCATAGCAGGTAAGCTCACAACATATTCATAAAACACAGAAATGAATGTTTAAATTAAAGATGACATTTTTGGGTCATCACACTTTCCTAGTATAGGCAAAATTTTATTAACTACAAAAAGAAGTCTCCTAAACCTAAGAAGGAGAATGGAGAAATTTAGTACTCCAAAGTATAAATGAAACTAGTTAATATGTTCGTGCTTCGCGCAATCATAAGAGATAGGAATAACATATTTGATATAATATTTTTTACAAATTTAATTGGCATAAAGAAGATAAAAATTTGATATATTATATGTGTGTATACAAAAAAATAATTCTATAGATTAATCAGATTTCAAATATACATATTTTCTTAATCAATTAATTCTTTGATCTTTTTAAAACAAGTTGAAGAAACTTTGATTGCCTTACTCCTATGAGAATTACGATATACTTCCCTTCCAATCTTTATCTTCTTTTTTTGGTATAAGGTTTATATTAAAATTGATATTTTTTCTTCCATGTAAGTGTTTATTTATCATAATTATGAATTAGTTTCAGCACTTAGGTAGTGTTGTGTATCATACATATTACATCATTCTAATGCAAAGATAAATTTGGGAATCTTCTTAGAATAAAGAAGTTAAAATATTATGTCACATGTGCGAGTCGAAGCCAAACTTGAATGTCATGCCAAAATATAAAACAAAGAATTGAAAATTTTACCCAAAAAAAAGTGAAAAAGAGGAACAAAGAATAGTCACTTCTGTGACGGCTAAATGACCTTTACTTTCTCAAACAACCTAATTTCTTCTTCTCTTTTACTATTGGTACTGCTTATGGATGTTAAAAACTGCCAAAGTTCCAAAAAAAATTCCCTGAACTCTTTATCCAAAAAGGCTTGCAGGTAAGTTGACATTACTTTACCATTGACAATTAGGATCAAGAAGATCACCAAAGGCTCCACGAAAGTCGTGATCTGCTTCTCACCGGCTTCTTCTTCATTATACAGACCAAAATAAATGAATCATCGTGGCACCTAAAAAATTTCAATAAATTTATTAATAAACTATTCCCAAATCAACCTTAAAATCCACAGCCATTTGCTTCTCCAATTCATTCAAAACATAGATCTGCTTCATTTTAAAGGCTCAAATAAATTGTAGTTTATATCCACCTCGTACTTTGATCTCTTCACAATCCTTTATATCTTCAGACCGTGCCACACTTATCCATAAATTGCCCATTTTCCCATATTTTTTTTATCTCCTTTTCTCATTTAAAACCTCTAGAAGCAACAAACTCCCGTAAAAACCCAATTAAAATTCTAATACTCCAAGATACAACTTCTCCTAAAATTCAAATAAAAAATTTAGATGTAAATCTCATGATAAAAAAGATCGCAACTATAAGAAACTGTAGAATACGATGCAACATTATGTGGTACAATTGATTGCTTAACAGTTCTATTGTAAATTGATAATTATTTATTTATAAATCAGTAGTAATTTTTTTAAGCCTTCTTAACTCAACTTATTAAGGATTGATCCTATCTCTGTACATAATTTATTGATGGGTGAATAAAAGGAAGAAAGCAAACTACCATCCAAATCCATGAGTACCAAATTAGGAAAAACAAAGAATAAAAGATACCAACGATTGTAGCGACACTGAACAAAAGGCTATATAGCAACAGATGCATGCAATAACAGATAAAGAGATGAGCGAATTTAGCAAAAGTACTAAATCAATATGACAGAAATAGTGCTAGAGTTAGTAAGAGAAAAAAAGAAAAATACAAGCTAGAAGAAGATGCTCACCAAAATATGCATGGTTTATTGCAATGAGTCATTATAAGTGGTTAGGTAAGAAACGGTTCCTTTACTTAGAGCATCTCTAACCTTTACCCCCATTTTGGTCCCCAAAATGAGGATTTTCCCATTTTGGGGACAACTTACTCCAACCATTCCCCCATTTTCCCCCCAAAAGAGAATATTCTTTTTATATACTTCTCTCTCTTCTATATTATATTATTATCTTTCATTTCAATTTTATTTTTTAATTTCCATTAAACAAATTCCATCTTTTATTTTCATTAATTTGTAATTTCCATTAAAACAATTTCATAAAATTTTAAATAATATAATTTGTAAGCAATTATTATAGATTAACTAATAATTCAAATAAAAGTGAAATCATTGCGATACAAGATTAATTAAATACATATTACATAACGATAGAATTCATTCAAAATACTACACAAATATTCAACTTCAACCTCTAGTATTCTCCCATAAATGATCTATTAATGCATAACGAAGTACAAAATGAGCATCTTTGTCCTTAATTCTTCTATGTCGAGCTAAAAATTCTTGAAATCGTTGATTTTCATCTACTGACATTTCTACTGTTGGAGGTGGACCTTCCAAATCATCTTGAATTGGTGCATTAAGATCACACTCATTCTCGATTATCATGTTGTGCAGTATAATACATGTAGTCATTATATCATGTAGCAACATCAAATATTTTATATTTGCACCTTTCATTTTTTGTGATGGTTATATCTTTTTCATACAATTATAACTCATAATAAAATTAACTACCAATTTTACATCAAAAAAAAGTCAGCTAAATAATTAATTTTTCAAAATTATACGTCAAAGTTAAGATGAAAAATTAATTAGGTAAATATATTATATAAACATAATTAAGTATATATAAAAAGATAAATTAAAATATTAAATAATAAAAATAATAATATTTTAATGGGAAATAGTAAATGGGGAGATGAATAGTGTCTTTTGGGGACAAAAATAGGGGAGGGTTGGAGTGAAATTTCCCCATTTTTGTCCCCCAAAATGGGAAAATCCCCATTTTGGGGACAACGTTGGAGTTGCTCTTAGTGATGACTTTTAGGTTTTTCTTTTTGGTCGGATGTCTCCAAAGAGACATGTCTTTTGGACTGTTAGCATAAATTGAAAATGAAAAGAATGAGTGAGGAAAATGTTAAAAAGGATAAAAAAGATAATTAGGTTCCTTGACCTATTAGAGATGCCAAGTCACCTTCTCCGTCCCTCAATTATATATATATATATTAGAAAGACACTTTCCTAGCGTGTAGGGAACGTTTAGGCAAAATTGTATTAACAACAAATGACTATTCCTAAATTGTAGGGAAATTAGTTAAATAATTATACTTAAATATTAATGAAATAATCAAATTACTATATTGTCCAATATTACGTACATATTTTAAAGGGTAAAAAGGGGGAACGACATTTCGCTAAGGGCCTTCGTGCTTTTAATATAGTACGAGTATCTATTAACGTGCGTTGCATGTTAATAATAACACGTGATGTAATGACCCGACCGTTCGTTTTGAGTATTACAATCATGTTTCCACACTTACAACTCGATTTATGCTTTACTGTTATTATGTGATTCGCCGGGGTGATTGGTTCGGGTCCGGTGAGGTTTTGGAATGAATTAGAACACTTAGTTCCAAGGTAAAGGTGGCATGTGGGCCCGTGCCCGGTCCTAAGTGGGTCGGTCCTAAGTGGGCCGGTCCTAAGCGGTCGCGGGCTTCGCAGGCTTCTTGTTAGAACCGTTCTGGGACCGGGACCACGAACTAACAGTCCCGTGTTAAGTGGACCGGTCCCGGGCCAAAGCGGGCCCAAACGATACTAAGCGGGCCCAAGCGGGCCCACAGATACTTTATATTTTATAAATTATTTTTATACAAGTTAGAGAAAAAAAATAGTAATAAAAATATCTAAGGCAATTCCTAGTAAATTATATTATAGAATTGTCACCTAAATTTTTTAATTCAAATTTAAAGACAAAAATATTGTAAAGAGATATTCAAAGCAATGCGTTATAATATATATATATATATATATATATACACACACATATATATTCGATTTACTATATATACATCTTAAGATTTATACATTAATATTTGATTTATATACTATATATACATCTTAAGATATATATATATATATATATATATATATATATATATATATATATATATATATATATATATATATATATACTATATATACATCTTACTATATTAAGATGTATATATAGTATATCGTAAGATGTATACTATCGAATATGGCTTATATACTATGTATATAGTAAGATGTATATATATATATATATATATATATATATATATATATAGAGAGAGAGTATAGTATAGTATATACTATATGTATAGCTTAAGATATATAAAAAAACAAAAATATTGTAAAGAGATATTCAAAGCAATGCGTTATATTTTTATTATAGCATTAAAAAATCATGGCAATATCTTTCTTAGTCTTCCTCCCTCCTATGGAATGAGCACAACAAGGTGCTAATATCACCATTGAGAAGAAAAAGAAACTAATCAAGATGTGCCAAAATACAAGTTACATATTAATTTACATGGTATCTCTTACAAAATTCATAAATCCTTCAAGGTCTAGAGGAATTCCCGTTGGTGGTGGCGGAAATGAAGCTTGGTCATCACCGCTTCCAGCGAAGCATCATCCTCCGCAAGTTCAGCTAGCATTTCTTCGTAAGCTTCGTCTACCTCTAGTTGTGATTCCGCAAGTCCAAAATTTCTTCTTTCCGAACGGATCCAATCTCTGAAAAGTACTGATTTTTCCAAGCTCTCCCTCATAGACGATCTATAATCACCGAGTTGAAGTTTTGCTTGACTAAAAGCGCTCTCTGATGCCACTGTTGAAGCTTGAATAGTGAAAATGTCTCGGGCCATCCTTGAAAGAATCGGAAAGTGTTTTTCTTTGTCCTTCCACCATTCCAAAATATTAAAGGAGCCGCCGGGATTCACTTCCTCAATTCCCTGTGACAAATAAACTTCAAGCTCATTTATTTGTGAAAAATTACTAGTACTAGAACCTTGAACCCTGCCCAAGCATTAGGTGCTCTTACTCCCACAGTTCTTTTAAATGATTGAGAACTAGAAGAAGAAGGAGTTGGAACATTTGGTCTAGCATGATCTAATGCAACTTGATAAGCATTATAAATAGTTTGAACATTTATTTTAATTGAGGCTATTGCATCCGAAAGTTTAGACAACTCCTCATCTTCAAGTGCTAAACCATTATAAACAGTTTCATACTAAAATTGAGGACCTCCTAATTTTATAGTAGGATTTAACAATGCAGCAACACCATAAATAGGGGAAATAGGGAAAAATATTTTTTAAATTTTTTTCTCATAGAATCAATAGCAAGTTGATAAATTTCCCACCCTCTGAAAAATGATCAAACAAATTTGCAAGTTCTGCAATATAAACTAAACAGTTAGAAATAATAGGATAATATTGCCCAGAAAATTCATTTGTAGCACTATGAAATTTTTCTAAAAAATCTACAAGCATTTTAACATTATCTCAATCCGCATTTGTAAGGTGCTCATCATCATCACTTACATGAGCATTAAACGTTGAGTTTATGAGGTTTCTATATTCATATGCAACAACTAGTTGGACAAGGTTTAGGAACCTTTCTTTCTCTTAGGCCAAATTCATCGCATCTTTTAAAATATTCTCTAAGTCTACTTCTACGGTTTGAATAAAAAAGCCAATTAAGAGCCATTTTAACCTTTTCAATTTCAACATTTAAAATTCACATACCATCACCCACAATAAAATAGTAAATATGACAAATACATCTAACACGAAAAATGTTACTAAATGCAGGACTTAGTGTAGTGGTAAGCAAGGCTACATCATTTGTGTTACTAGTAGCATTATCCATTGAAACTGACATTATTTTATCACTAATGCAAAAATATCTATAAATATCTGTAATCGTGCTAGAAATAAACTGCCCTGTGTGACACGAATTAATTATTCTATAAGCAATAATGCGCTTTTGCATTATCCAATCCTCATCAATCCAATGACTGGTAACAGTAAGGTAATCACAGTCATTACCACTTCTACTAATATCAATTGTAATAGCAACACGATAATTTATATGAGTAAATAAATAGCGCAAATATTGTTCATATTCATGTTTATATTTATAAATATCACTCTACGGTTGTGCGAGGAAAACCTTTATAAGTAGGATTATAAACTTTTCTAATATAATACACAAAGTGAGGGTTAGAAGAAAAACTATAGTGTAAGCGCATAACAATAACCATTTTTGCCAATTCTTCCCGATCCTTTTTTGGATCATAATATAAAATACCACCGGTAACAGTATTAATTCCCGGTTGAAATTGATTTGACCCCGGTACTAAGGTCAGCCTGACTAGGTGCACTTGTCCCCTCGGCCAAAACTTTCATACGAAAATATCTAGCTTTATCTTGAGGGTGTAGTAATATGTGTCTAGTCAAACTTCCCGTCCCCCCCCCCCCCCCGACTTCCAACATATTTAAAAACTAACTCTTTGCGACAAGTTTTACACTTAGCCCTATTTTTTTCTCTTAGTTGAGTAAAAAATGGTCAAACAAGAGATGTTTCTGCCCGTTTAGAAGGTTGTCTAGAAAAAGTAGGGGCAGTAACAGGAGGGTCAGACAGGGGATCATTTGGATTATTATTAGTTGGGTTAACTTCAGGAGCAGGACTAGTGGGTGTATCGTCATCCGGTTGCGTTTCATCAAAATCTATTTCTTCATCATCATTTTCATCAATAGTTGGATTACCATAAAGAGCATTCATATATTCATGGTTTAATTGTTCACCGGGTGCAATATTATGGCAAAATTGACTCTCGATAAATTGTAATAAACTATTATCGCTATCAAGAATAGGAGGTGTAGGACGGGTAACAAGTTTGGGCCGGGGAGCCGGGGGAAGTGGAGGAGGAACAGATTGGCCACTAGATTCACCACTCTTGGATTTTTCCTTATTTTTACTAAATATTTTTTTTAAGGAATAAGCCATCTTAATTAATCAATCAAAGTAAATAAAACAAACAAAACTATAATATTAAAACTTAAGAGTTGGAACGAGTTTACCGAATTGATGAACAACTTGTTGAAAAATAATTATCGTTGAAGACTTGAAGACTTCAATTCACCAACTTCACAATTTTGCACAAATTGTAACAATTAAATAAGCAATTATAGAAGAATATTAGAGAGAGATTGAGAGATATTGATAATTTTGTGAGAAAAATAAAAGAATGAGGTGGTATTTATAGTTGAAAATAGGGAAAAAGTGTAATTATAAAACGTTTGGGGTTAAAATAAAATTTGGGGGGTTAAATGGCTATTTTGCTAATAGCCAACGGCTATTTTGGCAGACCAAATGGCTAGTTTTTAAATGGACAAATGGTCAAATATTTTTTTTTTTAAAATTATCCGTTGGGCCCGGATAGGACCGTTTAGGACCGCTTGAACCGGCCCACTTCTCAGCCGGTACCGATCCCAAACGGTCCCGGTCTCGCGGGCCTTGCCTATGAGACCGGCCCACTACCCGGCCCACCACCCCACGATCCCGGTCCTATCCGGTTAGGACCGTTTTGGCCCACCGCCCATATGGGCTTGCGGTCGTAGTCCGGTCCCGCTCCTAACCGGCCCACATGCCACCCTTATTCCAAGGTTTAAAGCTTAAGTTAAAATAGTGACCGGATATCGACTTATGTATAAACGACCCCGAAATGGAGTTTTGATGATTCCAATAGCTCCGTATGGTGATTTTGGACTTAGGAGCGTGTCCGAAAAATTATTTGGAAGTCCGTAGTAGAATTTGGCTTGAAATGGCAAAAATTAATTTTTTGGGAGGTTTGACCGGGGAGTTGATTTTTTGATATCGGGGTCGGAATCCAGTTCTGAAAATTTGTATAGGTCCGTTATGTCATTTATGACTTGTATGCAAAATTTGAGGTCAATCAGATGTGATTTGATAGGTTTCGGCATTTAATGTAGAAGTTGGAATTTCTTAGTTTAATTAAGCTTGAATTGGGTATGATTCGTGGTTTTAGCATTGTTTGATGTAATTTGAAGTTCTGACTAAGTTCGTATGATGTTTTAGGATTTGTTGGTATGATTTGACGGGCCCCGAGGGGCTCGGGTGTATTTTTGGATCATTGGTTGAGAGACTAGTAAAGTTAAGAAATTTGGGAGTTTGACCATGGTCAATATCGGGTCAAGACGATCTCTTTTCAGTGTTTTGAGTGCACAAGCAGGTCCGTAGCATGTTTTATGATTGAAATTCATATATGATTTGTGTCCGGGAGGTTCCTGATGAGTTTCAGGGTGGTTTCGGATCATTTCGGAGAAGTTTGAGTTTGCTGGTTTCTGGTGAAACACTGTTCATTCGCAATTGCGACCCATTTATGGCAATTGCAAAATACTGTTCATTCGCAATTGTGAACCATTTATGGCAATTGCGAAAACACTGTTCATTCGCAATTGCAAACCATTTATGGCAATTGCGAAAATACTGTTCATGGGAGGTACTCTTCATTCGAAAATGCGAAGTTTTTGTCCGCAAATGCGAACCTGAGAAGAAACTTAAGAATTGAAAATCTGTCATTTCTTCATTTTCTATTGGGATTATTGGAGCTTAGTTTTTGGGTGATTTTGAGGATTTCTTCACGACTTCGACTGGGGTAAGTGTTCTATATCTTAAAGTTATTATATTTCATGAATCTATGGTTATATTCATCGTTTAACTCGGATTTAAATGGAGGAAATTAAGATTTTTGCAAAATCTTTCAAAAATGAAAATTTAAGATTTGGAGGTCGAGTTGTTATTGGAATTCGATAAAATTGGTATGGTTGAACTAGTATCGGAATGAGTGTTCGGATTTTATAAAAATTATGTCGGGTTCCGAGTGGCGGGGCCTCACGTTGACTTTTGTTGACTTTTTGGAATAAATTTTTAAGTCGACGTATTATTATCCGGAATTATTTCTGATGAATTTTAATGAAGTTGTACAATTAATTTGGATAGATTTGAGCTGTCCGGAGGTCAATTCAAGCAAGAAGGCAATTTTGGAATAACGGCATAACTTCAAAAAGGTAAGTGTCTTGCTTAACCTCGAGTTGGGGAATTACCCCTTAGGCATTGATTCTTATGTGCCATTTGTGAAATGTGAAAAGCCGTGTACGCGAGGTGACGAGTACGTACTCGGGCTTATATGTGCAAAATATATTGGGTTAAAGTCTTAGGCATATTGTGTAGTAAATTGAATATTGGTCGGCATTTATTTAATCATTTGTTTGCCATGCTTCAATTCGCATTTATTGAATTTATTTTTGTATGACAATTTGAGGTGATTATTACTTGTATAATTATGTGGATTCCGTGAATTTGATGATTTGATATTTCTTGGGATTTAATTTCATTATGGATTTTTCTATGCAAATAATAAATTAAATGAGCTTAAGAAGAGGTGTTTATATAATTATTGAGAATTTGGATTAATGAAGGCGTTGCCCTATGCTGAGTAATTTCTATCTCTTTCCTGGAAGCAAATCGATGTTAAAATCAATCTCTCGCTCTGGAGGAATACCTGGAAGCTCATATGGAAACACATCTGCATACTCATTGACTACAGGAATAGACTGAAGTGTAGATATCTCAGCATCTGCATCTCTAACTCGTACAATATGATAAATGCACCCTTTTGCAATCATTTTCCTCGCCTTCAGATAGGAAATAAACCTACCTCTGGGTGCCGTTGTATTACCTACCCATTCAAGGACTGCCTCACTTGGAAAATGAAATCTGGCTGCCTTTGCTCGGCAATCAACTGTGGCATAGCAAGCTGACAACCAGTCCATCCCCATGATAGCATCAAAATCCATCATCTCTAGCCTAACTAGGTCGGCTGAGGTCTAACGACTACAAACTGTCACTGTACAATCTCGGTAAACCCGTCTAGCAATAATCAATTCTCCGACCGGTGTAGATACCGCGAAAGGATCACTTAGTATTTTAGGCACTATACCAAATTTCTCCGCGACAAATGGGGTAATATATGATAAAGTAGATCCTGGGTCTATCAAGGCATAAGCATCGTGAGAGCAAATGGTCAATATACCTGTCACAACGTCTAGTGAAGACTCCTGGTCCTGTCGACCCGCTAAAGCATAAATACGGTTCTGATTAACACCTGAACTGGAACCTCTACCTCTGCCTCGACCTCTACCAGCCGAAGATTGAGACTCGCGCCCAGAAGGATGCACCGACATAGATGATCCTATCGCTGAACTTGCTGGTTGTGCCATAACCCCAGAATCTCTATTTGGGCAATCTCGCATCATATGCCCCGGACGCCCACATGTATAACAAGCATCAGAACCTGCTCGACATTGGCCCAAGTGTCCTCTACCACAAATGTCACACCGCGGCGAAAATGACCATGTCTGCCTTGAACCTCATTGTCGTTGTAAAACCGACGCCCGTGAGCTCTCACCTGATCCTGACTGAGTATAGCGGTCATACCTGTAACCCTGTAACTGAGGTGGCGTAGGCCTAGGTGGCCGTCCGAAGTACTGGGGCCTATAACTACCCTGAGACTGCTCCTGAGACCTAGGAAATCTCATCCTCTTACGCTGCCCTTGCTGAGTCCTCTTTGTACCCTGCTGTCGACGCCTACCCCTTTCTGTATTCTGAGTGAATGCCTGAATCCGGGAGATATCCATATTATCTTGCAATGCAGCGGTGGCACATGCCTCGGTCAACTCTGGGCTAACCCTGCTATAAACCTGTGGATCCTGTTACGCATAGTAGCAACTATGAATGGTGCATATCTGGCTAATGAGTCAAAACAGAGACTATACTCTCGGACACTCATATTGCCCTGCTTAAGGGCTAGAAACTGATCGACCCGAGCATATCAGATCTCCCGCGGTAAGTACTGGTCAAGGAAAGCATCTGAAAAATTCTCCCAACTAGCTGGAGGTGCATCACGTGCCCTGGACCTCTCCCATCCCTCGTACCAAAGGATGGCTATATCTCGGAGTCGAAAAGCTGCTAGCTCAACTGCTTCTTTCTCTGTGGCATGCATAACCTGAAAGATCCTGTGAAGCTGATCTATGAAATCCTGTGGGTCCTCCCTCTGATCTGACCCCGTAAACTCTGGGGGACTCAAAGCAATAAACTCTCGGACCCTTGAACTCCCAGACACCTCAGAAGATCCTCCACTAGCTGATGCCCTAGCTTGTTGCTGGGTAGCTACCAATTGTGTCAACAAAATGCACCGCACTCTTCAAGTCCTGATCTGGTGATAGTGGAGGGGGAACTGGATGTGCGGTATCCCTAGGAATCTCCTCAGGTGGTGGAGGAGCCAGTAATGGCTGAGTAGGGGTCTCGCCTTGGGCCTCAGAATGGGACCCATCTACTGGGGGTACCCTACTGGTCCCCTCACCTATTGTTGTATCTCCCCTCTGGCTAGCCATATTCTTCTTAGTCACCGTCATCTATTTATGAAAACACCAACACGTAAGTTTAGCTCAAATTTCCTATAACTCAGTTCTACAGCACGATTTAGATTTGAAAGAAGGGTAACCAACTCCTAAATGCCCTGTAGCTATTGTTTTTGAGGTCTTATACACATTGTGTAGAGCCTTCAGTTATTTGTAGTAAAATTAATTGAATTGTTATATCTTTGGAATTGGTGGTGGCCATTGGGCAAATTGTGTTATGAATTGATTTTTGTTATGTTGCCGTGATAATATTTTGTGTAAATTGTTGATTTATTATTTTGAGGATATAAGGGTGGCATTTCACTATTGATATTATGTGGGTATAAGAGTGGCATTTCACTATTGTTGTGTGTTGGGATATTGTCTGGGCGGAGAGATAAGGGTGGCTATAGGAGAGATAAGGGTGGCTATAGGAGCGATAAGGGTGGCTATTGATATTGTCAAGGCGGAGGGATAAATAAGGCTATTATAGGAGTGATAAGGGTGGCTATAGGAGAGATAAGGGTGGCTATTGTCAGGGATGATATGTGATGATGTGGAGTGGTTGCATTGGTAATTTTCATGTGATGTTGTGATTTTTCTTGTGTTTATTTTTATACCTTGTGCAATTTGTCTTGTTGTTGGTAAATTGATAAGAGTATGATTTATGTTGAAATTGGGAGCTTGTGGCTATTGTTAGGCAGATTATAAAATAAAATGTAGGCACGAGGTGTCGTGAGTAAATAATGATGATATTGACACGTGAATTGTCCGTACAGTTGTGATATGAAATGAGGGCACGAGGTGCCGGAAAAAAATATGATGGTTTATTTATTGGCACGTGAACTGTCCATGCAGTTGTAATATAAAAAGTGGGCACAAGGTGCCCGGGTAATATGCTGATTTAATTATGGGCACGAAGTACCGTGGAGATATGAAAGAGGGTTGAGACCCGTGTTTATGAAAAAAATATAAAAATGGGGTGAGACCCGTAGTTGTATGACCATGAAATGAAGTGTCACATGGTGACTTTTTAATTGAAAGAATTATATTCAAAATAATTATTTGGAAGGATTTTCACTTAAAAAGATTTATTTGAAAGAATTACATTCGAAATGTATTTATTTGAAGAAATTATATTTGAGAGAGATTTATTTGAAAGAATTATATGTGAAAGATATTTAATTGAAGGACTTGATTTAATTAGGTGTACTTATATTTATTAATCATTGAACGATATTAATGGTATTTTTGTTGCCCTGCTATGCATTTCACTGGTTGATTTGTGTTGTGCTTATTGTTATTTGTTTCCTATTATTTGTATATCATATTGCAAAGGTTTTTGTACTAGTGAGTGTCTTGACTGTACCTCGTCTCTACTCCACTGAGGTTAATCTTGATACTTACTGGGTACTGACTGTGGTGTACTCATACTACACTTTTACACATTTTTGTGCAGAGCCAAGTATTGGAGATATCGGACTTGGACAGAGTTAAAGCGGGATCGTAAGGATTCAAGGTAAAGCTGCTTGGTCGTCGCAGTTCCTTTGAGTCTTTCCATTTTGTTGTACTGTTATTTATTATTCAAACAGTATTGGGTATTCGATCCTTGAGATCATTTCATGTATTCATTTAGAGTTCGTGACTCAGTACTACCAGTCTTGGGAGGTTGTTATATTCATATTTGTTCCGCTGTTAGTTTCTATTTAAAAAAACAATGACTTCGAAATGTAATGGAAATCGGCTTACCTAGTCTTAGAGACTAGGTGCCATCACGACGTCTGTGGAAGGATTTTGGGTCGTGATAAGTTGGTATCAGAGATCTAGGTTCTACGAGTCACGAACGAGTTTAGTAAAGTCTTGCAGATCGGTAGGGAGACGTCTGTACTTGTAACGACCCGGCCGGTCGTTTAGAGAGTTATAACCCTGTTTTCCCATTCCTACTTCTTTTTGTGTTATTCAGCTATATTATGTTATATTGGGTTAGTTGGTTCGAGTCCGGAAGGAACTCGGGGTGAAATGAGACACTTAGTCTCATAATTAAAAATTTTGAGTTAGAAAAGTGGACAGGATATGGACCTATATGTAAACGACCTCGAATTTGAATTTTGATGATTCCAATAGCTTTGTATGGTGATTTTGGGCTTAGGAGCGTGTCCGAAATATTATTTGGAAGTCCGTAGAGGAATTAGGCTTGAAATGCCGAAAGTTTTATTTTTGAGAAGTTTGACCGGGGGGTTGACTTTTTGATATCGGGGTCGGAATCTGATTCTAAAAATTGGAATACCTCTGTTATGTCATTTAGGACTTGTGTGCAAAATTTGAGGTCAATCGGACGTGATTTGATAGGTTCCGGAGTTGTTTGTAGAAATTAGAAATTTCAAAGTTCATTAGGCTTGAATTGGGGTGTAATTCATGGTTTTAGCGTTGTTTGAGGTGATTTGAGGATTCGACTAAGTTCGTATGATGTTTTAGGACTTGTTGGTATATTTGGTTGAGGTCCCGAGGGACTCGGGTGAGTTTCGGATGGTTAACGGATCAAAAATTGAACTAGAACAGCTGCTGCAATTTCCTTCTGTTGGAAATTGCTTCTGCCCAGAATCGAGCCCCGATCGAGCTCATGGTCGATGGCCACGATCGAAGCCCAGATCGGGCTCAAGGTCGAGTGCCACGATCTAGCTCAGGGTCGAGGGTCACGGTCGAAGGCATGATCGAGCCCAGGGTTGTGGGTCAAGATCGAAGGCATGATCGAGCCCAGGGTCGAGGGTCACGATCGAAGGCATGATCGAGCCCAGGGTCGAGGGTCACGGTCGAAGGCATGATCGAGCCCAGGGTCGAGGGTCACGATCGAAGGCATGATCGTGCCTAGGGTCGAGGGTCATGGTCGAAGGCTGGGAAGAAGACATAATCGAGGGCCAGGACCGAGAACCAGGATCGAGGACCTCGATCGAAGGCCAAGATCGAGGCAGAACCGAGGATGTCTGGGCAGAATTATAAAAACGGGGGCTTCGTCCCATTTGTCATTTTTGACAAATTAGAGCTTGGGGAGAGGTGATTTTTGTTATATTTTCAAGGAAAACTTGAGGTAAATCCCTTGTGATCATTTCTACTCCATAATAGTGAATTATCATTGAGTAATCCGACTAGATTACATGATTTTGAGGTGTAAACCAGAGATTGAAACTTAGAAATTTGGAAATTTTATTTGTATATTTGAGGGTCGAGTTAAGGTCGGATTTTGGTAAAATTGATATGGGTAGACTCGTGGTTGAATGGCCTTTCAGATTTTATAACTTTTGTTGGGTTCCGAGACGTGGGCCCCACAGGCAATTTTTGAGCCAATTTCGGGTTTTGGTCTAATTTTGAAGCTTTTCTTGTGGAATTCATTCCATTAGTGTATATTTATGGTATTATATCGATTATGAATAGATTTGGAGCATTTGGAGGCCGAGTCCAGAGGCAAGAGCATTGTGGAGTAGAGATTTGACCGGTTTGAGGTAAGTAACGATTGTAAATCTAGTCCTGAGGGTATGAAACCCCGGATTTTGTATCATTCTACTATTTTTAGTGACGCACATGCTAGGTGACGGGCGTGTGGGCGTGCACTGTTGGGTATTTGTGACTTGGTCCACCCCGTAGCAACTGTAAAGTTGCATACTTTATTGAAACCATTGATACTTATATGATTTAGAAAGATTTGATGTAAATTGGGCTGAATGCCATGTTTGGGCCTTGCGCCAATGCTGTTTGGACCCTTAGGGGCTGTTTCTTACCATCCTCTCATTGTTTTCGATTGAAAATCTATACTTAGTCATGTTTATACTTGTTTACCGCATAACTCAGTTTTATGACTCTATTTTGATGTATATAAATGTTTTGGGCCGAATGCCCTGTTTTACTGAAATGCCCGAGAGGCTTGAGTTACTTATGACTGAGTGAGGCTGAGGGCCTGATTTGTGAGGATGAGTGTGGATTGGGGTTGCCCTCCTGCAGCATACTTATGACTGAGTGAGGCCGAGGGCCTGATTGGTGAGGATGAGTGTGGATCAGGGCTGCCCGCCTGCAACATACTTTATTATTATCGCACGTGAGTTGTCCGTACAGATTATAGCGCTTGGGCTGAAGGAGCCCCTCCGGAGTCTGTACACACCCCCAGTGAGCGCGTGTACCTACTGAGTGCGAGTGCCGAGTGCCGAGTGCTGAGTGACTGGGAAACAAGAGTGATTGTAAGGTATGCCCGAGTGGCAAAAGTGATTGGGAGGTATGCCCGAGTGGCACGAGTGACTGTGAGGTCTGCACGAGTGGCTGTTTATGATTTCATCATTTTTGCTCACATTTACATTGAGCCTTTATTTGAAAAACTATTGGAAAATAAAAAAAATGATTTTTATTGGAACTGGTTTAAACGAGATGTTTGATTCAAATCCTGAATTTTTAAGAGCATGTGGTATTTTACTGAGATTTCCTGATATGAACGTTATATGCTTTATTACTCGTCACTACTGCTCAGTCTTTATTTATTGTTGTTACTTACTGAGTTGGCGTACTCACGTTACTCCCTGCACCTTGTGTGCAGATCCAAGTGTGGCTGGACACGGTAGCGGTTATTGAGTGTTCTGGTTGCAGATTTTCTTAGAGATAGCAAGGTAGCTGTTTGGCGATCGCAGTCCCTGCTCTTCTCCCTCTTATCTTCCTCTAGTAGTATTTAGCTATTCTTTCAGGCTAAGTTAGCCTTGATATTGTTAGGCAGATTATAGTAGATGCTCATGACTAGTGACACCCCGATGTCGGGTTTTTCTTTTTCGCACTTCTATTTTTCTTTGATTTGAACTCTTTAAATGGAGGTTTTTATGTTAGATAACCTTGAAATTATCTTTGAAATGAAAATATCATTTTGTTTTGGAAATGAGTCGGCTTGACTAGTTCCACGATAGGCGCCATCACGACAGGGGGTTAGTTTTGGGTCGTGACAGATTGGTATCAGAGCCTAGGTTACATAGGTCTCACGAGTCATGAGCGGGTTTAGTAGAGTCTTGCGGATCGGTACGGAGACATCTGTACTTATCTTCAGGAGGCTGCAGAACCTTTAGGAAACTCCATATTCTTGAATTCTTGTCGTGCGAATCTGTTGATTCTAGTAACTAAATATTTGTTGTTTCATTCTCTCACAGATGGTGAGGACTCGTGCTACCGGTCAGGAGGGCTAGCTACCAGTACCACCAGCCAGGGCCGCGAGAGGCTGAGGTCGCGGTAGAGGCCGTGGTAGGGGGACGAGGTGCAGCCCGTACAGCAGTTGGGGCAGTACCTACAGATCCGCCGGTTGTCCCAGATCAGGACCAAGTTCCAGTTGTTGATGCACCATCTCAGGCACCACATGTGCCTATTGTGATTCCAGGCCTTCAGGAGGCCTTAGCTCAGATTCTGACAACGTGTACTGGCCTTGCTCAGGCGGTGTCTATTTCGACGGCCGCAACCACTTCTCAGGCTAAGGGAGGCACTCAGACTCCCATCGCTCGCACATCCGAGCAGGTTATTCAAGGACTTCAGACACTAGAGGCACCACCAGCCCATCCGGTTGCTGTTGCTCAGGATTATGTGTTTCCTGCTATGCCTGAGGATGATCAACGTAGGTTGCAGAGGTTTGGGATACTTCAGCCACCACCTTTCAGTGGCACAGAGAGAGAGGATGCTCAGGACTTTTTGGACAGGTGTCAGAGGATACTCCATACTACTGGTATTTTGGAGACTTGTGGGGTCTCGTTCACTACCTTTCAGTTTTCTGGGGCTACACTCAGATGGTGGAAGACTTACGAGAGGCGTAGGCCTATTGGCGCAGCACCCCTTACTTGGCAGCAGTTCTCTGTGGTCTTTTTGGAGAAGTTTGTGCCTCGATCCTGCAGAGAGGAGCTGCGTAGACAGTTTGAGTGGCTACGCCAGGGTGATATATCTGTGATGCAGTATGAGATGCGGTTCTCCGAGTTGGCCCGTCATGCTATCTGGTTGGTTCCCACGGACAGAGAGAGGATCATGAGGTTTATTGATGGCCTCACTTATCAGCTACAGTTGCTCATGACCAGGGAGCGAGTTTCAGGTACTACCTTTGATGAGGTTATCGACATGGCTCGACAGATTGAGATGGTTCGCGGTCAGGAGAGAGTTGAGCGGGAGGCCAAGAGGCCTCGTGGTCAGGGTGGATTCAACGGTTCTCCTTTTGGGGGTCAGTTCCAGCACGACAGAGGTCGTCATTTCAGACAGGCTCATTCAGCTTGGCCATTTCATCGGGGTGCATCATCTGTCCATGGTTCTCACAGTTCTCATCAGGGCCACTCATCACTTAGTGCCCTTCCAGTTCAGAGTTCCTCCCGTGCTCTACCTGTTCTGGGCTCTTCCATGTCAGGTTCTTCTACCAGTCATCCCGGTGCTAGGGGTTCCCTTCAGTTTCTGCCGCCAGCACCAGGGAGTTGTTTTGAGTGTGGGGAGCTTGGGCATATGTGGAGGCAGTGTCCTCATCGTCATGGAGGTCTATCTAAGCAGAGGAGTCAACCTCCGACTACAGCCCCAACTACCTCACCATCCGCCCAGTCAGCTCGGAGTGGAGGTCAGTCAGCTAGGGGTCGCCCTAGCGGGGGAGGCAGATCAGGGGGTGGTCAGGCCCGTTTCTATGCTCTCCCTACCAGACCAGATGCTATTGCTTCAGATGCTGTGATTACAGGTATTGTCTCAATTTTCCACAGAGATGCCTCAGTATTATTTGACCCTGGTTCCACGTATTCATATGTTTCCTCGTATTTCGCCCATTTTCTAGATATGCCCTGTGAGTCCTTAGTTTCATATATACATGTATCTACTCCTGTGGGCGATACTATTATTATGGACCGCGTATATCGGTCATGTGGGGTGACTATTGGGGGTCTGGAGAGCCGAGTAGATCTATTGTTGCTCAGTAAGGTTGACTTTGATGTGATATTGGGCATGGATTAGTTATCTCCATGTCATGCTGTTCTAGATTGTCACGCTAAGACGGTGACGTTGGCTATGCCGGGAATTCCGAGGGTTGAGTGGAGCGGTTCTATAGATTATGTACGAAGTAGGGTGATTTCATATTTGAAGGCTCAGTGCATGGTTGAGAAGGGTTGCCTATCTTATTTGGCTTTTGTGAGGGATGTTAGTGCAGAGACTCCTGTCATTTATTCTGTTCCGGTGGTACGTGATTTTTCGGATGTGTTTCCTGCAGACCTACCGGGCATGCCGCCTGACAGGGATATTGACTTTGGTATTGATTTGGTGCTGGCCACTCAGCCCATTTCTATTCCACCATATCGTATGGCACCGGCGGAGTTGAAGGAATTGAAAGAACAGCTTCAGGAACTCCTTGATAAGGGGTTTATTCGGCCTAGTGTGTCACCTTGGGGTGCACCGGTTCTATTTGTGAAAAAGAAGGATGGTTCCATGAGAATGTGTATTGATTACATGCAGTTGAACAAGGTCACAGTCAAGAACAAGTATCCTTTGCCTCGTATTGATGATTTATTCGACCAGCTTCAGGGAGCGAGGGTGTTCTCCAAGATTGATTTGAGGTCCGGTTATCATCAGCTGAAGATTCGGGATTCAGATATTCTCAAGACAGCTTTCAGAACCCGATATGGCCATTATGAGTTTATGGTGATGTCTTTTGGGCTGACCAATGCCCCAGCAACGATCATGCATCTGATGAACAGTGTATTCCAGCCCTATTTGGACTCATTCGTCATTATATTCATTGACGACATCCTGGTGTACTCTCGTAGCCAGGAAGAGCACTCTCAGCATTTGAGGGCTGTATTGCAGAGATTGAAGGAGGAGAAGCTTTATGAAAAGTTCTCTAAATGTGAGTTTTGGCTCAGTTCAGTAGCATTCTTGGGGCACATGGTGTCCAGTGAGGGTATTCAGGTGGATCCGAAGAAGATAGAGGTGGTGCAGAGTTGGCCCAGACCGTCCTCAGCCACGGAGATTAGGAGCTTTCTTGGTTTGGCGGGTTACTACCGTCACTTTGTGGAGGGATTTTCATCTATTGCATCGCCCTTGACCAAATTGACCCAAAAGGGTGCTCGATTCAGGTGGTCGGATGAATGTGAGGAGAGCTTTCAGAAGCTCAAGACTGCTTTGACCACAACTCCAGTGTTAGTTTTGCCATCAGCTTCAGGTTCTTACACTGTGTATTGTGATGCCTCAAGGATAGGCATTGGTTGTTTTTTGATGCAGGAGGGTAGGGTGATTGCCTATGCCTCGCGCCAGTTGAAGACCCATGAGAAGAACTATACTATCCATGATCTTGAGTTAGCAGCCATTGTTCACGCCTTGAAGATTTGGCGTCATTATCTGTATGGGGTTCATTGTGAGATCTATACTGATCACCGGAGTCTACAGTATCTGTTAAAGCAGAAGGATCTTAATTTGCATCAGCGGAGATGGTTGGAGCTTCTTAAGGACTATGATATCACTATTTTGTACCATCCGGGAAAGGCCAATGTGGTGGCCGATGCTTTGAGTCGCCGGGCAGAGAGTTTGGGGAGTTTAGCCTATCTTCCAGCAGCAGAGAGACCTTTGGCATTAGATGTTCAGACCTTGGCAGGCCAGCTTGTCAGATTGGATATTTCGGAGCCTAGTCGGGTATTGGCTTGTGTGGTCTCCAGGTCTTCTCTTTATGACCTCATCAGGGAGCGTCAGTATGATGACCCTCACTTGCTCGTTCTTCAGGACAGGGATCAGAGAGGTGATGCTAGGGATGTGACTATTGGTGATGACGGGGTGCTGAGAATGCAGGGCCGGATATGTGTGCCTAATGTAGATGGGCTTCGAGAGCTGATTCTTGAAGAGGCCCACAACTCGCGGTATTCCATCCATCCGGGTGCCGCGGAGATGTACCAGGATTTGAGGCAGCATTATTGGTGGAGGCAGATGAAGAAGGATATAGTTGGGTTTGTGGCTCGGTGTCTAAACTGTCAGCAGGTTAAGTATGAGCATCAAAGACCAGGTGGCTTGCTTCATAGGTTAGAGATCCCAGAGTGGAAGTGGGAGCGGATCACTATGGACTTTGTAGTTGGGCTCCCACGGACTTCGAGGAAGTTCGACGCTATTTGGGTTATTATGGATCGGCTGACCAAGTCCGCGCACTTAATTCCAATTGGTACTACTTACTCTTCAGAGCGGTTGGCTGAAATTTACATCCGAGAGATCGTTCGCCTGCATGGTGTCCCATTTTCCATCATTTCAGATAGGGGTACTCAGTTCACATCACAGTTTTGGAGGGCCGTGCAGTGAGAGTTGGGTACTCAGGTTGAGTTAAGAACAGCTTTTCACCCTCAGACGGACGGGCAATCCGAACGCACTATTCAGATATTGGAGGACATGTTGCGTGCTTGTGTCATTGATTTTGGGGGTTCATGGGACCAGTTTCTGCCACTCACAGAGTTTGCATATAACAACACTTATCAGTCGAGTATTCAGATGGCTCCGTATGAGGCTTTGTATGGGAGGAGGTGTAGATCTCAGGTTGGATGGTTTGAGCCGGGTGAGGCTAGGCTCTTAGGTACAAACTTTGTCCAGGACGCATTAGATAAGGTGAAATTGATTCAGGAGCGGCTTCGCACGGCGCAGTCTAGGCAGAAGAGCTACGTAGATAGGAAGGTCCGTGATGTGTCTTTTATGGTTGGGGAGAAGGTTTTGCTGAAGGTATCACCCATGAAGGGTGTTATGAGGTTTGGGAAGAGGGGCAAGTTGAGCCCCCGGTTCATTGGGCCTTTTGAGGTGCTTCAGAGGATAGGAGAGGTGGCTTATAAGCTTGTCTTGCCACCCAACTTGTCGAGTGTGCATCCAGTGTTTCATGTTTCCATGCTTCGGAAGTATATTGGAGATCTGTCCCATGTTTTGGATTTCAGCACGGTTCAGTTAGAGGGTGATATGACTTATGATGTGGAGCCGGTGGCTATTTTGGATCGGCAGGTTCGAAGGTTGAGGTCAAGGGATATAGCTTCAGTGAAGGTGCAATGGAGAGGTCAGCCTGTGGAGGAAGCCACCTGGGAGACCGAGCGGGAAAGGCAGAGCAGATATCCACGCCTATTCGAGACTCCAGGTATGTTTCTAGACCCGTTCGAGGACGAACGGATGTTTAAGAGGGGGAGGATGTAACGACCCGGCCGGTCGTTTCGAGAGTTATAACCCCATTTTCCCCATTCCTACTTCTTTTTGTGTTATTCAGCTATATTATGTTATATCCGGTTAGTTGGTTCGGGTCCGGAAGGAACTCGGAGTGAAATGAGACACTTAGTCTCATAATTGAAAATTTTAAGTTAGAAAAGTGGACTGGATATGAACCTATATGTAAACGACCTCGGATTTGAATTTTGATGATTTCAATAGCTCCGTATGGTGATTTTGGGCTTAGGAGCGTGTCCAGAATATTATTTGGATGTCCGTAGAGGAATTAGACTTGAAATGCCGAAAGTTTTATTTTTGAGAAGTTTGACCGGGGGGTTGACTTTTTGATATCGGGGTCGGAATCTGATTCTAAAAACTGGAATACCCCTGTTATATCATTTAGGACTTGTGTGCAAAATTTGAGGTCAATCGGACGTGATTTGATAGGTTCCGGAGTTGTTTGTAGAAATTAGAAATTTCAAAGTTCATTAGGCTTGAATTGGGGTGTAATTCATGGTTTTAGCATTGTTTGAGGTGATTTGAGGATTTGACTAAGTTCGTATGATGTTTTAGGACTTGTTGGTATATTTGGTTGAGGTCCCGAGGGACTCGGGTGAGTTTCGGATGGTTAACGGATCAAAAATTGAACTAGAACAGCTGCTGCAATTTCCTTCTGTTGGAAATTACTTCTGCCTAGAATCGAGCCCAGTTCGAGCTCATGGTCGATGGCCACGATCGAAGACCAGATCGAGCTCAAGGTCGAGGGCCAGGATCGAGCTCAGGGTCGAGGGTCACGATCGAAGGCATGATCGAGCCCAGGGTCGAGGGTCACGATCGAAGGCATGATCGAGCCCAGGGTCGAGGGTCACGATCGAAGGCATGATCGAGCCCAGGGTCGAGGGTCACGATCGAAGGCATGATCGAGCCCAGGGTCGAGGGTCACGGTCGAAGGCTGGGAAGAAGACATAATCAAGGTCTAGGACCGAGAACCAGGATCGAGGACCTCGATCGAAGGCCAAGATCGAGGCAGAACTGAGGATGTCTGGGCAGAATTATAAAAACGGGGGCTTCGTCCCATTTGTCATTTTTGACAAATTGGAGCTTGGGGAGAGGCGATTTTTTTTATATTTTCAAGAAAAACTTGAGATAAGTCCCTTGTGATCATTTCTACTCCATAATAGTGAATTATCATCGAGTAATCCGACTAGATTACATGATTTTGAGGTGTAAACCAGAGATTGAAACTTAGAAATTTGGAAATTTGATTTGTATATTTGAGGGTCGAGTTAAGGTCAGATTTTGGTAAAATTGGTATGGGTAGACTCGTGGTTGAATGGCCTTTCGTATTTTATAACTTTTGTCGGGTTCCGAGACGTGGGCCCCACAGGCGACTTTTGAGCCAATTTCTGGTTTTGGTCTAATTTTGAAGCTTTTCTTGTGGAATTCATTCCATTAGCGTATATTGATGGTATTATACTGATTATGAATAGATTTGGAGCATTTGGAGGCCGAGTCCAGAGGCAAGAGCATTGCGGGGTAGAGATTTGACCGGTTTGAGGTAAGTAACGATTGTAAATCTAGTCCTGAGGGTATGAAACCCCGGATTTTGTATCATTCTACTATTTTTAGTGACGCACATGCTAGGTGACGGGCGTGTGGGCGTGTACTGTTGGGGATTTGTGACTTGGTCCGCCCCGTAGCAACTGTAAAGTTGCATACTTTGTTGAAACCATTGATACTTATATGATTTAGAAAGATTTTATGTAAATTGGGCTGAATGCCATGTTTGGGCCTTGCGCCAATGCTGTTTGGACCCTTAGGGGCTGTTTCTTACCATCCTCTCATTGTTTTCGATTGAAAATCTATACTCAGTCATGTTTATACTTGTTTACCGCATAACTCAGTTTTATGACTCTATTTTGATGTATATAAATGTTTTGGGCCGAATGCCCTGTTTTACTGAAATGCCCGAGAGGCTTGAGTTACTTATGACTGAGTGAGGCCGAGGGCCTGATTTGTGAGGATGAGTATGGATTGGGGTTGCCCGCCTGCAGCATACTTATGACTGAGTGAGGCCGAGGGCCTGATTGATGAGGATGAGTATGGATCGGGGCTACCCGCCTGCAGCATACTGTATTATTATCGCACGTGAGTTGTCCGTGCAGATTATAGCGCTTGGGCTGAAGGAGCCCCTCCAGAGTCTGTACACACCCCCAATGAGCGCAGGTACCTATTGAGTGTGAGTGCCGAGTGCTGAGTGACTGGGAGGCAAGAGTGATTGTAAGGTATGCCCGAGTGGCAAGAGTGATTGGGAGGTATGCCCGAGTGGCACAAGTGACTGTGAGGTCTGCCTGAGTGTCTGTTTATGATTTCATCATTTTTGCTCACCTTTGCATTGAGCCTTTGTTTGAAAAACTATTGGAAAATAAAAAAAATGATTTTTATTGGAACTGGTTTAAACGAGATGTTTGATTCAAATCCTGATTTTTTAAGAGCATATGGTATTTTACTGAGATTTCCTGATATGAACGTTATATGCTTTATTGCTCGTCACTACTGCTCAGTCTTTATTTATTATTGTTACTTACTGAGTTGGCGTACTCACGTTACTCCCTGCACCTTGTGTGCAGATCCAAGCGTGGCTGGACACGGTAGCGGTTATTGAGTGTTCTGGTTGCAGATTTTCTTGGAGATAGCAAGGTAGCTGTTTGGCGATCGCAGCCCCTGCTCTTCTCCCTCTTATCTTCCTCTAGTAGTATTTAGCTATTCTTCCAGGCTGAGTTAGCCTTGATATTGTTAGATAGATTATAGTAGATGCTCATGACTAGTGACACCCCGATGTCAGGCTTTTCTTTTCCGCACTTCTGTTTTTCTTTGATTTGAACTCTTTAAATGGAGGTTTTTATGTTAGATAACCTTGAAATTATCTTTGAAATGAAAATATCATTTTGTTTTGGAAATGAGTCGGCTTGACTAGTTCCACGATAGGCGCCATCACGACAGGGGGTTAGTTTTGGGTCGTGACAGTACTTATCTTCGAAAGGCTACAGAGCTAGTAGGAAAACTTTTCACTTCTTTCATTTCTTATCGTGCGGCATTTATTCAGCTTGAAGCATATATCTTATGTTCTTTTGCATCCACTCGTGTATGAAATTGCGCACTCGGTATCAACTATGGGCCAACGGTTCGTGATACTACAGAGGGGTTATAAGGGAGCCAGGGTTGCTCAACCATTATTACAATGTGTTGTCCAGATCGAGGATACGGAAGTATTGAGATATCATTCAGTTGTGCACATTGGGGTGCATCAGGTTCTGACATCTGGTTGATAAGTATGATATTAAGAATATTTAATTAATTGCCTAATCATCACAATTGTGGTAGGGTCACGAGGTAGATGTAGATCTGAAATAGTTGGTGGTATTAGAGTGTTATGACCCAAACTAACCCCTGTCGTGATGGCGCCTATCGTGGAACTAGGCAAGCCGACTCATTTCCAAAACAAACTGATATTTTCATTTCAAAGATAATTTCAATATTATTTAACATAAAAACCTTCGTAAGGGAGTTCAAATCAAAATAAAAATGCGGAAGGAAAAGCCCGACATCGGGGTGTCACTAGTCATGAGCATCTACTACAATCTGTCTAACAATATCAAGGCTAACTCAGCCTGGAAGATAGCTAAATACAACTAGAGGAATATAAGAGGGAGAAGAGCAGGGGTTGCGATCGCCAAACAGCTACCTTGCTATCTCCGAGGAAAAATCTGCAACCAAAATAATCAACAATCGCTACCATGTCCAGCTACACCTGGATCTGCACACAAGGTGCAGGGAGTAACGTGAGTACGCCAACTCAGTAAGTAACAACAATAAATAAAGACTGAGCAGTAGTGACGAGCAATCAAGCATATAACGTTCATATCAGGAAAATCTCAGTAGAATATCTCATACTATTAAAATCGCGATTTGAATCAAAATATCTCGTTTAAACCTAGTTCCAGTAAAGTCATTTAAAGATATTTTTCAACAGAGGAAAAATGCAAATGTGAGCAAAATGATAAAATCATTAACATCCCCTCGGGCAAACCTCACAGTCGCTCATGCCACTCGGGCATACCTCACAATCACTCTTGCCACTCGGGCATACCTCACAATCACTCTTGCCACTCAGGCATACCTCACAATCACTCTTGCCACTCGGGCATACCTCATAATCACTCAGCACTCGACACTCGCACTCAGTAGGTACCTGCGCTCACTGGGGGTGTGTACAGACTCTAGAGGGGCTCCTTCAGCCCAAGCGCTATAATCTACACAGACAACTCACGTGCTGCACGGACAACTCACATGCTATAATAATAAAGTATGCTGCAGGCGGGCAGCCCCGATCCACACTCATCCTCACTATCAGGCCCTTGACCGATATCAACATGCTTCGGCGTGCAGCCCGATCCCATAAATATCCTCACAAATCAGGCCCTCGGCCTCACTCAGTCATAAACCTCTCAAGCCACTCGGGCATTACAGTAAAACAGGGCATTCAACCCAAAATATTTATATGCATCATAATAGAGTCATAAAACTGAGTTATGCGGTAAACAAGTATAAACATGACTGAGTATAGATTTTCAATCGAAAACAATGAGAGGATAGTAAGAAAAAGTCCCTAAGGGTTCAAACAGCACTCGCGCAAGGCCCAAACATGGTATTCAGCCCAATTTATAGAAATTCTTTCTAAATCATATAAGTATCTTATAGTTTCAACAAAGTATGCAACTTTACAGTTGCTACGGGACGGACCAAGTCATGATTCCCAATAGTGCACGCCTACACGCCCGTCACCTAGCATGTGCGTCACTAAAAATAGTAGAATGATACAAAATCCAGGGTTTCATACCCTCAGGACTAGATTTACAATCGTTACTTACCTCAAACCGTTCAAATCTCTACCCCGCAATGCTCTTGCCTCTGGACTCAGCCTCCAAATTCTCCAAATCTATTTACAATCAGTACAATACCATCAATATACGCTAATGGAATGAATTCCACAAGAAAAACTATCAAATTAGACCAAAACCTGAAATTGGCTCAAACCCGGCCCCCGGGCCCACATCTCGAAACCTGACAAAATTTACAAAATTAGAAAGCTCATTCACTCACGATTCTAACCATACCAAATTCATCAAAATCCGATATCGTTTGGTCCCTCAAATCCTTAAATTAAACTCTTAAGAATTCCAAGCCCTAACCCCCTACTTTCACTCCAAAATCCTACTAATTAATGATGAACAAGGCCATAGATTCACGAAATTTATACCATTATGGGTTAGAATCACTTACCCCAACGTTTCTCCTTGAAAACCTTTGAAAAATCGCCTCTCTCCCGAGTTTCTTAAATCCAAAAATGGAAAATGAAGACAAAACACACGAGCTGGGGCTTTCTGCCCAGCACAATCGCACCTGCGGCCATATGTCCGCTCCTGCGGAACCACACCTGCGAATCCTCGCACCTTCGAGAACCATTTAAGACCTCAATTCCGCACCTACGACCCCGGATTCCGCACCTGCAGGCGCGCACCTGCATAACACTTCCGCTTCTACGGAACCGGCCCAACTCTTCCTTTCCGCATCTGCGCTTAAGGCCTTGCACCTGCGGGCTCGTAGATGCGGCCAATTCTTCGCACCTGTGTTCCCAGCCTTGGCCTTCCATTTCCGCATCCGCGACTTCCCCAAACGCACCAGCGACCTTGCACCTGCGACTCCTCCTTCCGCAGGTGCGGAAATAGCAGTAGCAGCAGCTTCAGCTGCATTTTCCAACTTAGACAAATATGTTAGCCACCCGGAATCACCCCGAGGCCCTCGGGACCTCAACCAAAAATACCAACAAGTCATATATCAACATACAAACTTAGTCGAACCTTCGAATCACTCAAAACGACATCCAAAAACTAAATTACCCTCGGATTCAAGCCTAAAAACTTCTAAATTTCCAAATTCGGCAACCGATGCTGAAACCAACCAAACCACGTCCGAATGACCTCAAATTTTGCACACATGTCACAAATGATACTACGAACCTACTCCAACTTCCTGAATTCCATTCCGATCCCGATATCAATTTTTCCACTACCGATCGAAATCGCCGAATTTCCAACATTCGCCAATTCAAGCCTAATTCTACCACGAGCCCCCAAATTATATTCCGATCGCGCTTCTAAGTCCAAAATCACCTAACGAAGCTAATGGAACTATCAGAATTCCAATCCGAGGTCAAATGCTAAAGAGTCAAATTTTGGTCAACTCTCCTAATTTAAAGCTTCAACAATGAAATTCTTTCTTCCAATTCGATTCCGAAATACCTGCAACCCAAAACCGATGATTCACACAAGTCAAAGTACATCATACGGAGCTACTCATGCCCTCAAACAACTGAACGAAGTGAAAATGTTCAAAATGACCGGTCGGGTCTTTACATCCTCCCCCACTTAAAGATACGTTCGTCCTCGAACGTGCCCAGAGCTGTTCCAAAAGCCGTCAAATCGTTGTGTAACTTTTCCATGCACATACCCGGGGGTGATCCCATGTCACCCTATCCCATACAGGTCCAATAGCACAGCATAACTGAAATTTCTAAATTCAACCTAGCCCACAAGCCTTCAAATCAAATTTCCAACATCCGAAATTTCCTATAAGATGAGAAGTTTGCATCTACATACCGTATAAGTCTGAATAATCTGTACCAAAAGCCGTAAACATAACTCAAATACTCGAATTCAAATACTGCATAGCTCGAATGCTCAAAGCAATGATTTCTAATCACAGTATCGACTCAAATCAACCCAATGCCGGTAATAACCTCATATCAGACAAAACCTCATTTCAAAACATTCATACACTACTGATGATGAAAGAAACACACCAAATTCATAACCATTCATTAGACCAACAGGTCATGGAGCTCCCGTTCCTTCTACAACAACTATAGCCAATTTCAAAGCCGACTTCCGATATTATCCTCCCGATTATACCACAATCAAATCCGATAGCATCCATTCTAGGCCCAATGACCTCGTCTTATCCCACACGACCATTCTAGTGACATGACACATCAATACAATCTAAAGCCACAACCTTTGCAATCTGTGCACCAGATAGTAACATTCCAAGTGTACCCAATCGTAACAATGACCCGAACAGGAGAACCGTTCTGCAAGCTCGACGGGTACCACCCCGATGCAATGCTAAGAACCCATCACACACCGCAAACCCATAACACACGAATCTTACACAAAGATCATATTCCCACATAACTCTGCTGCAATACGTGACCCTATCAAAATACTGGTCCATATGAGACACCTCAAGCCACCCTGCTAAAATCAATAACCATGCGCAATTCGACATCAAGTACCCAAAGTGCATTACCATAACCACGGAGAAGCAAACGACACCATGCCACACAAAACCCGAAATAACATGACCAATAGCCATCAACCAAGAAATATCCAATACTATTCTTGCTCAAATTCTGCTATAAGGCCACAATAGAACCGCACCATATGTGCATGTAACCAACGAATCACAATAAATAACCTCTGAAAGTCCCCAATGACTGAATCATAACACATTCTACCATCTGGCTAGCTCCGGCCACAACTTCACAGTCCACAACCATGAAATAATCTGCTCCTGAGAACTCCCAATCTCCAATTCCATATAACACTCGAATCACCATATTGGATTCCACCTCCACTGCCCGAATGCCTAACACCTCTCTCATACACAATCATCCCACGAAAAATACTTTAAAAATTCTTCCATGCCACCTGGCAAAAATTTGAATATCAACAGTCGATCAACCAGGAGAGTGCCGCAATACCAGTGAAGTACCCATAAATCAAAACACACTGCCCCTTCTGAAATGTACACTCTCATCAAGCCATACCAAATAGTAATATCATTTACCTAGTCATCTGAAACCGTCCATGCTACCTAAGAATTTATGTCCTTCCCTTCAAAATTGAACTGTGACCTTGTACATGTAAATTCTATTCCCGCACAACACACCACATCAATTATGCCATCATGTGAAAAGCATAAGAATTCTATTATCAACTCTGAGTCACTAGCAAATTACATACCTTATTAGTCAGAAACCTCTTTCTTGCTTCTTTCTATGAGAAAATCATAACACAAAACACGTTCCGTACACACGGTAGAAAATATCTGGTTCAAACCATGGTAGAAACATCATGAACACTTTGAAATCCATTTGCACATAACCAAGCTATCTGAACCGAATTCCTCTAACTTCACCAAGCTACACAGGTTGCCAAATCCGGGAGCATTGCCATGAAACACCTGTAGATACTAGCCACATCATAAGTACGCAAATAATCAATCATACCCATTACTGTGCTACCCCAACCTACTACCAAACTGTCCTATTTCTCCAAGTCCTTTCCAGATTGCCTTCAAATTGCTATTTTATTTCCTTGTTAGAATACTACTATCCTTAACTAAAACTTGCTCCACAAACTCTAGCATAGAATCACACCGCCCTAAGGCTTATAAGCTGCTGAATTCCCTTTTTATGTATCCCAAAGATTCCACAACCAAAATGCTTACTCCGATGAGACCTTATGTGAACCTAACACTATTTTCTTCACCTTCTTGATACTGAAATGCATAATTCGCAATGATATGAAATGCCACGAGTCTCGACACCATTCAATGCAACTCCTAGGTTTCTAGCCATATATATAAATCGTGAAAATTCCAGATCGCTACATATAAATCTTGAATCCATTAGAACCATTCTTGAGAGTCATCCACTCTACAAAAATCTTGAATTAACCGACCAAACAGACCGAAACGACCTGTGCCCCACAAGCACACCAACACCCAAGGGAAATAAAGAGTAACCCACACTCCTACGCAACCGAGCAAATTCCCTCTCTATGTACACTACATTCTTCATGAATAACCACTCAATTATTTTATGGTCCTCCTATAACCATAGAGTGTAATACAACTTGTGTCCAGAAATTCCTTTACCCGAGTCATCCTCGATATCGACCTCTGCAAGTCATAACTGATTCACCAGTATACCCCAAACCAAAACTAATACGACACATAACTGTGCAATCAACTCATCGATAGCAGACTCCCCCCACTTAGCCTCAAGCTGCAATTATATAAAATTAGAACCCGCAAGGATTTCTCCTTCTCAATTACCAAGATCTCACACTGTTAACCCGCCAGACTTCACGAAGTCTTTTGTTAAGCTTCTCATAAACATTCTGAATCGCCAGCCACAATCACACACGCGACCTCTTACCGGGTAGCTAGTAATATTCCTCGCAAAAGCTTCATCAACATCACGCCTCCGCTTGCTGCACACAGGAGATAACCCACTTGTGGAATTCCTTACCGAAATCTCCCAATGACATTGCACTGAGTGCAACGACCACTAAATCCGTAAATTCTCCTGAGTTCATGCTCGCCCACCATTTATATAAGTCTGCACTTTCCCTATTGACATCAACTGTACGTTCAACAATACCTTCCGAACTCAAGTCATATTGCACCTGACACGATAATCATATCTTCACGCCTCTCTTCATTTCAAACACACTCCTTTCTGCCATATTAAATCTTCCTTTGTACAGTAACCATCACTCCAAATAAAGTCTGCAGGCCAAATCACATACTAACACGATTCCAAACCATTCTACACTTTCTCAAGGCGCACGACTACCCTACCAGTGAATTCATATGCTAATCTGCCACTCTTCTTCGGTTAAATCATCTCCTTTAAGAAACTTCTCAACCTCTACTTCTACTACTTGACCTGCTAGTACTTAAACCACAGCGAAATGCTTCCCGTCATGTCTTCCCTCATACTTCGTTGCCCAATTGCGGCATCAACTCAAAATGCATCTCTGTCGTACCAGAACCAATAGAAGGTTACTGACTCTAAGTCTCTTCAAATATTTTCTTTCCCGAGCCATCAACATCAAAATACCCATTCGCAACCACCATTACTACACAACCACTTACTCTTCTTGAGTTCAAACTCATTGACAGACATGAGAATTTAATTTGCCCTAAAATTTAACAATGTGAAAGATCCTTCAAAACATTCACGCTTGAGACGGTACGTCGCATCAAAACAAAAATCAAGCACCCAATGGCCTTCCTTTACATTTCAAGAAAACACTTCTCGTCACATTCACATAGTCTTAACACTTCCCGCAGTTACGTCATACTCACCATAAAGCCATTCCACTACTCATCGAGCCACAATTCTACTCGTAGGGACATTATCAGACATATGAGTCCAAATGTATAGGTTACAACTGAAGTTACTGAGCCTAAGCTGCGGTCTAATCATGGTCTCAAGTCCTCCAGACTGGCCCACCACCACAACACAGAATACACATCTCAACCTTGTTCATAGAATCACAAGCTGACGATGCATAACTGATACCGAGCGCTTATGTGTGCATACGAATGCATGGAAGGAATTCAAGGAGTTATGTTCCAAGCTGAATAGATTATGCACGATAGAATACAAGAAAGTGAAATTTTTCCTAAGGGTTCTGCAGCCTCTCGAATATAAGTATAGACGTCTCTGTACCGATCCACAAGACTCTACTAAACCCGCTCATGACTCGTGAGACTTATGTAACCTAGGCTCTGATACCAATCTGTCATGACCCAAACTAACCCATGTTGTGATGGCGCCTATCGTGGAACTAGGCAAGCCAACTCATTTCCAAAATAAACTGATATTTTCATTTCAAAGATAATTTCAATGTTATTTAACATAAAAACCATCGTAAGGGAGTTCAAATCAAAATAAAAGTGCGGAAGGAAAAGCCCGACATCGGGGTGTCACTAGTCATGAGCATCTACTACAATCTGTCTAACAATATCAAGGCTAAATCAGCCTGGAAAATAGCTAAATACAACTAGAGGAAGATAAGACGGAGAAGAGCAAGGGTTGCGATCGCCAAGAAGCTACCTTGCTATCTCCGAGGAAAAATCTGCAACCAAAATAATCAACAATCGCTACCATGTCCAGCTACACCTGGATCTGCACACAAGGTGCAGGGAGTAACGTGAGTACGCCAACTCAGTAAGTAACAACAATAAATAAAGACTGAGCAGTAGTGACGAGCAATCAAGCATATAACGTTCATATCAGGAAAATCTCAGTAGAATATCTCATACTATTAAAATCAGGATTTGAATCAAAATATCTCGTTTAAACCCAGTTCCAGTAAAGTCATTTAAAGATATTTTTCAACAGAGGAAAAATGCAAATGTGAGCAAAATGATGAAATCATTAACATCCCCTCGGGCAAACCTCACAGTCGCTCGTGCCACTCGGGCATACCTCACAATCACTCAGCACTCGGCACTCGCACTCAGTAGGTACCTGCGCTCACTGGGGGTGTGTACAGACTCTAGAGGGGCTCCTTCAGCCCAAGCACTATAATCTGCACAGACAACTCACGTGCTGCACGGACAACTCACATGCTATAATAATAAAGTATGCTGCAGGCGGGCAGCCCCGATCCACACTCATCCTCACTATCAGGCCCTTGACCGATATCAACATGCTTCGGCGTGCAGCCCGATCCCATAAATATCCTCACAAATCAGGCCCTCGGCCTCACTCAGTCATAAACCTCTCAAGCCACTCGGGCATTACAGTAAAACAGGGCATTCGGCCCAAAACATTTATATGCATCATAATAGAGTCATAAAACTGAGTTATGCGGTAAACAAGTATAAACATGACTGAGTATAGATTTTCAATCGAAAACAATGAGAGGATAGTAAGAAAAAGCCCCTAAGGGTTCAAACAACACTTGCGCAAGGCCCAAACATGGCATTCAGCCCAATTTACAGAAATTCTTTCTAAATCATATAAGTATCTTATAGTTTCAACAAAGTATGCAACTTTACAGTTGCTAAGGGACGGACCAAGTCACAATTCCCAATAGTGCACGCCCACACGCCCGTCACCTAGCATGTGCGTTAGTAAAAATAGTAGAATGATACAAAATCCGGGGTTTCGTACCCTCAGGACTAGATTTACAATCGTTACTTACCTCAAACCGGTCAAATCTTGCCTCTGAACTCGGCCTCCAAATTCTCCAAATCTAGTTACAATTAGTACAATACCATCAATATACGCTAATGGAATGTATTCCACAAGAAAAACTATCAAATTAGACCAAAACCTGAAATTGGCTCAAACCCGGCCCCCGGGCCCATGTCTCGAAATCTGACAAAATTTACAAAACTAGAAAGCTCATTCACTCACGAGTCTAACCATACCAAATTCATCAAAATCCGACATCGTTTGGTCCCTCAAATCCTTAAATTAAACTCTTAAGAATTCCAAGTCCTAACCCCCTACTTTCACTCCAAAATCCTACTAATTAATGATGAACAAGGCCATAGATTCACAAAATATATACCATTATGGGTTAGAATCACTTACCCCAAAGTTTCTCCTTGAAAACCTTCAAAAAATCGCCTCTCCCGAGTTTCTCAAATCCAAAAATGGAAAATGAAGACAAAACACACGAGCTGGGGCTTTCCGCCCAGCATAGTCGCACCTACGGCCATATGTCCGCTCCTGCGGTCGAATCCTCGCACCTGCGAGAACCACTTAAGCCCTCAATTCCGCACCTGCGACCCCAGGTTCCGCACCTGCGGGCGCGCACCTACGTAACACTTCCACTTCTGCGGAACCGGCCCAACTCTTCCTTTCCGCATCTGCGCTCAAGGCCTCGCACTTGCGGGCTCACAGATGCGGACAATTCTTTGCACCTGCATTCCTAGCCTTGGCCTTCCATTTCCGCATCTGCGGCTTCCCCAAATGCACCAGCGACCTCGCACCTGCGACTCCTCCTTCCGCATGTGCGAAAATAGCAATAGCAGCAGCTTCAGCTGCATTTTCCAACTTTGACAAATCCGTTAGCCACCCAGAATCACCCCGAGGCCCTCGGGACCTCAACCAAAAATACCAACAAGTCATATATCAACATTCAAACTTAGTCGAACCTTCGAATCACTCAAAACAACATCCGAACACCAAATTACTCTCAGATTCAAGCCTAAGAACTTCTAAATTTCCAAATTCGGCAATCGATGCCGAAACCAACCAAACCAGGTCCGAATGTCCTCAAATTTTGCACACACATAAAAAATGACACTACGAACCTACTCCAACTTCCGGAATTCCATTCCGACCCCGATATCAATTTTTCCACTGCCGACTGAAATCGCCGAATTTCCAACTTTTGCCAATTCAAGCCTAATTCTACCACGAGCCTCCAAATTACATTCTGGTCGCGCTCCTAAGTCCAAAATCACCTAACGAAGCTAATGGAACCATCATAATTCCAATCCGAGGTCAAATGCTAAAGAGTCAAATTTTGGTCAACTCTCCCAATTTAAAGCTTCAACAATGAAATTCTTTCCTCCAATTCGATTCCAAAATACCTGCAACCCAAAACCGACGATTCACACAAGTCAAAGTACATCATACGGAGCTACTCATGCCCTCAAAAAACCAAACGAAGTGCAAATATTCAAAACGACTGGTCGGGTCATTACAAAAAGACTATGTAGTTCATATGGAATTTCCATTTAGCGAATGGTACATACTAGCATCCAAGACACTGGAGGAAGCGAGTTTAACTGTCACGAGGATGACATGGGCCAAATAAATGGTTTGAGGTGTCTTATGACCGGTGTCGTACGAGCAAAGAAGGTTAGTATTATGGATCATCGGAATGTGTCACGACCCAAAATCCAACTAGTCGTGATAGCACCTAACCCAACCCGCCAGGTAAGCCAACTTTCAATTATCCAATTCCAATAACAATTATTAAAGTAATTTAAGTGAATAAATATCTTAATCTTATACAACCCCCAAGAACTGGTAGTACAAATTATGAGCTTCTAAGAATAGAGTATACAAAGCGGAAATGAAATAAATACATAGTCTGTTTTAATAATACATAAACAGAGCTTTTATAAATCTAAGGCTACCCTGAACCAGAGGCAGCTACAACAGGAATGCAGGTACATCTTCAAGTCCCGCAACCATCGAGGACAGCAACAATAACAACCAACATCTGCACGCAATGTGCATAAGTGTAGTATCAGTACAACCGACCCCATGTACTGAGTAAGTAACAAACCTAGCCGTAGGTTGAAAGTAGTGACGAGCTTCCACCAAGGTCGGGTCCAAAAACAATAGTCCACAACAATCCATAACAACATAAAGCAAATAATACAAGAAGTAACTCAGGGATAAAATGCTTAGCCAAATCATGATTTCAAAAATAATAGTTCTTCCTTTCATATCCATCAGTGAAAACTCAAATCTTTTGCCGGAGTTGCAAAAAAATATGAATAGTTTGAAAACCATAAATTTCTCCCAAAATCTTGTCAATAATAAATAAGATGTTTCATTTTCCTTCCGGATAACCCGTATAAAAACAAATGCATCACTATGCCCATCTGTCAAAAATGTGTGAAAAATCATGAATGATGTGATGCAGTACAGCACGAGGAAATACATCTCTATGCCTGTATGTCATGTGTGCATGCCAATGCGATGCAACTCAATGATAAAATCATAAACAGCCCCTTGGGCAAACCTCGCAATCACTCGTGCCACTCGGGCATACCTCACAATCACTCTTGCCACTCGGCCATACCTCACAATCACTCTTGCCTCCCAGTCGCTCATCACTCGTCACTCGGCACTCGACACTCGCACTCAGTAGGTACCTGCGCTCACTGGGGGTGTGTTCGGACTCCGGAGGGGCTCCTTCAACCCAAGCGCTATAACCTGCACGGACAACTCACGTGCTATAATAATAAAGTATGCTGCAGGCGGGCAGCCTCGATCCACACTCATCCTCACAATCAAGCCCTCAGTCTCACTTTGTCATCAATCTCTCCAGTATCTCGGGCTCACCATGTCATGAAAAGAAATAGCCCAAAAATGATAATATGATGTATCAATACATAACAACAGAGACTGAGATATGATATGCAATAAAATGAATATGACTGAGTATGAATTTTCAATTTAACACAATAATTCACAGCAATATGACCTCTGTGGGTCCCAATAATATTGGCACATAGCCTCAACATGATTTTTAATATGCTTTTCAGCTCAATTTCTTTAACACATAAAACCACATGGAAAATTTCAAGATTATTTAACAATAAAATTCCACAGAAATAATTATGTCACAATTTCTATAGTGCACGCCCACACGCCCGTCACCTAGCATGTGTGTCACCTCCCAACAATTCACAAAATACATATATTCAGGGTTCATAACTTCAACTCCAAGATTAGAAGAGTTACTTACCTCGAACAGGCTAAATCCAATGTCGAGCAAGCTAAGCAATGCTCCAGAAATTCCATTATGCGCGCATCAACTTCCAAATGGCTCAAATCTAGCAACAATTAATTTGATTCAGCCCACAAAAATTATAGGAATTAATTCCGTATCAAAATACTAATATTTTCCAAAAATCCGAAATTACGCCCCAAACATCACCTGTGGGGGCCTCATCTCGAAATCTAACGAAACTTACAAAATACGATAACCCATCCAATTACAAGTTCAACCATACTAATTTCACTCAAATTCGACTCCAAATCGGTATTCAAACTTGAAAATTTTATTTTGTGACATTATAGAAATTTCCTTCTATTTCTCTTGAAGATTCAATAATCTTACACCAAAAATGAAGATTAATTCATGGAATATAATCATAAGGGAATTAAGAACACTTACCCCAAGTTGTGTGAAAAATTTCCTCTCCAAAATCGCCCAACCCGAGCTCCAAAATCCGAAAATGGGTGAAAAGTATTGAACCCTTGAATTTAAGGTTCTGCCCCAGCGATTTCCGCATCTGCGGACAATATTTGCGCACCTACGCATTCGCTTGTGCGAGAAAAATGTCGCATTTGCGGACTCCACTCGCCTACCTAGTTTTCTCTTCTGCGCCCGTCCGTCCCCATCAGCGCTCACGCAAGTGCGGAATTTTCCCTCGCACATGCGACCAATGCCTCACAGCCCACTGCCCACATCTGCGCTCCTTCTCGCGCAGGTGCGATTGCGCACCCGCGAAACATCTTCCGCACATGCGCACCTCGCTTCTGCGCATCCCTGATCGCACTTGCGAGCTCGCACCTGTGACTACTTTTCCGCAGGTGCGATTACACCAGAAGGCTTCAGTTCCAGGAGTCTTTCAAATTCAAAAATCAATCTGTTAACCATCCGAAACTCACCCGAGGCCCTCGGGTCCCCGTCCGAACATACCAACAAGTTCCATAACATAACACGAACCTACTCGAGGCCTCAAATCATACCTAACAACCTCAAAAATATGAACTACACACGGATTCAAGCCTAATAAATTTCCAAATTTTTGAATTCTACAAACGACGCCGAAACCTATCAAATCACGTCCGATTGACTTCAAATTTTGCACACAAGTCACATTTCACATTACAGACCTATTCAAATTTCCAGAATTGGATTCCGACCCCGTTATAAAAAAGTCAAACCCCCGGTCAAACTTTCCAAAAATTCTACTTTCCTAAGTCCAAAATCACCATACGGACCTCTAAATAATTTTTCGGACACGCTCCTAAGTCCAAAATCACCATACGGAGCTATTGGAATCATCAAAATTCGGATCCGAGGTCGTTTACACATAAGTCAATATCCGGTTAACTATTTCAACTTAAGCTTCCAACATGAAAGTTCATTCTTCCAAGCTAACTCTGAAATACCTTAAAACCAAAACCGATAATTTACACAAGTCATAATACCTCGTAGGAAGTTATTCAATACTTCAAATAGTTAAAAGGAGTGTAAATGCTCAAAACGATCAGTTGGGTCGTTACAGAATGTGTCCTATGGCTTCACGCAAAGTGAGGGGAGTCCACTATCAACGATCAGATTGTGGGGTCATGTGTTATATCAGTTTTGGCCTGAGATATATTTATGTGGTATTGAAAGGTTCTTCGAAACTTGTATATGATTAAGATGTGAGATTTGTATGGGATGATGTTGGGGCTTGCGGTATTCCCTCATCCTTAATAATTCTACATTTCAGTACCAGCGGGGTCATAGAAACAATTTTAGAATTTTCGGGGTGCGACAGTAAGTTATTTTAATGTACCACCGGCACGGGGTTCTTACAGTGGTTATTCCAGTTATCCAGCACAGACTTAGTACCAACATCCATGCCCGTAGAGGGGTTGTTATGAGAGTGATGATATTAGACACATCAAGAGAAATTGTCTCAGACTTGGGAGGAGTGGATTTCATCAGAACACTCAGGCTACAAGCTTTATTCCAGCTAATACTCCACATACATAGCCAGTTAGGAGTGGAGGACAGGCGGGTAGAGGGCGCCTAAGAGGTGGAGGCCCGACCCGTTGATATAATTGCTATGAATTGGCTGAGGCTGATACACCAGATGGTGTAGTTACAGGTATGATTCAATTTATAATGAAAGGAGCACCATTCTTATTTTGATTCGATTCCGATTATCGAGGTGAGAACTCCTTTCAAGCTCCTTATATATGGTGGATTAGTGAATTTGTACTCCACTCCCGTGTTTATCCCTGTTGGGATATTTTATGGTGTTAGCCCGTGTGTATCATTTTTGTTTTGTACATTATTGTGGGCTATGATTCCAAAGGTGACTTTCTATTACTCTCTACAGTGGATTTCGATGTGATTTCGTAATAATTGAATTCAATTTTATGAATTATATTCCCTACCGGTATGAGGGTTCATTATGTATTGAGAAAAAATTCTTTACGAAATTTATTGAAAAGAAGAAAGAAAGAAAATTGAAAATTTCAGTTGGCACAATGTGCAAAATACTTGTGATTCGGAGTTGAGGACGAGATCCTCGCATTTTTATATGATGTGAAATATTTGAATTGGGCTACAAGTCGCGGTGGAAGTTATATAAGGATAAGATCCTTGTGATGAAAGTTTATGTGTTTAAATTCTCCCTTTGTGAAATTAAAACTTGTACTATAGTTTTAATACGGAGTCATGCCTGTTAGGCTTATTTGATAATTCTTTTATGTATTTCTGTGCATATTTATCCATAATTGTGAGGTAAATATTGAGTTTTAGCCTACGAGGTGAGTGCCCAGGCGGCGTTAAATGTGACTCGTTAAGTTGGGTAAATGGTTATGAGGTCTTCATGCCTCATGTTTAGCTGTCAGTGTTGTGAAAATTCAAAACGAGATTTTGGTTAATATAAGGTTAATTGGCGATGTTGTAATCGATTATGAACAACTATTAAGACCAGAGATGTGGTGATGGGCATACATATGATGTGCTTCATGACCTGATATAATTATGATAATACAGTGCTTGTAATGCTGAGATTAATGTTATTGATATATACATTGTGGTGCTTTGTTGGGTTGTGGATGTGTTGTTAGGAGTTATTTTGGTGTTACTCTGGCACGTGGATAGTTTACAGGGGAGACTCTGCCAAAATTTTTGAAAATTTGGGAGTTAGTAAAACTTGGGGGATTGAGACGTGCGAAAGAAGAGATAAGTTATGTTATGTGTTTGAGGGCGGACTCTACTTCTCATTCAAGGGCGAATGATCCTAAGTGGTGGAGAATGTAACACCCTGGAAAAATTTCGAAATACTTCAACACTATCAAGAAAGTTGATGTGTGCGTATGCACGAGTTGCTATAGCCAGTTGAGACTAATATCGTGCGTTGATGTAAAATTCATGCCTTTTGAAAATGTTTGGAGTGTAAGAAATTGGTTTTAAAGTTTATAAGTATGAATAAAAGAAATAATCTCCATTGAGATAATGTTTTCGGACCCCTGTTAAATTTACGGTGACGTAGAATCACCCGTGAGTATGTGTGAAATAATGCACTCAGTAATTTAATGTCATCAAAATAATTCTTGGAATGTTCGAGGACGAACGTATGTTTAAGAGGGGGAGAATGTAATGACCCGGCCGTTAGTTTTGAGTATTACAATCATGTTTCCACACTTACATCTCGATTTATGCTTTACGGTTGTTATGTGACTCGCCGGGGTGATTGGTTCGGGTCCGGTGAGATTTTGGAATGAATTGGAACACTTAGTTCCAAGGTTTAAAGCTTAAGTTAAAATAGTGACCGGATGTCAACTTATGTATAAACGACCCCGAAATTGAGTTTTGATGATTTCAATAGCTCCGTATAGTGATTTTGGACTTAGGAGCGTATCCGGAAAATTATTTGGAACTCCGTAGTAGAATTTGGCTTGAAATGGCAAAAATTTAATTTTTGGTAAGTTTGACCGAGGAGTTGACTTTTTGATATCGGGGTCAGAATCCAGTTCTGAAAATTTTTATAGGTCCGTTATATCACTTATGACTTGTGTGCTAAATTTGAGGTCAATCGGATGTGATTTGATAGGTTTCGGCATTTAATGTAGAAGTTGGAATTTCTTAGTTTAATTAAGCTTGAATTGGGGTATGATTCATGGTTCTAGCATTGTTTGATGTAATTTGAAGTTTCGACTAAGTTCGTATGATGTTTTAGGACTTGTTGGTATGATTTGACGGGCCCAGAGGGGCTCGGGTGTATTTTTGGATCATTGGTTGAGAGACTAGTAAAGTTAAGAAATTTAGGAGTTTGACCATAGTCAATATCGGGTCAAGACGACCTCCTTTCAGTGTTTTGAGTGCACGAGAAGATCCGTAGCATATTTTATGATTGAAATTCATATATGATTTGTGTCCGAGAGGTCCAGATGAGTTTCAGGGTGGTTTTGGATCATTTCGGAGAAGTTTGAGTTTGCTGATTTCTGGTGAAACACTGTTCATTCGCAATTGCGAACCATTTATGGCAATTGCAAAAACACTGTTCATTCGCAATTGCGAAAATACTGTTCATGCGAAGTTTTTGTCCGCAAATGCGAACCTGGGCAGAAACTTAAGAATTAAAAATATGTCATTTCTTCATTTTCTATTCGGATTATTGGAGCTCGATTTTTGGGTGATTTTGAGGATTTCTTCATGACTTAGACCGGGGTAAGTGTTCTATATCCTAAAGTGATTATATTTCATGAATCTATGGTTATATTCATCGTTTAACTCGGATTTAAATGGAGGAAATCAAGATTTTTGTAAAATCTTCCAAAAATGAAAATTTAAGATTTGGAGGTTGAGTTGTTATTGGAATTCAATAAAATTGGTATGGTTGAACTTGTATCGGAATGGATGTTCAGATTTTATGAAAATTATATCGGGTTTCGAGAGGCGGGCCCGCGTTGACTTTTGTTGACTTTTTGGAATAAATTTTTAAGTCGACGTATTATTATCCGGAATTATTTCTGATGAATTTTAATGAAGTTGTACAATTAATTTGGATAGATTTGAGCTGTCCGAAGGTCAATTCAAGTAAGAAGGCAATTTTGGAATATCGGCATAACTTCAAAAAGATAAGTGTCTTGCTTAACCTCGAGTGGGGGAATTATCCCTTAAGCATTGATTCTTATGTGCCATTTGTGAAATATGAAAAGCCGTGTACGTGGGGTGAAGAGTACGTACTCGGACTTATATGTGTAAAATATATTGGGTTAAAGTCTTAAGCATATTATGTAGTAAATTGGATATTGGTTGGCATTTATTTAATCATTTGTTTGCCATGCTTCAATTCGCATTTATTGAATTTATTTTTGTATGACAATTTGAGGTGATTATTACTTGTATAATTATGTGGATTCCGTGAATTTGATGATTTGATATTTTTTGGGATTTAATTTCATTATGAATTTTTTCTCTGCAAATAATAAATTAAATGAGCTTAAGAAGAGGTGTTTATATAATTATTGAGAATTTTGATTAATGAAGGCGTTGCCCTATGCTGAGTAATTTCTATCTCTGTTGATTATTTTTGAGGTCTTATACACATTGTGTGGAGTCTTCGGCTATTTGTAGTGAAATTAATTGAATTGTTATATCTTTGGAATTGGTGGTGGCCATTGGGCAAATTGTGTTATGAATTGATTTTTGTTATGTTGCCATGATAATATTCTGTGTAAATTGTTGAGTTATTATTTTGAGGATATAAGGGTGGCATTTCACTGTTGATATTATGTGAGTATAAGGGTGTCATTTCACTGTTGTTGTGTGTGTTGGGATATTGTGTGGGCGGAGCGATAAGTGTGGCTATAGGAAAGATAAAGGTGGCTATATGAGCGATAAGTGTGGTTATAAGAGAGATAATGGTGGCTATAGGAGAGATAAGGGTGGCTATTGATATTGTCAAGACGGAGGGATAAGGGAGGCTATTATAGGAGTGATAAAGGTGGCTATAGGAGAGATAAGGGTGGCTATTGTCAGGGATGATATGTGATGATGTGGAGTTGTTGCATTGGTAATTTTCATGTGATGTTGTGATTTTCCTTGTGTTTATTTTTATACCTTGTGTAATTTGTCTTGTTGTTGGTAAACTGATAATAGTTTGATTTATGTTGAAATTGGGAGCTTGTGGCTATTGTCAGGCGGATTATAAAATGAAATGTAGGCACGAGGTGCCGTGAGTAAATAATGATGATATTGGCACGTGAATTGTCCGTGCAGTTATAATATGAAATGAGGGTACGAGGTGCCGGAAAAAAATATGATGGTTTATATATTGGCACGTGAACTGTCCATGCAGTTGTAATATAAAAAGTGGGCACAAGGTGCCAGGGTAATATAATAATTTAATTACGGGCACGAATTACCGTGGAGATATAAAAGAGGGCTGAGACCCGTGTTTATGAAAAAATATGAAAATGGGCTGAGACCCGTAGTTGTATAACCATGAAATGAAGTTTCACATGGTGACTTTTTAATTGAAAGAATTATATTCAAAATATTTATTTGGAAGGATTTTTACTCAAAAAGATTTATTTGAAAGAATTACATTCGAAAGGTATTTATTTGAAGAAATTATATTTGAGAGAGATTTATTTAAAAGAAATATATTTGAAAGATATTTATTTGAAGGAATTATATTTGAAAAAGATTTATTTGAAAGAATTATATGTGAAAGATATTTAATTGAAAGACTTGATTTAATTAGGTGTACTTATATTTATTAATCATTGAACGATATTAATGGTGTTTGTGTTACCCAGCTATGCATTTCACTTGTTGATTTGTGTTGTGCTTATTGTTATTTGTTTCCTATTATTTGTATATCATATTGCAAAGGTTTTTATACTAGTGAGTGTCTTGAATGTACCTCGTCTCTACTCCACTGAGGTTAGTCTTGATACTTACTGGGTACCGACTGTGATGTACTCATACTACACTTCTATATATTTTTGTGCATAGCCAGGTATTGGAGATATCGGACTTGGACAGAGTTAAAGCGGGATCGTAACGATTCAAGGTAAAGCTGCTTGGTCATCGCAATTCCTTGGAGTCTTTCCATTTTATTGTACTGTTATTTATTATTCAAACAGTGTTGGGTATTCGATCCGTGAGATCATTTCATGTATTCATTTAGAGTTCGTGACTCAGTACTACCAGTCTTGGGAGGTTGTTATATTCATATTTGTTCCGCTGTTAGTTTCTATTTAAAAAATAATTACTTCGAAATGTAATGGAAATCGGCTTACCTAGAGACTAGGTGCCATCACGACGTCTGTGGCAGAATTTTGGGTCGTGACACGTGATGATTTAAACATCTATTTATATGAAGGAATAATAAAATTTAATTAATGAGAAAAATTTTATGTATAATAATACAACAATCATCTAAATGCCGAAAAAATATTATTACATTAGCATAATACATGGAATTTAAAATAAAAAGACATCATCAAAACTTACACAAATGATCAATTTTGTCATGTTAGTTAGATAATTATATATTATAGTTTAAAAGTATTTAATGTGATGGTATCTTAACGAACACTTCTTTATGGACAATATTTTTTTTTGTGTATGTTTCCTCTTAATGACAAGAGTGGGTTGCTCTAGTGGTAAGCACCCTCCACTTCCAACCAAGAGGTTGTGAGTTCGAGTCACCCCAAGAGCAAGGTGAGGAGTTCTTGGAGGGAGGGAGCCAAGGGTCTATCGGAAACAGCCTCTCTGCCCCAGAGTAGAGGTAAGATCTGCGTACACACTACCCTCCCCAGACCCCACTAATGGGATTATACTAGGTTGTTGTTGTTATTATTATTGCTGTATGTTCCCTCCTAATGCGTAAGTTGCTCTGCCTTAACCAGAACTCTTGTTATCGATCTTGATATCCCTCTTGAAAGTGCAACATACAGTTGTTCGTGCAAGAAAATATATTGCGGTAATATAGTCCAATATTTAAGATATTTGTCCTTATGCTTTATTTATTATATTTGCAAAACATAAACATACTAGAAATTATTTTCACACAAATTTAAAATAATTTTCCTTAGTTTAGAAAGACGAAAGTTGAATTCGTGGATAAGAATATACTTAGAAGCACCAGTATCATAATTTTTTCATGTATGACGTTATTGTCAAAACTTCTATATACCATTTGTGTGCTATTACATAAGCTATTCGACGTATATAAGTTTTCCAGTGGCATGACGAGCATATTTTGTTTCAAAATTAACCTAGATACAATGGAAGATCAATTTTAACTTAGTCTATGGTGACACTAACATACGTAAGAAATAAGAAACTTGACAACAAATATGTATGGTAGAAGACCATTTGGTACTAAAATATTTAAGTATTCTTCTTGGTGGTAATTATTAGTATCATTTTCTGTTGAGTCAAAAATCGAAAAATATTTTATTTTTACTATAAAATTTGCAATCAACCTTTTATATAATTGATCAACATATTCTTTTCTGCTTAGCTAAAATATCTTTTTAATTCTATCATGCGATTTGCACAAATTGCGTATTAATCTAATGATAAAAATATTTTTCTTATTAAATGCACTACTATTACCATTGGGATTGATAATCAAGTGTTCAGGAAGAACCAAATCATCTTTTATTGGATGCTCTTCTTCGTTTCCGACACAAAGCAAGAAGACATTGAATACTAGATATGTTCTTACTTTATATTTCTTGTCAGTTGAATCTTTTTCGTTTGAGGCCAGAAGTATAACTTTGGCAAGCTAGCTTTTACAGTCTCTGCTTTTGTCGATTTTGGAATTACTGGTAGTATTTGGCAGAACCTCACCTCCCAAACCATTTATTTTTCACCAAACGGTTCATTAATATCCATATCTCTAGAACTCCGGGCAATTATTTCTATCGTTTGACACTTAGCCATAAGTGCTTCATCCCATATTATCAATTTTGCTTTCCATATAAATTTAGCACAATTGCTCGGCTTTGATATATTTGTGATGGTTATTTAAATTGTTTGAAGAGGTATATCAAATCTAAAGTGGGTAGCCTCACAATAAAATCGTTGTTGGCACACCACTTGCTATTATTGCTAACAGTGACATGCCTCTTGATATGATATTTTCAAGTAATGCATGACATAGAAATATTATTTTGATTCTGCCGGAGGCATCTACAAGAATAATCTCGTTATTATAGAAGAGTCGACTCTTTATAATATAGTCTTGAAAATTTATTCTTGTTTAGGGTTTAGCTTTGATTGTGCTTCCTCAGACACTTGTGTAGCATTTTGATTCTTAATAATATATTAACCTTTTTACTTTGTGTTTTAACGCTCTTTTTATGGAATAAATTTATGTACCCTAAGTTTTGTTTTTGACTTGAATAATAATTTTACTAATGTGATGAATTTAAAAAATAATTGAATTGCATTCTCTTGCTAAATAATTAATTAAAAGATTTAATTATTTGGTTTTAACATAAGAAATAATTTATTCTATGTTGATTCAGATCTTAATATTAGTTCATATCTTGTTTTGAATATTTATTCTTAATTATAATTTTATCCACCATAAATTTTATTTTCAAAGAGTAAAAGATTGATATGACATTTCACTTTTAGATCTTTATGTTTGTAGAATCATTAGTGGTATTGACTTTTACCAGCCGCTTTTTTTTTCTCTTTCTTGCACATTTATATTCTTAAATATTTTCTTAGTTATTGTTTAATATTGGGTATTTTTCAATATTACACGAAAAATTAATTAAAAAATATTATTTGAATAGGAAAATAGTTCAAATATAATATAAAAATATATTATCGTTGGGGTATTTTTTTTCTCTGAATTTCAACTCTTTATGCAGTCCATTTAATATTACTTTTATTTTTTCTTCGTATTGGACATTATGGAGTGGTGATGTATTACTAATACGGAGGATTCTTATGAAATTGATTTTATTAACCCTTCCTACATATTTTTATTAAGAATTTAATAGATAAAATTATATTAATTTTAAAATATTAAATATTAAAAATTAGCATAGAAGGTATAGTAGTCCAAAAAATAGGTTATTGCAGTTATGTCTTTTCCCGATGAGTTCTTTGGTTTAATTTTTTAGGGCTATTTTGATATATTAATATTGTATTTATGCTATTATAAAAATAGAGGCTCTCATTTTTCTGAATGGGTTTGGACAATATAATATATTCTCAAATTAAATTAGTAATCGGACATTATAATATGTTTTCAAATTAAATTAGTAATAGGAATTTTTAAGAAGTGTACCATGAAAGTAATAGGATTACATGACTAAAGATATTTACTTATTCAATTTTATATGAATTAGACAGCCCGAAAGTAATTATACTAGTAGGATTCCTAACGTGTAGTATTATAAGGCTAATATCTAGAATTTCGGTTATGTTCTTTTATTATGAGTTATTATGCTTAATATTATAAGGTTATTTTTATAAACCGACATTGTATTCATGATTTTATAATAATATAGATAGATAGATAGATTCATCAACCTAATCTATTTTTTGTTGGAGTTAGAATTTTAAAACTAAATCATAAAATCTCTTAAATCTTATGTGTGAATATTGAAACTTGGAAGGAAGAATGATAATTTTTGAATTTAGAGTGATTAAATAAAAAAACTAGAACAATTAGTAATTGAATATTTTAACAAATGATTGGAAAATTTTATGGGGTGATTTTTTTCTTTTATTGAATTAGGTACATGGTAAATATTTATTATTTTCAAGAACATATACTTTTATTTTATATATCATATAATATTTTAATATTCTTTTATCAATTGAGAATGTGTACACGCACAACGCGCGTATCATAAGACTAGTATACTAATACAAAATTCGTTCTTCAAATTTTTAATTTTGTATAAATTTGGTCTCTCAATATTACTTGTGAATAAAGAATACGTCTAGAATGATGAACACCTTCGCTTTCTTCATTAAAAGGTTTCCTATCAAATTTTGAGATAAGAAACATGTGCTTTGTACTAGTTATTTTATCTTGAATAATCTAAGATACCCCTTTTTTAGTTATAAAAAACAATTACTTATACTTAAGGTTGCATTACAGGCATAGTGGTTCGGGGTAGGCATCGGTTGGTTCGGTTCAGTTGTGAATATTATCGGTTTGATTTGGCATATCGGTTTATAAATATGCTAAAAAACCAATAACCGAACCAATAAAATATCAGTTATCGATTATCGATCGTTATCGGTTCGGTTATCGATTTACCCGATAAGATAACTCAATCTAGATTCTAGAGGGAAGAAGTAATGAAGGATAATGTGTATTGTATACAAAATATGATAAAACTTTCTCGAATGTTGTAACCATTTCAAAGAATATGATAAAGCTTACAACATTGTTTCTTTATGTATTGTATGACAAATTTGGGAGGGTTACAATAATAGATAGAATAACAGAAGTTTAGTTTCCGGAATCAACAAATTCGCACAACAAGAATACAAGAAAGTGAAGTTTTCCTAAGGATTCGGCAGCCTCTCGAAGATAAGTACAGACGTCTCCATACCGATCCGCAAGACTCTACTAAACCTGCTCATGACTCGTGAGACCTATGTAACCTAGGCTCTAATACCAACTTGTCACAACCCAAAACTCGACATGTCATAATAGCATCCATCACAGAACTAGGCAAGCCGACAATCACAATAAAACTAGGCATATTATATTAAAAATAAGATGAAGCAAGTTTAACAGTAATAACTCTCATAAATAGCCGATATAAACAACATCGACTCGAATATAATTTTCCCAAAATCTGGGTGTCACTGAGTACATGAGCATCTATACAATAACATAGTCTGCAACACTATCTAGAAAGGTAGAACATTATAAGTAAATCTAAGAGATAGAGGAGGAGAGTCAAGGTCTGCGAACGCCAAAGCGACTACCTCGATGATCTCCGAACGGTAAAAACTCCAAGATCAGCAACTACCTTGCCCGAAAATACCTGAATCTGCACACGAAGTACAGGGTTTAGTGTGAGTACAACCAACTCAATAAGTAATAAGTCTAACCTTTGGGCTGAAAGCAGTGACGAGCTCAACCAATACAGTGCAAATACAAAGTTTAACAATACAGAAAATGTAGACATGCTTCCAGGTTTAACAGTTAAGCTCAACATAGATAAAATATGCCAAGCGTGACTGATATGTGAAATATGACATCTCTATATCTATATGCAAACTGTATGTGATGCAACACAATGAAAATCTCACGTACTCACCCTCTCAGAGTACTCAATCTGAGTGTCTCAATTCTCGCTCGTCACACTCAATCACTCAGCACTGTACGGTGCCTGCTGCTGCGTGCAGCCCGATCCCATCAATAATAATAAAGCCTATAAGTCCTGCTGTGGCGTGAAACCTAATCCACATATAACCATAAGGCCTGTTGCGGTATGCAACCCGATCCACATATAGCCATAAGGCCTGTTGCGACGTGCAACCCGATCCACCTATAGCCATAAGGCATGTTGCGGCGTGCAACCCGATCCATATATCTCACTCACACACGGCTCTCAGGCCCCAACTCAGTCATCAATATCTCCAGTCTCTCGGCTCGCAAATATCATGCCAATTAGCCCAAACAATGATATATAACACAACAATAATAGTGACAGAGACTGAGGTATGATATGCAAATAGTGGATGTGGATGAGTACAAAATTGCCAGCTAAGCAAATAATTCAACATCAGAAATGACCACAGTGGGTCTCAACAGGATAAACATATAGCCTAACATGATTTCTAACATGAATCGGTAGCTTAATTACTCTAACACATAGAGATTGCATGAATGGCTACAAGGTCTGATGACTACACAGCACCATGGAAACAACCGGATCATAATTTCTATGGTGCACGCCCACATACCCATCACCCAGCATGTGCATCACCTCAACACCAATCATATAACACGTAATTCAGGGATTCGTACCATCAGAACCAAGTTTAGAAGTGTTACTTACCTCAAACCATGCAAATCTCTACTACAATAAGCCCTTACCTCACGAATCGGCCTCCGAACGCCTTGAATCTAGCCACAAACGATTCGATAAAATCAACACGAGCTATAGGAATCAATTCCAATATGAAAATGATATGTTCTTAATCAAAGTCAAAAAGTCAACTCAAAAAGTCAACCTCGGGCCCACGTCTCGGAAACCAACAAAATTAACAAAATCCAGACACCCATTCAACTACGAGTCCAACCATAGCAAATTTACCAAATTCCAATTCCAAATCGTCACTCAAATCCCCAAATTTAATTATCTAATCCCTAGCCCAAAACTCCAAAAATTCCACCTTAAAAACACATAAACTAGGTGGAAAATTTAATGGGTAATCAATATTATTAAATAACAATGACCAAAACTGGCTTACCTCAAGAAATCACTTGAAACCCCTCTCAAAAATCGCCTTAATTCGAGCTTGCAAAGTCCAAAATGATTACAAAACTCGGAACCCTTAAATTTAAACACTGCACAGGACCTTTCGCTTCTGCGGGCCCAAACTCTGCACCTGCGGAATCCCTTTAACGATAAAAACTCCGCTTCTGCAGAACTCACTTAAGTCCACAAGGTTCGCAACTGCTCTCCAAGATCCGCACCTATGGAAGCGCTTCTGCGCCCAGTCGTCCGCTTTTGCGAAGCCAACTTCACTTACCCATTCTCCGCATCTGCGAGGCCTTGTTTGCATCTGCAGGCTCGCAGATGCGGAAGATTCCTCACACCTGCGACACTTCCTAGGGCAGCCCCAGCTCTGCTTCTACACCACTCCAGCCGCATATGCGGCTAATTCCCTCGCAGGTGCGATCACACCAGAAGGAAAATATCTCAGCAATGCTTCAAGTCCAACTTTTGATCCGTTAATCATCTGGAATCCACCCAAGGCCCTCGAGACCTCAACTAAACATAACAACAAGTCTTAAAACACGATACGAACTTAATCGAGGCCTCAAATCCCATCAAACGACATCAAACAACACGAATCGCACCCCAATTCAAGCCTAATGAAACTAAGGGATTCCAACTTCTACAATCGATGTCGAAACTTATCAAATCAACTCCGATTGACCTCAAATGTTTGCACACAAAGTCATAAATAACACAACGGACCTATTCCAACTTTCAGAACCAAAATCCGAGGCTAGTAACCATAAAGTCAACTCTCGGTCAAACTTCTCAACTCTCCATACTTCCATTTTTCCAACTTTTGCCATTTCAACCCAAAATCACCTATGGACCTCCAAATCACTATCCGGACATATTACTAAGACCAAAATCACCCTACGGAGCTATTAGAACCGTCAAAACTCCATTCTGAAGCCATTTACACATAAGTCAATATCCGCTCAACTCTTTCAACTTAGGCTTCCAACCTTGAGACTAATTGTCCCAATTCATTCCGAAACATCCCCAGAACCAAACCAACCACCTCGGCAAGTCACATAACAATAATTGAGCATAGAATAAGCAGTAAATGGGGAAACAGGGCTATAACACTCAAAATGATTCATCGGGTCATTACATCCTCCCCTCTTAAAAAACATTCGTCCTCGAACGGGTCTAGAATCATACCTAGAGTCTCAAATAGGCATGGATATCTGCTCCGCATCTCCTGCTCGATCTCACAAGTAGCCTCCTCAACTGGTTGACCTCCCCACTGTACCTTCCTCGAAGCTATGTTCTTTGACCTCAACTTTCGAACCTGCTGATCCAAAATGGCCACCGGCTCCACATCATAAGTCAAATCCCCATCCAACTGAACTGTGTTGAAGTTCAAAACATGAGACAGATCGCTAACATACTTTTGGAGCATAGAAACATGAAACACTAGATGAAACTCGACAGACTAGGCAGTAATGCAAGCCTATAAGCCACCTCTCCAATCCTCTCAAGAACCTCAAACGAAACCAATGTACCGAGGGCTCAACTTGCCCTTTTTCCCAAACCTCATAACACCATTCATGGGTGAAACTCTGAGTAGTACCTTCTCTCCCACCATATAAGCAACATCATGAACCTTCCTATCGGCGTAACTCTTCTATCTAGACTACACCGTGCAGAGCCAATCCTGAATCAACTTAACCTTGTCCAAAGCTTCCTGAACCAAGTTAGTACCCAATACCTAGCCTCACGCGGCTCAAACCAACCCACCGGAGACCGGCACTACCTCCCATAAAAAGCCTCATACGGATCCATCTGAATCCTCGATTGGTAGTTGTTGTTGTAGGCAAACTCGGCAAGTGGTAGAAATTGATCCCAAGAACCCCTGAAGTCTATGACATAAGTGTGTAGCATATCCTCCAATATCTGAATAGTGCGCTCGGACTGTCCGTCCATCTGAGGGTGGAATGTTGTACTCAAATCAACCCGTGTACCCAACTCTCGCTGCACTGTTGATCGAGTCCAAACCTACACCACTATATAGTAGCAAGGAGTGGTCGATGCAGTTTTACCCGATGAGGTCGGGATCGATTTCCACAGGGAGTTAATTTGGTTTGGAGTTGGGTATCTAACTAATCTAGATGTGCGTGTTGTTTCTAATTTCACTTCCAAACATTGTTGCGATTGATTGTATTCTAATTTTATACTATAGTATGCTGAGTGTAAGCTAAGTACAATATTTTTGGTGAAAGTTTTCAAGTGTTAAAAGGCACTAGGGAAGTGACTTCCGCCTAGGTGAGTATCTAATGGGTATCAAGAATCTAGGACAAGCTTGTTATGATTGGGGTCGTGATATAACCATCACATATAAATGCTCACTCTATACCTCTCGGTAGCTTGAGTGACTTTGCCCTATTTGGCTTTCTCAAGTCCAAATGGGTGTTCATACAATACAAATGAAATTTGCTCAAATCGGGTATTACTATCTCTAGGTTTAACCATTTAATTTGGCTATCAATCTCTTGAGTTCTCCCCAATTCCTTGTTAACCTAATTTTCCTAGACTTAGTCCATCTTTCTCAAGAAGAGCCTAAGTCATAAAGGCATGAATCAGTGTTTGCAACCACTAATTCTACAATTTTAGAATTATTTGGCTAAATATCACTAATCCATGAACAATTAAGCCCTAAAATTCAAGACCCATTAAATACCCACACTAAGGTTGGGTCACAACCCTAGCTATGGTGTCTAGCTACTCATAATAGCAGCAGAAATTAAAGATAAAGATGAAATTTGAGCCATAATATTAAAGTACTAGATGAAAATCTAAAATTCAAAGGTAAATCTATTATAAAATTGCCCAAAAGGGGAAAACCCAATTGTTCACGTGCTCTGCTCTACAAAACTTAACCTAAAAATGTCATAAAGATCTATATATATACACAGCTGAAATTTTCGGACACAAATACCCCTATGGAGGATTCGCGGACGCGTAATTCTGACCGCGTCCGTGCTTGAGCTTTCGCGGCCGCATAATAATAAGCGTGGTCCGCGTTTCTTCAATATTGGGCTTGGATTGGACTCAATTTTGCGGACCGCATAATTTCAACCGCGTTCGCGTAAGCTTCCATCGCGGCCACATAATTTGGCAGCGAGTCGCATTCTTCATTTGAGCCCAACCTGTAGAGTCTCTGAACCTTGATCCATGCTCTCAGCGAAAATCTCCTCGCGGTCGCACTAAAGATTTCGCGGCCGCGCTTTTCCAATGCGGTCAGCGTTTATTTTAGTACTCAAAGCAACTTCTCTGAATCTGCTTTCGCGGACCGCGTAATAGTGGCCGCCTCAGCGGTGGTCCTTACACGGCCACGCTTTTCTGCCGCTCTCAGCGCTCCAGTCTCAGCCTTGGATTAGTGCAAGTTTGACTCCTTCATGAGTTGATTATGGCTTCTTTGCCTCATTTTGACCAAACCGTGCAATCATGCACATTAAGTTAGTTTTCGGGAATACCTTTACGCAGTTTTTACTCAAAACCTAATCAAAAGATAGCAAATAATAGGATTAAACCCCTAGTTAATAACTCCCCCAAACTTAAGCTTTTGCTTGTCCTCAAGCAAATAAGGTAATTCCCACCTCCACAAAAAGAAGAAAGGAAAATTTCAGCTTTTCTAAGGTGACTTCATCAAGCATCAATTGGGACTAACAACTACCCTCAACACAAATGCATTATCAACAACATCATGCTATGATTTCTTGAGTTCCATAGTTCTAATGTGACACAAAAGCATCAAGAATTGACTCAATTCATCAAGGAAGCTCGCTCTCTCACGTAGGTCATTGTGGATCCCAAACTCCTCCTCCTCTACTCTCCATGATCAAATCTCACTTTATAGAATGTGACACTCAAAACAAAGATTGTAAAGAAATGCGCTCATCACTCTCAAAAGAATGCCACAAGTCCGGCTCTAAGTACCATAAGCTTGCCCCTTATGTAGATCACCCCTAATGTAAGCTCACTCAACTTGAAATCATATAGGGCTTTAGTGGGATGTAATGAAGGCTTTTTGGATCAAGGTAAGCTATAATGAACTATGACGGTTTTATCCTTCCTTAAACACTCTATTTTCTCATTTCAGTTCATACTTTCTTGACTCTTTGAGTCATTTTCTTCTTCCTCAGGGGAACTAGAGAGACATATTGTCACTCTTTCTTGTTCATGACAATCATTTTTCTCCTTTTCTCATCATTCCATGCCTTTCAACATTATTTTCTTTGAATCCTTTCAACCTTTTCTTTCTTTTTGACATATTTCTTTTTAACTCTTTATCCTTTTCTTTGCTTTTCCTTTTCATCAACTCTTTTTGTTCTTTGTATCTTTTATCACTTTGAAGTTCCTCGTCTCTCCCCCAAACTTATGTTTTTACTCATTGCTCATCTTGAATGCTAAGAAAAGATTAGGTGCCAAGAGATGGTCATTATAAAACGGATGAAGGCTTGTAATGTGGCTATTGAATGAAAAAGGCTTAGGCTCAAAGGGGTTGACTAGGGATATTACATTGGTAGGCTACGAAAACTTTCACAGTTCAAATGGGACCAAGGAGAGCCTACAATCACTTCTCAAGTCGAGCTACACTTAGAATTTCGCCTGGACAAATATTCAGGGCAAGTTCTAGACTTGTTGGCACGGGACTTGGACTTGCAATGAAATACCTCACCTCTCAAGCTACTGGATTGTTAAAGAGAATAAAGTCGAGGGCCCACAACAACCTTAGCTAAGATTGAAGGTCACAGATGGCTCACAGAAACCACTTAATGATAGTTTTAGTCAACTCAAGAGTCTAAAGGTCACAACTAGAGCTAATCTCTTCAACCAACTTGTCTCTAACCATGAGGTCGAAAGTAAATGTGTTGGTACCAAGTGAAGTCTGCTTGAGACACTTTTATTCATTACTACTATATATCAAAACAGAAAGAAAAGCAGACTCAATCCCTTAAGAAGGTTGTCACGCCATCCATCATTGGGAAGTGCCACCCGGTTCACACAACATCCACCTTTAGAAAGAACTGAGGCATTAAGAAAACCAAAGGCTTATTGATCACGTAGAAATGTGAAGAAAACAAAAGTGGCTATAAACTCAAAAGGAAGCTATTAAAGGAAGTAAGAAGCTAAGCTATTAAGAAAAATTACAAAAGAAGTTATATAGTAAAATAGGGAACATAAACTGAATATGTACAATAGGGGAGTGAAACGAATATATACAAAATGGGGATGAATATATACATGGAATGGTAAAGTTATATACATACCAAAAGTGAAAATTAACGAAAAATAGTATCATAATTATTACATGCCAGTCATCAAAGTCATCAAATCAAAATAAGACCCCCCCCCCCCAAATAGAAATTAGCATTGTCCTCAATGCTAAAAGTAAAAATAAGCTCAGGGAAAGGATAGAGATTAAAACTCCCTATGTAGTATCAAGTACTCTGGTAGGTTCCTCAGACTGTGTAGGCTCATCAACCCCATCAGGATCCTCTAGCTGAATCTCTAAGTCCTCGGTCTGGGGTACCATAAATCTTCTCATCGGCTCTCTGTCAGCCTCCTGCTCTGATGCCTGTGCTGTAGGGGCAGTCTCCTCCATAAGCAGGTCCAGTGGAATATCTCCAGAAGAAGTTAACTTCTCAACCTCCATCTTCAGTAGCTCCACTGACTCTATTAAAACTTGAGTCTTCTTCATCTTTTTTTGACCTGCTTGCCCAGCTCCTTGATCACTTTCCCATGAGTATCTAATGTCTCCAGGATTTTTTTTTGGTTGCTCAGGAGCTTCTTCTGGTTGTCCAGAAGCTCCTTCAATGACTCCTCCACTTATGGAGGTACCTAAAGTTGTGATGGGGCAGCCTGTGCTGCGACTGCACTGGATAAGACAGACAACTTTGATGTAGCTGCCTGCAACAAGTTATTGACGCTGGATAGCATCTGAGAGACTCACAGTGCAGTCTGAGGGTAAGCTGAGGAGGAAGGCATAGATAGTGGGGCAGAGACGGATGCCCTGAGGAAGGAGGTGGCATAGCAGCAGATAAACCTTCGGCTGTGGAAGGCTCGGACCCAGTGGCCACTACCCTTGGCTCTTTAGACTGGCCAGCGGAGGTGGTGGCTTTGCCTTTGGACTTGGGATTGTCTGCTCCCTGAAAGTTGTACCAAGAGAAGGGTCTTTTCGGCTTCACCTTCGTGTCAAAGTGTCTCCCCTCAACCCCTTGGTCCTCTAGGTACATAGTGATGAAATTGGGGTAAGGGTAGGGCATTTCTTCCTTCCCGGTTGCCTTAGATATGTTCTGGGCCATGAGGTTCCCCACATTTATTGGGTACCCCGCCATGATGGACGCTATGAGGATCACCCGGGGGAGTGGAATGTCACTGTCATGCAGGCACGGATCAAGGCGGCTGCAGACAAAGGTGCACCACCATTTTGCTTCAAACCTCAAAGTGTTTCTATGAATATGGACTCCAGGTGTAAGCCAAGCTGGTGTTGACCCAGGGATGGCTATCACCTCTGCAAGCCATAGACGGGCTGCCTCATCTAATGCCAACTTCTCCAAGTACATGGATTCGTTCACGTCATCGAACCCAGCATATGTGTTCAGTGTCTTGCCAGCAACTCTGATCTTCCGGTTCCGTACCTTAGTCACATAGGTGCCCTTTTTGATGTGGGCGACATTGGTGTACAATTCTTTGACTAAGTACTCATTGGCCTCCAGTAGCTTGCTAGTGAAGAATTTCCACCCCACTCTTTCATCAAATTGCTTCTTCACATTGGGATTGTGGGGTAGAAGATCTCTTTCTATGAAATGCCGCTCAAGTGGGTTGTGGGGTAGAAGATCTCTTTCACATTGGGATTGTGCAGCTTCCCCTTCAGAAATCTCCCGGGAGGGGACATACTCACTAGTCTCAAAAGAGTCGGGAGTGGGTCTTCGAATGGTTTGTTTCTTGCCAATGACCTTTTTAGGTGATAAGGATGCAGTTTGTTTCCCTCTGCCCCGGCCTCGGGAGGATTCTCCCCTCCCTTGTGATTTCTCAGGACCGCCACGAGATCGCACCATTATCTGCATACACAATTAGTGAAAGCTTATTGGTATTGTGGTTTAATGAATCAGCAAAGGAAAGCATATGATATGATCATATGCTTTCTCAAAGCAGGGATCCGCTGACAGCGTAAAAAGGAGCGCGTCTGCGGAATGGCCAGCGTGGTCCATGTAAAAAGGAGCGCGGCCACAAAAGAGGTTGGACTCAGACTACCAACTCTGATCATGGTCTTCCGCGGACCACGTAATTAGGGACGCGGCCGCGAAAGATGAAGCGCGAACCGCATAAAAATGAACGCGATCGCGAAATCAATTTGTCAAACTCTCGGAAGCTCATGAGCGTGGACCGCGTATTTTGGACGTGGCCGCATAAGTTCAAATGCGGACCGCGAAAGAATCATCGCATCTGCGAACAGGCAATCATACTCAGCTCTCACAAATTAAAGAACGCATACCGCATAAAATGGACCGCGGTCCGCGGAATTCAAACAAAAACTGGCACTAGTACATTTGAAACCTAGGGTTTTCACTAAGTGCAAAAATTAATACAATTAACATACATAGTTAATAACCCTATCCCCCATTAGGCATGGAAAATAATTACCCACATGAATTTAAGCATCAATTAAGCATGATTTTGAGATTGTGGCATGTATTAAACCCTAACCTAAAAGAAAAATTAAAAGTAGAAGAAAAGAAAATCAAAAGATGAAATTAATGTAAAGATTTGAGCATACCATATGTGGATTTGTAGTAGAAAATTGCTTCTTGACTAATGAGATATGAAATTGAAATTCTAAGAAGTGGAAGATGAATAGTGGATTATTTCGCTGAGAGCGTGGGTTCGAAAAAGTGTAAAAGTCCTAAGAACTTCCTATTTATACCAACCCTAGAGGTCACCTAAGCTCGGACCGCGTAATTCCACCGTGTCTGCGCTTTTTACCTTTCGAATAACCTTTTCAGAAACAGGTCCATTGAGAGCAGAATAATGGGTGCGGGCGCGTAATATTAACGCGGACCGTGAAATTATGAACGCGGATGCGAATACAACTTCAAAGAGTTGATATTCTGGACTTTTCAAGTCTGTGTCCACTGACAATATACACCCCCACAAAAAGCTCTCGCTGACCGCGAAATTTTGAGCGCGGTCCGCGTAATTACCTACACTTAGGCAAATTTTTCCAGCAACAGTCCTGTACTGCATAAACAATTCTTACATAAAGCTCACAACCAGTTAGTTCAAAATAAAGCCTGATCTAAGAAGAAAATCAAAGAAGAAAGAAAAACACATGGGTTGCCTCCCAAGAAGTGCCTGATTTAACGTCGCGACACGACGCATGTTACCAACATCATTGGAAATTGATCAAGGCTACCACATGGATGTCATCAATCTTGCCGAGGTAATGCTTCACTCGGCGCCCATTAACTCTGAAGATTTCACCATTTTTGTTTTTCAAGTCAAGAGCACCAAACGGAGTCACGTGCACCACTTCAAAAGGGCCACTCCATTTTGACTTGAGCTTTCCCGGAAACAGTCGTAACCGGGAGTTGAATAGAAGAACCAAGTCACCCTCCTTGAATTATTTGTTCTGGCATATTTGTCATGTAAGTACTTCATCTTGTCCTTATACAAGGATGAGCTGGAATAAGCATGAAACTGGAATTCATCAAGTTCATTGAGTTGCTCTACCCGGAGGTTGGCTGCTACATCCCATTCAAGGTTTAACTTCTTGAGCGCCCACATGGCCTTGTGATCTAACTCAACCGGAAGATGGCATGCTTTCCCAAATACTAACCGGTATGGAGACATACCAATTGGAGTCTTGTACGCAGTTCTATAAGCCCACAACGCATCGTCAAGTTTCTTTGACCAATCAGTCCGGTTTGCATTGACAATGTTTGATAATATGCTCTTTATATCCCTGTTGGAGACCTTAACTTGTCCACTAGCCTGGGGATGATAAGGGGTTAACACCTTATGATTGACACCATACTTGGAAAGCAAAGTGTCAAAAGCCTTATTGTAGAAATGAGAACCCTCATCACTGATGATTGCCCGAGGAGTGCCAAACCGTGTGAAGATATTTTTCTTTAGGAACGCCACCACACTCTGTGCCTTATTGTTGGGCAAAGCTACAGCTTCAACCCACTTGAAAACATAATCAACAGCAACCAGAATGTAAGTGTTACCACAGGAACTCACAAATGGCCCCATGAAGTCTATCCCCCACACGTCAAAAATATCGATCTCAAGAATAGTGGTGAGAGGCATTTCATCCTTCTTGGAAATTCCACCAGCTCTTTGGCATTCATCACACCTCTTAATAAGCTCACTTGTATCTTTATATAGGGTAGGCCAATAAAATCCATAGCTAAGAATCTTTAAAGCAGTTCTCGCCCCACCATGATGACCATCGTAGGGCGAAGAATGGCAAGCATCAAGAATATGCATTTGCTCCTCTTCCGGGACACATATCCGGAACACACCATCATTGAAAATCTTGAAAAGATAGGGCTCCTTCCAATAATAATTCAAGCTGTCTCGTTTGAGTTTCTTTCTTTGGTTAGAAGAGAGTTCACTCGGGACAATGTCGGTCATAAGAAAGTTAGCCACATCGACGAACCAAGGCATACCATTCAAAGACACGGAGAGGAGTTGTTCATCCGGGAATGAATCATTGATTTCGAGGCCATTGTGGGACCTTCCCTCCTCTTCTAAGCGGGACAAGTGGTCCGCCACTTGATTATCACTTCCTTTTCTATCAATGATTTTAAGGCCAAACTCTTGAAGCAGAAGAAATCATCTCATCAACCTAGCCTTTGAGTCCTTCTTGGTCATCAAGTAACGGAGTGCCGCGTGATCGGTGTGCACAATCACTTTGGCACCCATAAGATATGGCCTGAACTTTTCCATGGAAAAGACAATGGCTATTAACTCTTTCTCGGTCACCGTATAATTGGCTTGGGCATCATTCATCATTTTGCTTGCATAATAGACCGGATGAAATATCTTGTTGACCCTTTGCCCCAAAACCGCTCCTACCGCAACATCACTAGCATCGCACATGAGCTCAAATGTCAAGCTCCAATTGGGTGCGATAATGATGGGAGTGGTTGTCAATTTATACTTGAGAAGCTTAAAAGCTTTCATGCAATCTTCATTGAACACAAACTTTGCATCCTTTTCTAGCATCTTGCACAAGAGGTTCACCACTTTTGAGAAATCCTTGATGAACCTTCGGTAGAACCCCGCGTGCCCAAAATATCTCCTAACTTCCTTGACGGAAGTAGGAGGAGGGAGATTTGAAATAACTTCAATTTTCGCTTTGTCCACTTCAATACCGTTCTTTGAGATCTTATGGCCGAGGACAATGCCCTCCTCGACCATAAAGTGGCATTTTTCCCAATTAAGCACTAGGTTGGTCTCTTCACATCGGGCCAACACTTTGTCAAGATTATCCAAGAATTCTTCAAATGAGTCCCCCACAACACTAAAATCATCAATGAATACTTCGAGAAAGTCCTCCACCATATCCGTAAATATTGCCATCATACACCGCTGAAAGGTAACTAGTGCATTACACAAACCAAACGGCATCCGTGAAAATGCAAATGTGCCATACGGACATGTGAAGGTGGTTTTCTCTTGGTCTTCCGGTGCAATGAGAATCTAGTTGTACCCTGAGTACCCATCCAAAAAACAATAGTAGGAACGCCCGCCATGTCTGTCCAACATTTGATCAAGAAAGGGAAATGGAAAGTGGTCTTTGCGGGTCACTTTGTTCAGCTTTCTGTAGTCCATACATACCCTCCATCCGGTGACAGTACGAGTGGGGATCAACTCATTTTTCTCATTTGTGACCACAGTCATACCCCCTTCTTCGGTACACATTGTACCGGTGAAGTCCATGAACTATCCAAGATAGGGTACACAACCCCTGCATCAAGCCACTTGATAATTTCCTTCTTGACGACCTCTTGTATAGCCTCGTTCAACCTCCTTTGATGTTCCACGGAGGATTTGGCATCATCCTCTAGTATAATTTTGCGCATGCAAAAGGCGGGGCTTATACCCCGAATGTCAGCCAAAGTCCATCCAATTACCTTTTTCCTTCTTTGAAGCACCGCAAGGGTGGAGTCTATCTGCACGTTAGTTAAGCAAGCAGAAAGAATAACAGGTAATGTGGAAGAAGGGCCTAAGAATTCATACTTGAGGTGTGAAGGCAAAGGCTTCAACTCCAATGTTGGTGGCTCCTCGATTGAGGGCTTTGTTGGTGGAGTCTTCCGGTTTTCCAAGTCCAAGGAAAGTTTACGGGGCCCATATGAGTAGGATCTCATTCCTTGCAATGCATTTGCACATTCAACCAAGCCTTCCGTGTCATCATCCTCATGGTTTAACAACACAGCTTCCAAAGGGTCTTCCACATTGATCATGGCACTCGTGTCATCAACTATCACTTCCGTCACAAGATCGACAAAAGAGCAAACTTCATTGCTATTTGGTTGCCTCATTGATTTGCACACGTGGAATACAACTTTTTCATCGCCCACTCGAAAGGTGAGCTCACCTGCTTCCACATCAACCAATGCTTCCTTGTTGCTAGGAAAGGTCTCCCCAATATTATAGTCACCTCATAGTCGACTTCGCAGTCGAGAATCACAAAATCAGCAGGCAAAATAAACTTGTCGACCCGGACTAGAACATCATCAATAATACCAAGCGGCCTTTTCATTGTCCGATCCACTATTTGTAATCTCATAGAAGTAGCTCTTGGTGGCCCAACACCTAGTGTCTTGAACACGGAATATGGCATCAAATTAATACTTGCTCCTAAATCATACAAGGCTTTTGCAAAATTGGCTCTACCAATGGTGCATGGAATTGTAAAGGCACCGGGATCTTCAAGCTTTGGAGCCATCGAGTGCACAATGGCACTCACTTGATGAATCATTTTGATGGTCTCATAATTCATAGACCTCTTCTTAGTTACCAAGTCCTTCATGAACTTGGCATATCCTGGGATTTGTTCGAGAGCTTCCACCAAGGGCACATTGATTGACAAACTTTTCATCATTTCAATAAATTTCTTAAATTGGTTTTCATTATTTTGTTTTGCAAGCCTTTGAGGATACGGTGGAGGAGGCCTTGGAAAAGAGGCCTTGGCTTTAGGCACTACTGTTTCCGGTATGTCTATCACGTGTTCTCTAGACGGGTTCACATCATTTTGAGTCTCCTCCATGTTGTCATCAATATCGATCCTCACTTCATTATTCACATTCTCATCATTGGCTTGAATCTCATCATCTTCTTGCAACACAACATCATCACTCACAATCTTCTTTGGATTAGAGCTACTTGCATATCCACCTCTACCGCTTCTTGTGGTCACCGCCATAGCATGGCCTGTATTGTTCCCACTCTTCGGGTTTACTACCATATCACTTGGTAGTGCCCCTTTAGGGCGAGTATTCAATGCTTGAGAAATTTGACCCATTTGTACTTCCAAGTTGCGAATAGAGGTAGTATGGGAGGCTATTTGGGTATCGGAGTCACTATTCCTTTCCATCATTTGTTTAAACATACTCCTCTTGTTGACCATGACATTTGATCATCATAAAAATCGTCTTGGTTGTAACCACTACCACTTTGCTCATATTGATCTTGATTGTTTTGCACTTGTTGACCACGTTGTCTCCTCTTGTTGACCATGACATTTACCCCTTCCATGGCATTTACTTGCTTTGTCCCTTGAACTTGCTGAAGCTGGGCCTTTGCTAACTGATTCATAGTAGTTGTCAACTCGGCTATGGCTTGTCCGTGATCATGAAGTTCCTTGTGAAGATGGATGACATTAGGGTCACCCTGAGGAACATTTGCCCGACTCTGCCAAGCTGAGGATGTGTCAGCCATCTCATCAAGTATGTCACAAGCATCGGCATAAGGCATTTTCATAAAATTTCCCCCAGCTAGCTGATTTACCACACACTGGTTGGTCGTGTTGATGCCCCTATAGAATGTCTGCTGAATCATTGCTTCAGTCATATCATTGTTTGGGCATTCTTTGACCATTGTCCGATATCGATCCTGGATTTCATGTAGGGGTTCATTAGGTTCTTGTTTAAAGGCTAAGATCTCATCTCTCAATGCTGCCATATGACTCGGTGAGAAATATTTGGCTATAAACTTTTCTGCCAACTCATCCCATGTGTGTATGGAGTGGTTGGGTAGCCTCTCGAGCCAGTCCAAAGCTTTCCCTCTAAGTGAAAATGGGAAAAGTCTCAATCTCAGAGCGTCCTCTGACACGTTCATCTGCTTGCTTCCCCAGCATGTGTCTACAAAACCCTTTAGATGCTTGTATGAATTCTGATGAGGAGCTCCAGTGAAGAAGACCTCTGCTCCAATAGGGCCAGCATGACATTTGTAATTTGGAAATTGCCCGCCCGAATCCGGGGCAGGACAATTGCACTTGCGTAACCTTCATTGGGTAGCACCCGGTGTGCTGCCCGCGGAGGAGGTGGGGAAGGGTTTAGAATGTTGTCATTAGCCTGGCGGCCTCTTCTTTGGACTTGAGGTTCTAGATTAACTTCATCCTCACCATTTTCATCTACCTCCTCCCCCGGAAGAACATGTCCGAGAGCATCATTATGAGCCATTTGCTACCTAAAGTGATTGATACACAAAATTTAGAAAAACAGAAGGAAAGAAACACAAGACACACAAATAGTTAGATAGATAGCCAACACCATCTAACTCCCCAGCAACGATGCCAAAAAGTGATCGAGTACAAACCTACACCACTATATAGTAACAAGGAGTGGTCGATATAGTTTTACCCGATGAGGTCGGGATCGATTTCCACAGGGAGTTAATGTGGTTTGGAGTTGGGTATCTAACTAATCTAGATATGCGTGTTGTTCCTAATTGCACTTCCAAACATTGTTGCGATTGATTGTATTCTAATTTTATACTATAGTATGCTGAGTGTAAGCTAAGTACAATATTTTTGGTGAAAGTTTTCAAGTGTTAAAAGGCACTAGGGAAGTGACTTCCGACTAGGTGAATATCTAATAGGTATCAAGAATCTAGGACAAGCTTGTTATGATTGGGGTCGTGATATAACCATCACATATAAATGCTCACTCTATACCTCTCGGTAGTTTGAGTGACTTTGCCCGATTTGGGTTTCTCAAGTCCAAATGGGTGTTCATACAATACAAATGAAATTTGCTCAAGTCGGGTATTACTATCTCTAGGTTTAACCCTTTAATTGGGGCTATCAATCTCTTGAGTTCGCCCCAATTCCTTGTTAGCCTAATTTTCCTAGACTTAGTCCCTCTTTCTCAAGAAGAGCCTAAGTCAAAAAGGCATGAATTAGTGTTTGCAACCACTAATTCTACAATTTTAGCATAAATTAGGCTAAATATCACTAACCCATAAATAATTAAGCCCTAAAATTCAAGACCTATTAAATACCCACACTAAGGTTGGGTCACAACCCTAGCTATGGTGTTTAGCTACTCATAATAGCAGCAACAATCAAAGATAAAGATGAAATATAAGCCATAATATTAAAGTACTAGATGAAAATCTAAAGTTCGAAGGTAAATCTATTATAAAATTGCCCAAAAGGGGAAAAACCAGTCGTTCACGTGCTTTGCTCTACAAAACTTAATCTAAAAATGTCATAAAGATCTATTTATACACAGCTAAAACTTTTGGACAAAAATGCCCCTGCAGAGGATTCGCGGACGCTTAATTCTGACTGCGTCCGCGCTTGAGCTTTTGCGGCCGCATAATAATAAGCGCGGACCGCATTTCTTCAATACTGGGCTTGGATTGGACTCAATTTCGCGGACCGCGTAATATCAACCACGTCCGCGTAAGCTTCCATCGCGGCCGTGTAATTTGGACGCGGGCCGCGTTCTTCATTTGAGCCCAACCTGTAGAGTCTCTGAACCTTGATCCACGCTCTCAGCGAAAATCTCCTCGCGGTCATGCTTTTCCAACGCGGTCAGCATTTATTTTAGTACTCAAAGCAACTTCTCTGAATATGCTTTCGTGGACCGCGTAATAGTGGCCGCCTCAGCGGTGGTCCTTACGCGGCCTCGCTTTTCTGCCGCTCTCAGCGCTCCAGTCTCAGCCTTGGATTATTGCAAGTTTGACTCCTTCATGAGTTGATTATGGCTTCTTTGCCTCATTTTGACCAAACCCTGCAATCAAGCACATTAAGTTAGTTTTCGGGAATACCTTTACGCATTTTTGACTCAAAACCTAATCAAAAGAGAGCAAATAATAGGCTAAAACCCCTAGTTATCAACTGCTCACCAAAACTGCGATGTAAATTGCGTGCCTCAATCTGAAATAATGGACATCGGCACACCGTGAAGGCAAATAATCTCGTGGATGTAGATCTCAGCCAACTACTTCGAAGAATAAGTAATCCCAACTTGAATAAAGTGCGCGGACTTGGTCAACCGATCCACAATCACCCAAATAGCATCAAACATCCTCGAGGTTTGTGTGAGCCCAACTACAAAGTCCACGGTGATACGCTCCCATTTCCACTCCGGAATCTCAAGCCTCTGAAGCAATCCGCCTGGTCTCTGATGCTCATACTTCACCTGCTGACAATTTAGGCACCAAGCTAGAAACCTCACTATGTCCTTCTTCATCCTCCTCCACCAATAGTGCTACCTCAAGTCCTAATACAGCTTTGTGATACCCAGATGAATTGAATACCTCTAACTGAGGGCCTCCTCAAGAATCAATTGTAATGACCCGACCGGTCGTTTTGAGCATTTATACTCCTTTCAACTATTTTAAGTCTTGAATAACTTCCTATGAGGTATTATAACTTGTGTGAATTGTCGGCTTTGGTTTTAAGGTATTTCGGAGTTAGCTTGAAAGAATGAATTTCATGTTGGAAGCTTAAGTTGAAATAGTTAATCGAATATTGACTTATATGTAAACGACCCCTAAATAGAGTTTTGATGATTCCAATAGCTCCGTATTATGATTTTGGACTTAGGAGCGTATCCGAAAAATTATTTGGAGGTCAGTAGAGGAATTAAGCTTGAAATGGCGAAAGTTGAATTTTTGGAAAGTTTGACCGGAGAGTTGACTTTTTGATATCGGAGTCGGAATTCAGTTCTGAAAATTTTCATAGATCCGTTATGTCATTTATGACTTGTGTGCAAAATTTGAGGTCAATCAAAATTTATTTGATACGTTTCGGCGCAAAATATAGAAGTTGGAAGATTTGAAAACTCATAATTCGATTCGATACGCGATTCGTAATTTCGGCATTGTTTGGCATGGTTTGAAGCCTCAACTAGGTTCGTATTGTATTTTGGGACATGTTGGTATATGTGGTTAAGGTCCCTAGGGCCTCAGGTGGATTTCGGAATGTTAACGGAATGGATTTCGGACAAAAGGAGCTGCTGGAATTTTTCTGTTGCAGATGCTGTTTTTAGACAGCAACTGGTGCAATCGCAGAGCTGACTTTGGAAACTTATATCTCAAAATCTATAAGGAATCTGCAAATTATCAAAACATGAAAGTTGTAGTTCTTGGATTTTAGTTTCCATAAAGTTAAATCGTTCATCATTTAGACATTTGTACAGAAAGTTATAGTCGATCAAATGAAGGCTAGTAAGGCAGTTTCGCCAGAAATTTCTTTTTCGCCAATAAATCTTCTCATAAGCCGACTTTCAATATTATCCTCCCGAATATATCATAATCAAGCCTGATAGTACCCATTCTAGATCCAATGACCTTATTTTATTAAACACAACTATCCCACAGACACGCCACATCAATATAACTCAACCCACAATTGTGCAATCTGTGTACCCCAAATATGGGAGATGTCTCAAGGAAGAGAATCGTATTGCAAGTTCAACAAGCATCACCACAACCACAGTGTTACAACCAACTCCTCAAATTTCATGAATAGGATAACTGTAGGCATATGTGCACAATTGTAGAGGAAGGAAATTAATGAATCAGATAAATTATCATAGAAATAAAATTCCCACACACGGCACGGACAACTCACATGCCAATAATATGAATCGTCTGGAATGGTCACAGGCCTCCAGTCCCAGCATATCATACAGGAGCAATTAAATAAGTACTCATGCTCCTAGACTGGTATAAATAACATGCCATAGCGTAAGCATGTGCAAAGTCTGCTATCACACTTCAAATCGGCAAGTTAACGCAGAAATAGTAACTACCCCGTTTATTCAGGGGAATTAGCCTATTTGTAACCTCAAATGTAGCCCATATAGTTCTCAACAAAGGTACGAACATGAGAAACATTATAACTTTACACTTAACAGTCAACTCTAGGCATATCATATCCTAAGCATTCTTTCGAGTATGAATACTTACCCCGATGCCCGCACATTGGCTCAAATCTCACATATATGCACACTTATAGCGCGTAGCTATCACAAATAATTAATGCAACTAGTGCCTCCACTGAGTTAAAATAAAATACTCACCTCAAACAGGCAGCAAACCGAAACAATATACTTCTGAGAACTCCCAGTCTCCAAATTCATCAAGCATATGATGACTGTAACTGATCCCAACTCCAGCACTAGAATGACTAACACATCTTCCATTCACGATCTTCCCATAAAGAATACTTTCATAATTCTTCTGTGCCACATAGCAATAATTTGAATATCAGCAGTCTATCAATCATGTGAGTACTGCAATACCAATGAACATCCGTAAGTCAAAACACAATGCGCCTTTTGAAATGCGCACCCTTCTCAGGGATTACCGAGCAGTTATAACATGCATCTAATTATCTAAAATTGACCATTCTATCCAAAATTCGTGATCTTCCTTTCAAGAATGAACTGTCACTTTGTACATGTAAATCTTAATCCCGCGCCACACACCACATCTTTCATGTCATCATATGACAAGAACGAGAATCTCATTATCAACTTTGGGTAACCAGCGAATTACATACCTGATCATTCAGTAACCTTCATCTTGCTTCCTTCCAGGAGGAATTCATAATACACAACACGTTCCCTACACTAGTAGAATATATCCGATTCAACCCATGGTAGAAACCATTAAGAACACTTTGAAATCCATTTGCACATAACCAAGCTATCAGAACTGAATCCCTCTAACTCGACTAAGCCACGCAGGTCACCAAACCCAAGAATATTGCCACCAAAATTTCTGTAAAGTCTCACAACATCATAATTACCCCATAAATACCACAACTGTAACACTCACTCTGAAATACCTTATGTGAATTTAAAATTGTTCCTCATTCCTTTCTTATACTGAAATGTAGAATCCATAGTCATACAAAATTATCACAAGTCCCGACACCTTCAAATGCAAATCTCAAATTTTATTCATACACAAGTCCGGAAACATTCTCAATTGCTATATATATAATTCTCAAACCCATTAGAATTTTTTCGGGAGTCACCCGCTTTGCTCAAATCTAAATTGCACCGCCCAAACGGGACAAAAGGCACAAGCCTATTAGCATAACAACCCTCAAAGAAGTAACCATGCCTTAACACCACCAATAATATTCATACTTTGTGCGCACTACGTTCTTCAAAATAACAATTTAATCATTCCATGATTTCTGTATTTCTATAAAGTGCCATATAACCCGTATTCAGGAATTTTCTTACTCGAGTCATCCTCGATCTCCATCTCTGCAAGTCATAACTGATCCACAAGTATGTTTCCGACCAAAACTAAAATTTAACACATAACCATGAAATCAAATTGTCAATAGAACCCGCAAGGATTTCTCCTTCTCAATAACCAAGATCTCGCAACGTTAACCCGCCAGACTTCTCGAAGTCTTTTGTTAAGCTTTTCATGAACATTCTGAATCACCAGCCACAGTAACAAACTTGACCTCTTACCGGGTAGCAAGTAATATTCCTCGCAGAAGCTTCATCAACATCACGCTACCACTAACTACTCACAAGAGATAACCCACATGTGGAATTCCTTACCGATATCTTCCAACGATGTTGCACTGGGTGCAACGACCACGTAATCAGTAAATTCTCCTGAGTTCATGCTCACCCACTATTTGTATAAGGCTGCACTTTCCCTATTGACAGCAACTAAAAGTTCAACAATACCTTCCGAACTCAAGTCATATTGCGCCTGAAACGATAATCAGATCTTCACATCCCTCTTTATTTCAAACAAACTCCTTTCTGCCATATTCAATCTTTCTTCGTACAGTAACCATCACTCCAAATAAATTCCGTAGACCAAATCACATTCTATCACGATTCCAAACCGTTCTACACTTCCTCAAGACGCGCGACTACCCTACCAAAGAATCCATATGCTAATCTTCCACTCTTACTTTGGTTAAATCATCTCCTTTAAGCAACTTCTCAACCTCTACTTCTCCTACTTGACCTGCTAGTACTTCAACCACCGCGAAACACTTCACGTCATGTCTTCCCTCATACATTGCAGCCCAATTATTGCATTGAATCAAAATGCATTTGAGTCGCACCTAAACCGGTAAAATGTTACCGACTCTAAGCCTCTTCGAAGATCATCTTTCTCGAGCCATCAACATTAGAAATGCCCATTCGTAACCACAATTACTACACAATCACTTACTCTTCTTGAGTCCAAACTCATTGACAAGACATGAGAATTTAATTTGTCCCACAATTTAACAACGTGGAAGATCCTTTAATACACTCACAACTCGAGACTATACGTCAAATCAAGTCAGAAATCAAGTACCCAATAGCAAACTCTTGAATCATAAGCAAACTTTATTCGTCACATTCAACCCATCTGACACATGCCACATTCACATTATACTCATCATATAGTCACTTCCACCGCTCATCGAGCCACAAATTCTACTCGTAAGGACATTACCGTGCATATGAGTCCAAATGTACACGTTACAACAGAAGCTACCGAGCTTAAGCTACGGTCTAACCCTGTCCTCGAGTCCTCCAGACTGTCCCATCACAAAAACACAGAATACATATCTCGAAACTCGTTTATGGAATCACAAGCCAGCGATGCACAGCTGATACTGAGCGCTCACATGCGTACATGAATGCATGGAAGGAATTCAAAGAATTATGTTTCAAGCTGAATCAATTCTGCATGATAGAATACAAGAAAGTGAAATTTTTTCTAAGGGTTTGGTAGCCTCTCGAAGATAAGTACAAACGTCTCCGTACCGATCCGCAAGACTCTACTAAACCTGCTCATGACTCGTGAGACCTATGTAACTTGGGCTCTGATACCAACTTGTCACGACCCAAAATTCTAACCTATCGTGATGGTGTCTATCTCGATACTAGGCAAGCCGACAATCTCAATAAAATACAATTTATTTTAAGTTTTAAAATATAATATTTAAACACAATCCACAAATCTCGCAAATACCGATACAAACACTCTCAAAACCTGGTGTCACTAAGTACATGAGTATCTATACATTACAAGTCTGGAAAACATGGTCTATAATAATCTGAGACCAAATACAATGAACAAAAGGATAGGGAAGGAGAGACAAGGTCTGCGAAATATGGTAGCTACCTCTGAATCTCCGGAAAATTGACTGTGTGAAAGAATCAACACCCACTGTATCCGGGATCACCTGGATCTGCACACGAAGTACAGGGTGTAGTATGAGTACAACCAACTCAGTAAGTAACAATAATAAATAAAGAACTAAAAGTAGTGACGAGCTTCTCAGCTAAGTCCAAATACAATACTTTCCAATATAAAAGAGTAGGCATGCTCTCAAGTTCAACATTTAAGATTTCACTGAAAATTCATATCAAGTTTGACTGAAATAAAAAATAATATTTTTCCGAAATTTCCAAAAATAGTGATATATGACAGCTGAAATGCAGCAAATAATGATATCAATGCATCCTCTCAAAGTAACAGTCACTCAGTCCTCCTATTCACTCCAACCTCATAGTCGTTCTTTCCTTACAGTCACTCTTTTCTCACAGTCTCTCATTCCTCACAGTCGCTCATCACTCGACACTCGCACTCGGCACTCACACTCAATAGGTACCTGCACACACTAGGGGTGTGTACAGACTCCGGAGGGACTCCTTCAGCCCAAGCGCTATATCAAGCCAATCATGGCATAAATCAATGAAACATGCTCCAGCGTGCAACCCGATCTATAAATATCCTCACAATTAGGCCCTCGGCCTCACTCAGTCATCAATCTCTCCAGTTTCTCAGGCTCTCAAAAATCATGATAAGTAGCCCAACAACAATGATATGATGCATCAATAATGAATAAGAGAGACTGAGGTAAAAATGTGCAAATAGAACTGTGACTGAGTGCAAAACAACAATTTAGCTAATAATTTCACAAGTACACAACCTCTGTGGGTCCCAACAGTGTAAACATATGATTTAAACATGATTCATAGATCAATTTCTCTAATACGGGAAAAAATGTACGAATATCAACATATTTTTCAACTACACAGTTCCATGAAATTGACCAAGTCATAAATCCTACGGTGCACGTCCACACGCCCGTCATCTAGCATGTGCATCACCTCAAAACCAATCACATAATACATATTCCGGAGTTTCATACCCTCGTGATCAAATTTAGAACTATTACTTACCTCAAGCCATGTAATTTTTTATTCTGCAATGTCTTTTCCTCGTGAATTGGCCTTCAAATTCCTCAAATCTAGCCACAAATAATTCGATTCAGTCAATAAAATTTATTGAAATTAATTTCCATAAGAAAATACTAATTTTCCAACAAAATCCAAAATTTAGCTCAAAAATTGTCTGTGGAGCCCACGTCTCGGAATCCAATGAAACTCACAAAATACGAAAACTCATTCAATTACGAGTCCACCCATACCAATTTTATCAAATTCTGATAACAACTCGGCCTCCAAATCTAAAATTTTTGTTTTTGAAAGATTTTGTAAAAATCTTAATTTCTTCCATTTAAATCCGAATTAAATGATGAATATATCCATGGATTTATGAAATATAATCACTTTTTGATATAGGACACTTACCCAAGTTGAAATCTTGATGAAGTCCTCAAAATCGCCCAAGAACCGTGCTCCAAAATTCCAAAACGAAATAAAGGAAATAATCATTTTTGGTCCTTAACTTTCTGCCCAAAAACACTATTCTAGTCGCTAAAAATCCAATCTCGTCGCTAAAAGTGTCAAATTTGGTCGCTAAAGGTGCGCACCAGAACTGTTTACACTAGCAGTTTTATTTTCACTAAAGAGGTTGTAACTCTATCATACGAACTCGGAATTCGACGATTTTTGTTCCTATGAGTCACAAATAATAATACGAACCTACTCATTTAATCAAAACTCAATTCGTAGCTCATTTTCTCAATGCAATACCAATTTTGCTCGTTAAATAATTAACTCATGTTTCGCGCTAAAACGCCAACCGCGACTTGATGAAATTAGACCAAACTTTCCACATTACTCCTATAATTCATTATCAAAATCTCGAAAGTCTCAAAATCAAATTTCAATCTATAAAACTAAAAATGAATCTTTGGATCATTACATGCTTATGCTGAAAACATCAAACTCTTCCAAAACTCTTCCCCGATAGTCTGTAGTGTATCAACCATATCTTCTTGTACACAACTCCAACTACTAAACGGTTTAAATTTCTGCAAACCAGATACAAAGGGATACAACTTTCATGTTTTGCTCATCGCCCAGCTCTTTATAGATTGCGAGATATAAGCTCCCAAAGTCGGCCCTATGCATCAGAAATTTCTGGCGAAAAAGAAATTTCTGGCGAAATTGGTTTACCGGCCTTCATTCATTCGACCATAACTTTCTGTACAAATGTCCAAATGATGAATGGTTTAACTTTCTGGAAACTAAAATCAAAGTGCTACAATTTCATATTTTTAATAATTTTTAGATTCCTTATAGATTTTGAGATATAGGCTTCCAAAATCAGCTCTACGATTGCACCAGTTGCTGTCCAAAAACAGCTTCTGCAGCAGAAGAATTCCAGCAGCTCCCTTTGTCCGAAATCCATTCCGTTAACCTTCTGAAATCCACCCGAGGCCCTCGGGACCTTAACCAAATATACCAACATGTCCCAAAACACAATACGAACTTATTTGAGGCTTTAAACCATGCCAAACAATGTCGAAATTATGAATCGCACATCGAATCGAATTATGAGTTTTCAAATCTTCCAACTTCTATATTTTGCGCCGAAACGTATCAAATAAATTCCGATTGACCTCAAATTTTGCACACAATTAAAAAATAACATAACGGATCTATAAAAATTTTCAGAACTGAATTCTGACTCCGATATCAAAAAGTCAACTCCCCGATCAAACTTTCCAAAAATTCAACTTTCGCCATTTCAGGCTTAATTCCTCTACCAACCTCCAAATAATTTTTTGGACACGCTCCTAAGTCCAAAATCACCATACGGAGCTATTGAAACCATCAAAACTCTATTCAGGGGTCGTTTACACATAAGTCAATATTCGGTCAACTATTTCAACTTAAGCTTCCAACATGAAATTCATTCTTTCAAGCTAACTCCGAAATACCTTAAAACCAAAACTGACAATCCACACAAGTCATAATACCTCATAGGAAGTTATTCATGACTTCAAATAGTTGTGTGAATCCATGAAGCAACGATAATATTCGGCCAAGCCGAGAAAATTTCGAATCTCAGTAGCTGAAGACGGTCTGGGCCAACTTTGAACCCCCTCTTGATGACGTCCACAACACACTCTATAGGAGATATGATACGATAGCATGCAATAATAGTACCCAACAAGAGTCAGGGTAGATTTCAACAGGGAGTTATGAGGGGTGTTAGGAGTATATATTTGAAGCAAGCAAATAGGTTATCTAAGATTGCACTTCCACAACAACGTTTTGTTTTCTATTTCTAATGTTACTCTAATGAATGCGAACTAAAGAAAATAGATTATAGATAAATATTTTTGAGGTTTTTTCAATTGGATTAAAGGCCTAGGGCTATGACCATAACCTAGGTGTTTGCCTAATGGGATAAAAATGTTTATACTCGTTTTGTTGATTGGGTGTATTATAACTCTCAACACCACACTATCCACTCAATACGTCTTGGTCAGAGAATGATTTTGCCTAATTTGGCTTTCTCAAATCCAAATAAATATCAACCAAAACAGTTGATAAGAGCTCAAGTCGGGTTCTTACCATCTCTAGTTTGAACCCTTTAATTAGGTTAATCAATCTCTCAAGTAACCCAATTCCTTGCTAGCTAAGTTATTCTAGACTAGGTCCCTCTTTCTCAAGTAAAGACTAAGTCAAATAGGCATGAATTAATGTTTGCAACCATTAATTTTAAAATTGAAGCATGAACTAAGCTAAATAATCAATACTCAATCATAAACAAGCATAAAATTAATCACCCATAAGGTTTACACACTAGGGTTGGGTCACAATCCTAGTAAATAAATAGCTACTCATAATGGGAATTGAAGAAAATAAAGATGTAATGACCCAACCGGTCATTTTAACTTTTAGAACCCCATTCCCTAAAATAAAACTTTCTGGAGGTGCTTGTAATGATTTATGACTTGCGGGGATAGTTGGTTCGGGATTTGGAAGTGTTTGAGGTGAAATCGGAATACTTGATTCTTTAAGTTGGCCTTAAAGTTCTAAGTTTGACTTTGGTCAACATTTTGAGAAAACGACCCCGGAATAGAATTTTGATGATTCCAACAGCTCCGTATGGTGATTTTGGACTTAGGAGCATGATCGGAATTGTTTTTGGAAGTTCGTAGTGAAATTAGGCTTGAAATGGCTAAAATAGGAATTTAAAGTTTGAAAGTTTGACCGGGGAGTTGACTTTTTGATACCGGAGTCGGAATTCAGTTCCGAAAATTTTCATAGCTCTGTTATGTAATTTATGACTTGTGTGTAAAATTTGAGGTCAATCGGAGTTGATTTGATAGGTTCCGACATTGAATGTAGAAGTTGAAAACTCTTAGTTTCATTAAGCTTGAATTGGGGTATGATTCATGGTTTTAGCGTTGTTTGATGTGATTTAGAGGTTCGACTAAGTTCGTATGATGTTTTAGGACTTGTTGGTATATTTGGTTGAGGTCCTGAGGGCCTCGGGTGAGTTTCGGATGGTTAACGGATCAAAAATTGGACTTAAAAAGCTGTTGCAGTTTTCTCTTCTGCTGCATATTCTAGGATGTGACCGAGCCTCAGATCGAGCCCCAGATATCGAGCCTCAGGTCGAGCCCCAGATATCGAGCCCACGATCGAGGCCTAAGTCGAAGTCAGGGACGAGGCTCAGTATCGAAGCCTCGATCGAAGGCAAGGCTCGAGGGCATGATCGAGGGTAAGGCTCGAAGGCTCAAGCTCGATGCAATGATTGAGGCTATGATCGAAGGCCCAACCTCGATACCCTGATCGAGGCCATGACCGAGGTCCAGACTCGAGCCTGTGATCAAAGTCGCGATCGAAGGTAAGGCTCGATGGCATGATCGAAGGTATGGCTCGAGGGCTAGGATCGAGGCCCAACCCTCGATGCCCTGATCGAAGGCACATGTTCGATGCTGCGATCGAGGCCCTGTTCGAGGCCCAGTTCCGAAGTGCTAGGCAGTGTTATAAAGAGAGGACATTCGTCCCATTTGCCATTTTTGACAAACTTGAGCTTGAGTAGAGACGACCTTTGGCAGATTTTCAGGAAAAAATATTGGGGTAAGTGATTCTAACTCGGATTTGATCAATATACAAGAATATATCATTGTTTTCACAATTTAATTAGTGTTTTGAGATTGAAATTTGGAAAAGTTTAGAAATCTCATAGAAACGAAATTTTGAGATTTCGGTATCGATTCGGAGTCGGATTTGAGTGAAACTGGTATGGTTGGACTCGTAATTGAATGGGTTATCGGATTTCATAACTTTCGTCAGATTCTGAGATATGGGCCCCGCGGGCGAATTTTTAATTAATTTCGGGATTTTTATTTAAAATGTAGTATTTCCTTATAGAAGTTATTTCCTACAATTTTTAGTGATTGTACTGAATTATTTTGGCTAGATTCTAGCCAGATAGAGTTGGATAATCGTGGAAAAGGCAAAATCTTGGATTAAATTGGAGCAAGACGAGGTAAGTCTCTTGTCTAATCTTGTGAGGGGGAAATTACCTCATAGGTGATTAAGATTAAATAATTATTGCTAATTGTGGGGGCTACGTGCGTACGAGGTGACGAGAGTCCGTGCGTAGATACTATTAATGCTAAAGTCCGGGTAGTTTAGGACTCAAAACATGTATTACTTGTGTAAATTGTATTCTTTGATTAATTAATATTAATTGATATATATGAATATATATTATGAATTGTTTGATAAAGATATTAAAGGATGAAAATCTCATAGGCTTGATTTCTATTTAAATCAATTAATTGTCAAAAGAAATTGTTCTCCTCCCAAATTTATCATATAATAAATATACTCTCCTTCCGGAGGTACATAAAAATGTCCTCCTTTCTTGTGGAGCGGTCCGAACGCCTCGGCAGGATAGATTCATCTATGGAGCGCGCCGCACGTCCCTCGGCAGTGTACACGATACTCTGGATCGGGCCGTACGTCCTCGGCAGAAATCGTGCTTAATAATAATAATAATTACACGATGCTTTAATAATTTATTTCAGCTTGTAAAGCTAATTAGTAAATCGAAAAATCTTTGGGATTTAATGAATTATTATTCTTGCTTGTTAAGAAATTAATTGTTACTCCTGTAAATGAGATTTAATTGATAAATTGGAATTTATTTGAATTAAAGGAATTTAATTAATATATTAAAAATTGATACATTTGAAGGAATTTGATTATTTCCGCTGATTAAATAAATTCTGTAAATCACATTGATTTAAATATCCTAGTTTTATTTCAATTGTTATTGACCTATAGTGAGTGTCAAAGTCGGCCATCTCGTCTCTACCACTTTGAGATTAGGCTTGATACTTACTGGGTACACGTTGTTTACGTACTCATACTACACTTGCTGCACTTTTTGTGCAGGATCTGAGACAGGTACTAGTGGAGGACCTATCATCACATACCCACGTCATCCAGAGGCATAGTGGTGAGCTGCCTTTCTGAGCCGTTCTGCAGCTACCAGTGTCTCTTCTGATATTTATATTCTGTCTATTTTATTTCAGACAGTATTTGGAGTTTTGTATAATCTACTAGATGCTCATTCACTTGTAACACCAGGTCTTGGCACACACATTGGTAGAGTTTGGGTTTATATTTTCTTGGTTTTAAATTTTATCAATGTATGCTTAATTTATTAGTTGGCTTGCCTAGCTGTAGTGTTGGGCGCCATCACGACCTACAGGTGAAATTGGGTCGTGACAACATGGTATCAGAGCACTAGGTTCACGTAGGTCTCACAAGTTATGAGCAGACCTAATAGAGTCTTGCGGATCGGTACGGAGACGTCTGTACTTATCTTCGAGAGGCTATATGGTGTTTGGAAACTACCTTTCTTTATATTCCATCGTGCAATTGATGTAGTACTAAATATCCTTCTCTTATTCTATCACAGATGGTGAGAACACGCTCTAATGAGGTTCCAGACCAGGGAAGAGCTTCTCCCCCAGTTGTTAGAGGTCGAGGCAAAGGCCGAGGCCGAGGGAGGGCTCCAGCCCGTGGTAGAGGGCGAGGACGTCCCAGGACTATTCCGGTTATGCCGCCAGTGGATCCAGTAGAGAATACCATTATTGAGGAGCAGGGTGAGGTGCTTGCGGCAGAGCCAGCTCCGGTGGACTTTACATCTGCACCAGGATTTCAGGATGTTATGGGTCGTATACTGCGATTCATGGATAATATGACTCAGGCCGGTTTATTTTCAGCAGACCCAGCCACATCTCAGGCGGGCGGGGGAGCACAGACCCCTACTGCGCAGGCTCATGGACAGGCAACTGCTGTATATCAGACCCAGGGTGCATTACCCGTGGGTGGAGTCCAGCCAGTGGCAGCAGCTACACCTGAGCCCAGGCCGGCTGTAGCCGCCGATCCTCAAAAACTATTGGACAGATGGACTAGACTACATCCTCCTGTCTTTGGGGGTGAGCGACATGAGGATCCACATGATTTCATTGATCGTTGCAAGGATAGACTGTACAACATGAGGATATTGGAATCCCATGGGGTTGATTTCGCTACTTTTCAACTAGAGGGTACAGCCCGTAGATGGTGGCAGTCTTATGATCTTGGTAGACCAGCAGATTCTCCTCCCATGACTTGGGACAGGTTCACCCGCATCTTCTTGGACAGGTATATTCCACCCTCCCAGAGGGAAGAGTTGCGGTTTCAGTTTGAGCAGCTCCAGCAGGGTCAGATGTCAGTGACCGATTATGAGGCGAGGTTTTCTGAATTATCTCGCCATGCACTAATGATACTCCCTACTGAGGCGGAGAGAGTGCGAAGGTTTGTAGCCGGTTTACATACTGGTATTCAGGCTACTATGGCTCGAGAGGTTGAGATGGGTACTTCTTATGAGCGAGTTGTGGAGATAGCCCGGAGGATTGAGGGTGTACGTCAGCGGAGCCGAGAGCAGATTATGAGAGATAAGCGGTTCAGGTACTCTGGAGAGTTCAGAGGTGCTCCGTCCGGGGGCAGAGGTCAGTTCGTGAGGGGACAGTCCAGCAGACCCCCATATCCAGCACCACCACCTCCTCGAGGTGCTCCAGTGCGACCTTATCTCAGTGCTATCCCAGAGAGTTCTTACCGCCCACCAGCTATTCAGGGTCCTCCCAGTGGGTATTCAGGTCCCCAGGGCCAGACACTTAGTCAGCAGCCTATCGCACCGAAGAGTTGTTACGAGTGCGGGGATCCCAGTCACATGCGGAGGTTTTGCCCCAGGCTTCGAGGTAGACCAGTACAGTAGGGTCAGCAGCCTATGCTTACCGGACCAGTTGCTCCACCAGTAGTCCGACCACCCAGAGGTGGAGGACAGGTGGGAAGGGGCCGTCTTAGAGGTGGAGGTCAGCCAGGTAAAGGCCATCCAGTTGGCGCGCCAGCTCGGTTCTATGCTTTTTCGGCTAGACCAGATGCAGAGGCCTCAGATGCTGTGATTACAGGTATTATTTTTGTTTGTGGCAAAGATGCCTCAGTATTATTTGATCCAGGATCTACGTATTCATATGTGTCATCTCTATTTGCTTTATTCCTGGGTATTTCTCGTGAGTCCTTGAGTACTCTTGTTTATGTGTCCACTCCTGTGGGCGATTCTGTTATGGTGAACCGGATCTACAGGTCCTGTATTATTACATTCTGTGGTTATGAAACTAGAGAAGATCTCATATTGCTTGAGATGACCGATTTTGAAATTATTCTGGGTATGGACTGGTTATCTCCATATCATGCTATTCTAGATTGTCATGCCAAGACCGTTACCTTGCCTATTCCAACATTGCCTAAGCTGGAGTGGAAGGGTTCGCCTGTTAGTTCATTTAATCGAGTTATTTCTTTTATAAAGGCTCAACACATGGTTGAGAAGGGTTGTTTGGCTTATCTAGCCTATGTTCGGGATAGTACTGCAGAGAATCCTGCTATTGATTCAGTGCCTGTAGTTCGGGAGTTCCCCGATGTATTTTCGTCAGATCTTCCAGGTATGCCACCTGATCGTGATATTGATTTCTGTATTGACTTGGCTTCAGATACCCAGCCTATATCTATCCCACCATATCGTATGGCTCCGAAAGAATTGAAAGAATTGAAAGAACAGCTTGAAGAGTTACTAGCCAAAGGGTTTGTCAGACCGAGTGTATCGCCTTGGGGTGCACCAGTATTGTTTGTGAAAAAGAAGGATGGAACAATGCGGATGTGTATTGATTATCGCCAATTGAACAAAGTCACTATTAAGAACAAGTACCCGTTGCCGCGTATTGATGATCTATTTGACCAGTTGCAGGGTGCTAGGGTATTCTCTAAGATCGACTTGAGGTCGGGGTACCATCAGTTGAAGATTCGGGATTCGGATGTTCCGAAGACTGTTTTCCGTACTAAATATGGTCATTATGAGTTTCTGGTAATGTCTTTTGGTTTAACTAATGCACCGGCAGCATTTATGGATCTGATGAACAGGGTATTCAGGCCATATATTGACTCATTTGTCATTGTCTTCATTGATGACATTTTGATCTACTCACGTAGTAAGGAGGAGCATGAGCAGTATATGAGAGTAGTGCTTCAGACATTGCGGGAACAAAAGTTATATGCCAAGTTCTCTAAATGTGAGTTTTGGCTAGAGTCCGTAGCCTTTTTGGGACATATCGTATCGGGCAAAGGTATTAAAGTTGATCCCAAAAAGATTGAGGCAGTTCAGAATTGGCATCATCCCACTTCGGCGACGGAGATCAGGAGTTTTCTGGGTTTGGCAGGTTATTATCGTCGGTTCGTGGAAGGTTTTTCATCTATTGCAGCACCTTTGACCAAATTAACCCAGAAGGGTGCTCCATTTCGATAGTTCGATGATTGTGAGGTGAGCTTTCAGAAGCTCAAGACATCATTGACTACAACACCAGTGTTAGTGTTGCCTTCTGGTTCGGGGATGTATACAGTGTATTGTGATGCTTCGCGCGTTGGCTTGGGTTGTGTATTGATGCAGGAAGGGCAAGTTATTGCATATGCTTCACATCAGCTGAAGCCCCATGAAAAGAATTATCCGGTACATGATTTGGAGTTAGCTGCGATTGTTCACGCTCTTAAGATTTGGAGGTATTATCTTTATGGGGTGTCTTGCGAAGTTTACACTGATCATCGCAGTTTGCAGCATTTGTTCAAGCAGAGGGATCTAAATTTGAGGCAGCGCAGATGGCTGGAGTTACTAAAAGATTATGATATTACTATCTTGTATCATCCGGGCAAAGCAAATGTGGTTGCAGATTCCTTGAGCAGAAAGGCGGAGAGTATGGGTAGTTTGGCTTTCATTTCAGCAGAGGAAAGACCATTAGCCTCAGATATTCAGTCTTTCGCTAACAGACTTGTGAGGCTGGATATTTCAGAGCCCAGCCGAGTTCTTGCATGTGTTGTGGCCCGGTCTTCACTATTTGAACAGATCAAGGCTCGCCAGTATGATGACCCACACCCGGTGGTTCTTCGTGAAACGGTACTACGAGGTGATGCCAAGGAAGTTACTATTAGAGCGGATGGTGTTCTGCGACTCCAGGATCGTCTGTGTGTTCCTAATGTGGATGAACTGAGGAAAAAGATCCTAGAAGAGGCACACAGTTCTCGATATTCTATTCATCCAGGTGCTACTAAGATGTATCGTGACTTGAGGCAACATTATTGGTGGCGACGAATGAAAAAGGACATAGTTGAGTATGTAGCTCGGTGTCTAAATTGCCAGCAAGTTAAATATGAGCACCAGAGGCCAGGTGGCCTACTCCAACAGATGACCATACCAGAGTGGAAATGGGAACGAATTACTATGGATTTTGTAGTTAGGTTGCCGCGGACCTTGAGGAAGTTTGATGCAGTTTGGGTTATTATTGACAGGTTGACTAAGTCGGCACATTTTATTCCTGTTGTGACTACGTATACTTCAGAGAGGTTGGCCCAGATTTATATTCAGGAGATATTTCGGTTGCATGGTGTGCCAATTTCCATCATATCAGATAGAGGCCCTCAGTTTACTTCACATTTCTGGAGAGCAGTACAGAGCGAGTTAGGGACCCGTGTAGAGCTCAGCACAGCCTTTCATCCGCAAACCTATGGACAGTCAGATAGGACAATTCAAATTTTGGAGGATATGCTCAGAGCATGTGTTATTGACTTTGGAGGTCAGTGGGATCGTTTCCTGCCTTTGGACGAGTTTGCTTATAATAACAGTTACCAATCCAGCATTGAGATGGCTCCATTTGAGGCTTTATATGGTCGGCGATGTCGTTCACCTATCGGATGGTTTGAGCCAGGTGAGGCTAGGTTATATGGTACTGATTTGGTAAGGGATGCCTTGGAAAAGGTAAAGTTGATTCAGGAGCGACTTCATACAGCACAGTCCAGACAAAAGAGTTACGCGGATCAGAAAGCGCGTGATATATCATTTATGGTAGGTGAAAAAGTTCTCTTGAAGGTTTCGCCGATGAAGGGAATTATGAGATTCGGGAAGAAGGGAAAGTTGAGCCCAAGGTTTATAGGCCCATTTGAGGTGTTGAAACGAGTTGGGGAGGTTGCTTATGAGCTTGCCTTGCCTCCCAGCCTATCGGGAGTTCATCCGGTTTTTCACGTATCTATGCTCCGGAAGTATCATGCCGACCTATCACATGTGTTAGACTTCAGCACAGTTCAGCTAGATAATAGCTTGGGTTATGAAGAGGAGCCAATTGCCATTGTTGATAAACAGGTTCGCCAGTTGAGATCCAAGAGGATTTCTGCAGTAAAAGTCCGGTGGAGGGGCCAACCAGTCGAAGAAGCGACTTGGGAGACCGAGGAAGACATGCGGAGCAGATATCCACACTTATTCAACACTCTAGGTACAATTCTAAACCCGTTCGAGGATGAACATTTGTTTAAGAGGTGGAGAATGTAATGACCCAACCGGTCATTTTAACTTTTAGAACCCCGTTCCCTAAAATAAAACTTTTCGGAGGTGCTTGTAATGATTTATGACTTGCGGGGATGGTTGGTTCGGGATTTGGAAGTGTTTGAGGTGAAACCGGAACACTTGATTCTTTAAGTTGGCCTTAAAGTTCTAAGTTTGACTTCGGTCAACATTTTGAGAAAATGACCCCGGAATAGAATTTTGATAATTCTAACAGCTCCGTATGGTGATTTTGGACTTAGGAGCGTGATCGGAATTGTTTTTGGAAGTTCGTAGTGAAATTAGGCTTGAAATGGCTAAAATAGGAATTTAAAGTTTGAAAGTTTGACCGGGGAGTTGACTTTTTGATACCGGAGTCGGAATTCTGTTCCAAAAATTTTCATAGCTCCGTTATGTAATTTATGACTTGTGTGTAAAATTTGAGGTCAATCGGAGTTGATTTGATAGGTTCCGACATTGAATGTAGAAGTTGAAAACTCTTAGTTTCATTAAGCTTGAATTGGGGTATGATTCATGGTTTTAGCGTTGTTTGATGTGATTTAGAGGTTCGACTAAGTTCGTATGATGTTTTAGGACTTGTTGGTATATTTGGTTGAAGTCTCGAGGGCCTCGGGTGAGTTTCGGATGGTTAACGGATCAAAAGTTGGACTTAAAAAGCTGCTGCAATTTTCTCTTCTGCTGCATATTCTGGGATATGACCGAGCCTCAGATCGAGCCCCAGATATCGAGCCTCAGGTCGAGCCCCAGATACCGAGCCTCAGATCGAGCCCCAGATATCGAGCCCACGATCGAGGCCTGAGTCGAAGTCAGGGACGAGGCTCAGTATCGAAGCCTCGATCGAAGGCAAGGCTCGAGGGCATGATCGAGGGTAAGGATTGAAGGCTCAAGCTCGATGCAATGATTGAGGCTATGATCGAAGGACCAACCTCGATACCCTGATCGAGGCCATGACCGAGGTCCAGACTCGAGCCTGTGATCGAAGTCGCGATCGAAGGTAAGGCTCGATGGCATGATCGAAGGTATGGCTCGAGGGCTAGGATCGAGGCCCAACCCTCGATGCCCTGATCGAAGGCACATGTTCGATGCTGCGATCGAGGCCCTGTTCGAGGCCCAGTTCCGAAGTGCTGGGCAGTGTTATAAAGAGAGGATATTCGTCCCATTTGCCATTTTTGACGAACTTGAGCTTGAGTAGAGACGACCTTTGGCAGATTTTCAAGGGAAAAACATTGGGGTAAGTGATTCTAACTCGGATTTGATCAATATACAAGAATATATCATTGTTTTCACAATTTAATTAGTGTTTTGAGATTGAAATTTGGAAAAGTTTAGAAATCTCATAGAAATGAAATTTTGAGATTTTGGTATCGATTCGGAGTCGGATTTAAGTGAAACTGGTATGGTTGGACTCGTAATTGAATGGGTTATCTGATTTCATAACTTTTGTTGGATTTTGAGATATGGGCCCCACGGGCGAATTTTTAATTAATTTCGGGATTTTTATTAAAAATGTAGTATTTCCTTATAAAAGTTATTTCCTACAATTTTTAGTGATTGTACTGAATTATTTTGGCTAGATTCGAGCCAGACAGAGTTGGATAATCGTGGAAAAGGCAAAATTGTGGATTAAATTGGAGCAAGACGAGGTAAGTCTCTTGTCTAATCTTGTGAGGGGGAAATTACCTCATAGGTGATTAAGATTAAATAATTGTTGCTAATTGTGGGGGCTACGTACGCACGAGGTGACGAGAGTCCGTGCGTAGCTACTATTAATGCTAAAGTCCGGGTAGTTTAGGACTCAAAGCATGTATTACTTGTGTAAATTGTATTCTTTGATTAATTAATATTAATTGATATATATGAATATATATTGTGAATTGTTTGATAAAGATATTAAAGGATGAAAATCTCATAGGCTTGATTTCTATTTAAATCAATGAATTATCAAAAGAAATTGTTCTCCTCCCAAATTTATCATATAGTAAATATACTCTCCTTCCGGAGGTACATAAAAATGTCCTCCTTTCTTGTGGAGCGGGACGAACGCCTCGGCAGGATAGATGCATCAATGGATCGTGCCACACGTCCCTCGACAGTGTACACGACACTCTGGATCGGGCCGTACGTCCTCGGCAGAAATCGTGCTTAATAATAATAATAATTACACGATGCTTTAATAATTTATTTCAGCTTGTAAAGCTAATTAGTAAATCAAAAAATCTTTGGAATTTAATGAATTATTATTCTTGCTTGTTAAGAAATTAATTGTTACTCCTGTAAATGAGATTTAATTAATAAATTGGAATTTATTTGAATTAAAGAAATTTAATTAATATATTGAAAATTGATACATTTGAAGGAAGTTGATTATTTTCGCTGATTAAATAAATTCTGTAAATCACATTGATTTAAATATCCTAGTTTTATTTCAATTGTTATTGACCTATAGAGTGTCAAAGTCGGTCATCTGGTCTCTACCACTTTGAGATTAGGCTTGATACTTACTGGGTACACGTTGTTTACGTACTCATACTACACTTGCTGTACTTTTTGTGCAGGATCTGAGACAGGTACTAGTGGAGGACCTATCATTACATACCCACGTCATCCAGAGGCATAGTGGTGAGATGCCTTTCTGAGCCGTTCTGCAGCTACCAGTGTCTCTTCTGATATTTATATTCTGTCTATTTTATTTCAGACAGTATTTGGAGTTTTTGTATAATCTACTAGATGCTCATTCACTTGTGACACCAGGTCTTGGCACATACATTGGTAGAGTTTGGGTTTATATTTTCTTGGTTTTAAATTTTATCAATGTATGCTTAATTTATTAGTTAGCTTGCCTAGCTGTAGTGTTGGGCGCCATCACGACCTACAGGTGAAAATGGGTCGTGACAAAAGATGAAGAGCTAATTAAACTCATAATTGAAGATTAAATTGATGAAATATAATGTTAAAATACTCAAATAAGCTAAAACTTCCTAAAATAGCAAAGAAAAACGGCTACAGCAGCTGTGTATGTTCAAACTTAACCTAATTTTGTGAAACTCGTCTATTTATACAGGGATGAAAATCGTGGACAAAAATGCCACTCGGGAGGTTCTGCGACCGCACAATTCCATGTGCAGTACGCAGATTTCTTCAGTTGGTAGGAGGGTGAGTTCTGCGGCCGCACATTTCTGAACTGCGGGTGTGAGGCAATTTTCTGCGGTCGCACATTTCAGGACTGCGACCGCGAGGCAATCTTCAGTGGCCGCACTATTCTTGTGCGGTCCGCACTTCACGAAGGCTCCTGGACTGGTATTTTTTTCATGCTCTCTGATCTTTGACTCTTAAGCCGAGTTCTGCGGCCGCATAATTCATGTGCGGTTCGCACATTACTAAAAGTCCTATTGGGCATTTCTTCTTGGTTTGCGATCGCAGATGGAATTTTGCGGTCCGCGATCTTTTCTGCGAACCGCACATTTGTGCTTCTACGCCCTTTATTTCCATATGCTTCGGAACACTCCTTTTTGAGTCGGATGTCATCTTGATAGACCAAAGTTCCAGCATTCTTAAAAATTGCACAATTTCATTAGTTTCGGGAACCCAATTCAATACTTTCGGACTAAAACAGATGCTAAAAGGTGCTAATAAGCAGGCAAATTCTCCACTTATCAACTCCCCCAAACTTAAGTCTTTGCTTGTCCTCAAGCAAATAAATTAGTTTCCACCTCCAAAAGTAAGGGTCATCTCAGCGAGTCAAAGGTGAGCCATCCACACATCAATTGGGACCAATAATTACCCACACTACTCACGTATTATCAACAAGGCGACAAGTTAAACATTCATGCACATATAGTTCTAATGTGACATTTGAGCTTCAAGCATTGACTTTACTCATCAAGGACTCTTGCTCTATCATGTAGATCATGCTGGACTCCAAACTCTTCCTTCTCTACTTTCCATTTGCCTAGCTCACTTAAGAAATTTAGCACTAAATCCAAAGATTTGTGAAAGGTTCACTCATCTCTCTCAAGAGAATGTCACAAGTATGACCTCAAGTACCATAGGCTTGCCCCGCATGTAGATCGCCACTAATGTAAGCCTACTCAGTTTGAAATCAAGTAGGACTTCTTTCGGGATGTAATGAAAAATTTTGGGTTAGGGTAGGATACTTTATGAGTAAGTGGTTACACCTTTCCTTAAGCACTCCATCTTTCATTTCTCGACTCACACTTTGCCAATTCTTAGAGGCACTTTCTTTTCATTGGGGATTAAAGAGACTTAGCATCACTCTTTTTTGATCATTTCATTCTTTTTCTCCCTTTTTGATTTATCCATGTTTGGGATCATTACCCCTTTTTGAATCACTTCAACCCTTCCACTTATTCACTTTTTGCATCTTTCTTTTTGTTCTTTTCTTTTCTTGCCTTTTCTTCTCACAAAGATCATTTCTTTTCTCTTTTTGTGCCTTGATACCTTTTTCAAGTTCCTCTTCTCTCCCACAAACTTATGTATTAAGCCTTTTTTTTTTGCAAGAGTTCTAAAGAAAGCTCGGGTGCCAAGAGAGGGTCACGACAAAAATGGGTAAAGGCTTGTAACATGTTTATCAAATGAGAAAGGCTAGATGCTCAAAGGGGTTGACTAGGGATAATGACATTGGTTGGCAATAGAAAACTCAAACGGGCCAAGGAGAGCCTATAATCACTTCTCAAACCAAGCAAAACTTAGGATTTCGCCTTGAAACTTATTCGAGACAATTTCTAGACCCTTAGCACGAATACTTGGACTAGCAACAATTCATCTCACCCCTCACGCAATCGAATTATAAAAGAGGACACAATCGAGGGCCCACAACGACCACATTCAAGTTTAAAGATCACTATGGTCCAATTAAACCACTCGATGATTGCCAAAGTTAACACAAGAGTCACAAAGTCACTAACTAGAGTTATTTCTTTCACAAACCTTGTTTCTAACCATAAGCACGTAATTAAATGTGTTGGTGCCAATTGAAGCATGGTTGACTCTTCGAGCATGACTTAATTAGGTTTTTTTTATTCATTACTATTATTACCTAAACACAAAAACGGACTCATTCCCTTAAGAAGGTTGTCACGCCATCCACCGTTGGAACAAGTCACCGGTTCACACAACAACTACCTTAGGAAAGAATAGTGGCATTAAGAAAACCAAAGGCTTATTATCTACTAAAACATAAAAAGAAGCTACTAAATCAAATAAAGAACTAATAAAGAAACAAAAATAAAGAAGCTAATAAGCAAAAACTACTGAAGATAGAATGAATATGCATAATGAGAGAAAGAGAGAGAATATATATACATAATAAGAAAAGAGAGAATAATATCAAGTTATTACAGGCCAAATATCTCGGAATGTATGAAATATAATAAATAAACTCCACCCCCACCCCCCACCCCGAATAAAGATAAGCATTTTCCCCAATGCTTAACAAAATAAGAGTAAAAGAGGGGAAAGAGTGAAGAAAACTCCCTATGGCTTCTTAGACATCTCTGTGTCCCCAACAATGTCATCGCCCTCAGGCTCAACCAACTGAATCTCATCATCCTCAACTCTGGGTGTGGCTGGGTTGGTGAACATCTGACGCACTGCCTTAGTAGTGTCAGCAGCAAGGTCTGGCTCTTCAGACTGGCCAACTGGTGCCACCAGTGCAGATGGTGCTGTATGTTCTGGGACAGAATGGTCACGGTCAAGCAGCATGTCAAAGGGGAGATCTTCGGATGTAGCAAGCCTGGTCACCAGAGCTTCCACTAACTTCTTGCTGGCCTGGGACTTTCTCATCTTCTTTACTTCTTTTCCCAGCTCTTCGGTCATTGACCCGTGATGTACCAAGGTAGCCATAATAGTGTTTTGGTTCTCTATGAGCTTCTTTAATGTCTCTTCAACTGTCAGGGGAAACTGTGGTGCCTGAATAGAAGACTACGCTGCAACATTACTAGATAAGTCAGACAACTTTGCAATGACTGTCTGCATCCAGTTGTTGAGGCTCGTTAATATGTGGGAGACTCGCAATGTAGAAAGTGGGGCAGTAGGCATAGGCACTGGCTTCAAAGCTGATCTGGGAGCTATGGTAGGAACTACAATAGAGTTTGTGGAGGATGGCGGAGGCATAGTTGCGACACTGGAGGGAGGCTCAGCTGAAGTGGATGGAACATCAACTGCCTCAGCTGCCATAGTTGGCTAATCAGACTAGCCCGCGGTGGTAGGATGCTAAACTTTCTTATTTGGATTGTTCGCATCCATCATTGAATTCCAAGTAAACGGCTACTTTGGCCTCACCTTTGTGTCATAATCCCTCGGCTCTACCCTTGCATCTGTGAGATATTTTGTAATAGTGTTGGGATACAGGTCGGATGAGTCGTCTTGCCGAGTAATCACTGAGATGCTGGCCGACATCACGGCACCCACATTGATAGGGTACCCGGCCATAATAGAAGCAACCAGAACTACCTGAGGAATTGGAAGGTAAGTCTCATTCTGGCTCGGGTCCAGTCTGCTGCAGACAAAGGTTTGCCACCCCTTCACCTCAAAACTCAGAGTGCTCTGGTGGATAGAAACCCCAATGGCAATCCATGGTGGTGGTGGTCCTAGTGCTGCTAGAATCTCTGTAAACCAAGGTCGAGATGCGTCTCCCAATGCATACTTCTCCAAATATTCCTTTGGCTCAACATCTTCGAAGCCCAAGTATGTGTTGAGTGTGTGTTGATCAAATCTCACTTTTAGGTTACGTACTTTAGTCACTTTTGTCCCCTTTTTGATGTGATCCACATTTGTATAGAATTCCTGGACCAGGCACTCTTTGGTATCCACTACACTTTGAGTGAACCACATCCACCCCTTGCATTCCCTGAACTGTCTCAACACTACTGGGTTGTACCTCTCCAGATCTTTCAATAGAAACTGTCGCTCGAGAGTTAGCGACCTCATTGGCCAACATGTACGAAAGCTAGTGAAGGCAGCCAAGATGACAAATTGGGAATGCTAAGTTAATGTCTCAAATCTAAGTTAAAGCAAGCAAAAGAACCAAAAATATATGAAACAACATTTAGAAATTGCTCCACTGCTAGAAAGAGAAGTACAAATGAAAAAAGTTCAACTGGTGAAGGCAGCCAAGCTGGTGAACTCTGCCATCATGGGGGATATCCTGAACTAATGTATCATGTGCCTCAGGGATAGGTGTAGCCGATGGCTCATAAGCCTGACTAGCACTCTCTGAATCCTCGGAAATGCTATGAGATAAGGACGACTCGTCCCTGAGTTGGTATCTCCCTTGTGGCCTCGACTGTACGGCCGAATTCTTTTGAACAAAGGCTGAGTTTCCCTCTAATGCTTCCCTAGACGGGACATATGAGCTCATCTCAGAGAGATCTACACCTCTCCCTCTTCCAACTGTAACTTTATTTGTAATTGTCTTTTGTTGGCCAAGGGGTAAGGCACTCTTGCCCCGACCCCGAGAAGGTTCACCTCTCCCTTTAAATATGTCGTCGCGTACTCTAGATCGAACCATTATCTGTATCAAACAAAAGTGATTGTTAGTTGCAGTTCAACATTCAGACATACACAGGAGATATTCAAGTAAGCAATAAACAAGAAGACACATTTAGGGTACACAGTCAAAGAATGCTTGCGGGAAAACAAATCTACAGTCCACATAATTTTTCTTGCGGCCGCAAATGATGACTTCCGGACCTCACAATTTTGTGTTGCGGCCGCAAAAGTCGAGTGTTATCCACACAATTCCACTTGCGGTTGCACATCTAAGACCCAACAAATGCCAACTCTCTGATGACAGGGAACTTGCTGATGTGTGGCCGCAACACGTTTTTTGTGGTCCGCAAATTTAAACTTGTGTCCGCACATTGGAGTCTCAAAGTAGGGACTCTCTTATGACAGTAAAAGTGCATTTCTACTGCCGCAATGAGAGTTCTGTAGTCCGCACATTTTACCTTACGGCCTCAGATCCCTTCTTCACTAATGCTGCCCTAAAATCAATTTTTGCGGACATCACAAATTCATGTGCAGCCACAGAATTCAAAAAATTACAAACAGTTCATTTGTTTCATTCTAGGTATTTTAATTTCGTGCACAATTTGACATGGCAACATCTTAGAAGCATGAAAATATGTTTACCCAGCCCCAATAGAGCATGTATTATTTAACCCATTACAGATTTACCCCCACATGGATACACAATAGAATTCTAATGACAAATGGCCTAAAAATAACTAGAAATCTACAAATTAAAAGAAAAAGATTAGCAAGAAATTGAAGCATACCAGATGAATGAGTGTAATGAGTGACTGATCAAGGATGTTGTGTGTGTGGACAGCTGAAATCACCAAGAAATTTCAAGAGGGCACTATTTCTATGCTCAGAGAGAGAAAAACATAATACATGCCCCTGTTCATCTATTTATGCGAGTTGGATGGCTAAAGGAAAGAGGAGCGAGTGCGTCCGCACAATTTCATGTGCGGTCCTCACTTTGTTACCTGGTGACCTTTACTCAACCTCTCATCTGCGGTCCACACAATTTTGTGTGCGGTTGCAGATTTCATGTTGCGGCCGTAAATTTCCTTTTGCGGTCGCACATCGACCTTTTCTCTGACAGACTAAACTTTAGAGAGTTGACATTTTTAACCTTTCATTGTGCGGTCCGCAAGATAATTATGCGGCCACATTGCAGTTTTGTTGCAGTAACCATAAATGTGTGGTCCGCAGAATTCAACTGTGGTCCGCAATTCTTGCAACACTTAGCCAGATTTCTGTCCACAAATTCTGTAAGTCACATTCAGCCCTATAGCACACTTCAAATCAAGTTAGCACAAAAATAACACCTAACTACAAAAGAAAAAAGAAAAAGAAACATGGGTTGCCTCCCAAGAAGCGTCTGATTTAACGTCGCGGCACGATGCAGAATACCATCAATTGAAATGAATAACCGCCAAAACGTGGCTATCTCCAACCTTTCCCGAATAGTGCTTCACCTGGTGACTATTTACTCGAAATATTTCATTGTTTTTGTTCTTTAAGTCTAATGCACCAAAAGGTGTCACGCCCACAATTTCAAAAGGACCACTCCATTTAGACTTTAGCTTCCTAGGAAACATTCTCAACCTTGAGTTAAACAATAATACAAGATCGCCCACCTTGAACTCTTTGTTCCAAATGTATTTGTCATGAAGATATTTCATTTTTTCTTTGTACAAGGAGGAACTTGCATAAGCATGGTACCGGAACTCATCCAATTTATTCAAATGTGCAACCCTCAAGTTGTCGGCTACATCCAATTCAAGATTTAACTTCTTTAGAGCCCACATGGACTTGTGCTCCAGTTCCACCAGAAGATGAAAAGATTTTCCGAACACCAACCGGTATGGCGACACCCCGATAAGTATTTTGTAAGCCGTCTGATAAGCCCTTAATGCATCATCAAGCTTCTTGGACCAATCCGTCCGATTAGCATTCACAATTTTGGACAAGATACTCTTTATCTCCCAGTTGGAAACTTCCACTTGCCTACTAGCTTGTGGGTGATAAGGAGTCGTGACTTTGTGAGTAACACCATACTTTCTAAGCAAGGTGTCAAAAGCCTTGTTGCAAAAATGTGACCCCCATCGCTTATAATAGCACGTGGAGTACCAAACCATGTGAAACAATTCTTCTTCAAGAAAGCCACCACACTTCTTGCCTCCTTATTGGGTAAAGCAACGGCCTCAACCCATTTGGACACATAATCTACCGCGACCAAGATGTAGGTGTTTCCACAAGAACTCACAAAAAGGGCCCATGAAGTCAATACCCCACACATCGAAAATATCAATCTCCAAGATGGTTGTAAGAGGCATTTCATTCTTCTTTTAGATTCCACCGGCCCATTGACATTCATCACATCTCTCCACTAGCTCACATGCATCCTTGTAAAGAGTGGGCCAATAAAAGTCGCAACTAAGCACTTTGGCCGCCATTCTTTCTTGCTCCACCATGATGACCACCATATGGCGAAGAATAATAAGCCCCAAGAATTTCACCTTGCTCTTCTTACGGTACACACCTTCTAATCACCCCATCCGTACAAATCCGAAAAAGGTATGGTTCATCGCAATAATAATCTTGACAATCCCATTTGAGTTTCTTCCTTTGGTTTAAAGAGAACTCATCCGGATTGATTCCACACACAAGAAAATTTGCTAGATCTGCGAACCATGGCATTTCTTTCATTAAAATAGCCAAGAGTTGCTCATCGAGGAAGGAGTCATTAATTTCAAAGCCATCATGCAACCTCCCCTCCTCCTCCAAACGAGACAAGTGATATGTCACTTGGTTTTCACTCCATTTTCTATCTTGGATGTCAATATCAAACTCTTTTAACAAAAGCACCCATCTTATCAACCGAGCTTTGGAGTCATTCTTGCTCATAAGATACCGAAGCGACGCATGATCCGTGTGGACAATGACTTTTGCACCCATCAAGTACGGGCAGAACTTCTCAATTGCAAACATAATGGCAAGGAGCTCTTTCTCCGAAACAGTATAGTTCACTTGGGCACTATTCATGGTCTTACTAGTACAGTAGATCGGATAAAATAATTTGTTGATGCGTTGCCACAAAACAGCCCCAACCGCTACGTCATTTGCATCACACATGAGTTCAAAAGGGATACTCCAATTTGTAGCGGTGATGATGGGAGTAGTTGTCAACTTGAACTTCAACAATTCAAAAGCTCTCAGGCAATCATCATTGAAGTTGAACTTAGCATCCTTCTCAAGAAGCTTGCACAACGGTTCACCACCTTAGAGAAATCTTTGATGAAATGCCAGTATAAGCCCGCGTGGCCGAAGAAACTCCGCACACCATTCACCGAAGTTGGAGGTAGAAGTTTAAAATCACCTCAATCATTGCCTTGTCAACTTCAATTCCATTCTTTGAGATTTTATGGCCAAGGACAATGTCTTCCTCGACCATGAAATGGCATTTCTCCCAATTACGCACCAAATTTGTTTCTTCACATCTAGCCAACACTTTATCCATATTTGCAAAATAATCATCAAAAGAATCTCCAACCACCGAGAAGTCATCCATGCAAACTTCAAGGCAATCCTCCACCATGTTCGTGAAGATAGCCATCACACACCTTTGAAAGGTCATCAGTGCATTGCACAACCCGAATGGAATCCGCTTGAAGAAAGCAATAGAAAGCATGACCGACCAATCTATCAAGCATTTGATCTAATAAAGGAAATGGAAAGTGATCCTTCCTTGTGACTTTGTTGAGCTTGCGATAGTCCATACACACCCTCCATCTGGTCACCTTTCTTGTAGGAATCAACTCATTCTTGTCATTGGTGACCACTGTCATGCCCCCTTTCTTTGGGACACATTGAACCGGAGAAGTCCATGAACTATCGGGGATGAGGTAGACAACCCCGTCATCCAACCACTTGATAATATCCTTTTGACAACTTCTTGCATAGCCTCATTGAGCCACATTTGGTGTTCAATATATGGTTTGGCGCCATCCTCCAACTTGATCTTATACGTGCAAAAGGCGGGGCTTATCCCCCGAATATCTGCCAATGTCCACCCAATAGCCTTCTTCCTCTTGTGTAGCACCGCAATGTGGAATCTATCTGCACGTTAGTCAAACAAGGGAAAAGAATAACCGGTAAAGTATAACAAGGGACAAGAAATTCATACCGAAGATGTGGAAGCAATGGCTTTAACTCCAAGGTGGGAGGCTCTTCAAAAGAAGGCTTTGTAGGAGGATTTGTCCTATTTTCAAGATCCAAAGATAATTTCTGGGGTACATAGTTGTACGACTCAATTCCTTGCAAAATGTTCACACATTCCATGAAGTCATCCATCTCGTCATCATCAAATTTAAGCAAGGCGGCCTCCAACATATCACCAACATTGATTGTAGCACTTGTGTCATCAATAATAACATCGGTCACCAAATCCACAAAAGAGCACACATCATTGCTATTTGGTTGCCCCATGGACTTACACACATGGAAAACCAATTTTTTATCACCAATCCGGAATGTAAGTTCTCCGGCTTCAACATCACAAAGAGCCTTCCCCGTAGCAAGGAAAGGTATTAATAATCGTCACCTCATAATCAACTTCACAATCTAGAATGACAAAATTCGTGCGGAATAATGAACTTATCAACACGAACCAAGACATATTCAATCACTCCCAAGGATCTCTTTATAGTACGATTGGCCATTTGCAATCTCATAGAGATGGGTCTTGGTTTCCCAATCCCCAAAGTCTTGTAAACCGAATAGGGCATCAAATTGATACTTGCTCCAAGATCACAAAGAGCTTTAGCAAACTCGGCACTTCCAATTGTACAAAGAAGCGTGAAAGCACCGGGATCATCCAACTTAAGGAGCCATTGAATGCATAATTGCACTTACTTAATGAGTGACTTTGTTCATTTCAAAATTCATTGACCGCTTCTTTGTCATGAGATCCTTCATGAACTTTGCATAACCGGGCATTTGCTCCAAAGCTTCAACTAATGGCACATTAATTGAGAGACTCTTCATCTTTTGAATAAACTTCTTGAATGGTTTTCACCATTTTGCTTCGCAAGTCTTTAAGGGTATGGAGGTGGAGGCTTAGGCAATGTGCCTTAGCCTTTTGCACTACCAGCTCTGGTATGTCAGTAATATGATCCCTAGATGGGTTCACCTCCTCTTGAGTCTCTTCCATACTATCATCAATATCAATCTGAACTTCATCATTAGGTTGCACCTCATTGCTCAGGCTCTCTTATTCTTGCACCACTTGCTCAACATCCACAAGTTGCCTTTGACTTGAGGTGGGTGCATTCTCACCTCTTCCACTTCTTATAGTAACGGCCATGGCATGCCCCATGTTTTTTTCACCCTTTGGATTTATTACCATGTCACTTGGTAGTGTACCCTTAGGACGAGAATTTAGAGCTTGAGAGATTTGTCCCATTTGAACTTCTAAGTTGCGGATTGATGTGTTGTGTGAGGCAAGTTGGGCATCTGAATCGGCATTCTTTTCCATCATTTGCTTGAACATGTTTTCAATGCTCCCCTTCTCATTATTTGAAGAACTTGAACCATGGGAAGGATAAGGAGGCGGGTTGTTCGGTTGCCTTTGACTTGAGGTGGGTGCATTCTCACCTCTTCCACTTCTTATAGTAACGGCCATGGCATGCCCCATGTTTTTTTCACCCTTTGGATTTATTACCATGTCACTTGGTAGTGTACCCTTAGGACGAGAATTTAGAGCTTGAGAGATTTGTCCCATTTGAACTTCTAAGTTGCGGATTGATGTGTTGTGTGAGGCAAGTTGGGCATCTGAATCGGCATTCTTTTCCATCATTTGCTTGAACATGTTTTCAATGCTCCCCTTCTCGTTATTTGAAGAACTTGAACCATAGGAAGGATAAGGAGGCGGGTTGTTCGGTTGTTGATACATTGGGGGCCTTTGAAAGCCCGACCCCTGGTTGCCTTGATTGTTCTTCCATCCTCCTTGATTACCCCCCCCCCCCCCCCAATTTTCTTGACTATTTCCACTCCAATTTTCTTGAGTGTTGTTCTTATGCCAATTCCCTTGATTGTTGTCGCCACCCCAATTTCCTTGGTTGTTAGAATTCCAATTGCCTTGATTGTTTTGAGGTCGCCATTATTGTTGGTTTGGGCCTTGGAAGTTATTTCTTTGCCCTTGAAAGTTGTTCACATATTGCACCTCCTATTCTTGTTCATTATAAGAATCATCTTGATCAAAACCACTATCTTATTGCTTATAATTCTCCACTCGATTTTGCACTTGTGGACCTTTAGTCCTCCTCTTGTTCACCATCATATTCACTCCCTTCATGGTATTAACTTGCTTGGGATTTTGCACTTGATTTAGTTGGGCCTTTGCTAGTTGCGTCATGGTGGTTGTCAACTCGACAATGGCTTGCCCATGGTCTTGAAATTCTTTGTGAAGGTGAATCATGTTTGGGTCACCTTGTGGAACATTGGCCTGGGATTGCCAAGCCGATGACGTTTCTGCCATCTCATCCAAAATCTCACATGCCTCCACATATGGCGTAGTCATGAAATTCCCACCGGTAAGTTGATTCATTACACATTGGTTGGTTGTGTTAATCCCATAATAGAAAGTTTGTTGAATCATATTCTCCGTCATATTATTGTTGGGACATTCTTTAACCATTGTTCTATAGCGTTCCCATATCTCGTGTAGTGGTTCATTTGGCTCTTGCTTGAATGCCAAAATCTCATCTCGAAGTGTAGCCATGTGCCCCATAGAGAAGAACGTAGAGATAAACTTTTTCGCCAACTCATCCCAAATGTGAATGGAATGGTTCGGCAATCGTTCCAACCAATCTAAAGCTTTCCTACGTAAAGAGAAGGGAAAAAAACTTAGCCTCAATGCATCCTCGGAGACATTTGTTTGTTACTCCCCCATCAAGTGTCCACAAACCCCTTCAAATATTTGTACTAATTTTGAGTTGGAGCACCGGTGAAGAAACCTCGTTGCTCAAGCAAAGTGAGCATCACATTGGTGATTTAAAGTTGTTTGCCCTAATACGGGGATGGACTATTGCACTTGCATATCCTTCATTGGGTAATATCCGGTGTGGAGCCGCTCGTAGTGGAGGTGGGGGTGGAGCGTGGACATTGTCATGAGGCACTCGGCCTTTTCTATTAGCATGAGGTTCAAGAGGAACCTCATCAAATTGATCATCCTCGACATCCACATCCCTCAAAGGCAAATTTCCAAGCTCATTGTTTGCCATGGTTGTACCTACGATTTCTCACACAAGTAGTAACACGGAAGGAAAAGAAGATATTCCAAAAACACACCCAAATATATAGCTAACATTATTTTAACTCCCCGACAACGACGCCAAAAATTGATGACGTCCACAACACACCTCCATAGGAGATATGATACAGCTGTATGCAATAATAGTACCCAAAAAGAGTCGTAGTCGATTTCCACAGGGAGTTATGAGGGGTGTTAGGAGTATATATTTGAAGCAGTCTGTAACGACCCGACTTGTCATTTTAAGAATCAACGCTATGTTCAGTGACTTAAGGTCTCGAGAAGCTTCGCAATATGTATTATGACCCACGACTGTGGTCGAGTTTGATTTTCGAAAGATTCAGAATTTAATTAAAAGAACAATTCTTATTTAGAAGCTTAAATGGAAAGTATTGACAAAAGAGTTGACTTTTGAGCAAACGGCCCCGTAATGGAATTTTGATATGGTTATGGACATACGTATGATGTCTGCGTAGGCACGGTTTGCTACAGCCAGTTGAGACTAATACCGTGTGTTGATGTGAAGAATTTGAAATTTATTGGAGTGTAAGGAAATTGGCTTTAAAGCTTATAAGTGTGAATAAAAAAATAATCTCCACTAAGATGATGTTGTCGGACCCCTATTAAATTTAAGGTGATGTAGAATCACCCGCGAGTATGTGTGAAATAATGCACTCAATAATTTAATGTCATCAGAATAATTCTTGGCATGTTCGAGGATAACGTATGTTTAAGAAGGAGAGAATGTAACGACCCGACTTGTCGTTTTAAGAATTAACGTCCCGTTCAGTGACTTAAGGTCTCGAGAAGTTTCACAATATGTATTATGACCCGCGGGTGTGGTCGAGTTTGATTTTCAGAAGATTCGGAATTTAATTAAAAGAAATATTCTTATTTAGAAGCTTAAATGGAAAATGTTGACAGGAGAGTTGACTTTTGTGCAAACGACCCCGAAATGGAATTTTGATGATGGAAATAGCTTCGTATGATGATTTCAGACTTAGGCGTATGTTCGAATTTGGATTTGGAAGTCCGTAGGTCAATTCGACGCATTTTGGCGAAACTTGGAAAAATAGAAGATTTTTGGAAAAATCCGGCCGAAGGTTGAATTTTTGATAACGAGGTCGGGTTTAGATTCCGGAAATTGCAATAGCTCCATTACGTCATTTATGACTTGTGTTCAAAATTTGAAGTCATTCCGGATTGATTTGATAGGTTTCGGCATCGGTTGTTGAAGTTTGAAATTTCAAAGTTCATTAAGTTTGGATTGGAGTGTGATTTGTATTTTTAGCGTTGTTTGAGGAAGCTCTGAGGGTTCGATTAAGTTTGTATGGTGTTTTAGGAGTTGTTGGTATGTTTGGTTGAGGTCCCGGTGGCCTCGGGTGTGTTTCGAGGTGAGTTTTGAGCGAGTCCGGGCATTTCGGCACTCTGATGTTGTTCTGGAATGTTGGAAGTGCGGATCGCACAATTCCATGTGCTGAGGCACATTTTTGAGTGTTGTAGCAGACGAAAAAGTGCTGCAGCAGACGAAATTGTCTGTGGCCGCACTTCTGGTGATTTCCGCAGGTTCGCTGGTCCGACTTCGGAAGCTTATATATTTTGATCTACAAGAAATTTGGAGATAATTCAAAAACAAAAGTTGTAGCCCTTCGTGTCTAGTTTCTATAAAGGTAAAGAAATCACCATTTGGACATTTGTAGTTATGGCCAATTTACTAAAACATGATAGTGGAGAGGCTCTAAAGTGTGGCCGCACAAATTTTGTGCGACCACAGAAGCTAGGATGTGCGACCGCACTTGGAATTGTGCGGACCGCACATTGTGAGGTCAGAGTAGGTACTATATAACCGAGGTTTAGGGTATTATTTTATTTTTTGACTTTGGAAGCTCGGTTTGAGGCGATTTTTTGTGGGTTTTTCAAGAAATTAATCGGAGTAAGTGATTCTAACTCGGATTTGGTTAATAAACATGAATATATCACTGATTTCATCATTTAATTAGTACTTTGATATGGAAATTTGGGGGGAAAATTTAGAAACTTCATAAACTATAAATTGGGGATTTGAAGGTCGAGTTGTGATCGAAATTGGCTAATTTTGGTATGGTTGGACTCGTGAGTGAATGCGTGTTCATATTTTGTGACTTTTACCCGATTCCGAGATGTGAGCCCCACAGGCGCTTTTGAACTAATTTCGGATTTTATTGGAAAAATTAGTATTTTCTTATGGAATTAATTCCAATAAATTTTGTTGACTGGATCGAATTATTTGTAGCTAGATTCGAGGCGTTTGGAGGTCAATTCAAGCAAGATGATGATTATAGAATATCGGTATAACTTCAAAAAGGTAAGTATTTTGCCTAACCTTGAGTGGGGGAAATACCTCTTAGGCATTGAGTCTTATGTGCAAATTGTGTAATTGAAAACCATGTACATGAGGTGACGAGTACGTACTTGGTTTATATGTGCAAATTTCATTGGTTAAAATCCTTAGATGCTCTTATGTATTAAATTGGAAATTATTGGCACCTATTAAATCCTCTATTTGTCATTCCTAGATCCTTATTTGTTGAAATTATTTTATACAATGATTTGGTGTGATTGCCACCTTGATTTTACGTGAAATATTATTTTGTTGAGTTGTTCACCCCCGGATATATTTGTTAAGATTTTTTGCACATTATGGTCGAGCCATGGGTTCCTTATTGTGGAAAATAATGTATTGTTGAATTTTGTAGCGAGTTGTAATATTTGAGTACTTGATGTGAAATCTGTGATAAATTATAATATTTGAGCACTTGATGTGCAAATCTGTGATATGTGGTAATATTTGAGCACTTGAGGTGTAATTTATGAGATGTGATATTGGCATGTTATATTGTTGGGAAGTTTTGTTCGGGTGTTTGTACGAGGTTTCTGTCGTGCTATTATTATTATTATTGATTTATGCACATGTGATGTGACAAGGCGGGCTATATATATGTGGGGGGGAGGTTTGCACATGTGGCGAGACAAGGTGGAAATATTATTATGCGCGTGTGGCGAGACAAGGCGGGCATTTACTTTATTATTGCGCACGTGGCGAGACAAGGTGGGCTATGTCGGGAATTGAATTGTGATGATTTGTGATAGCCTGGGGGCATTATTGTTTGTTGCATATTTACTTTGGGACTACGAGGCGGTACCTCGGGAGATTCCCATGTCTTGCATATTTACTTTGGGACTACGAGGCGGTACCTCGAGAGATCCACTGTCTTGCATATTTACTTTGTGACTACGAGGCAGTACCTCGGGAGATCCCCATGTCTTGCATATTTACTTTTGGGACTACGAGACGGTATCTCGGGAGATCCCCTGTTGAGCATTTACTTTTGGGACTACGAGACGGTATCTCGGGAGTGCCCTTTGTTGACATCTCTCTATGGTTGCACTTGTCTTTGGTTATTTTATATTTTTGTGATAGGTCAATCCTTGTGATCTACCGTGATGTATTATTTTATTTTTACTATGTGTTTGTATCCCTTGTTATTTTGTGTTGGCTTGGGCTTTTTAGTACGAGACTCTGAAGATTTATATTCCTGATTTTTACCGATTTTCGATGACTGAGTTATTTTAAATAAAATAAGTTACTATTATGTTTTGAATTAATAAGTTTTATATCCGAAACAATAGATTATCTGATATTTTATTTAAATTGAAATGTCATTTTTCTTTACTCAAACCATTTCTAAAATAAACTCATTTCTTTTGTTGAATTCTTACTTGGTTTAAAAATTTTAACTTTACTTTATTGAAAATAAATTAATCGTGCGGATCTTATGTATTGAAATATTTGGTACGAGAGTTATTCGTTGGGTTGTGATTAGAGATATGGGCACGAGGTTTCGTGAGAATATAAAAAGGGGTCGAGAACCGTATTTTATGATTATTCTATGAGATACTTATTTGAAAAAATATAATTTGAGGAAATTTATTTGAAGAGATTATAGGTGAAAGACTTGTTTAAGTGGTCGTGCTTGTGTTCCTTATTCTTTTGAGCAATAATTATGATGTTCTTGTTGCCTTTATGTTATATCACTGGTTGATTTTGTTATTATCATTGCTAGTTGTTTTTCAGTACTATTGTATACTGCTATATTGCATAGGTTAGTTGACTAGTGAGTGTCTTGATTGTACCTCATCACTACTCCACATAGGTTAGTCTTGATACTTACTGGATACCGATTGTGGTGTACTCATACTACACTTTTACACATTTTTGTGTAGAGCCAGGTAATGTGGAGTCAGTTGACCGTTCGCTAGCAGTACGGATCTTGCTGTGGAGACTCAAGGTAAACCTGTCGCTGTGTTCGCAGGCTTTGGAATCACCTTTTGATATTGTACTTACGTTGTTTTATCTCTATTTCAAAACAGTTGTATTTATAGGCTTTCTAGTAATTCAGTAGAGCTTATGACTTGTACTACCCGTTTTGGAAATTATAAATTTTATAGAGGTTTCCATTTCAAAAATTATTAGATGTTGTTTAATTATTGTTGTTATTTAATAAATATTAGGCTTACCTAGTCCCTAAGACTAGGTGCCATCACGATACCCAACAGAGGGAAAAATTGGGTCGTGACAGATATCAACACACCAAATAAGAGTTCAAGTTCCACAACAAGGATTTATTTTCTATTTCTATTGTTACTCTAATGAATGAAAGCTAAATAAAATAGATTATAGATAAATGTTTTTGAAGTTTTTCCAATTGGATTAAACGCCTAAGGTTGTGACCATAACCTAGGTGTTTGCCTAATGGGATAAAGATGTTTATACTCATTTTGTTGATTGGGGTGTATTATAACTCGCAACTCCATGTTACCCACTCAATACCTCTCAGTTAGAGAGTGATTTTGCGCAATTTGGCTTTCTCAAGTCCAAATGGGTATCAACAAAAATAGTTGATAAGAGCTCAAGTCGGGTTCTTGCTATCTATAGTTTGAACCCTTTTAATTAGGTTAATCAATCTCTCAATTAACCCAATTTCTTGCTAGTTAAGTTATCCTAGACTAGGTCCCTCTTTCTCAAGTAGAGACTAAGTCAAATAGGCATGAATCAATGTTTGCAACCATTAATTCTAAAATTAAAGCATGAACTAAGCTAAATAATCAATACTCAATCATAAACAAGCATAAAATTAATACCCATAAGGTTTACACACTAGGGTTGGGTCACAATCCTAGTAAAAATCTAGCTACTCATAATGGGATTTGAAGAAAATAACGATGAAGAGCTAATTAAACTCATAATGGAAGATTAAATTGATGAAATCTAATGTTAAAATACTCAAATAAGCTAAAACTTCCTAAAATAGCAAAGAAAAACAGCTATAGCAGTTGTGTATGTTCAAACTTGACCTAATTTTGTGAAACTTCGTCTTTCTATATAGGGCTGAAAAACACTGACAAAAATGCCCCTTGGGAGGTTATGGGGCCGCACAATTCCATGTGCGGTCCGCAGATTTCTTCAGTTGGTAGGAAGGTGAGTTCTGCGACCGCACATTTCTAGACTGCGGCCGCGAGACAATCTTCTGGGGCTGCACTATTCTTGTGCGGTCCGAACTTCACGAATGCTCCTGGACTTGGTCTTTTTTCATGTTCTCTGATCTTTGACTCTTAAGCCCAGTTCTGCGACCGCACAATGCATATGCGGTCCTCACATTACTGAAAGTCCTGTTGAGCATTTCTTCTTGGTTTGCGGCCGCAGATGGAATTTTGCGGTCTGCGATCTCTTCTGCGGACCACACATTTGTGCTTCTGCGCCCTTTATTGCCTTGTGCTTCAGAACACTCCTTTTTGAGTCGAATTTCATCTTGATAGACCAAAGTTCTAGCATTCCTGCAATTTTCACAATTTCATTAGTTTCGGGAACACAATTCAATACTTTAGACAAAAATAGAAGCTAAAAGATGTTAATAAGCAGTCAAAATCCCCATTTATCACCTCTATCTTTTTTGGATCCACCTTAATCCCCTCACTGGACACCACGTGCCCTAAGAACGCCACCGAACTAAGACAAAACTCACACTTGGAGAACTTGGCATAAAGCTTCTCCTCCCTCAACCTCTGTAGTACAATCCTCAAATGTTGTGCATGCTCCACCTGGCTACGTAAGTACATAAGGATATCATCAATGAATACTATGACAAAAGAATCAAGATATGACTGAAATACATGGTTCATCATATGCATGAATGCTGCTGGGGTGTTGGTCATCCCAAAAGACATCAGAAGGAACTTATAGTGACCGTAGCAGGTCCAGAATGCCGTCTTTAGAATATTCGAGTCCCGAATCTTCAACTGGTGATACCTAGACCTCAAATCAATTTTAGAGAACACACTCGCTCCATGAAGCTAGTCAAGTAGATCATTAATGCGCGGCAAATGATACTTGTTCTTGATTATAACTTTGTTCAACTGCCTATAGTCGATGCACATCCGCATAGTACCATCCTTCTTTACAAACAGAACCGGTGCACCCCTTAAGTGACACACTCGTCCTAATAAACCCATTATCAAAAAGCTCATGAAGTTGCTCCTTCAATTCCTTCAACTCTGCTGGTGCCATATGATATGGAGGAATAAAAATGGGCTGAGTGTCTGGCACCAAGTCAATACCAAAATCAAAATCCCTGTCGGGCGGCATGCTCGGCAGGTCTGCAGGAAATACATCTGGAAAATCTTACCACCAAAACAAAATCAATAGTAGGAGTATCAACACCAACATCCCTCACAAAGGCCAAATATGATAGACACCCCTTTCTAACCATCCGTTGGGCCTTCAGATAAGAAATCACCCTGCTGGGAACATAATCTAGAGAACCTCTCCACTCGATCCTTAGCAACCCCGGCATTGCCAATGTCACGGTATTTGCGTGACAATCCAGAATAGAATGACATGGAGACAACCAATCCATACACAAGATCACATTGAAATCAACCACACTAAACAATAAGAGATCAACTCTAGTCTCCAATCCCCAAATAGTCACCACACACGACCGATATACACGGTCCACAATAATAGTATCGCCCACCAGCGTAGATGTATGAACATGTGAGACTAAGGACTCACGGGGCATATCCAAATAACGAGCAAAATATGATGATATATACGAATAAGTGGAACCATGGTCAAATAATATAGAAACATTCCTGTGATATACTGAGACAATACATGTGATCACTGTGTCTGAAGCAACGGCCTCTGGTCGGGCAGGAAAAGCATAGAATCGAGGCTGACCTCCACTTGATCGGCCTCCCCTTCTAGGGAGACCTCTAGCTGCTTGAGCCCTACCCGAGCTCGCTACGCGGGTGATGAAGTGACTGGTGCAGAAGTCGTAACCTGACCCCTCTGCTGAACTAGACCTCCCAAGAGATGAGGACAGTGCCTCATGATATGTCCAAGCTCCCCACACTCGTAGCAACCACAGTCCGTCAGTGGTGGTGGTGCCTGAATCGGACCTAGAGAACCAGAATAACTGCTAGAAGAACCTGGTGCAGATGAACCCTAAACTTAAGAAGCACGAGATGAGCTCTGAGTTGGGAGAGCACTGAGAGATGACTAACCCGGGTGAGCATTGTATGAACCATGGCTAGCTGATGCACCACGATGAACTGGACGAGCCATCTGAGCGGGCCTATAAGGACGACCCCTGCCATGGTAGGACTTCCCCCAAAAGGAACACCACTAAAACCACCCAAACCACGAGGCCTCTTGGCCTCCCTCTCCTCACTCTCCTGACTATAGACCAATTCTAGCCGCCGAGTAATATCAACCACCTCGTCGAACCTAGCACCTGATGCATTCTCCCGAGTCATAACAAAATGCAACTGATAAATGAGGCCATCAATGAACCTCCTAATCCTCTCTCTCTCTCTCTCTCTCTCTCAGTGGGAACTAACCAGATCACATGACGAGCAAACTCTGAAAATCTCATCTCATATACTGGGTCATAAATATGCCCTCCTTGCGTAGCTGCTCGAACTACCTACACAATTCCTTCATGTGGGTCAGTGGCACAAACTTTTCCAAGAAGAGAACGGAGAACTCATGCCATGAAAGTGGTGCAACATCAGTTGGCATGCTCCGCTCATAGGTCTCCCGCCATCTAAAGGTTGCCCCCGTCAGCTGAAAAGTAGTAAATGAGACCCCACTAGTCTCTAGAATACCTGCCATGCGAAGAACCCGCTGGAACTTATCCAAAAAGTCCTGAGCATCCTCTGACTCAGCCCCATTGAATGTTAGAGGCTTAAGCCTCCCAAACCTCTCTAGTCTCTTCTACTCCTCATCATTCATAACAGGGCCCGCCTGAGCCTGAGCAACTGCAACCGGTTGGGCTGGTAATACCCCCGGTATCTGAAGTCCCTCCATCACCTGCTTTGGAGTACGGGTGGTGGGAGTCTGAGCACCTCCCCCGGCCTGAGAAGTGGTTGGCACGGCCAGAACTGAAACTGCCTAGGCAAGGCTAGTGTAAACATTCAATATCTGGGCCAAAGCCTCCTCGAGGCCTGGAATCACAATAGGCACAACTGGTGCCTGAGCTGGCCCCACCGACTCAACCACATCTGAAATTTGCTCCTGAGCTGGAGCAACTGGTGGGTCTACAAGTGCTGCTCTAGTTATTGTATGAGCTGCACCTCGGCCTCTACTGTGGCCCCAGCCTCTCGTGGCCCTAGCTAGTGGTACAGGTGGTTGTCCGCCCGATCGGATAGCATGTGTCCTCACCATATGTGAGAGAATAGAATAACAAAAGTTTAGTTTCCGGAATCAACAAATTCGCACAACAAGAATACAAGAAAGTGAAGTTTTCCTAAGGGTTCAACAGCCTCTCGAATATAAGTACACACGTCTCTGTACCGATCCGCAAGACTCTACTAAACCTGCTCATGACTCGTGAGACCTATGTAACCAAGGCTCTGATACCAACTTATCACAACCCAAAACTCGACATGTCATGATAACGCCTATCACAGAACTAGGCAAGCCGACAATCACAATAAAACTAGGCTTTTTATATTAAAAATAAGATGAAGCAAGTTTAACAGTAATAACTATCATAAATAACCGATATAAACAACTGGGACTCGAATATAATTTTTCCAAAATCTGGGTGTCACTGAGTACATGAGCATCTATACAATAACATAGTCTGAAACATTGTCTAGAAAGGTAGAACATTATAAGTAAATTTAAGAGATAGAAGAGGAGAGTCAAGGTCCGCGGACGCCAAAACAGCTACCTCGATGATATCCGAACGGTAAAAACTCCAAGATCATCAACCACCGCGCCCAAAAATACATGGATCTGCACACGAAGTGCATGGTGTAGCGTGAGTACAACCAACTCGATATGTAAAAAATCTAACCTTTGGGCTGAAATCAGTGACGAGCTCAACCAATACTGTACAAATACAGAGTTTAACAGTACAAAAAATGTACACATGCTTCTATGTTTAACAGTTAAGCTCAACACAGATAAAATATTCCAAGTGTGATTGGTATGAGTAATATGACATCTTTATATCTATATGCCAATATACAAACCATATGTGATGCAACACAATGAAAACCTTACGTACTCACCCTCTCGGAGTACTCAATATGACTGTCTCAATTTTCGCTCGTCATGCTCAGTAACTCAGCATTGTATGGTGCCTACTATGGCATGCAGCCTGATCTCATCAATAATAATAAAGCTTATAAGGTCTGCTATGGCATGTGACCCGATCCACATATAGTTATAAGGCTTGTTGCGGCGTGTAACCCAATCCACATATAGCCGTAAGGCCTGTTGTGGCGTGCAACCCAATCCACATATATCCATATGTCCTATTGTGGCGTACAACCTAATCCACATATCTCACCCACACACGGCTCTTGGGCCCCAACTCAGTCATAAATCTCTCAAGTCTCTCGGCTCACAAATCTCATGCCAATTAGCCCAAACTTTGATATATAACACAATAATAATTGTGACAAAGACTGAGGTATGCTATGCAAATAATGGATGTGACTGAGTACAAATTTCCATTTAAGCAAATAATTCAACAGCAAAAATGACCACAATGGATCTCAATAGGATAAACATATAGACTAACATGATTTCTAACATGAAAATCGGTAGATCAATTACTCTAACACATAGAGATCACATGAATGGCTACAAGGTCTGATGACTACACAGTACCACAGAATCAACCAGATCATAATTTATACGGTGCACGCCCACATGCCCGTCACCCGGCATGTGCGTCACCTCAACACCAATCACATAACACGTAATTTAGGGATTCGTACCCTTAGAACCAAGTTTAGAAGTGTTACTTATCTAAAACCGTGCAAATCTCTACTCCAATAAGCCCTTGCCTCACGAATCGGCCTCCGAACGCGTCGAATCTAGCCACAAATAATTCGATACAATCAACACGAGCTATAGGAATCAATTCCGTATGAAAATGCTAAGTTCTTAATCAAAAGTCAATAAGTCAACTCAAAAAGTCAACCCTGGGTCCATGTATCGGAACCCAATAAAAGTTACAAAATTAGAATACCCATTCAACCACGAGTCCAACCATACCAAATTTACCAAATTCCGACACCAAATCGTCGCTCAAATCCCCAAATTTAACTCTCTAATCCCTAGCCCAAAACTCCCAAAATTTCACTTTAAAAATACATAAATTTGGTGGGAAATTCAATGGGTAACCAATGTTAGTAAATAAAAATGACCAAAAGTGGCTTATCTCAAGAACTCACTCGAAACCCCTCTCAGAAATCGCCTTAATACGAGCTTTGCAAAGTCCAAAATGATTAAAAATCTCGGATCCCTTGAATTTAAACACTGCATATGTCCTTTCGCTTCTGCGGCCCCAAACTCCGCACCTGCAGAATCGCTTTTACGATAAAAACTCCGATTTATGAAGCTCACTTAATTCCACAAGGTTCTCACGTGCGCTCCAAGATCCGCACTTGCGGAAGCGCTTCTGCGCCCAATTGTCCGCTTCTGCGAAGCCAGCTTCACTTACCTATTCTCCGCATCTGCGAGGCCTTGTTCGCATCTGCGGGCTCGCAGATGCGGAAGATTCCTCGCACATGCGACACACCCTAGGCCATCCCCAGCTCCGCTTCTGCGTCACTTCAGCCGCACTTGCGGCTAATCCCCTCGCAGGTGCGATCATACCAGAAGGCAAAAATCTCAACAATACTTCAATTCTAACTTTTGATATGTTAACCATACATAATCCACCCGAGGCTCCCGGGACCTCAACCAAACATAATAACAAGTTCTAAAACATGATACGAACTTAGTCGATGCCTCAAATCACATCAAACAACATCAAAAACACAAATCTCACCCTAATTCAAGCCTAATGAAACAAAGGGATTCCAACTTTTACAATTAATGCTGAAACCTATCAAATCAACTCCGATTGACCTCAAATTTTTGCACACAAGTTATAAATGACACAACGGAGCTATTCCAACTTTTGGAACTAAAATCTGAGTACGATAACCACAAAGTCAACTCTCGGTCAAAGTTCTCAACTCTCTATACTTCCATTTCTTCAACTGTCGCCATTTCAAGCCAAAATCACCTACGGACTTCCAAATCACTATCCGGACACACTACTAAGGCTAAAATCACGCTACGGAGCTATCAGAACCATCAAAACTCTATTCCGGATCCATTTAGACACAAGTCAATATCTGATCAACTATTTTAACTTAGGCTTCCAACCTTGGGACTAAGTGTCCCAATTCATTCCAAAATATCTCTGGAACCTAACCAACCACCCTAGCAGGTCACATAACAACAATTGAGCATATAATAAGCAATAAATGGGGGAACAAGGCTATAACACTCAAAATGACCAGCCGAGTCGTTACAACCTAAGCCTTCTGCATGTTCTTGGATATGCTTCAAAATAGTGATAGATGGAGTCAAAATAGCGGTCTGGTTGGATGGAGCTTCCCTTCTTCCTTATTGTGCTAGTGCATGGGCTACTTTTGTTCGTGCATAATAGAAGCAAGCATAGATTTTTAGCATATCAATGAATTTTATTTATGTGGAAAAAAATTATTTCTAATAAAAACAAGCTTCTACGCCTCAAGAGAAGTTGACAATTCACGGATCAGATATAAGGCATGCGTCTTTTTCGGGCAGTGTGTCACGGATACCCACTCTTGGGGTCGCCACTGATATTTATACTTGCATTATAGTTGCAAAATTTACCCATCGGGATATGAAATTCCTCTATCTTTTCAATGCAACTTCAGAAAATCGAATTTTAACTAGATTTATCTCTTCAATGCAACTTTAGAATCAGATCTGAAGTTCTTCTATCTCTTCAGTACAACTTTAGAAAAATCAGATCTTAACTAGTTCTATCTCTTCAATGCAACTTCAAAAATCAGATCTTGAGTTTTTCTATCCTTCCTATGCAACTTCAAAAAATTCAGATCTTAAGTAGTTATATCTCTTTAATGCAACTTAGAAATTGGATCTTAAAACATAAACTTGTTCTTCAAATTTTAACAATCTAACACACGATTTGACGTCTAAATCTACTCCAAACGAGCTCAAATTTGAATTAGTATTTTCAAATATCATAAAAATAAATCATAATTATTAAATTGTCAAAACAATAACAAATCTATTACTCATTTTGCAACTATAACGAAGAAGAAATCTCGAGCACAACCTATAATGGTATTTTGCAATTAAGAGGAAGAAGAAATAATCAGCTTTTGGATACATGCGACATGAATACACAGAAGAAGAAAGCAACAATGTGTAGCGATCCAACCGATCGTTTTGAGCATTTAAATTCCGTTCAGTTGTTTGAAGTCTTGAGTAGCTTCGTACGATGTACAATAGCTTGCGCGAATCGTCGGTTTTGGTTTTCAGATGATGCGGGGTTGATTTGAAAGAATGATTCTCAACTAAGAAGCTTTAAGTCGGAAGACTTGATCAAGTTTGACTTTTATGTATTTGAACTCGGATTAGAGTCTTGATTGTTCCGTTAGGTCCGGATAGTGATTTTGGACTTGGGCGTATGCCCGGATTTGCATTTAAATATTTCTAGAAGGTTTTGGCACTATTTGGCGAAAGTTGAAAACTTGAAGGTTTGGAATGTTCATAAGTTTGATCGGGAGTTGACCTTGATGATATTGGATTCAGCTTGTGGTTCTGGGGATTGGAATAACTACCTCTTATTTTTGGTAGCTTTAGATTTATTAATCTGTTTATGTATATTTCGAAGAGATGATGTATTTATTTCGTACCAACTTTGTTTTTAAGTCTTAGAAACTCATGACTTGTACTACCATTCCTTAAAATTTTGTATATAATGCTTAGTTATTTTATTTATTGACTATTGTTATCCTATTTAAATTGTGTTGTCTATCATTTGATTTACCTAGCGGATTGTATTAGGTGCCATCACGACTAACAAAATTTTGGATCGTGAGAGCCTTTATATGACATTCATCATCACCAAATAAAGCAAGTCAATCTCCTCCTTATCTCATCCTCTAATTCAGCATGGTGAGGCGGGGGTTGAGGGGGGAGGGGTGCTAAGATAAAATGCAATTCCGCATAGTAATAGGCATGGCTGGATTATGTATTTTTGTTTGGGATTACTTTCTTTTCATATCCCAAGCATTCGATAATATTCAGCTAATAAAATTATTTTATATAATTGTCATAATTTTGAGAAATTTAGATTCGTCGAATACTTAACTATACAACTTAATATTTTATATATCAAAAAACTTTTTAACTATTATTAATGTTTTCTTCCATAGCTACTAATGTAATGCATAGTTCAATTATATTTTTAAAAGTTGTATCTAGTCAAAAATCCTCATTAAAATGTGGTACGATGGATTAGGGCATAATATCATAATATAATAATAGGTGTAATAAACGAAGAAGAGATTAGCACGCGTGCAGCAAGCCAGCAACTAGTGCTGGAAAATAAAAAGGGAAAAAAAATTATACTAAACCCGGGTTCGAAGTCGCGCTCTATCTGTTTTTCTCTCTCTAAAAACAAAAACGAAAGACTTCCTGCTCCGAGGTTGCGACCCTTTCTCTCTCACGCACACACCTACTCACTTACATTACACACTTCACAAATTACACCACCAAAAACAGCACAACTCGCAACACAAAAAGGTAGAGTATAATTTTTAACCCTTCCCTAAATCTTAATCCCCCTTATTATTTTTTCAAATTTTCTCACAACGTCATTCCCTCCCTCTTCCTCCCTTCCCCCTTTTTCCTCTCTAGGGTTTCTGATTATCCCCTTCCCCCCCTATGGCTTCTTTTCTCTCTCGTCTTCACAGGTTTCTCGAAGGTTCCACACTAATTCAAATTGCATTGCAACGGCGTCGTTTTTGTTGCGTCGTCCATCAGGACTGCCTAGGGTTTGATGGATTCAACGGTAGATATTCAGGCAGAGCTCAGATCGGACGGTGTGGGAGAGAAGAGGCCGGCGGCTGATGACGTGGAATTGGAGGAAGCACCGGCTCCGAAGAAGGCGAGGGGTAGTATGGTGATAGGGACTATGAAGAAGGTTGCTGAAATGGTGCTTGTACTTGCTGCTATGGGTAAGATACGAGGAGGTAGGGTTCCTACTGCTGCTGAAACGGAGGTGATGGTGGTGGCAAGGGAAAAGTTGGCTCACGTATGCCAAACTTTCGCGCCCAAGGATGTGTTTCCACGCGATGCTTTTGGTGCTGTTATTGAGGATCTTGGTCTTAATAAACTGAAAGAACAGAGGTTAGGGTTTCGCCCTCCCAAAATGTCCATTGCTGACAAGTTACTGATGGCTAAAAGAAAGGTAGCTCAACTTTTTGTTTCCGTATCCGCTCAAGTCCTATTTACTTTTTCCACTGATAGAATCGAAATGAATGATGTATTTTAGTGTTTTAAACAAGTGTATGTGCATAGCAAGTATATTGAGTACATAGGCGTGCTTGTTGTGTTGATTTAGTGGATTGTTATTGGTATGCTCGTTTGTTAATTATGATCCTTCTGGGGAAAAAATTGATTGCCCCAATGTTTCTCAAAGATGGGCGGTGAAGTTGGAGGTTGTGATCTTTTTTCCAAGTGTAGGGGTTGAATAGCAATTTTTAATATACTTATGGTTTGAGTCGTGGAATCAGTCACAGTCATTGACGCTTGCCTCAATGCAGGATGCCTACGTTATATTCTCTTGGGGTGCTCCCCCTCCCCCCCCCCCCCCTTTTTTTTTTAATATATATATATATATGCATATGATTTTTCTTGCCGAAATGCAGGCTAAGGTTGTGTACAATAGACCCTTGTGGTCCGGCCCTTCCTTGGACCCCGCGCATAATGGGAGTTTAATACATCAGGCTGCATTTTCTTTTTTATGCTTATGATTTAGATATCCATAATTTAATAGGACATCAGAGATGACTTATAAATTTGCCTTTTTGAGGGATATGGATTATTTGACAAGAGTGGGTTGCTCTAGTGGTGAGCACCCTCCACTTTCAACCAAGAGGTTGTGAGTTCGAGTCACCCCAAGAGAAAGGTGGGGTGAGGTTCTATCGAAAACAGTCTCTCTACCCTAGGGTAGGGGTAAGGTCTGCGTACAAACTACCCTCCCCAGACCCCACTAGTGTAGTGGGGTCATACTGGGTTGTTGTTGTTGTTGTTGTTGTTGAGGGATAGGGATTATATCCGGTGCAGGTAGAACTTGAGTTTGAAGTTGCAAATTAGATTCACTGTTCTTCAATTGTAAAGTCTTGCAATTTAGGCGATTATAGTTCCAATATAATCGAGTGGAAATTGATTTTATTGGGTTGTGGCTTATATATCTTATTGAGTTCTACTTTGTCTTTCCCTTGTGCTTATAGTTGGAAAAAACTGAGGAATTTTCTGTACCCTCTGCCACATATTCATCTCAACGGCCTCAAGCTAATATGGCCACAGCAATTGAAGGCCGTGGTCCATCACATGTTGCCCGTGTGGTTCCTCCCGATAAGCCAAGTCATGTGATAAATCCCTCTGGAAACTTCCAACCTGCTTCACCTTTGGTTCATGGAACTTCGGCAAGCTCTGCGCCTTTACCTTATCAACTGCCTACCAGTGAGGTCAGGCCAGTTATCTCTAGTGGAGTTGTCGCTGGTAATCCTGTAAGGGATTCTTCTCTAGTTGCATTGCCCAGAGTCGAAAGGCCGAATTTCAGAATGGACGGACGACCAAATGGATATTCCCATGCATTGCAAGTTCAAGGTAACAAAAATATGTTCCTCTTAACTGTCAAAGGTGCTCAAGGATTTATCCTGGACTTGTATTTTGACTTCCCATATGGGGGATCTCTTATCCAAATTAATCGTGGATATATATACAGAGGTAGCTTGTGGTGGTAGTATAATTGCTATACATGGTCACTTCATCCAAAAAAAAAAAATAATTGCTATACTTGGTCTCGTTCTTGTACCATGCGTCAAATAACTTAAAAAAGGGAATGCTATGTGGTTTCTTCATTAAGCGTGCTTACTGATTTGCATCCTTCTCATTCTAGAAATTGATTCCAATATTAAAGATTACCATTTGTGTATCATCATAGGAGGCAATCTCTTTCTACCTTTAATTCATCTACTAATTCTTGTCACTTTTCTTTGTAGTAAGATGCATATAAAGCAATTTAGTATTCTGGTGTTGGTACGAGGAAATTAGTGATTCCATCTTGTTCGTTGTTTAAACTTTTTATTCTTACTGTTGATCTGAATCATCACAAGTATATTGTTTTCTACAGCAACTTCTGGAGATCACTCAGGTGTAAGAACCCCAACCTGGTCGGTGCAACCTGCGTCAGTTCCAGCAGCTAAATGTGGACCAGATAACAGGGTGACAGCGCAGCCAGCTATTAAAGTTGAAGGAGGAGCTGATGCCAAATCAGGTATGGCGCCCCAAATAACAGCATCTAGGCCATTTATTACTCAGGTCACAGCCGGAAATCCACCAACTATTCACCCACGTTTACAAGGAACAAGCTTTGTCCAGTCTCCTCCTCTTAGCAATGCTCATGCTGAAATTGGCAAGATTGTTCAGAAGTTTCTACAACCCCGTCTTTCGGAGCGGCCTGCCTGGACTCCGCCGTCTCGCGACTATATGAATGAGGCTTTGACTTGCCAAATGTGCAAGTCAACGATAAATGAGGTTGATAATGTACTTGTTTGTGATGCTTGTGAGAAAGGGTATCACTTAAAATGTCTCCAGACGACAAATCAAAAAGGAGTTCCTAGAGGGGAATGGCATTGTGGAAGGTGCTTATCGATGACTAATGGGAAACCGCTGCCTCCTAAATATGGTCGTGTAATGAGGAATATCAATGCCTCTAAAATGTCTACAATTGCATCAGCTGTTCAATCATCACCAGATAAAAAAGCTTCTGGTCCAGATGAGAAGGTCATTCAGCAGAAGATAATAGCAAATGGAAAGGTTCCTTTGAAGAACTCTCCTTCCGTTACTATGGCAAATAACGATAGGAATCTACCATCTGAGCCAAAGATGGAAAATGACAAAGAAATGGGAGGAAATATTATCACGTCAGGTAAAGAAAATATGGAGAATAAAGATTCCTTGAGATCCTGTTCAAATAATCTGACAGTCATTTCCAGTGATAAGTGCCTTGCTACATCTGCGGGTTCATCAGTTGATAGATCTTGTGAAGAGAAAGTGGTCGAATTGAAACCTCAGGCTCTTGTAAAATCTGAGACAGTTTGCCATTCATCTGATCCCTCACAAGCTCTTAATCACCTGCAAGCTAATGACTATGCAGGGGTGGCAAACACAACTGAGATGCCATCTGAGCAGTATCATGAAACTCAGCCCATGGCCAGTGGTGCTAGAGAATACATCGCTAGAGCAAGTGTAGGTAACAGTTCAAGTGATGAATCTAAAAACGTAGAGCAAGCTGTTGGGCAAATAAATACTGCTGAATTTTCTATAGCCAACAACAGGGATGCTGAGTGTGGTAGCTCATCATCTGATCAATTTCAAAATGTTGACTGGATTGGAAACATTCTTCAAGTTGTAGATGACAAGTATTATTATCACTCTTGCCGCATTAACGGATTCGTATATAATGTTCAGGACTATGCTCTTGTTCGTTTTGAAAATGAGAGATTGATTCCTTCAAAGCTTCTGGTAAGCATTTACTTCATCAGAGTTTGACCTTTCTTTCCATTTAAAGAATTTATGATTTTCTTGGTTTTTTGGGTAAGGATGATTTACTTGTTCTTTATGTCAGTGTATGCAATATTTTGGCTGATTATTCAAGTAAAAACTTTCTTGTATAGGGTCAACGATAACATTGTTTTCTTAACAAATGTTGAGCATTATTTGTTCCAATGTTAGCATTTCTGGCGTTATAACCGCTCTGAATTGTATGTCAACTAGGTTCAATGCTGAGAGTATTGCCTGTCATATTCTGATATGACCCATGGAGCTGTGTCAGTAGCTTGTGCAGGTTTAGCATTTGCGTGCAAGTTAACATATTTCAACTTTGAAGTCCTAGCACTATGCTTATGCATAATATTCAGGATATCTTTTACTTCATTTCAATTACTGTGACTCATCTATTTTGGGACGTTTCAACATGCTTGACCCCATTCCACTAATAGTATACTATAATAATTTTTAAACAACCTTTATGAATACAAATTTATTCAACTATTCAATTTTTGTACTTATTGATCTGATAGTTGCTCTGTCAAACTAACTTTATAACCATTATGTTAATAATCTTCTACGATTACTAATATAGCATTTAAGTCACATTACATCTTAAAGGTTGTGTCCAGTCAATATTGTCATATATAATGGAAGGAAGGAGTATAAAGATAGAAACTTTTATATCTGTCATTGGGTGTGTGCAAATTTGCGCTTTTCCGTATTGTTTGCTAACTGCGATGATTCTGCTAACGCTATTTGCCTAATAAGCTATTATGTAAATTTTCCTCTTAGTCTTTACGAGCATAGCAAATATCTCAAGCTCTGCATAATTATGGCCTCGGTAGTCTTGCTACCACATATATACTTTCTCTTGATATGTATCCTCGTGATTCATTTGAAGAAGCCTAGACTTTTTACTTGCAGACTATGTGGGAGGACAAAAAAGCAGGAACAAAGTGGGTTACTGTCAATCAATGTTACTTTGCACGGGAATTACCACAATCTGTAGGCCGCCCGTGCGTGGAGAACAATAATGAGGTAAACAAATAATTAAATTGTCTTCTCCTTGTATTTTGGTACACTTGCTATGGCTAGGGATGACATGATTTTGATTTTTCATGATTGTGTGGTCTTTTGTTGTCATCATCATGCATGTAAATTTTGCTTTAGATAAATGCATATTTGCTAGAATGCATTGATGTGATGGAGATGCAGTGTACTTGTGCATAGCTCATTTAGTGTTTAAAGCATTAAGGATGAAAATGAAGATGCATCAATCGTCATCACTAGTTATGTCTGTTGAAGTTATTAGTGTCACCACCCTTTTTTTCAACTTGTGCTTTATCCATTTGGGTGTTGTATTCATTTTTTTCTGAATATGGAGCTCAAATGAAACCTTGAATGATTCTAATCTACGTGGGAGGTTGCTATGAGTCTCAAATGTTATGAAGGGTTGGCGATGGTGATTGCTGTAGATTTGATTTGTTTCTCTCCGATGATGCTGATTTTGTACTCTTTTCTGTTAGGCTCTAGATAATTTCTTGTAAGAAGTCAAGTTAGAAACACCCACTAAAATACTGTCTGATGACCCCCATACCTATATATATTCAACCCTGCCCTGCTGGCCCAGAGTCTTCTACCATCTCATCCCATAGCTGTCTGCCATCCCCATACCCCAAGCCCTAATTTTCAACCCCACCCGTCCGTCCATTTCTTTCCTTTTTTTCACGCATTATTTCTTCTCTTCTAATTTGATTATTTATGTATTTTTCCCCTGATCTTCTAAACCCCCCCTCTCTGGCGACCGTCTTTCCAACATCTCTGATACCTCACCTTGTCATCACACTAGTCTCCTTCGTCCCTATGTCCACCCCTAATTTCTCTTCCCCACGTCCGTCCATCTCTTTCTTTTCCTAAAATACATTACTTCTTCCAGTTTCTTCTTTTTAAGTTTTTTGATCATATCTTGTTTAATGCTAATAAAAGATTTTAATTTCTTGTTCAAAATTGTCATCTAAATTTTCTGCTATTTCCTGCTGCACTCGTAGCTCTAAATTATCCTTTTTGTTAATTGTACATTTTGGCTTTCTTCTGTCATTTACCCGGTGATTTTTTTTTAAAATTTGCCTAGGGGTATTTCAGGAATGAAAATTTATCTGCACAATCCATTATGTAAAAATCCCAATATGATGCATATATTCTTTTATACACTTCAATATGAGAGGATATGATATCCCCCATAACCTCAGCCTGCGTACCATACGACAACTGGATAAAAGGGTTCTTTAATGTTGACTTAAACTGATGGAACTTGGGGAGGAGTGATAAATTAGAGAAATAGTGTTGTTTTGAGACTGGATGGACTATGAAAACATGCAGAAACTGAGAGTTGCTTAGAAGAAATTAAGAGAACTAAGAAAGGGAGAAGAGGGAGAGGATTAGAAGAGAGCCTAGACAGGAATCACATGAGAATATCTGCAATATTCTCCCCTCAAGTAGTTTTGGGATAAGCCTTTACTAGGGGGAAATTACTTGGTGACCACTGACCAGGTAGGACTTGAAGGATAAGCTGTCCAGCAACTTTTTCAAAAGATCTCCAACCACTTGTCAACTAATCTGCTGTCCATGTTTCAATACAATAAAATAAAGCTTGGATTGACCAAAATATGAAGCAACCTAATGGCAGACACATACATGACTGGACTTGGAAGAAAACTACCCTAAACATTTTCAGGTGTAGAGTCCTCCTAAAAGACAGTATGAACCTATTGAGGTTTATTTTACATCATGTACTCTGATTGAGAGATTCTAGTGTTCACTGCCGTTCTGTAGCAAGGGGGCCCTTTTTAAAATTGGAAGCAAAAAGCACGCTCTTTTTTGGTTGTTTGTTATTGAAAGCATCTCGAGTGATGAGTTGAGACATTTTTGATGGTAAACTAATTGAACAAGATATTGAATCATAAAGAGGGTTGCATATGACTACAATTAATTGACTAAAGCTACAAGATTTTGCAGAGAATGTATCACATATAGCTTACCAACCTGCATCTTTGTCTATCTTGCTACCAATATAAATGTAGCACGCAAGAGATAATATATGTTCCATGCTGTAGAATCTTACGTACGCAGCTGGAGCTGACTGAGGACATGGCCCTAGACAGGAAGGTGTGGAGGTTAAAGATTAGGGTATAAGGTTTGTAGGTAGTCGAGCGTTTCTCTTTGTCTTACTCAATTCGCTTGCATTAGTGTTAGTATGATATCTTTTATCCATAGATGGCTATCACTACCTAGAGTTTGACTGTATTCTTGGATTCAATCAAATTTCATCTTGCTGTTATTCCTACTTGTTGAAATTACTTTTTCTTTTTCAGTTGTTCTCTAGCCGAGGATCTATCGGAAACAGCCTCTCTGTCCTTCCAGGGGTAGGGGTAAGGCTGCGTACATCTTACCTTCCCCAGACCCCACTTGTGGGAAACTTCTGGGTTTGTTATTGTTGTTGCTGTAGAATCTTACGTATCACACTGCATGTCCTTATACAGGTTTATTTGTCTACTTATATTAGCGTAGTAATGGCTGGCTCGATACAAGGCCCGTGTGAAGTACATCCTGCAAGAAAGTTTACCGAGGAAAGTGAGAGGAGAGCTCGCCTAGCAAAGGGGTCTAATGATGTATCACGACCTCTTTACATATGCAAGTATGTTGAACTTTTTTCATTTGTACTTCTCTTTCTAGCAGTGGAGCAATTTCTAAATGTTGTTTCATATTTTTTTGGTTCTTCTGCTTGCTTTAACTTAGATTTGAGACATTTACAATGAGTTGCAATTCTGTTTGAACTCTGGTGGAGCAAGGAGGAATCTAACTTCGATTGATTGTTTCATTAATTGGTTTTTAAATGTTAATTGCATCTTCTAAGTTGATTAGGGGTGATGCGGTAGTAAACCGTTAGATTGCTGGAATCAATTCTGTTGATAAACTACTGCACTTCAATATAAATGAGGTTACTCTAGTGGAAACAACAATCCACCTCCAAACACGAGGTTGGGAGTTCGAGTTACCAAGGGAGCAAAGTGCAAAAAGGGCCACTTTAGACTTCTGGGCATGGGTTTGCTGGGTGGGGTTTAGCATATCAAAAGAAAGGAAGATATGATACACTTCAGATTTTTTGGATAGAGAATTGATTATATGCAGCAACCTACTTTTTTTAATAAAATTGATAAGATGCAGACAAATTTATGAGCAGTGGAACCTTGGAGATTCCCTAGTTTCACATCTCTCATTTGTAATGTCAGTTGACAAAGTTAACTTCTTATGCAGATGGATTTATGATGAATCAAAAGGGCTATTTCGTGATATCTCTTGTTGATAGAGGTCAGATGATAATTATCTGTTTATTGCAACTGCTGCTTGGCTCGTGGCTTCTATCAGGTACATGAGATATGGCATATCTATTTTTAATTTTTAGCTATCTTTCTTTGTTAATAATGGAAAATATTGGGTCTCTTTCTCGCTTGTTTCACTTCCTTCCCTCCTCCCTCCTTTATTCCTGTTGGTGTGTGGGCCAGAGAAAGGTGGGGATTCATGCATTAAATCCAAAGAAATCTATCATTGTGGCAAAAATGGGAAACCTCTATAACCCAAAACTTTAAGCACATGATAGACGTTATTTTGGAGCACTGTATTATGTTCTACCAGATGTAGAGTCGTGACCTTATTATATATACATAGTTGTTTGCTTTTCATAGTTAATTTATTCAACCTGTTGTTTTTAATTAATGATAGTATCATCTTATATCAAACAGTCACTTTTTCAGCTGCATCGTCATATTTTTTGTTGCCGCATCCTTTTTTTTTTTTTTTTTGTGTGCGCGCGCGAGTAAAATGGTGGTCTTTCTTTCCTTGCAAGGATATGCTTCCTCCATCATTTTGGGTGCCCTATTTAAGCTGTACCCTAGTACTAAGCTAAAAGATTTGAAAATCTTTTTTCCATTTATTGAGAAGTCAAATTGTGATTATTTTCCCGTATGAAATATGATGAAATGGAAAAAGAAATACAGAGGTTTGGAGAATATTATATATATATATATATATATATATATATATATATATATATATATATATATATATATATATAGAGAGAGAGAGAGAGAGAGAGAGAGAGAGAGAGAGAGAGAGAGAGAGAGAGAGAGACAGAGGAAAGAAGTGAGGAGGAAAACATGAAGAAAGTTTTTTACAGCAACCTAAGATTTTTAACTAATATCTAAGTCATTTAAATTCCACTTTTTCTTACAATATTGCAAATTAGCTCTTCTAGTATTGTTTTATGATTTTAACTTGCATTTAATTCTCCAAATGCAGCTTGTTGCAGCACTGACCCCTTGACATTTGTGGAGGAAGTCTCAGATGGTGTACAATATTTAGCTTTAGGTCCAACCTGTATCATTCTTCCATTAATTGTGTCCTGACCCTCCAGTTTTTTCTATTTTGTTAGATTATAGCAATTTGAAGAGTGAAACAAATCCTTTTATATGTTGTAACTGCCATCCCAATAGAACGTAGGTTAAATATCATTCATCCAGCAAAGTATGAAATAAAAATGCCCTTGCTTTTGACATTCCATTTTACATTCATAGTTCTCAACTCAGTCCTGTCCCATTCCCCTGGATAAGCGCGCACACTGTCAAAAGGCAGTCATTAGTAGCGTTGATTGGATATCCAGAATAAGACTCAATATGCTGTGTTTCCTTCCTAGTTCAGTTTGAAGATATATCATCAATTTAATATTCGCTTCTCTTCTAAGTCTAAAGAATGTTATTTGCACTTGTGACATATAATCAAGTGGTGGAGCCTGTTGAATTGAAGGCCAGTGAGTTCTTTGTTGTGAGAACCTCCTGGATTAGAAAAAGAAGTTGATTATGGCTTGTCACAATGATAATTGTGGTTTTAACAGTTTTTCTTTTAACAGTTATTGAAGGCATGGAAATTATGTTACGCTATAAGATTTTTGGTGGGAGAAAGTCCCATATACATATCTCAGCACTTAGTGCTGCAAGTAATTTTGATTCTTCTTTCTATATGATATTAACTTGCACTTGCAGAAGAAAAAAAAGGTTAAGATTGTTTTGAAAAGCTACGGGCCAAATAAAAGAGATTAAATTCTTGAACGATCAATTGACTGGAATTGTGCCACCATGAATTAAGAATTGGAAGGGTTGTGGCCTTTTATCTTGCTAGGCTATCGATAAAGTAAGCTTCCATTTGTAATTCGCAGTCTTTTTTATTGTCTTAACATTTGAATTAGACTAAAGAATCCAAATTGAAGAGATAAAGGGCAGTCAAGCCAACTCTTGTTCGTTTGCATTGGGAAGTGGGAGGAATATGGTATCTGAGCTTGTCACGTTGATTGAACTTTAGTAAGATTTTAGTCCATGCGGTAGTGGCTAAGGTTATAAGCTTGACAGATCTAATTTGATGTATACAATTTTAGGTTTAGCTTTTGTTGTTGTTTCTGGTAATTGGAGGGAATGGCGTATGTTTAGATTAGTTTTTGTTGGAGGTCTTGGTTAACTAGTTTGGGGGGGGGGGGGATATGTTTTGTCTGTTTTTGCATTGTGGAAAACATTGACAATCGACGTGCTCAAATTGGTGGGTTAGGACACATTATCAATTTTAGGTAGGATCTATCTCTTTTTTTTTTTTAATTACTGCCTCCCTTCCAATTTATATTACAATCTTTCCTTTTTGATATGTTCCAAAAGAATATATGATTTAACTTTAAAATTCTCCTTTTAACCTTAATGAGATTAATGAGATAATTTACACCCATGCAAATATCTACGTCACAAGTTTTAAAAATCTTTTTTTTCTTTCTAAAACTTTATATCTAATCAAACATTGTCACATAAATTAGGACAAGGGGACGAGACCCTCCGCCTCAACTTATGAAATACACAACTTGTGAAATATAAGAAGGTTCACCAAATAAACTATCCCTAGACCCAAAAAAGTGGTATCATATTGGATCGGAGGAGGTAAACAATTTTCTTCCTTGCTCGCGCTCAACTATAGAATTCAGTGCGTTAATGCAGATCTATTATTAAATTTTAGGAATATAAGTAAGATAATAATAAAGGAGGAAACTACCTAAAAATGTGGGTTTCCCGCAGCCGAGAGGAGAGTAAAAAAGAAAGACTTGTTGATTTCGACCAAGAAAATATATAAAAAAAACTTGATTCGTGTATTTTTTTCCTCATATTTGTGAAAGAACAAATTGGATTCCATTTCCTAAAAGCTAAGGCTCAAATTCTTTGCGGTTGTGGAGAAAAAACGAGTGGGGTCCAACTTCCTTTTTCTTTAACGTCACAGATCTTACACCACGAAAAATGCATACGACTAATAACTTGTTTGGATGTTGTTACCCATCGTTTTATAATGTATTTGTATTGTGTTGTATTGTATTGTACCGTTTTATAAATACAATATTTGGATAGATTGTATTGTTTATTATTGTTAAACAATATTTTGCTGTTTTGTTTGACCGTATCGTACTGTACTGTAACTGATAAGTTTACAAAAATACCCTCAAGTGTTTATATTAAATTTATCAAGAATTACGCATAAAAATAATTTAAGAAAATCCCTTTCTACTAATTTATCACCAAATATGTCTTATAAATACATTAAGCAATTAAATTCATGCAAATTCTAACAAAAGTAGCAATTTTACGTGGCAGAAGTTCTGAAAAAAAAGGGAAGAAGACAAAGTAGGTTATAGGTGAGAGATTAGGAGTTAAAATAAAGAAAAGGTAAAGGGTAAAAATGAATTATGGAGTAATAAGTTAGGAATTAGAAAGAAAAATAGGAAACAATGCCACCACACCAAATCAGTTGTTTAAATTCTTGATCGATCAATTGACTGGAATTGTGCCACCATGAATTAAGAATTGGAAGGGTTGTGGCCTTTATCTTGCTGGGCTATCGATAGAGTAAGCTGGATATGCTATTCCATTTGTAATTCACGTCTTTTTAATTATTTTAACATTTGAATCAAACTAAAGAATCCAAATTGAAGAGATAAAGGGCAATCAAGCTAACTCTTGTTCATTTGCATTGGGAAGTGGGTGGAATATGGTCTATGAGCTTGTCGCGCTGATTAAACTTTAACGAGGTTTTAGTCCATGTGGTAGTGGCTAAGGTTGTAAGCTTGAGAGATCTAATTTGCTGTATGAAATTTTACGTTTAGCTTTTGTTGTTGTTTCTGGTAATTGGAGGGAATGGCGTATGTTTAGATTAGTTTTTGTTGGAGGTCTTGGTTAACTAGTTTGGGGGGGGGGGGGGGCGTTTTGTCTGTTTTTGCATTGTGGAAAACATTGACAATCGACGTGCTCAAATTGGTGGGTTAGGACTCATTATCAATTTTAGGTAGGATCTATCTTTTTTTTAATTACTCCCTCCCTTCCAATTTATGTTACAATCTTTCCTTTTTGATATGTTCCAAAAGAATATATGATTTAACCTTAATATTCTCCTTTTAACCTTAATGAGATTAATGAGATAATTTACACCCATACAAATATCTACGTCACAAGTTTTAAAAATCTTTCTTTTTTTCTAAAACTTTATATCTAATCAAACATTGTCACATAAATTAGGACAAAGGGACTGTAACGACCCGGCCGGTCGTTTTGAGAATTAGAGCCCCGATCCCCTAATATCCGCTTTTCCCATATTTGTTTCTGCTTTTGGGATTGCCGTAGTGATTGGTTATGGAATTCGGGGAGTTTTGAGACACTTAATCCTAAGTTGTGAGTTTAAGCCTTAGAAATTAGACCGTAGTCGGAACTGTATGAAGACGGATCCGGAATAGAATTTCGTCGACTCTGTTAGCTCCGTTGAGTGATTTTGAGCTTAAGAGCGCGTCCGGAATGTGTTTAGGAGGTCCGTAGTAGATTTAGGCTTGAATTGGCGAAAGTTAGTTTTTCGGCGATTTCGGTTGATAGTGAAAATTTTGATATCGAGCTCGGAATGGAATTCCGAAAGTGGTTATAGGTTCGTAGTGTCATTTGTGACATGTGTGTAAAATTTGAGGCCATTCGGACTAGATTTGATGTGGTTCGACGTCGTTTGTAGAATTTGAAAAATTCTAAATTCTTAGGCTTGAATCCGTGCTTAATTCATGATTTTGGTGTTGTTCGATGCGGTTTGAAGGCTCGACTAAGTTCGTATGGTGTTATAGGATTGGTTGGTAGGTTTGGTTGAGGTCCCGGGGGCCTCGGGTGAGTTTCGGATGCTTAACAGATTGGTTTGGGGACTTATGCCTTTTCTGAAGTTGTTGCACCTGTTATTTTCGCACCTGCGGATATTGGACCGAATGTGCGGAGCCGCAGAAGCGGATAGGGAACCGCATATGCAGTTATGGGCCTGGGCAGTTGGGATCGCAGGTGCAGTGGGGGGACCGCAGAAGCGGGCTCGCATATGCGGCCCAATGCCCGTGTACATAAGGTGACGAGTACGTACAAGGGTTATTATTGCAAAAAAAACCTGTTTTTCCTTTCTAAATCATAAAATGTTTTCCCTTATTAAATTGCACTAATACGTTTAATTTCTTAGCTTAGATTAGAGAAGCATGCTTACGTGTTTTAACTGCCTATATGACATTCTGTGCGTCATGCTTAGTTAAGTCCCTACTTTCCTTATCTGTGTTCAGTGTAAACTGTATAACTCGATGCCATACCTGTCATTTCATCTTGCGTTGCATATTTAAATTGGGACTACGGACGTATTCCGGGAGATCCCCCTGTCTTGCATATTTAAATTGGGACTACGGACGTATTCCGGGAGATACCCCTGTCTTGCATATTTATTTTGGAACTACGGACGTATTTCGGGAGATCCCTCAGCACTACATATTTACTTTGGGACTACGGGCGTATTCCGGGATATCCCCTTGTACTGCATATTCATTCGGAACTACGGGACGGTATCCTGGGAGATTCCACATTGTGTTTACCTTGTTCTGACCCGAGGATTCCCTTGACTGTTAGATTTTCGAGAATTTTCTTTAACTGTTTACCGTGAAACTTACTTATATCTTTTACTGTTTAATTTATTATATTTATACCGGTAGGGCCTTGAACTGACTTTGTCACTACTCGACCGAGGTTAGACTTGGCACTTACTGGATACCATTGTGGTGTACTCATGCCATTTCCTGCACATGTTTACGTGTGCAAATCCAGGTGCGAGCTATCAGCCTCGGGGTTAGTGCGTGCTGCTGATTCTAGGAGACTTCAAGGTATTTCTGTTTGCGTCCGCAGATCCTCGGAGTCCCCTTCTACTCCCTCGCCTAGAGATTTTCCTTATTATCTTCAAACTTTTGTATAGAGCTACATAGATTATAGCAACTTGTGACTTAGTTATATTCCGGGTCTTGGAAAATTATTTTGTATATGCTGAGTGGTACTACTTTTGGTTATTCACAATATGCTGTTTATCTTTAAAATGCTATGTTTTCTTTACATTTTTTGAAATATTAGGCTTACCTAGTCGTAAAGACTAGGTGCCGTCACGACACCTTACGGAGGGTTAATTTGGATCGTGACAAGTTGGTATCAGAGCACTAGATTCATAGGAGTCGCGAGTCACAAGCCGATTTATTAGAGTCTCGCGGATCGGTGCGGAGATGTCCGTACTTTCTTTGGGAGGCTATGAAACTGTTAAGAACAATTATATTCCTTTTATTTCCTTGTCGTGCGAGTTATTGACATCAAAATTCTAAAACTCTATTCTATTCTTTCTCACAGATGGTGAGGACCCGTACCGGGAGGACCGGCGATCAGGCACCCGAGCCCCCTGTCAGAGCCTCTAGAGGCCGGGGTCAGGGTAGAGGACTACCACGTGGTGCAGCCCGAGCACCTGCGAGAGCTGTGTCAGAGGAGCCCCCAATAGCTCCAGCTGGAGGGCCGGCATCAGAGATCCCTATTGCTACTCCAGCCCTCCAGGAGACTTTAGCTTAGTTCATGAGTATGTTCAGCACTCTGGCTCAGGCCGGACTATTTCCGATAGCTCCCGCTACATATCACGCCAGGGGAGGGGCACAGACTCCCGCAGCCCGCACTCCTGAGCAGAGGGTCCAGGTTGATCAGGCCCCAGAGTATATTCCTACGCCCTCAGTGGCTCCGGTTCAGCATGAGACTAGGGTAGCTGCTTCTGAGGCAGAGCAGCTCAGACTTGAGAGGTGCAAGAAGTACCACCCACCTACTTTCAGCGGACTAGCTTCAGATGATGCTCTGGGTTTTCTTGAGGAGTGTCATCGTATTCTCTGCACTATGGGCATTGTGGAGATGAGTGGGGTCTCTTTCATCGCTTTCCAGCTGAAGGGAGCAGCATATCAATGGTGGCGTGCCTATGAGCTGAGTAGTCCGGACGAGGCAACCTCACTCACTTGGACTCAGTTTTCAGAGATGTTCTTGCGTGAGTATGTTCCTCAGAGCCCCAGTGATGCTTGGCGTGTAGAGTTTGAGCAGCTGCGTCAGGGTGCTATGACTGTGTCGAAGTATGCAGTCCATTTCAGTGAGTTATCTCGCTATGCACCGGCTCTGAATTCTACAGTCATAGAGAGGGTTAGTCGCTTCATTGAGGGACTTCACCCCAATATTCGGACCAGTATGGCCAGGGAGTTGGAGATGGACATCACTTATCAGCAGGCAGTGAGCATTACGAGGAGAGTGGAGGGCATGTTCGCCCGGGATAGAGAGGAGAGAGAGGCCAAGAGGTCTCGAGAGACTGGTCATTATTCGGGAGCACGTGCACCAGCAACACGCTATGGTAGGGGTTTTGTGAGTCACCCTGTTCATTCAGCTCTTCCTGCAGCCAACGGTGTTCCAGCTCCTCCTAGACCTCAAGAGCCCTATTATGCACTGCTAGTATCCAGTATGCCTCTTGCTCGAGGTGCTATTACCGGCCAGTCCAGCAGGCCAGGTCCGAGTCAATCTCAGCCGCCGCGTCCCCCGAGGGGTTGTTTTTTGTGTGGTGACACTCGTCACATGGTTAGAGATTGCCCCAGAGCCAGGAGGGGTGCACCTCCACAGACTTATCAGCCTCCACATGCTCCACCGGGTCCTCCGGCCATTCTTTTAGCCCCAGCTGCCACCCCACCTCCTCAGCCAACTCGAGGTGGAAGTCAGGGAGGTCTAGGTCGCCCTAGAGGGGGAGGCCAGGCCAGGCCAGGTACTATGCCCTTACAGCCCATTCAGAGGCTGTCGCTTCAGATTTAGTCATCACAGGTATCGTCCCTGTCTGTCATAGGGATGCATCAGTATTATTTGACCAAGGCTCTACGTATTCATATGTATCTTCTTATTTCGCTCCACATTTTGGGATATTTCGGGATTCTTTGAGTTCCCCCGTTTATGTATCTACTCCTGTGGGAGATTCTCTCATTGTGGACCGCGTATATCGGTCATGTTTGATTACTCTTAGTGGTTTTGAGACCAGAGCCGATTTGTTATTACTCCGTATGGTAGATTTTGATGTTATCTTGGGCATAGACTTGTTGTCGCCCCATTATGCTATTCTTGATTGTCACGCTAAGACCGTGACGCTGGCTATGCCATGCTTGCCGAGATTAGAGTGGAGATGTACCTTAGAGTATACTCCTCGAAGCTTCATTTAATTTCTTAAGGCTCAGCGAATGGTTGAGAAGGGGTGTGATGTGTATTTGGCCTATGTGAGAGATGTCAGTATAGATACCCCTATAGTTGAGTCAATCCCAGTAGTGAGGGACTTCCCTGATGTTTTTCCAGCTGATCTTCCGGGTATGCCACCCGATAGAGATATTGATTTCAGCATTGATTTGTTGCCGGGCACTCAGCCCATATCTATTCCTCCTTACCGTATGGCTCCTCCTGAGTTGAAGGAGTTGATGGAGCAGTTGCAGGAGTTTCTTGATAAGGGTTTCATCAGGCCCAGTGTATCACCTTGGGGTGCTCCGGTCTTATTTGTGAAGAAGAAGGATGTCTCTATGCGTATGTGTATTGATTATCGGCAGTTGAATAAGGTTACAGTGAAGAACATGTATCCTTTGTCTCACATCGATGATTTATTTGATCAGTTACAGGGTGTCAGGGTGTTTTCTAAGATTGACTTGCGTTCTAGCTATCATCAATTGAAGATTCGGGAGCCGGATATCCCGAAGACTGCTTTCAGGACCAGATATGGTCACTATGATTTTCTTGTCATGTCATTTGGTCTGACCAATGCCCCAACAACCTTTATGCATTTGATGCACAGTGTGTTCCGGCCTTATCTTGATTCCTTCGTCATTGTATTTATTGATGACATCCTGGTTTATTTCTGGTCTCGGGAAGATCACGAGCAGCACCTGAGGACCGTGCTTCAGACTTTGAGGGAGAAGAGGTTGTATGCAAAATTTTCTAAGTGTGAATTTTGGCTTGATTCAGTGGCATTCTTGGGCCACATAGTGTCTTGTGATGGGATCAAGGTAGATCCGAAGAAGGTAGAGGCAGTGCAGAGTTGGCCTAGACCGTCATCAGCTACGGAGATCCGTAGTTTCCTTGGTTTGGCGGGGTATTACCGTCGCTTTGTGGAGGGATTTTCATCCATTGCAGCACCTATGATCAGGCTAACCGAGGAATGTGAGGAGAGCTTTCAGAAGCTCAAGATAGCTTTGACTACAACCCCAGTATTAGTATTGCCTCCAGGTTCGGGGTCCTACAATGTCTATTGTGATGCCTCGAGGATTGGTTTTGGAGCGGTATTGATGCAGGACGGTAGGGTGATTGCCTACGCGTCTAGATAGTTGAAGGTGCATGAGAAGAATTATCCGGTCCATGATCTCGAGTTAGCAGCTATTGTTCACGCCCTGAAGATCTGGCGTCATTATTTGTATGGTGTTCCTTGTGAGATCTACACTGATCACCGGAGTTTGCAGCACTTGTTCAGGTAGAAAGACCTTAATTTGCGTCAGCGGAGGTGGTTGGAGCTACTTAAAGACTATGATATCACTATATTGAGTCGCAGGGCAGAGAGTTTGAGGAGTTTGGCATATCTTCCGGCAGTTGAGAGGCCCTTAGCCTTGGATGTTCAAGCCTTAGCCAGCCAGTTCGTGAGATTGGATATTTCAGAGCCTAGTCGGGTATTAGCTTGTGTGGTTGCTCGGTTTTCTCTTTATGATCATATCAGGGAGCGCCAGTATGGTGATCCTCATCTTCTAGTTCTTCAGGACAAGGTTCGGCGAGGTGATGCCAGAGATGTAACTATTGGTGATAACGGTGTGATGAGGATGCAGGGCTGGATCTGTGTGCCCAATATAGATAGGCTTTGGGAGTTGATTCTCGAGGAGGCCCACAGCTCGCAGTCCTCCATTCATCCCGGTGCCGCGAAGATGTACCAGGATTTGAGACAACACTACTGGTGGAGGAGGATGAAGAAGGATATAGTTGAGTTTGTGGCCAAGTGTCTCAACTGTCAGCAAGTCAAATATGAGCACCAGAGGCCGGGTGGATTACTTTAGAGGTTAGAGATCCCAGAGTGGAAGTGGGAGCAGATCACCATGGACTTTGTAGTTGGACTTCCATGGAATTTGAGAAAGTTTGATGCTATTTGGGTGATCGTGGATCGGCTGACCAAGTCAGCTCATTTTATTCCAGTGTTAACCACTTATTCTTCTGAGAGGTTGGCTGAGATTTACATCCGAGAGATTGTCCGATGGTATTCCAGTATCCATCATTTCAGACAGAGGTACACAATTCACATCACGGTTTTGGAGAGCCGTACAGCAGGAGTTGGGTACTAGGGTGGAGTTGAGCACAACCTTTCACCCTCAGACGGACGGGCAGTCCGAGCACATGATTCAGATTCTTGAGGATATGCTCTGTGCCTATGTGATGGAGTTTGGAGGGTCATGGGACCAATACTTTCCACTTGTAGAGTTTGCTTACAACAACAGTTACCAGTCCAGCATTCAGATGGCACCGTATGAGGCTTTGTATGGTAGGCGGTGCCGGTCCCCAGTGGGATGGTTTGAGCCGGGCGAGGCCCAATTGTTGGGTACAGATTTGGTCCAGGATGCCCTGGATAAGGTGAAGGTGATTCAGGAGAGACTTCGCACAGCCCAGTCCAGGCAGAAGAGTTATGCGGACCGGAAGGTTCGTGATTTGGAATTTATGGTTGGTGAGCGGGTCTTGCTTTAGTTATAGCCTATGAAGGGCGTCATGAGGTTCAGGAAGAAGGGAAAGCTGAGCCCGAGGTTCATTGTGTTACACCTTATATTTTTTTGTACGTAAAACTGCGTCGTGAGCAAACTAATATAGGACCCAAAAATGAGATCATCTTTGAAAATATATAAATCAAGTTAATCATGTTACCCCGGAAGTTACAAATATTGAATATCATGAACAACAAGTACAAAGAGGTTTGGAAGGTTTAGAAGATAAAGGAATTGAAGAAAATAATGTTTCATCGAAAGCCTACAAATTGGGAAGGTTATAGCATGTACTTTTGGGATGAGACCAGGGTGTTTTACATGATAAGGAGGTTATGTTACGAGTTATGTTATTTGTATGATAGTCGTGTGTTATGTTTTGAAGTCAAGCGAGTGGTGGAACAAAGTCATCACAAGTTACGTTCATAAGTTTTACTGAAACTTTGGGTCAAATGTAACTGCGATTTGCTCCCGATATACTTCGAGTTATGGGATGTTCCACCTATCAAATTAAAGATCTATGAGTCTACTTTCCAACGCATTAAACCGTTTGGCAATATGATATCTGAGTAGAGAGATAGGGTTATTTTTGCGAGACTGCGCAGACTGTCACCTACTTGCTTAAACGAGAATCCAAAACTGGGCCAGTTCGGGTTGTCCAAAACTGGGCCAGTTCGGGTAGCTCAAAGAGGCCTTTTTAAAGGCCTATCCCCTTCATATATTAGGATGATAATAGGGCAAAATAACCAGACTTAATCTATGCAAAAATCCTCCCAAAATATTTCCCACAAACCCCAATTGATTTTCTTTCCCTTTCAAGTTCTAATTGGAGGTAAAGCCTAGAGTTTGAAGAACCAAGATAGGAGCTGAGTTATCCCACAAATAAGGTAAGTTTACTGCTCTCTTTCATCCATTCTTTACAGTTGTATATGCATGGTAAATTGTTCTATATTTGTAAGAGTTCACGGGACGGTGATCGGAAACCGTGAGTTCTAGTTATTCACTTGTAGCAGACTGTTTTATGGATTGTTTTGTGGACTGTTTGGTTTTGCTGTTGGGCTGCGTGATTTACTACTGTTTTGTGGAGTTTTGTAGGAGGAAGGGTGTGGAGAAATACCATATAAATTCAGGATGTTAGGCTGGTCGTTCGTCGTAACATTTTCGGGGTTGTTGACACTACTACGGTGGTCGTTTGTGTATGAAGAGATTGGGGTGTGTTGGGCTGTTTTGTAGTAGTTGTGTGGTGTACATTAGGTTGGAAAATAATGTATATATGTTGTTATTGTTGTTTTTGGTGTTATCTTGAATTTGGAGGAAGTAAGGATTATAGGGGAGATGCTGTCCGTTTTAATACAAAATAAGCATGTCGTTCGTTGTGCGATAGTTATACGTTTCATAACTTAATGATAGTATTATTATCGTTGTTGTAGATTAAGGTGAGAAGAGGCGAGTTCAACTTGGTGATTGGAAAGAGTGTGATAAGGTATGTTAAGGCTAAGCCTTCCTTCATTTTGGCATGATCTCGTAGCTACATGTGTTAGTAATGAGACATAAAGAGAAGTTCGTATTCATGAATTTATTCACATTATTCTAGTCTCATAAGTTACAATATTATTCCTTATCGAGACTCTATATTCAATTTAGTATTGTCTTCTTCCAGTCAAGAGAGCAGCAAGCCTATATATACAGTATTACAGTATTTTCATTACCATCGAGCTATAATCGATGGGCAGGCCCCTATTAGGCAACCTCTGATCAGATGGAAAGTTATATACCGAGCCTACTGTGGCCGAGCGCCTATGAGCGAGCCCAGCATGGTCGAGATACATAGCCTAGTATGGCCGAGCGCCTATGAGCGAGCCTACTATGACAGAGCAGTTATATATACCGAGTCTTATAAGGCCGGACAATTATTTTACTTACTATATTGAAGGAGTTGAGTCAGTATCAAGATGTAAGTATATCTCCAGATCATCTTTGACTCCCAATTACTTTCAGTTATTATATTATCAGTTCAGTTTCAACTTTCAGTTATGTTATTGTCTTATATACATGGTACATTATTTTGTACTGACGTCCCCTTTTTGGGGACGCTGCATTTCATGCGTGCAGGTTTAGATAGACAGACGGGTAGACCTCCTCAGTAGGTGTTTCCAAAGTTCAACCTGATCGGTAAGCTCCACGTCCTTCGGAGTTATCGGGGATAGGTTTTCGTGTACATCTTCTGTATGTATGTATATATGTTATAGGTAGGTCGGGGCCCTGTTCCGATCACAATATATCCATCAATAGAGGCTTGTAGACATATCATGTCAGTTAGTGCACTATGTTGGGCTTGTAGGCATGGTATGTATATTTTGGTGGTTTGTCAGTTGTAGTAGTTATGACGGCCTTGTCGGCCCAACTTTATATTGATATTTAGTCAGCACTAGTTTCCATTCAGTTTTATATTTTGCTTCGCAAATTGTCTTGCAAGGTGGCCCCATGGCCAATTTATGACATTATATGTTCAGAGTCCCTTAGTCGCAATTTGGTACACCAGGTTAGTTAAGGCATCAGGTGCCAGTCTCGCTCCCAGGTCGGGGCGTGACAAACTGGTCCTTTTGAGATATTGCGGCGAGTTGGGGAGGTTGCTTATGAGCTTGCCTTGCCTCCCAGCCTAACAGGAGTTTATCCGGTATTCCACGTGTCTATGCTCCGAAAGTGTCACGGTGATCCGACTCATGTAGTAGATTTCAGCTCAGTCCAGTTGGACAAGGATCTATCTTATGTTGAGGAGCCAGTAGCTATTTTGGACAGGCATGTGAGAAAGCTCAGATCAAATAATATTGCTTCAGTAAAGGTCTAGTGGAGGGGTCAGCCGGTCGAGGAGGCGACTTGGGAGACTGAGCAGGATATGCGTAGCCAGTACCCTCATCTTTTCACAGTTTCAGGTATGTCTTTATACTCGTTCGAGGACGAACGAATATTTTAAGAGGGGGAGGATGTAACGACCCGGTCGGTCATTTTAAGAATTAGAGCCCCGATCCCCTAATATCCACTTTCCCCACATTTGTTTCTACTTTTGGGACTTGCCGGAGTGATTGGTTATGAAATTCGGGGAGTTTTGGGACACTTAGTCCCAAGTTGTGAGTTCAAGCCTTAGAAATTGGATCGTAGTCGGAACTGTGTGAAGACAGATCCGGAATGGAATTCCATCGACTCTGTTAGCTTCGTTGAGTGATTTTGAGCGTAGGAGCGCATCTGCAATGTGTTTTGGAGGTCTATAGTAGATTTAGGATTGAATTGGTGAAAGTTAATTTTTTGGCAATTTTGGCCGATAGTGGAAATTTTTGATATCGAGCTCGGAATGGAATTCTGAAAGTGGCTGTAGGTTCGTAGTGTCATTTGTGACCAGTGTGTAAAATTTGAGGTCATTCGGACTAGATTTGATGTGGTTCGGTGTCGTTTGTAGAATTTGGAAAATTATAAATTCTTAGGCTTGAATCCATGCTTAATTCATGATTTTGGTGTTATTCGATGCGGTTTGAAGGCTCGACTAAGTTCGTATGGTGTTATAGGATTGGTTGGTAGATTTGGTTGAGGTTCTGGGGGCCTCGGGTGAGTTTCGGATGCTTAACGGATTGGTTTGGGGACTTATGCCTTTGCTGAAGTTGTTGCACCTGTTATTTTCGCACCTGCGGATATTGGACCGCAGGTGCAGAGCCGCAGAAGCGGATAGGGAGCCGCAGATGCGGTTATAGGCCTGGGCAGCTGGGATCACAGGTGCGGTGAGGGGACCGCAGAAACGGGCTCGCAAATGCGGCCCCCGCCCGGATAAGTGACCTTCGCACTTGCGATGATTTTTCTGCAGGTGCGGGACTGCAGATGCGGCCCCATGAGCGCAGATGCGGATATCGCTGGGCAGAAAAGGGGATTTCGAGGGTTGAAATTTTATAACACAAAATTCGATTTAGAGCTCGGTGGGAGATGATTTCTCGAGGGACTTTGAAGGAGAACTATTGAGTAATTAATTCTAACTCTATTTTGATCATAATACATTAATCTATTATTATTGTCCTCGTATTATTAAGGAATTTGAGGGTAGAAGTATGGAAATGGGGGGGAAAAGGTTCCCCAATTGAAAATCTGAGATTTAAATGGGAATTTGACGTCGGATTTAGATGATTTTTGTTCGAGTGAACTCGTGAGTGAATGGGTGTTTATAATTTATAATTTTTACCCGATTCCGAGACGTGGGCCCAAGGAGACTTTTTGGGCGTTTTTCCTAATTTTACATTTTAGCTTCGAATTAATTAGTTAAATTAGTTACTTGTAGTTATATTTATATTATGCAATTAATTTGAATAGATTCGGGCCATTCGGAGTTGGATAATCGTGGCAAGAGCATGGTATCGAGTTGAATTGAGTGGTTCGAGATAAGTGGCTTACTTAACCTTGTGTTGGGGACTTTCCCCTTAGGATGTTTGATATTAATTTATGTGTGGGCGCCGTGTACGTGAGGTGACGAGTACGTACACGAGCTATTATTGCAAAAAAAACCCCGTTTTTCCTTTCTAAATCATAAACTGTTTTCCCCTATTAAATTGCACTAATACGTTTAATTGTTTAGCTTAGATTAGAGAAGCATGCTTACGTGTTTTAACTGCCTATATGATATTTTGTGCGTCATGCTTAGTTAAGTCCCTACTTTCCTTATCTGTGTTCAGTGAAAACTGTATAACTCGATGCCATACCTGTCATTTTATCTTGCGTTGCATATTTAAATTGGAACTACAGACGTATTCCGGGAGATCCCCCTGTCTTGCATATTTAAATTGGGACTACAGACATATTTCGGGAGATACCTTTGTCTTGCATATTTATTTTGGGACTACAGACGTATTTCGGGATATCCCCCAGCACTGCATATTTACTTTGGGACTACGGATGTATTCCGAGAGATCCCCCTGTACTGCATATTCATTCGGAACTACGGGACGGTATCCCGGGAGATTCCACATTGTGTTTACCTTGTTCTGAGCCGAGGATTCCCTTGACTGTTAAATTTTTGAGAATTTTCTTTAACAGTTTACCGTGAAACTTACTTATATCTTTTACTGTTTACTTTATTATATTTACACCGGTAGGGCCTTGACCTGACCTCGTCACTACTCGATCGAGGTTAGGCTTGGCACTTACTAGGTACCATTGTTCTCACGCCCTTTCCTACACATGTTTTCGTGTGCAGATCCAAATGCGAGCTATCAGCTTTGGGGTTAGTGCGTGCTGCTGATTCTAGGAGACTTCAAGGTACTTCTGCTTGCGTCCGCATATCCTCGGAGTCCCCTTCTACTCCTTCGCCTAGAGATTTTTCTTATTATCTTTAGACTTTTGTATAAAGCTACATAGATTATAGCAGCTTGTGACTTAGTGATATTCCGGGTCTTGAAAAATTATTTTGTATATGCTGAGTGGTACTACTTTTGGTTATTCACAATATGTTGTTTAACTTTAAAATATTGTGTTTTCTTTACATTTTTCGAAATATTAGGCTTACCTAGTCGTAAAGACTAGGTGCCGTCACGACACCTTACGTAGGGGTTAATTTGGGTCGTGATAGGGACGAGATCCGCCACCTCAACTTATGAAATACACAACTTGTGAAATGTAAGAAGGTTCACCAAATAAACTATTCCTAGACCCAAAAAAGTGGTATCATATTGGATCGGAGGAGGTAAACAATGTTCTTCCTTGTTCGCGCTCAACTACAGAATTCAGTGCTTTAATGCAGATATATTATTAAATTGTAGGAATATAAGTAAGATAACAATAAACGAGGAAACTACCTAAAAATGCGGGTTTCCCGCAGTCGAGAGGAAAGTCAAAAAGAAAGACTTATTTATTTCGACCAAGAAAATATTTTAAAAAAACTAGATTAGTGTATTTTTTTCCTTCATATTTGTGAAAGAACAAACTGGATTCCATTTCCTAAAAAGCTAAGGCTCAAATTCTTTGCGGTTGTGGAGGAAAAACGACTCGGGTCCAACTTCCTTTTTCTTTAACGTCACAAATCTTACAACACAGAAACTGCATACGACTAACAATTTGTTTGGATGGTTGTTACCCATCATTTTATAATGTATTGTATTGTATCGTATCGTTTTATAAATACAACGTTTGGATAGATTGTATTGTTTATTATTGTTAAATAATATTTTGCTGTTTGGTTTGACCGTATCGTACTGTACTATAACTGATAAGTTTACGAAAATACCCTCAATTATTTATATAAAATTTATCAAGAATTATGCATAACAATAATTTAAGAAAACCCCTTTCTACTAATTTATCACCAAATATGTCTTATAAATACATTAAGCAATTAAAATCATGCAAATTCTAACAAAAGTAGTAATTTTACGTGGCAGAAGTTCTGAAAAAAAGGGACGAAGATAAAGTAGATTATAGGTGAGAGATAAGGAGTTAAAATAAAGAAAAGGTAAAGGGTAAAATAGAATTATGGAGTAATAAGTTAGTGCATAATTGGTAAGAAAAATAGGAAACAATGCCATCACACTATATCAGTTGTTTAAATTCTTGATCGATCAATTGACTAGAATTGTGCCACCATGAATTAAGAATTGGAAGGGGTGTGGCCTTTATCTTGCTGGGCTATTGATAGAGTAAGTTCGATATGCTATTCCATTTGTAATGCACGTCTTTTTAATTGTCTTAACATTTGAATCAGACTAAAGAATCCAAATTGAAGAGATAAAAGGCAGTCAAGCCAACTCCTGTACATTTGCATTGGGAAGTGGGAGAAATATGGTATCTGATCTTGTCGCGTTGATTAAACTTTAGAGAGATTTTAGTCCATGTGGTAGTGGCTAAGGTTGTAAGCTTGACAGATCTAATTTGCTGTATAAAATTTTAGGTTTAGCTTTTGTTGTTGTTTCTGGTAATTAGAGGGAATGTCGTATGTTTAGATTAGTTTTTGTTGGAGTTCTTGGTTAACTAGTTGGGTGGGGGGATCTGTTTTGTTTGTTTTTGCATTATGGAAAACACTGACAATCGACGTGCTCAAATTGGTGGGTTAGGACCCATTATCAATTTTATGTAGGATCTATCTCTCTATTAGGCCTCCTCGTAACTTGTGAGACCTACGTGAACCTAGTGCTCTGATACCATGTTGTCATGACCCAGTTTCACCTATAGGTCGTGATGGCACCCAACACTACAACTAGACAAGCCAACTTAATAACTTAAGCATATATTGACATAATTTAAAACCAAGAAAAATAATAAAATCCAAATTCTACCAATGCTTGTTCCAAGACCTGGTGTCACAAGTGTATGAGCATCTAGTAGTTTATACAAAGCCTCAAATATTGTCTGAAATAAAAATAGACAGAATGGAAAATACAAGGAGAGACACTAGTAGCTGCAGAACGGCTCAGAAAGGCAGCTCACCACTATGCCATTGGATAGCGTGGGTGTAAGACGATAGGTCCCCCACTAGCACTTGCCTCAGGTCCTACACAAAAAGTGCAGCAAGTGTAGTATGAGTACGTAAACAACGTGTACCCAGTAAGTATCAAGCCTAATCTCGAAGTGGTAGAGACGAGATGGCCGACTTTGACACTCACTATGGGTCAATAATAATAACTGAAATAAAACTAGGATATTTAAATCAGCATGATTTACAGAATTCACAATAATTTATTTAATCAGCATAAATAATCAAATTCCTTCAAATGTAACAATTCTCAATATATGACCCTGAATAGCTGGTGGGTGGTAAGAACTCTCTGGTATAGCACTGAGATAAGGTCGCACTGGAGTACCCCAAGGAAGTGGTAGTACTGGAAATGGGGGTCTGCTGGACTGCCCCCTCACGAATTGACCTCTGCCTCCAGACGGAGCACCTCTGAACTCTCCAGAGTACCTGAACCACTTATCTCTCATAATCTACTCTCGGCTCCGCTGACGCACACCCTCAATCCTCCGGGCTATCTCCACAACTAGCTCGTAAGAAGTACCCATCTCAACCTCTCGAGCCATAGTGGCCTGAATGCCAGTATGTAAACCGGCTACAAACCTCCGCACTCTCTCCTCCTCAGTAGGGAGTATCATAAGTGCATGGCGAGATAATTCAGAGAACCTCGCCTCATAATCGGTCACTGACATCTGACCCTGCTGGAGCTGCTCAAACTAAAATTACAAATCTTCCCTCTGGGAGGGTGGAATATACTTGTCCAGGAAGATACGGGTGAACCTGTCCCAAGTCATGGGAGGAGAATCTGCTGGTCTGCCAAGAACGTAAGACTTCCACCATCTACGGGCTCTGCCCTCTAGCTGAAAAGTAGCAAAGTCTACCCCATGAGACTCTAATATCCTCATGTTGTGCAGTCTGTCCCTGCAACGATCAATGAAGTCCTGTGGATCCTCATGTCGCTCACCTCCAAAGACAGGAGGATGTAGTCTAGTCCATTTGTCCAATAGTTCCTAAGGATCGGAGGCTACAGCTGGTCTGGGCTCAGGTGTACCTACTGCCACTGGCAGGGCTCCACCCACGGGTAGTGCACCCTGGGTCTGATATACAGCAGCTGCCTGTCCATGAGCCTGTGCGGTAGGGGTCTGTGCTCCCCCTCCCGCCTGAGATGTGGCTGGGTCTGCCGGAAATAAACCGGCCTGAGTTATATTGTCCATGAACCACAGCATATGACCCATGACATCCTGAAATCTCGGTGCAGATGTGAAATCCACCGGAGCTGGATTTGCCACATGCACCTCATCCTATTCCTCAACGATGGGGTTCTCTGTTGTACCCACTGGCGGCATAATTGGAACAGTCCTGGGACGTCATCGCCCTCTACCACGGGTTAGAGCCCTCCCTCGACCTCTAGCAACTGGGGTGTAGCTCTTCCCTGGTCTGGAACCTCATTTGAGCGCGTTCTCACCATCTGAGAGAGAATAAGAGTAGGACATTTAGAGCTACATCAATTGCACGATGGAATATGAAGAAAGGTAATTTTCTAACACCCTATAGCCTCTCGAAGATAAGTACAGATGTCTCCGTACCGATCCGCAAGTCTAAAATCATTAAAAGCATATTCAGAGAGTATTATTTTAGGGAATGGGTTTCTAAAAGTTAAAATGATCGGTTGGGTCATTACATTCTCCACCTCTTATACAAACATTCGTCCTCGAATGAGTTTAGAAAAATACCTGGAGTGCTAAATAAGTGTGGATATTTGCTCCGCATGTCCTCCTCGGCCTCCCAAGTCGCTTCCTCGACTGGTTGGCCCCTCCACTGGACCTATACTGCAGAAATTCTCTTGGACGTCAACTGGCGAACTTGTTTATCAACAATGGCAAATGGCTCTTCTTCATAACCCAAACTCTTATCTAGCTAAATTGTGGTGAAGTCCAACACATGTGATAGGTCAGCATGATACTTCCGGAGCATAGATACATGGAAAATCGGATGAACTCCCGATAGATTGGGAGGCAATGCACGCTCATAAGCAACCTCCCCAACTCGTCTCAACATCTTAAATGGGCCTACAAACCTTAGGCTCAACTTGTCCTTCTTCCTGAATCTCATAATCCCATTCATCGGCTAAACCTTCAAGAGATCTTTTTCACCTACCATAAAGGATAAATCACGCGCTTTCTGATCTGCGTAACTCTTCTGTCTGGACTGTGCTGTACGAAGTCGCTCCTGAATCAACTTTACCTTTTTCAAGGCATCCTTTACCAAATCAGTACCATATAACTTAGCCTCACCGGGCTCAAACCATCCGATAGGTGAATGACATTGACGGCCATATAAAGCCTCAAATGGAGCCATCTCGATGCTGGATTGGTAACTGTTATTATAAGCAAACTCGGCTAAAGGCAGGAAACGATCCCACTGACCTCCAAAGTCAATCACACATGCCCTGAGCATATCCTCCAAAATCTGAATTGTCCTCTGACTGCCCGTCGGTCTGTGGATGAAAGGCTGTGCTGAGCTCTACACGGGTCCCTAATTCACTCTGTACTGCTCTCCAGAAATGTGAAGTAAACTGAGGGCCTCTATTTGATATGATGGAAATTGGCACACCGTGCAATCGAACTATCTCCTGAATATAAATCTGGGCCAACCTCTCTGAAGTATACGTAGTCACAACAGGAATAAAATGTGCCAACTTGGTCAACCTGTCAACAATCACCCAAACTACATCAAACTTTCTCAAGGTCCGCGGCAACCCAACTACAAAGTCCATAGTAATTCGTTCCCATTTCCACTCTGGTATAGTCATCTGCTGAAGTAGGCCACCTGGCCTCTGGTGCTCATATTTAACTTGCTGGCAATTTAGACACCTAGCTACATACTCAACTATGTCCTTTTTCATTTGTCGCCACCAATAATGCTGCCTCAAGTCACGATACATCTTCGTAGCACCTAGATGAATAGAATACCGAGAACTGTGTGCCTCCTCCAGGATCTTTTTCCTCAGTTCATCCACATTAGGAACACACAGACGATCCTGGAGTCGCAGAACACCATCCGCACCAATAGTAACTTCCTTGGCACCACCTCGTAGTACCGTTTCTCGAAAAACCATTAAGTATGGATCATCATTCTGGCGAGCCTTGATCTGCTCAAATAGTGAAGATTGAGCTACGACACATTCAAGAACATGGGTGGGCTCTAAAATATCTAGCCGTACAAGTCTGTTGGCCAAGGACTGGATATCCAAAGCTAATGGCCTCTCTTCTGCTGAAATGAAAGCCAAACTACCCATACTCTCTGCCTTTCTACTCAAGGTATTTGCAACTACATTTGCTTTACCTGGATGATATAGGATAGTAATATCATAATATTTTAGTAATTCCAGCCATCTGCGCTGCCTAAAATTTAGGTCTCTCTGCTTGAACAAATGCTGCAAACTGCGATGATCAGTATAAACTTCACAAGACACCCCATAAAGATAATGCCTCCAAATCTTAAGGGCGTGAACAATTGCAGCTAACTCCAAATCATGTACCGGATAATTCTGCTCGTGGGGCTTCAACTGACGTGAAGCATATGCAATAACTCGCCCTTCCTGCATTAATACACAACCCAAACCAACGCGTGAAGCGTCGCAATACACTGTATACATTCCCGAACCGGAAGGTAACACTAACACTGGTGTTGTAGTCAATGCTGTCTTGAGCTTCTAAAAGCTTGCCTCACAATCATCGGACCATCAGAACTGAACACCCTTCTGGGTTAATTTAGTCAAAGGTGTTGCAATAGATGAAAAACCTTCCACGAACCGACGATAATAAACTGTTAAACCCAGAAAACTCCTGATCTCAGTCACCGAAGTGGGTTGATGCCAATTCTGAACTGCCTCAATATTTTTGGGATCAACTTTAATACCTTCGCCCGATACAATATGTCCAAAAAATGCTACAGACTCTAGCCAAAACTCACATTTAGAGAACTTAGCATATAGCTTTTGTTCCCGCAATGTCTGAAGCACTACTCTCATATACTGCTCATGTTCTTCCTTACTGCGCGAGTAGATCAAAATGTCATCAATGAAGACAATGACAAACGAATCAATATATGGTCTGAATACCCTATTCATCAGATCCATAAACATTGTCGGGGCATTAGTTAAACTGAAAGACATTACCAGAAGATCATAATGACCATATCTAGTACGGAAAGCAGTTTTCGAAACATACGAATCTTGAATCTTCAACTGATGATACCCCGACCTCAAGTCGATCTTAGAGAACACCCTAGCACCCTGTAACTGGTCAAATAGGTCATCAATACGCGGCAACGGGTACTTGTTCTTAATAGTAACTTTGTTCAATTGGCGATAGTCAATACACATTCGCATTGTGCCATCTTTCTTCTTCACAAATAATACTGGTGCACCCCAAGGCGATACAATCGGTCTGACGGACCCTTTGGCTAGTAACTCTTTAAGTTGTTCTTTCAATTCTTTCGGAGCCATGCGATACAGTAGGATAGATATAGGTTGGGTATCTGGAGCCAAGTCAATACAAAAATCAATATCACGATCAGGTGGCATACCTGGAAGATCTGAAGGAAACACATCGGAGAACTCCCGAACAATAGGCACTGAATCAATAGCCGGAGTCTCTGCAGTAGTATCCCGAACACATGCTAGATAAGCCAAACAACCCTTCTCAACCATGTGTTGAGCCTTTATAAAAGAAATAACCCGATTAAATGAACTAACCAACAAACCCTTCCACTCCATCCAATGCAAAGAAGGAATAGCCAAGGTACCAGTTTTGGCATGACAATCTAAAATAACATGATATAGAGATAACCAGTCCATACCCAGAATAATTTCAAAATCGGTCATCTCGAGCAATAAGAGATATGCTCTAGTTTCATAACCACTAAATGTAATAATACAAGACTGGTAGATCTGGTTCACAATAACATAATCGCCTACAGAAGTGGACACATAAATAGGAGTACTCAAGGACTCACGAGAAATACCCAGGAATGGAGCAAATAGAGATGACACATATGAATACGTGGATCCTGGATCAAATAATACTGAGGCATCTTTGCCACAAACAGAAATAATACTTGTAATCACAGCATCTGAGGCCTCTGCATCTGGTCTAGCCGAAAAAGCATAGAACCGAGCTGGAGCGCCAACTAGCTGGCCTCCACCTGGCTGACCTCTACCTCTAGGATGGCCCCTACCCACCTGTCCTCCACCTCTTGGTGGTCGGACTACTGGTGGAGCAATTGGTCCGGTAAGTAAATGCAGCTGACCCTGCTGTACTGGTCTACCCCGAAGCCTGGGGCAAAACCTCCGCATATGATTAGGATCCCCGCACTCATAAGAACTCTTCGGTGCGATGGGCTACTGACTAAGAGTCTGGCCCTGGGGACCTGAATACCCACTGGGAGGACCCTGAATAGCTGGTGGGTGGTAAGAATTCTCTAGTATAGCACTGAGATAAGGTCGCACTGGAGTACCCCAAGGAAGTGGTAGTACTGGAAATGGGGGTCTGCTGGACTGCCCCCTCACGAATTGACCTCTGCCTCCAGACGGAGCACCTCTGAACTCTCCAGAGTACCTGAACCACTTATCTCTCATAATCTACTCTCGGCTCCGCTGACGCACACCCTCAATCCTCCGGGCTATCTCCACAACTAGCTCGTAAGAAGTACCCATCTCAACCTCTCGAGCCATAGTGGCCTGAACGCCAGTATGTAAACCGGCTACAAACCTCCGCACTCTCTCCTCCTCAGTAGGGAGTATCATAAGTGCATGGCGAGATAATTCAGAGAACCTCGCCTCATAATCAGTCACTGAAATCTGACCCTGCTGGAGCTGCTCAAACTGAAATTGCAAATCTTCCCTCTGGAAGGGTGGAATATACTTGTACAGGAAGATACGGTCGAACCTGTCCCAAGTCATGGGAGGAGAATCTACTGGTCTGCCAAGAACATAGGACTTCCACCATCTACGGGCTCTGCCCTCTAGCTGAAAAGTAGCAAAGTCTACCCCATGAGACTCTAATATCCTCATGTTGTGCAGTCTATCCCTGCAACGATCAATGAAGTCCTGTGGATCCTCATATCGCTCACCCCCAAAGACAGGAGGATGTAGTCTAGTCCATTTGTCCAATAATTCCTAAGGATCGGAGGCTACAGCTGGTCTGGGCTCAGGTGTACCTACTGCCACTGGCAGGGCTCCACCCACGGGTAGTGCACCCTGGGTCTGATATACAGCAGCTGCCTGTCCATGAGCCTGCGCGGTAGGGGTCTGTGCTTCCCCGCCCGCCTGAGATGTGGCTGGGTCTGCCGGAAATAAATCGGCCTGAGTCATATTGTCCATGAACCGCAGCATACGACCCATGACATCCTGAAATCTCGGTGCAGATATGAAATCCACCGGAGCTGGCTCTGCCACAGGTACATCATCCCATTCCTCAACAATGGGGTTCTCTGCTGGACCCACTGGCGATATAACTGGAACAGTCCTGGGATGTCCTCGCCCTCTACCACGGGCTGGAGCCCTCCCTCGGCCTCAGCCTCAGCCTCTAGCAACTGGGGGAGTAGCTCTTCCCTGATCTGGAACCTCATTCGAGCGCGTTCTCAGCATCTGAGACAGAATAAGAGAAGGACATTTAGAGCTACATCAATTGCACGATGGAATATGAAGAAAGGTAATTTCCTAACACCCTATAGCTCCTCAAAGATAAGTACAGACGTCTCTGTACCGATCCGCAAGACTCTATTAGGCCTGCTCATAACTTGTGAGACTTACGTGAACCTAGTGCTCTGATACCATGTTGTCACGACCCAGTTTCACCTCTAGGTCGTGATGGCGCCCAACACTACAGCTAGACAAGCCAACTTAATAATTTAAGCATATATTGATAAAATTTAAAACCAAAAAAAAAAATAATGAAACCCAAATTCTACCAATGCGTGTGCCAAGACCTGGTGTCACAAGTGTATGAGCATCTAGTAGATTATACAAAGCCTCAAATACTGTCTGAAATAAAAATAGACAGAATGAAAAATACAAGGAGAGACACTAGTAGCTGCAGAACGGCTCAGAAAGGCAGCTCTCCACTATGCCCCTGGATAACGTGGGTGTAAGACGATAGGTCCTCTACTAGTACTTGTCTCAGGTCCTGCACAAAAAGTGCAGCAAGTGTAGTATGAGTACGTAAACAACATGTACCCAGTAAGTATCAAACCTAATCTTGAAATGGTAGAGACGAGATGGCCGACTTTGATACTCACTATGGGTTAATATTAATAATTGAAATACAACTAGAATATTTAAATCAGCATGATTCACAGAATTTACAATAATTTATTTAACTAGCGGGAATAATCAAATTCTTTTAAATGTAACAATTCTCAATATATTAATTAAATTCCTTCAATTCAAATAATTTTTCAATTTATCAATTAAATCTCACTTACAGTAATAACAATTAATTCCTCAACAAGCACGCATAATAATTCATTAAATTCCAAGGATTCTCAAATTTATCAATTAGCTACGCAAGCTTGAAATAACTATTAAAGTATCGTGTAATTATTATTATTAAGCACGATTTCTGTCAAGGTCGTATGACCCGATCTAAAGTGTCGTGTACACTGTCGAGGGACGTGCGCCGTGATCCATAGATGCATCTATCCTGCCGAGGCATTCGGCTCGCTCCACAAGAAAGGAGGATATTTTTTTATGTACCTCCGGAAGGAGAGTATATTTATTATAAGATAAATTCAGGAGGAAGAACAATTTCTTTTAACAATTAATTAATTTAAACAGAAAATCAAGCATATGAGATTTCCATTCTTTAATATCTTTATCTAACAATTCACAATATATTCATATATATATATATCCATAAATATTAATTAAACAAAGAATACAACGTACACAAGTAATTCATGCTTTGAGTCCTAAACTACCTGGACTTTAGCATTAATAGTAGCTACGCACGGACTCTCGTCACCTCGTGCGTACGTAGCTCCCGCAATTAGCAATAATTATTCAATTTAATCCCTATGAGGTAATTTCCCCCTCACAAGATTAGACAAGCGACTTACCTCGTCTCAAAGTCCACTTTTCGATTATCACGTCGCGTTGAATTCTTGATTCGATGCCGAAAGATCCGAAACTGTCCAAATATTATACATAATAATTAATATATGCTAAATGATTCGAAATTTATCTATTAAATAAATCACCTTATCCAAAATGGTAAAATTCCTAAAATTCACCCAGGCCCACGTGCTCGGATTCTGAAAACTTTTGGATGATTACGTTACCCATAATCTCAAGAACTTAATTATATAATTTCTACCCAATTCCATAACTATTTTCGTGGTTAAAATCTCATTTTTATAAAAATTTAGGTTTTTCACCTAAACCCTTGATTTCTAAGATTTACTAGTTATAATCTACCCATAATCTATGTATTTAACTAAAAGAGTGTAGAATTAACTTACCTCTAAGTTTATAGTTGAAAACTCCTCACAAAGAGCTCTGAAATCGTCCAACAATGGATGAAAATAGAAAGAAATAGACTGTGTTTTCATCCGTTTTAAGGTTCTGCCCAGACAGGTTTTTCGCACCTGCGGAAGGAGTACCACACATGCGGCTTTCGCACCTGCGGAAATTCCTCGTAGGTGTGCATTTTCCTTCTTTTCCTGGTTTCACACCTGCGGAAGAAGTGCTCGCTTCTGCGCAAGCGCAGGTGCGCCCATTCCTTCGCACCCGCGCATTTTTCCGCTTCTGCGCACAAGGCCATCTCACCTGCGAGTACGCAGGTGCACCAAATGCTTCGCATCTGCGATGGCTGGGCATGCTTCTCTCGTTCGCACCTGCCACTGGTGGCTCGCACCTGCGACTGTCCAAGCGCAGGTGCGATTATGATAGTAGCTGGGAGCTTCAGTCCTTGATCAATTTCTCAAAATTGGTCCGAGCCTCGTCCGGTTAACACTCGGGACCCCCGGGGGGCCGTCCGAACATGCCAACAGGTTTGAACTCATAAAATGGACTTGCTCGAACACACGAAATGAGTAAAACAACATAAAATCTAGGAATCACACCGCAACCCAAATTGATTCAAACTCAAGAATTTCAAGTTCTTCAATTTACTTCCAATGCGCCGAAATATACTTAAACTACTCAGAATGACATGAAATTTTGTGTGCAAGTTTTAAATCACTATACGGAACTATTTCCAAACTCGGAATTCGAAACAAACTTCAATTACTCATAGACCTACCCCAAACAAAATTTAAAGAATTTTAAACCTTCAAATAGTTAATTTTTACTATTAAGCGTCAAAATACTTTCAAGTTATCCAAAACCCGATTCGGACATACACCCAAGTCCAAAATCATCATATGAACCTATTGGAACCGTCAAATCCCGATTCCTGGATCATTTTCTCAAAATGTTGACCGAAGTCAAACTTGTCCATTTAAAGCTAACTTAAGGAACCAAGTGTTCCGATTTCAACCCAAACGCTTCCAAATCACGAACCAACCATCCCCGCAAGTCAATAATCATTAAAAGCATATTCGGGAAGTATTAATTTAGAAAACGAGTTTCTAAAAGTTAAAATGACCGGTTGGGTCATTACACCTTCCAATTTATGTTACAATCTTTCCATTTTGGTATGTTCCAAAGGAATATATGAATTAATTTTAAAGATCTCCTTTTCACCTTAATGAGATTAATGAGATAATTTACACCCATACAAATATCTACGTCACAAGTTTTAAAAATCTTTGTTTTTTTCTAAAACTTTATATCTAATCAAACATTGTCACATAAATTAGGACAAGGGGACGAGACCCTCCGCCTCAACTTATGAAATACACAACATGTGAAATGTAAGAAGGTTCACCAAATAAACTATTCCTAGACCCAAAAAAGTGGTATCATATTGGATCGGAGGAGGTAAATAATTTTATTCCTTGTTCGCGCTCAACTACAGAATTCAGTGCATTAATGCTGATCTATTATTAAATTGTAGGAATATAAGTAAGATAACAATAAAGGAGGAAACTACCTAAAAATGCGAGTTTCCCGCAATCGAGAGGAAAGTCAAAAAGAAAGACTTGTTTATTTCGACCAAGAAAATATAAAACAATCCTGGATTCGTGTATTTTGTTTTTCATATTTGTGAAAGAAAAAATTGGATTCCATTTCCTAAAATCTAAGGCTCAAATTCTTTGCGATTGTGGAGGAAACGCGACTGGGTCCAACTTCCTTTTTCTTTAACGTTAGAGATCATACACCACGAAAACTGCATGCGACTAACAACTTGTTTGGCTGGTTCTTACCCATCGTTTTATAATATATTGTATAAGGCTCAAATTCTTTGCGGTTGTTGAGGAAAAGCGACTAGGGTTCAACTTCCTTTTTCTTTAATGTCACAGATCATACACCACGAAAACTGCATACAACTAAAAACTTGTTTGGATGGTTGTTACCCACTGTTTTATAATGTACTGTATTGTGTTGTATTGTATTGTGTCCTATCATTTTATAAATACAACGTTTGGATAGATTATATTGTTTATTATTGTTAAATAATATTTTGCTGTTTTATTTGACCGTATCGTACTGTACTGTAACTGATAAGTTTACGAAAATACTCTCAATTATTTATATTAAATTTATCAAGAATTACGCATAAAGATAATTTAAGAAAACCTATTTCTACTAATTTATCACCAAATATGTCTTATAAATACATTAAGCAATTAAATTCATGCAAATTCTAACAAAAGTAGCAATTTTACGTGACAGAAGTTCTGAAAAAAAGGGAAGAAGACAAAGTAGGTTATAGGTAAGAGATTAGGAGTTAAAATAAAGAAAAGATAAAGGGTAAAAGAGAATTATGGAGTAATAAGTTAGGGCATAATTGGTAAGAAAAATAGGAAACAATGCCACCACACTAAATCGGTTGTTTAAATTCTTGATCGATTAATTGACTGGAATTATGCCACCATGAATTAAGAATTGGAAGGGTTGTGGCCTTTATCTTGCTGGGCTATCAATAGAGTAAGCTGGATATGCTATTCCATTTGTAATTCATGTCTTTTTAATTGTCTTAACATTTGAATCAGACTAAAGAATCCAAATTGAAGAGATAAAGGGCAGTCAAGCCAACTCCTATGTCATTTGCATTGGGAAGTGGGAGGAATATGGTATCTGAGCTTGTCACATTGATTAAACTTTAGCGAGATTTTAGTCCATATGGTAGTAGCAAAGGTTGTAAGCTTGACAGATCTAATTTGCTGTATGAAATTTTAGGTTTAACGTTTGTTGTTGTTTCTGGTAATTGGAGGGAATGGCATATGTTTAGATTAGTTTTTGTTGGAGGTCTTGGTTAACTAGTTTGGGGGGGGGGGGAGATCTGTTTTGTTTGTTTTTACATTGTGGAAAAGGAGGGGGGAGATCTGTTTTGTTTGTTTTTACATTGTGGAAAACATTGACAATCGACGTGCTTAAATTGGTGGGTTAGGATCCATTATCAATTTTAGGTAGGATTTATCTCTTTTTTTTTTAATTACTCCCTCCCTTCTAATTTATGTTACAATCTTTCCATTTTGGTATGTTCCAAAATAATATATGATTTAACTTTAAAGATCTCCTTTTAACCTTAATGAGATTAATGAGATAATTTATACCCATACAAATATCTACGTCACAAGTTTTAAAAATCTTTATTTTTTTCTAAAACTTTATATCTAATCAAACATTGTCACATAAATTATGACAAGGGGACGTGGCCCTCCGCCTCAACTTATTAAATACACAACTTGTGAAATGTAAGAAGATTCACCAAATAAACTATTCCTAGACCCAAAAAAGTGGTATCATATTGGATCGGAGGAGGTAAACAATTTTCTTCCTTGTTCGCGCTCAACTACAGAATTCAATGTGTTAATGCTGATCTGTTATTAAATTGTAGGAATATAAGTAAGATAACAATAAAGGAGGAAACTACCTAAAAATGCGGGTTTCCCGCAACCGAGAGAAAAGTCAAAAAGAAAGACTTGTTTATTTCGACCAAGAAAATATAAAAAAAAATTGGATTTGTGTATTTTGTTTTTCATATTTGTGAAAGAACAAATTGGATTCCATTTCCTAAAAGATAAGACTCAAATTCTTTGCGGTTGTGGAGGAAAAACGACTGGGGTCCAACTTTCTTTTTTTTTAACGTCACAGATCTTACACCACGGAAACTGCATACGACTAACAGCTTGTTTGGATGGTTGTTACCCATCGTTTTATAATGTATTGTATTGTGTCGTATCATTTTATAAATATAACGTTTGGATAGATTGTATTGTTTATTATTGTTAAATAATATTTTGCTGTTTGGTTTGACCGTATCGTACTATACTGTAACTAATAAGTTTACGAAAATACCCTCAATTGTTTATATTAAATTTATCAAGAATTACGCATAAAAATAATTTAAGAAAATCCCTTTCTACTAATTTATCACCAAATATGTCTTATAAATACATTAAGCAATTAAATTCATGCAAATTCTAACAAAAGTAGCAATTTTACGTGGCAGAAGTTCTGAAAAAAAAGGGACGAAGACAAAATAGGTTATAAGTGAAAGATTAGGAGTTAAAATAAAGAAAAGATAAAGGGTAAAATAGAATTATGGAGTAATGAGTTAGGACATAATTGGAAAGAAAAATAGGAAATAATGCCACCACACCAAATCAGTTGTTTAAATTCTTGATCGATCAATTGACTGGAATTGTGCCACCATGAATTACGAATTGGAAGGGTTGTGGCCTTTATCTTGCTGGGCTATTGATAGAGTAAGCTGGATATGCTATTCCATTTGTAATTCACGTCTTTTTAATTGTCTTAACATTTGAATCAGACTAAAGAATCTAAATTGAAGAGATAAAGGGCAGTCAAGCCAACTCCTGTTCATTTGCATTGTGAAGTGGGGTGGGGGGGAGGGGGGAGGATATGGTATTTGAGCTTGTCGCGTTGATTGAACTTTAACGAGATTTTAGTCCATGTAGCAGTGGCTAAGGTTGTAAGCTTGACATATCTAATTTGCTGTATGAAATAATTGGAGGGAATGACATATGTTTAGATTAGTTTTTGTTGGAGGTCTTCGGTTAACTAGTTGGGGGGATCTGTTTTGTCTGCGACGTGCTCAAATTGGTGGGTTAGGACCCATTATCAATTTTAGGTAGGATCTATCTCTTTTTTTTTAATTACTCCCCCCTTCCAATTTATGTTATAATTTTTTTCTTTTTCGTATGTTCCAAAAGAATATATGATTTAACTTTAAAATTCTCCTTTTAACCTTAATGAGATTAATGAGATAATTTACACCCATACAACCATATAAATATCTACGTCACAAGTTTTAAAAATCTTTTTTTTCTTTCTAAAACTTTATATCTAATCAAACATTATCACATAAATTAGGACAAGGGGATGAGACCCTCCGCTTCAACTTATGAAATACACAACTTATGAAATGTAAGAAGGTTCACCAAATAAACTATTTCTAGACCCAAAAAAGTGGTATCATATTGGATCGGTGGTGGTAAATAATTTTCTTCCTTGTTCGCGCTCAACTACATAATTCGGTGGGTCAATGCGGATCTATTATTAAAAACTACCTAAAAAAAAAAAAAAAAAAAAAAAGGGGTTTCCCGCGGCTGAGAGGAAAGTCAAAAAGAAAGACTTGTTTATTTCGACCAAGAAAATTAAAAAAATAAATGAATTCGTTTATTATTATTTTTGTTTTTCATATTTGTGAAAGAACGCATTGGATTCCATTTCCTAAAAGCTAAGGCTCAAATTCTTTGCCTTGTGGAGGAAAAGCGATTGGGATCCTAACTTCCTTTTTCTTTAACGCCACAAATCTTACACCACGGAAAGTGCAAACTGCATGCGATTAAGTTAGCCCATTGATTAGCAAAAAAAATGTCCATAATTTTAAAAGGTGGCAAAAGATACACGGTGGATTTCTAGGTGACGACTGCAGCTTTTCGTTATATATTCCGGCCCCCTCTCTCTCTTCAGTTCTCTAATTAGCTCGAATTCTGCTTCCTTGGCCAACAATCAGTTAATTTATAACTTCGAATTCGAGTTCAATTCTACTCCGGAGCGCCATTTTTGCCCCGTTAAGGTAACTGTATTGATAAAAACTTTGTTTTGTTGATCTATTTTTTTGTTTTGTTTTGGAATAATAACTATAGTTGTATTGTTTGGGTGGGGGATGGGGTTGTAATTTAGTCTAGGGTTCTGTTAGGTTGGGGTTGCTAGAATCTTGCGAAGCTTTATAAATATACGAACATGCAATTGTATGATAAACTGATAGCCGGTGGATCCTGTTGTAGCGAACATGCTATGCTAGCTCAATTCTGCTCTCTGTTCCCTTTTTCTGCTGTTTTCTTTCCCTGGTAAAGCAACACAAGCTGACACAATCCTAGCCCAAATGAGAGTAACAAAGTTTCCAGTCTCACTGCAGGAATGGAGAGAAGAGATATAGAGTGTGTTCGGTATAAAGGAAAATGTTTTCACTTATTTTCCAGTATTTGGCTGGTGAGGGAAAAATATTTTCAGGAGAATATTTATCAATGTTTGGTTGGGTGAGTGAAAATTATTTTCTGGAATATACTTTCCACTTTTTGGTTGTAAGGAGAAAAGAAATTGTTTCCTAATAACAACAACAACAAACCCAGTTTAATCCCATACGTGGGGTCTGGGGAGGGTAGTGTGTACGTAGCGTTACCCCTACCTATAAAGGCAGAGAGGCAAATTGTTTCCTAATGTTGTTACAAAATAATTTTCTTTTTAATTTCATTTAAGCCCCTTAAAGTTCTTGAAAGATTAACTGCAGAATAAAGTATTCAACATGACATGTCATTCGTGTAAGAACAAGTCACTAAGAAAAAGCAAAATAATATATTAAAATTAGAAAGTTTCTAAATATATGAAAATGTCAATCTTTTTTAAATAATTCAAGAAAATGAATAATGACAGTAATTTAAAAGTATCACAGATTTACATAAAGAAAGGAAAAGGAAAAGAGAGAATGGTACATGAAATTTCAAATGCTTTGGCTAGATTCAAATTCCATACTCTATTAAAAGATATGCCTAACAGGTAAGAACATATAGGTACTGTTGTGTCAACATGCATAGCGTTTAGGTCACTTTGGAGAGAGTATAGAGAAAAAGAGAAAATGGCAGAGGGAAGTGGGAGGGGGCAAGAACTGATTGTCTAGTGCCAAAACGTTTGATATGTTCTGGATATTGGAAATTGACTAACCTTGGGTTCTTAGGTAAGTTAGTTTCAACAAAATTAAAGGAAAATGTTTTCTTTAGGAAAATGTTTCCCCCACAATTTAGGGCAACCAAACATGGGAAAATTGGAAAAGATTATCAAAAAAATGTTTTTTCATACCAAATACACCCATAAGTAGGAGGGATTGTGATCAATTTTGCAAGTTGTTTATGTATTTTCAGAGATCTATTTACCTGTGATACATGTTATACAAAACAAGAGTCCATGTATATATCATTGCACTTCTCCTTTACAACTTATTTCATTTCTATTCAAACAGCTTTAGCGCGTAAGAGCTGTTCATTTCCTTGAACACCACTACCACCAACAACAACCCAGTAAAATCCTACTAATGGGGTCTGGGGAGGGTGGTGTGTACGCAGACCTTATTCCTATCCCGAAGGAGTAGAGAGGCTGTTTCCGAAAGACCCTCGGCTCAAGAAAACAAAAAGACAAAAGGACAAAAGGAGACAATATTAGTATCACCACAGCAATCATAGGAAAAATAAGAACACCATGAAATCCAGAAGAAAGATGCAAAGCAAAAGCGATACCTAGTAAATAGGTCCTGCACTGAAAAGCGAAATAGTAAGACACAACATTGCCACTAGCTATCTTAGACAAAAATCCTACCTGGCTAGTCCCACAATGGTACAAAGTAAGGCAAGACTCAACTACCTCCTAACCTACAACCCTAATACTCGACCTCCATTGAACACCATTGACAAAGAAAGATTTAATAAGGGAAAATGAAAATTTAGATAGGTTGGCAAGTCCTTAGTCTTAGAGTAAATGATCTTCATTGGGTCTTATTGTTTCCTTGCAATACTTGTTCAGCCTTGTAGGTTCTGCTTTTTGCTAAAACAACTCTTTTTAGTCGTCACTTGTCACTTACAATTTCCTTTCTCCTAATAGAAACGTGTCCGGAAAGCTGACTTTTGGCCCTGTATGTGTTTCTGTTTTTTGGAGCCTTCAGAATGATAGTACTAGCTGTTCAGGTGTCTATTGAAGGTCTTCATTGAAGCAACAGTAAGGACATAGTTAGAAAAACTGTTGCTGAAACAAAAAGAGAAATCATTGCTTTCGCTTCCTGATGTTACATGACATAAGTATTGAGTCAAGGCCATTTTAAATGAATGCCAATGTATCTATGTTCAGGTGTCTATTGAGGGTCTTCATTGAAGCAACAGTAAGGACATAGTTAGAAAAACTGAAAAGGACTTCTTCTTAACGTGTTTCAGTCTCATGATTTTAAAGGAAATGCATTTTGTAGATACATTGGCATTCATTTAAAATGGCCTTGACTCAATACTTACGTCATGTAACATCAGGAAGGGAAAGCAATGATTTCTCTTTTTGTTTCAGCAATAAGTGATGAAGTCTTGTGGCAACTTCCATTTGTAAATTCATTCTGTACAAGTGGATTATAGCAATTAGTTGATAAGTTCATACCTTTCTTTTCTCTACTTTTTCTCTTGCAATATGAGATATCACAGGATTAGAGACATGATGCACATACATTTGTGGTTCACTTGAATGAAAAAAAAGTATACGTTTCTTCTTTTTATGTTTCATTTCCTTTTGGTTTTTCAGTATCTGGTATGGAAGTTGTGTAATGAACAGTTTTTTACACGCATGTTCTGCTGCAGCATTAACATGGACTAGCCATCTTGTCGTGTGAGTCCAATTTGTGGAATTCCAGTTTAAGCCCATCAATTGTTGAATCTCTAAATATTTTCATTGAATTGACCATATGTTAGATGATATGTTTTCTCATTGTCCTTTCAAGCATTTCTCCTTTTGTTTAAATGTCTCCACATGCTTTTCTACCCCTTCAATTTCTGATATTTTCTAAAAGTTCCTTTTTCTTTAATAAATCTACTGCTCCAAATGAATGAAAGAAGAGTTGTGAAGAGTTCTGACTTCAAGACCAAGCACAGTTTTGGTTGGGCTTTCAATTTTAGCTTTTAGGAAGTTGTTCCTAAGATTGTCCTGAAACCAAATCTTTTCTTTTTGTAGCTTCTACTATATTCGTTCATGCTTTAATGCAATTCATAACAAGGTTTCCCTTAAATATCCAGAGTCTTTAATTTTGCTTTCGAGTCCCAGCTGTGCAAAACGTATTACTGAAGAATAGTTTTCTGGGAGATGTTACAAGATTTTGTTAGAAGGGTCTTTCCCTTCTAAAGTGTTTGGTTCAAGTTATCTAAATGTCAAGAGCCGATATTTTGTTATTAAGCTCAATTCTTTGCCTTGTTTGGGTGTTTTTAGAAGTAATCAAGATGATCTTTAAATGTTTAGTTTCACAAACATTCTAACCTCGGAATTGGGAGTGCTAATCTGATATGAATTCCTTTGACCTGGATTGTCAGTCAGGAAGATCATATGGCAACTGGTATCGCTTCAGTAAGCGGACAGTTACATTTGAGGAAGCCTGTCTACTGGAGGAGTAGCTATGGAAAAGCTCAGTGTCATTCCAATGTGATCCTGAATGGCATGCAAAACCAGATCCCTTGGTACGTATTAGGATGATGTTTCTTCACCTATCTCTCCTTCTCTCTCTATCTTTCCCTGCTGTATTATCTTCTTTCTATTGCCCCATCTCCTCTCTTCTGGGGGAATGATTGCCAAAATATTTTATTCTGGAGCTTTTAAGATGTTATTACATTTCAAATTGTACGGAGATAGGCATTCACGCGTTGGCTGTTGGACTGTTTATTCCTCCAATGAGAACGTACTGGAAAGAATCTTTGTATACGTGTTTAGGCATAAACCAGTAATATCTTTTTTTCATGAGATACCAGAATCCTAAAAGTTTTTCTTTTTTAGTCATTTCCTGATTCTTTAGAAAAAAAAGAAAGGTTATCATTTTCATTTTCTGGTGGTGATATGCTACTTAAATTTTCCAGGTCTTATTGGGTTTCCAAATTCTTGCGAGTTCATAGAAGTAACTATTCACAATGTCAAGTGAAAACAAACTGGAAGTCTCACAGCGGAACAATCAATTCTTGCCAGAGAGATGGCTCAACTAGGTATTTCGATTTCGCGGTGATTGGTAGTGGAATTGCTGGCCTTCGATATGCTCTTGAAGTTGCCAAACATGGAACTGTAGCTGTGATAACCAAAGCTGAGCCACATGAGAGTAACACTAACTATGCTCAAGGTGGTGTAAGTGCTGTGCTCTGCCCTATGGATTCAGTGGAGAGCCACATGCAAGATACAATTGTTGCAGGTGCTTACCTCTGTGATGAGGAGACTGTTAGAGTAAGTTCACAGAATGTTATTGTCTCTTCAGTTCCATGAAGCAGTTTGCCCTTTTTCAGTTTTTTCTCATTGGAGAGTGTTTCCTTTTACTTTTCCAAATTTTTCCCGGAATACTTGGTTGGATGAATAGGAAAGTTCTCCATCTTTCAGTTTGAAACCAAAGGACCTTTCTGTTTAGACGGCTTTTGCCACAGGATCTAGAGCTGCCAAAAATTGGAAAAGAGTAAGAGCAATGGGGCAGTTAGGCTTGTTTTCAATTTGAAGCTGAAGTGCCAAGCAACAATACTACAAGAAAGGCTCTATGTCTATTCCTTGCTTCTGATATAAGTGCTTAAAAGTTGGAACTGAAGAAAGAGTTGGAGAGTTGGGAAACCAATGGTTGGTAATATGGACGATTTCCACTGGTTTATGTAGTACTCCTATTCTTTATGGTTCAGATTGTTGACTTTTGTCTTTGAACATTAGGGAAAGAGAGTGAAGGTGACATGCAGGAAAGAAGAGATAAGAATAAGACAGGAAATTCACATGTGTTGTATCTTGGTTTGATTTTGGGATTTCATTTAGACAGTACCATGTTTTCTTCTTTTAAGGAGAACACACAAAAGTACCTTTAACACTTCTGACTTCCCTAAATCAGCACCAATTTTTTGAGGGTAACTGCTGATAAGGATAGACACTCCAAGGCGATCCAGGATTCCTAGTCATATAAGATTCTCTCCTATCCCCACAAGGGTCCTATGTGCAGAAAACTCTATCCCTTCTCCCTCGAGCTTTAACCTAGGAATCCATTTGATTATGTGAAAAAGCACAAGAGAAAAATATATTATTGATTTATTAACTATGTTACAATGAGCCCTATTTATAAGTATACATAATACATACAACAACAACAACCACCCAGTATAGTCCCACTAATGGAGTCTGGGGAGGGTAGTGTGTACGTAGACCTTACACCTACCCTGGGGTAGAGAGGCTGTTTCCGATAGACCCTCGGCTCCCTCCTTCCAAGAACTCTCCACCTTGCTCTTGGGGTGACTCGAACTCACAACCTCTTGGTTGAAAGTGAAGGGTGCCCACCACTAGAGCAACCCACTCTTGTCATAATACATAACCTACTCCTATTACATACGGGACTAGGACTAATTATATATATATACACACATAACTATCTAACACTCCTCCTCAAGCTGGTGCATATAAATTATATGTACCGAACTTGTTACATATGTAACTAATACGAGGACCAGTGAGAAACTTGGTGAAAATGTCAGCAAGTTGATCATTCGACTTCAAAAACTTTATAGCAATATCTCATGCGAGTATTTTTTTTCTGACAAAGTGACAGTCAATCTCAATGTGTTTAGTTCTCTCATGGAACACTGGATTTGATGCAAGATGAATAGCAGCTTGATTATCACACACAAGTTTCATCTGGCTTATCTCACCAAATTTTAACTCCTTGAGCAACTGTTTGATCCAAATTAGCTCACATATTGCCATAGCCATTGCTCGATATTCTGCTTCTGCACTAGACCGAGCAACCACATTCTGTTTCTTGCTCTTCCAAGACACCAAATTACCTCCTACTAAGACACAATATCCAGATATAGAACGTCTATCAGAAGGTGATTTTGCCCAATCAACATCTGAGTATCTAACGATCTGCTCATGGCCTCGATCCTCAAACAATAATCCTTTGTCTCGGGCTGATTTTATATACCGAAAAATGCGGACAACTGCATCCCAATGACTATCACACGGAGAATCCATAAACTGACTCACAACACTCATAGGAAAGGAAATATGAGGTCTAATCACTGTGAGGTAATTTAAATTACCGACCAACCGTCTATATCTTGCGGGATCGCTGAACGGCTCCCTCGTCCTCGCAGAAGTTTAGAATTCGGATCCATCGGTGTGTCAATAGGTCTACAACCTGTCATTCCTGTCTTCTCAAGAATGTCTAAGGCATACTTCCGTTGTGAGATCACAATATCTGAGCTAGACTGAGCGACCTCAATACCCAAAAAATACTTTAATCTGCCCAGATCCTTACCCTGAAAGTGCTCAAAGAGATGTTGCTTCAACTTAGTAATACCATCCTGATCATTGCCGGTAATAACAAGATCGTCAACATAATGGACCAGATAAATACAGAGATTTGAAGCAGAATGCTGATAAAACACGGAGTGATCAGCTTCACTACGAGCCATGCCAAACTCCTGGATAACTGCGCTGAACTTACCAAACTAGGCTCGATGAGATTGCTTTAGACCATAAACTGACCGGCGCAAGCGACATACAAAGCCACTAGACTCCCCCTGAGTAACAAACTAGATGGTTGCTCCATATAAACTTCATCCTCAAGGTCACCATGAAGAAAAACATTCTTAATGTCCAATTGATAGAGAGGCCAATGACGAACAACATCCATGGATAAGAAAAGGCGGACTAATGCTATTTTAGCCACGGGAGAGAAAGTATCACTGTAATCAAGCCTGAATAATTGAGTATATCCTTTGGCAACTAGACGGGCCTTAAGTTTTTCAGCCTGGCTATCCGGACCAACTTTGACTGCATACACCCAACGACAACCAACAGTAGATTTTCCTGAATGAAGAGGAACAAGCTCCCAAGTACTACTCGTATGTAAAGCAAACATCTCGTCAACCATAGCCCGTCGCCATCCTAGATGAGATAGTGCTTCACTTGTAGACTTAGGGATGAAAACAAAGGACAAAAAAGATACAAAAGCATAATGAGGGTGATGACGGGCGATGATAACTTAAACCGACATAATGGGGATTAGGATTAAGTGTGGTTCATATACCTTTCCGAAGTGCAATCGGCTGACTAGGAGGAGCAAGTCCGCAGTAGGAGCAGGGTAAGGTGCAGGACGTGAATCAGCTGGGCTTGATGCTGGGCGCGGACGACGACGATAAGTCAAGAGTGGTGTTCCTGTGGCTGGGGTTCTAGGAGGAGCAACACTAGATTCCTTAACGGTTTGTGTGGGTAAGACTTTTGTGATTGAGAATGTAGGAGGAGCTATAGTTGGTGGGGCTAGAGCTAGAATGGGGCTGTAGGTGATGGAGACGTGGAGGAAGGTGAAGGGGAAATAGTGAATGAATCTCCAAAAAGATGGAACTGGTAATACCTCAAAAATGTCTAAGTGACCACCTAGGCATGTGAAGTATGACTGAGTTTCAAAGAAGGTAACATCAGCAGACATAAGGCACTGCTGGAGGTCAGGCGAGTAGCATCGATACCCCTTACCTAAAAATACACACTTAAGAGCACGGGGAGCTAACTTATCTTTTCTTGGAGTAAGGTTATGAACAAAACATGTGCTCCCAAAGACACGAGGTGGAAGAGAGAAGAAGGGTGAGTGAGGAAACAACAAAGAGAATGGAACTTGATTCTGGATAGCTGAGTATGTCATACAATTAATAAGATAACAAGATGTGAGAACTGCATCCCCCAAAAATCGCAACGGAACATGATATTGTATGAGTAGGGTACGGGCAGTCTCAATGAGATGGCTATTTTTCTTTTCCGCTACCCCATTTTGTTGAGATGTATATGGACAAGATGTTTGATGAATGATCTTATGAGATTTCATAAACTGCTGAAATATAGGAGACAAATAATCTGGGGCATTTTCACTATGAAATGTGCGGATAGAAATCCCGAATTGATTTTGAATTTCAGCACGGAAAACAACTCAGATCGATTTTTCATCAAGAATATCCAAGTGCACCTGGAATAATCATCAATGAAACTATCAAAGTAGCGGAATCCCAAGGTAGAACTGACCTGACTAGGATCCCTAACATCTGAATGGACTAAAGTGAAAGGTGACTCTGCTCGATTATCAGAGCGTCAAGGGAAACGAGAGTGAGTATGCTTACCGAGCTGACATGGCTCACACACTAGAGTGTACAAGTGAGACAAATCAGGTACCATTTTCTGAAGTTTTGATAAACTGTGATGTCCCAACTGTTTATGTAATAAATCTGGTGAATCAGTAATAAAACAAGTTGTTGATATGGGTTCATGTGATTTAGCAAGGATAAGGTAATAAAGTCCATGTGATTCATGTCCGGTACCAATAATCCGCCCCGTACTGCATTCCTGCATAAAAACAAGGTCATCAAGAAATAAAACAGAACATTTAAGTGATTTGGCTAAGCGACTAACAACTATGAGATTAAAAGGACTACCAGGAACATAAAGAACTGAATTCAAAGGTAAAGAAGGAAGTGGACTTGCTTGACCTATTCCAGTTGCCGCAGTTTGAGACCCATTGGCCATTGTGACCATTGGAAGAGATTGATGATAAGAAATAGTAGTGAAAGCAGATTTATTACCATATGATGAGACGCTCCTAAATCAATAACCCAATTACTGGGAGAAGAAGATTGTGAGACACAAGTAACGCTAGTACCTGTTTGAACAACATTAGCAATCTCATAAGATGTCTTTTACATGCTTTGTACAGAAGGAACTCTATATATTCCGATAAAGAAACCATCTGGATTGGATTCAATGCATTGGATCCGACGGATACAAATGACATTATAATGTTCACGCTGGAAAAATCAGAAAATATTCTGGAAACTACTGTTCACGCCAGAAAAATATGAAAGTGGTAGGAATTTGGTTTAAATTGGATGGGTAGGCTCGGAATTGCAAGGTAAACAAGTTGTCCTGAAGAGTCGTCGCCAAAAAAGGGCCGAAAATAGCCCCACGCGCGTCGCGTGACATCTGAACTTAGCCGGTAATTTTTTTTTCTGTCGGCGTGTGAGGGCGCGTGGAGGGTGGTCTGTCGGAGATATTTTTACGGGTTGGTCGTCAAAGGCTGATCTACTTCGTGGTGGTGTTGGTTTTTGCACAACACTGATGAAAAGTGGTTAGTTCTTGCGGTAGACCTGTGTTTGCTGGAAAGACTTCCGGTTGACTGATTTCTCTTCCCGGCCGCTGGAATTTATGCACAACGATAAATCTCTCACGATTTCTCTAATAGCATGTGAGAAAGCACGGGAGAAAAATATATTATTGATTTATTAACTACTTATAAGTATACATAATACATAACCTACTCATATTACATACGGGACTAGGACTGATTATATATATTCACATTCTAACAAATTTTCTTAATGCTAACAACTCATGCAGAGTTGTGACATGCCCAATTCTGCTGAGAGTAGTAAGGCCCAGCGGATTTCGCATCTACTAGGCCCATTAACAACATACAAGAGGGAGAGGGGATAGAGTTCTCTGTACATAGGACTCTTGTGGGGATAGGAGAGAATCTTATTATATGATACAACTTAAGCTAGGAATCCTGGATAGCCTGGGAGTGCTGTATATTATTTTCATTTGTCTCTGTAAATATATACTGGCTTCAAGGAAGTTTTGCGTTCTTGGGTGACGGGACATCACAACTGGTATCTTCTTATCAGTTGAGATAATCGTCGTCCATGCAATTGTACTTTTTATGCAGTCTCTGTGCTAAATGAATTTACAAGATGACTGATTTATTACTCCAACATTGTGTTTAGTATACTCTTTTGAAGTCTTCATTTTTATAAGTGTATCTCCTTTCTCCAGGTTGTGTGTACCGAAGGACCTGAGAGAATTAAAGAACTGATTGCTATGGGTGCTTCATTCGATCATGGGGAGGATGGAAATCTGCATCTAGCCAGGGAAGGGGGCCACTCCCATCGTCGAATTGTCCATGCTGCTGATATGACTGGCAGAGAGATAGAAAGGGCCCTATTAGAGGCAGTTTTTAAGCATCCTAATATACATGTGTTTCAACACCATTTTGCTATAGATTTGTTGACCACTCAGGTAAGTTTATTAGTGTGAAAATTTTGCTATAGTTGTGTAAAGGTGGCAATTGAACTGTTCAGTAAGGATTTAATGTTAATTTGTATGCCAAATGCAGGATGGTTCTGACATAGTATGTCATGGCGTTGATACTATAAACACGGAAACACAGGAGGTAAGTACAGTTGCTTTCACTCATGTTAACCTCCATGTTTTGAACATTTCCTCAAAATGACATAAATTGATTTCTTTGGCTTCTGCGCTCTTATTTTGAGTTTGCAGGTTATAAGATTCATTTCAAAAGTGACTTTGCTGGCATCAGGTGGAGCTGGGCATACCTATCCTAGTACTACTAATCCGCCGGTATGGGTTTCAATATCTTTTCCTTCATAATGTTGTTAGTTATGAGGGCACTCCTTGTAATCAGTAAGATTATTCAGTCCTAAACAGTGATATGGGGGGAGAAGGTGGGGAAGGGAATCCCTGGTGCTGGGTGGCTAATAGTTACTTTTATGACTAGCATACATATGCATTTAGTTGTTGGCGATAAGCTTCGTCACAAAGTATCATTCGTAATTCATAAGGACCTTAACAATTGACATTGGTGCAAACAACATTCCATAGAGTATGAAACATGGCCTGATTTAAAACCCTTTCATGTTAAGCTAACGTGCTAATTAGAAATAACAGCTGACTGCCCTAAGTCACAAAAAAGGGACAAGTCCAAATTTACCCTTGTACTTTGCGAAAAGGTTTAGATTTATCATCCGGTTGAAGTTAGTTTGGCTCACTAGTGCCTCGCTGTTAAACTTTTGGACGATATTTACCCTTATTTGCTAAAGGACCTTTGTTTGAGGTTTAATTGTCTCTAAGTATACTGAATAACACCAGAGACTGCCACGTGTCCCACACGTGGCCTGAAATTAATCCCTCCCCTTTAACCTGACCCCGTTTGACCCTGAAAAGTAACCCCCCTCTCACTAAAATTAACCACCCCTCTTACCCCCACCCTTTTACCACAAACAAGGTGGCCAACGGAAAAACAACTCCTACACTGTCCGTCTTCATTACACTTCTGCAACCACCAAACAACCTCACCAACCCACCAATAGCACCCCAGAGACTCACTGCTCCTCCACTTCAACCCTTTCTCGGCGAACACCTTCCCCTCAGTTCCACGGATCTCACCAAAATAGAACCTTCATCAGTCACCACCATTACAACTGTTTACCCGAAAAACGGATAGAGTTGAATTTATTCGTAGTTCTAAGGATATGTGATATAGCTCAATACAAATTGTAAGGATAAAAGGAAAATATCAAATATGGACCGCAAAGAAGACTAAATAAACAAAGTTGTAACAAAAGCGATTTTTGGGACCAAGCAAGATGAATCAGTTTATGAGGCTTAAAAGAATAACTCTCGAATATCAGAGAATATGTTGCTTGAATTACAATCTAAACTCCAAAAAAACTGCCCTTCCAGAAATGATAAAACCCCTCTTTATAGTAGAGGGACCTTACTTTAAATATAATTAAAAAATACTCAGTGGGAGATCCATGATAAATCAACTTTTCCACAATTCCTGCCAAGATTCTCTCATCTAGTGGGATTGCAACGGCTTATGTCTGTGAGTCCGATCTGACTCGGGCTTTTGATCTCGGCTTGAGCTTGATTCTAACTCGAGCTCTCGATCTTTGGCTTAAGCTCGATTCTAACTCGGACCCTTGAATTGATTCGGGGTCAATGTTGGTTGGTCTCTAGCTCATAAGCTTGATAGCTTTACTCTGCATCATAGTTAGATTTGGATTTGAGCTCAATAACAATATCGAACTCGACATTGATCGGCCCCTCGGGTTCGAGGCTTGTTTGTTCCATCTTCGGAAACTATCTCGAAGTCTCACTTCGATCGATCATCATTCGAACTCGATCAGACGTGCGAAGGCCGAAATCTATTTCGACCGTATACAGATAGTCCCCTCGCTTCTTAGAAAGAATGTGGTGAGAAACGATATGATCTTTTAACGGCTCGATCGGATTATAACCTGACGTTTCCATCGGGCTCGATCATGACGCATATGATAGCTGTTCCGTCGGTTTAGTCTTTCAAGGCATTTAATGCATGTCAGATGGTGGTCGGCCACTGCTGATACTGAACCGCCATCGCTTAAACCTATAAATAACCCTTCCTTTTATCATTTACCACTTTTACATCTTCAATCTTCCAAATTTCCCAAGTCCCTTTTCGCATTACCCGTAAATCTGTGATTTCTTTTTACAAAAGCCCCTCTTCAATTCTACCAAATCTTTGTCACTTTCTTCTATTCCTCACTTTTGAATTCGAAAATGGCGAAAACATCACAAACCATTCCTCAGAAAGAGAAGGCTTCATCTTCACAATGTGCTGCCGATAAGACACCAGCAAAACCACGATCTGAGGAGTGCGTTCTCGGGGCGTGTGTTCTTACTTCTGATTTTAAGGTCGATAAAGGCTCATCGGTCCCTGGCCGATGTGAGCCAGTATCGAGGTACATATGTTCGATAACCGAGAAGCACCTCAAACAGCTAAAGAAAGATTGCAATTGGGATAAAAAAGAAATAATGATTCCTTCTTCTGACGAAGATATCACTTCTTACGTGAAAGGGTTTTTGAATGTGTATACTTACCCTTTCACGTTAGGTCCCCTCGATTCCGTTATTATTGACTTCTGTCGTCAATACCAAATAACCATAGGCTAGGTCCATCCTTCTTTCTGGCGGATCGTTATCCTGATCCGATACTTTGTGAGCAAAATCGAGGGGATGCCGTTCACCCTCGACCATCTTATCCGATTGTACCGTCCTCGACTTTTTCAAGGAGGGTTAATAAAACTTCAGCGTCGGGCTACCAAGGCTCTGTTCTCGAGCATTGACGAGGACAGGGATCGGGGCTGGATGGGCAGGTTCGTTCGAGTGAGGACTTCGGACCTGATTCCGACCGAAAAGATGCCCTTTCCCGAGGAGTGGAATATGAAACGTAAGTGTGATCCTGCTGTTACTTCTATTTTGTTCTTTCATTTCTTTTCTCAACGACACTCTTCTTTTTGTGATGTAGCGGTTCCCTGGATGCCCGGAGCAGTTCTCGATCTCAAGAACTGGGTACGAGCTCTTGTTTCGACCTTTACATACGCCGAGCGCTCATGCCGTGATTTGTCAAAGGGTGGTGGGAGGCCAAGAATCATGGTAAGCCCCTTTCTAGTACTCTTTGATAATTCGAACGAGGTGGTTTCCAAATATTTTAATAAATTTTTTCATATCCAGGTTTGGGCAAAGATGCAGTTTTGAGGCCCTTGTCCAACGAGGAAGAAACTTCGGCCTCTGTTCCAAAGCCGGTGAAGGGAAATAAAAAGAAAAGAGCCACCGTTCCCGAAGATCCAAACCCGAAGAAGAGGACGGCTCGTAAGCCGAACAAGAATGCCATTCCTTTGACCGTGGAATCAGTTCTGCGTCTAAGGGATGAAGATGAAGAAGAAGAAGAAGAAGAAAATGATGGGTCCGCGCTGGCGGCCCGAACGAAGAGAACCACCGATGCCCCATCGGCAGCTGGATCGATGATGCTTTATGAGGCTCCGCCTCGAACTGAGGATATACCGGAGAAAGATTCGGGTGGAATCCCTGAATTATCGGAGATCGAAGACGCATCTCATCGGAGCCAACGGGTGGGTGATATGTCTGAAAGGGCCCTCGAATCCCTTCGAACCGAAGAGAATGCTCCAAGTAATTCATTTTGGGGCAGCAGCAATCGAAGATTCGCCCACCTTTCCCGCTTTTTTCGCAGGGGTGATTCGGGAAGCCCAAGCTCTGGGGGCCCTCGATCTAGATAGGCCTCACGATGAAGAGGATCCCTTTCGTGACCTGTTTACCGGTATCGAGGACGTTGCCGGCACTGGTGATGAATCAGATCTTTTTCACGGGGTACGGCAGGCTTTGAATCAGGTAAGCCTTAAAATTATTTTGTCGGTACTATCTTTATGTTTACTTTTCATTAACTTCGTTTCTTGTTTCTTTGTAGGCAACGACAGTTTATCGAGAAGCATGTTCTCGGTCCCAAAAAGCGCTGCGTCGATACGAGGCCGACCTTCAACGGGTTACTGATGAGAGAAACTCCCTAACACTTCTTTTAGGGCAGAGAGAAGAGGAAATAAAAGACCTCCGAGCTGAGTTGGCCAAGGCTTATCGAGATCAGGCCGATTTGTCTGAGCAGGTAATGATACTTTTAAAAGCCTATGGGCTTGATACCGGAACGATGGCTAATTTTTCGGTCTCACAGTTGCAGCAAAAAATTGAGATGATCGGGAAGCTTCGTGAGGAGGTCGACGTGATAAAAACAGAGTCTTTGCAGTGGAAAGAAGGTATGAACCGCTTTGATGCAGAGAAAGAAACTGCTCGAGCCTAGTTATCATCTGCCGAAACCCAACTTCAGAGAATGAAAGAAAAAGGCCTGGTTCAAGCAAGAAGAATAGAGGAGCTCGAGGCTCGGTTGGCCTCTGTACTTGCCAAGGCCGAATCTGATGCCGAAAAGGCAAAAGCCGATGCGGATGCACTCGTGGCCGTCTATCGGGCCGATGCTGAAGCTGCCCAGGTCTAAGCAAGAGAGGCAGCCGAGACTGCCGATACTCGAGCACATTGGGTCGCCGAACTTGCTAAGTGCCGATCTCGGAGGGAAACCCTCGAGGAGATCCATGCTCGTGGTTTCGATCTCGCTGAAGAGATAAAAAGGGCCAAAGAACTCGAAGCCGATGCTGAAGCCCTGGTTTCCGATGACGATGATGATGATGACAATGATGATGATGATGGGAGTAAGAGCGGATCCGAGAACGGGGGGGAGCCCGATAGAGAAGAGACCGCTCCTGAGGATGACCAGGAAGCTTAGTCCTTAATTTTTACGTTGTAATCAATCATGTAGACAATTTTGTATATAGACAATATTGCCGACTTGCTTCTGTTTTGTGAAGACTTTATTCATGCCTTATGAATGTTTTCACAAGGATTTCAACAACTTAATCAAATTTGGACTTCGTAGCCTCTATAATCGAGCGAGTGCTTATTCAAACTTGAAGTGATGTAGCCCTTAGGCTTATTAGTTGAGTCAATGATTCGAGCTCGAAGAAATATAGCCCGTAGGCGTAATGGTCGAGTGGGTGCTTGCTCGAACTCGAAATAAAAGTAGCCTGTAGGCTTAGTAGTCGAGTGAATGATTCGAACTCGAAGTAATCTCGAAGCAATGTAGCCCGTAGGCATAATGGTCGAGTGAGTGCTTGCTCGAACTCGAAATAAAAGTAGCCCGTAGGCTTAGTAGTCGAGTGAATGATTCGAACTCGAAGTAATGTAGCCTGTAGGCGTAATGGTCGAGTGAGTGCTTGCTTGAACTTGAAAATAAAAGTAGCCCGTAGGCTTAGTAGTCGAGTGAATGATTCGAACTCGAAATAATGTAGCCCGTAGGCGTAATGGTCGAGTGAGTGCTTGCTCGAACTCGAAATAAAAGTAGCCCGTAGGCTTAGTAGTCGAGTGAATGACTCGAACTCGAAGTAATGTAGCCCGTAGGCGTAATGGTCAAGTAGTGTAGCCCGTAGGCTTAGTCTTGAACTCGAAATAAAAGTAGCCCGTAGGCTTAGTAGTCGAGTGAATGATTCGAACTCGAAGTAATGTAGCCCGTAGGCGTAATGGTCGAGTGAGTGCTTCTCGAACTCGAAATAAAAGTAGCCCGTAGGCTTAGTAGTCGAGTGAGTGCTTGCTCGAACTCGAAATAAAAGTAGCCCGTAGGCTTAGTCTTGAACTCGAAATAAAAGTAGCCCGTAGGCTTAGTAGTCGAGTGAATGATTCGAACTCGAAGTAATGTAGCCCGTAGGCGTAATGGTCGAGTGAGTGCTTCTCGAACTCGAAATAAAAGTAGCCCGTAGGCTTAGTAGTCGAGTGAATGATTCGAAGTCGAAGTATTGTAGCCCGTATGCGTAATGGTCGAGTGAGTGCTTGCTCGAACTCGAAATAAAAGTAGCCCGTAGGCTTAGTGGTCGAGTTTATCTTAATTCTGTTTGCATAATAAATCTCCAAATAGAGGAATTTTTCTTGGATATAAGATGTTGGCAAAGAGGAGAACTTTCTTTGCAAGTCACTATACATGTGTTTATGTTTCGTGTCTGGGTTCGGGCCAACTACATGAGCATGGATCGTTTTGACCATTTGGCTTTTACAACTTTTCCTATTGGAAACCCGTTGTTGCGAAATAACTTTCTTGCATCAGAATTTGATATATTCGAGGGCTAATGCCCCCCAGTATTCGAGGTCGATTGTAAAGAGGCCTCGGATACTGTTGTAAGCGCAGCACGATCATTGGTTGCCTCATTAAAAACCTTGCCGAAAAACCCATTTGGGATAAAACCGGTCTAAGGGAAAAAGAGTGCAACACGTGCTTTCAGATCTTAAGGCTTCGTATTGAAGGATCCATCTTAGCTCCTGATCGAACTTCTGCAGGGGTCAGTTTTAGAATGTAAATGAATATGGGAGGGTCGTACCTTAGCAGTAGTATCGTTTTAGATGTGACACATTCCAATTGCTTGATAATTGTTTGCTGTTTATAATGCCGAGCTTGTATGATCCCTTTCCGACGTTCTCGAGAACCTGATATGGTCCTTCCCAGTTCGGTCCTAGTTTTCCTTGTTCGGATTTCGGGTATTGAGGGTGACTTTCCTTAGCACTAAGTCCTCGGGCTTGAAATGGCGGAGCTTGGTTCTTCGATTATAATATCTTTCGATTCGTTGCTTTTGGGCGGCCAATTGGACGAGAGCAGCTTCTCGTTTTTTGTCCAATAATTCGAGGCTAGTGTTCATAGCCTCGTTATTTGATTCTTCTGTCGTGTATCGAAATCTGGTACTGGGTTCGCCGACTTCGACTGGTATCAATGCTTCGGACCCATATACTAAGGAGAACGGGGTTGCCCCCGTACTGGATTTTGACGTCGTTCGATATGCCCTAAGGACTTTGGGTAGGATTTCTCTCCACTTTCTTTTAGCGTCGTTCAGCCTCTTCTTTAGGTTTTGAATGATAGTTTTGTTCGTTGATTCGACCTGTCCGTTCCCACTGGGGTGATACGGTGTTGATAATATCCTTCTTATTTTGTGATCTTCGAAGAATTTCGTCACTTTGCTGCCCACAAATTGTTTCCCATTGTCACATACTATTTCGGCGGGTATCCCGAATCGGCATACGATATGATCCCAGATTAAGTCTATAACTTCTCTCTCTCTTACTTTCTCGAACGCCTGTGCTTCAACCCATTTAGAGAAATAGTCAGTCATAAATAAAATGAATTTAGCTTTACCTGGGGTCGATGGCAGAGGGCCGACGATATCCATTCCCCATTTCATGAATGGCCATGGGGATAGGACCGAGTGAAGTTGTTCTCCGGGTTGATGTATCATTGGCGCAAACCTTTGACATTTGTCACATTTTCGAACAAATGCCTTCGCATCTTTGCCCATATCGATCCAATAATACCCTGCCCTGATTATTTTTTCGGACTAATGGATCGACACCGGAGTGATTCCCACAAGTGCCCTCGTGCACCTCACGTAAGATGTAATCGGTATCTCCTGGACCCAAGCATACTGCCAATGGTCCATCGAATGTCCTTCGGTATAGCGTTCCATCTGAAGCCAACGTGAATCGAGCAGCTTTAGTCCGTAGGGCCCTTGAATCTTTAGGATCCGATGGGAGCTTTCCGTTCTTTAAGTATTCAATATACTTATTTCTCCAATCCCAGGTTAAGCTCGTAGAATTTATCTGGGCGTGTCCTTTTTCGATCACGGATCTCGAGAGTTGAACGACAGTCCCCGAGCTCAAATCACCTTCCTCGACCGATGATCCCAAATTCGCAAGTGCATCATCCTCACTGTTTTGCTCTCGTGGAACATGTTGTAAAGTCCATTGTTTGAAATGGTGCAAAGTGACATGTAGTTTGTCCAAATACCTTTGCATTCTATCTTCTCGAACTTCGAAGGTTTTGTTTACTTGACTAACCACCAGCAAAGAGTCACATTTGGCTTCTATGACTTCTGCTTCCAAGTTTTTAGCTAGCTCGAGACCTGCAATCATGGCCTCATACTCGGCCTCGTTGTTAGTCAACCTGGTAGTTTTAATAGATTGCCTAATAGTGTTACCCGTGGGTGGCTTTAAAACTATGCCTAGCCCGGACCCCTTCACGTTCGAAGCCCTATCCGTAAAAAGGGTCCATACCCTCGATGACGTACCCGATTTCAACAGGAGTTCTTTTTCGACTTCGGGTACGAGGGTTGGCGTGAAATCGGCCACGAAGTCTGCTAAAATTTGAGACTTGATGGCCGTATGGGGTTGATATTCGATATCGTACCCACTGAGTTCGACGATCCATTTGGCCAATCGGCCTGATAGTTCGGGCTTGTGCAAAATATTACGAAGTGGGTAAGTCATTAATACGCATATGGGGTAACATTGAAAGTACGGTCGTAACTTTCTAGAGGCGCTTATCAGTGCAAGTGCCAATTTTTCTAGGTGCGGATATCTAGTTTCTGCTTCTCCTAAGGTTCGACTTATATAATAAATGGGAAATTGCGTACCTTGCTCTTCCCGAACTAGGACACCGCTTACTGCGATTTCCGATACTGCCAAGTATAAGCAAAGTTTTTCGTCTGTTTTTGGTGTGTGAAGTAGTGGTGGGCTCGACAGATATTGTTTTAGTTCTTTTAATGCCTGTAGGCATTCCGGGGTCCAAGCGAAATCGTTCTTCTTTTTGAGTAGGGAGAAAAATTTGTGACTTCGATCTGATGATCTCGAAATGAATCGGCCTAAGGCCGCAATCCGTCCCGTTAGCCTTTGTACAACTTTCACGCTGTCCACGATGGTGATGTCTTCGATGGCTTTGATTTTATCAGGGTTAATCTCGATTCCCCGATTTGACACCATGAAGCCGAGGAACTTGCCCGAACCGACCCCGGAAGCACATTTTTCGGGGTTGAGCTTCATGTTGTATTTCCTCAAAATCTCGAACGTTTCCTGCAAATGGGTCCTCTGCGCGCAGGGATTTAACTAGCATGTCATCAATATAAACTTCCATTGATTTACCTATTTGTTATTCGAACATTTTATTTACTAAGCATTGGTAAGTAGCCCCTGCATTTTTTAGCCCGAAGAGCATCACATTATAACAATATGTTCCATATTTGGTGACAAACGAAGTCTTTTCCTGGTCCTCCGAGTTCATCTGGATTTGATTATACCCGGAGTAGGTATCGAGAAAAGTGAGGATCTCGTGACCGGCCGTGGCATCGATCATGCGATCGATGTTGAGTAGCGGAAAAGAATCTTTGGGGCATGCTTTGTTCAAATCCTTATAGTCCACACACATTCTAAGTTTATTCCCTTTTTAGGCACTACAACTATATTGGCTAACCATTTGGGATATTTCACCTCCCGAATGGACCCTATCTTGAGAAGTTTGGTTACCTCGTCTTTTATGAATGCGTGTTTTACCTCGGACTGAGGTCTTCTCTTTTGCTTCACCGGTCTGAACTTAGGGTCCAAGCTTAGCCGATGCGTCGTTATGTCCGGTGGGATCCCTGTTATATCTAAATGGGACCAGGCAAAGCAATCAATGTTATCGATAAGAAATTGAATAAGTTTCTTCCTGAGTTCGGGGCTCAACCCCGTTCCCAGGTATACCTTTCGTTCGGGCCAGTGCTAGATTAGTGTGACTTGCTCCGGCTCCTCAATTGTTGATTTGGTGGCGTCGGATCGAGGGATCCTCTGATCATCATCTTCTTCGATCTTCCGGTTATCTGGCTGGGTCGAAGCCGATGTCTGTGATTGCTATTTGGTATCTCGTTCTCCTTCTGAGCCCGATCCCTTTATTGGTGAAGGCGAGGATATTGGTTTCGCTTCCTCGACAGCGAACATTTCTTTTGCGGCTGGTTGTTCTCCGTACACTGTTTTGACTCCTCTCGATGTTGGGAATTTGAGGACCTGGTGTAGGGTCGAAGGTACAACTCTCATGTTGTGGATCCATGGCCTTCCGAAAAGGGCGTTGTATCTCATGTCGCCTTCGATCACGTGAAACTTCGTTTCCTGGATGGTTCCGGCCACGTTTATTGGTAGAATTATCTCGCCTTTGGTGGTTTCACATGCCATATTGAATCCGTTTAGAACCAGAGTTGCGGGTACGATCTGGTCCTGCAGGCCGAGCTCTTCTACGACCTTCAATCTGATGATGTTGGCCGAGCTACCTGGATCAATCAACACACGCTTAACTTTAGTTTTATTCATGAGTACGGATATTACCGGTGCATCGTTATGAGGTTGTATGACTCCTTCTGCATCTTCGTCATTGAAGGACAAAGTTCCTATGGGTGTGTAATCTTGAGTTCGAGATCGATTTTCTCTCACAATCGATGTTTTAGTGCGTTTAAGCACTAGTCCCTGAGGGGTATCGGCGCCGCCAATGATCATGTGAATGACGTGCTGTGGTTCTTCCTGTTCGTTTTGCTTGCCGAAATCCCTGTTTTTAAAATGGTTCTTCGCCCTATCGCTCAAAAATTCCCGAAGGTGCCCTTTGTTGAATAACCGAACTACTTCCTCTCTTAGTTGCCTGGAATCTTCTGTTCTGTGGCCATGGGTGCCATGGTATTCGCATATTTGATTGGGATTCCTCCGGGCAGGATCGGTTTGCATGGGTCGAGGCCATTTAGTGTCTTTGATGCGTCCGATAGCTGATACGATGGCGTATGCATCAACGTTGAAGTTATATTCCGATAACCGAGGTGCTTCCTTAGATCCGACAGGCCTATCGAAACTACTTCTGTTTATCAGCCCCCGGGACCCTTGACCTCGATCACTTTTTTTTTATTTTGCTTGAGGTTATGTCTCGATTCACCGACTCTGTGGCTTCCGTTGTACGGTTGGTATCGATCCCCAATCAGACCTCGTTCTCGATTAGTATCCCTTCAATTAGCGGGTTCAGACCCCAATTGATCATCTTCGACCCTAATTTTCGATTGGTACCGATTGTGCACGTCGGCACATGTGATGGCTGGGTATTCGATCAGGTTATGCTTTAATTGCCGTGAAGCCGTCGAACTTCGCTCGTTCAAACCTTGAGTGAAAGCCTGAACAGTCCAATCGTCTGTGACTGGTGGCAAGTTCATTCGTTCCATTTGAAAACGAGATACGAACTCTCTCAGCATCTCGTTATCCTTTTGTCTTAATCTTGAAGAGGTCCGATTTCCTTGTTGCGACTTTTATGGCGCCGACATGTGTTTTCACAAAAGAATCTGCTAACATGGCGAACGAGTCGATGAAATTTGGCGGTAGGTTGTAATACCAAATCATTGCCCCCTTCGAGAGGGTTTCTCCGAATGTTTTTAGCAACACAGATTCGATTTCATCGTCTTCTAAATCATTGCCCTTGATGGCATATGTGTAAGAAGTGATGTGCTCGTTGGGATCGGTCGTCCTGTTATATTTGGGAATTTCGGGCATACAGAATTTTTTGGGGATTGCTTTCAGGGCTGCGCTCGAGGAAAAAGGTTTTTGCACGAATTTTTTCGAATACAACCCTTTTATCATTGGTGGAGCTCCCGGGATCTGATCGACCCTAGAGTTATAAGTTTCTACTTTTTTATCGTTGGTTTCGACTCGCTTTGTGAGTTCCTCGAGCAATTTAGCAATTTCGGGAGTAGTCCCCGATTCTTGCTCATTTGACTTTACTATGGCTGGTTCCGTTCTGTGAGTGATTTCTCGGGGTGGATTGGGCTCCGGCCTGCTTTGTAGCTGGGTTTGGCTCTGCAACTGAGCTATTGCTGCCTGTTGGGCTTGCAACATTTCGAAAATCATACGCAAGTTAACGCCGTTTTCCTCGATGTTTTGGGTATCTCGAGCCGCAGACCGAGTGCCACCATGGATGCTATTCTCGGGTTCAGCATGTAGGTTCGCCTCAATGGCTACATGCGAATTGATATCAATTGGCGCTCCGATTCGAGCTCCAACGGTGTTCACAAGTGGTCTTTCAGTACTGGGTGTCAAGTTGTTTTCGTCTTGAAGACCGGCCCCGTTATCGATCGGTGAAGCCATTTGATTGATGGTTAGTCGTAGCTAATCCGAAATTCAAGATATTTTCGGAAACAAGCGTAAAACACAATGGCGTGTTTTTTCAGATTCGTATCAAATAACCACTGTTATCCTTAGCCCCACAGTGGGCGCCAAACTGTTTACTCGAAAAACGGATAGAGTTGAATTTATTCGTAGTTCTAAGGATATGTGATATAACTCAATACAAATTGTAAGGATAAAAGGAAAATATCAAATATGGACCGCAGAGAAGACTAAATAAACAAAGTTGTAACAAAAGCGATTTTTGGGACCAAGCAAGATGAATCAGTTTATGAGGCTTAAAAGAATAACTCTCGAATATCAGAAAATATGGTGCTTGAATTACAATCTAAACTCCAAAAAAACTGCCCTTCCAGAAATGATAAACCCCTCTTTATAGTAGAGGGACCTTACTTTAAATATAATTAAAAAATACTCAGTGGGAGATCCATGATAAATCAGCTTTTCCACAATTTCTGCCAAGATTCTCTCATCTAGTGAGATTGCAACGGCTTATGTCTGTGAGTCCGATCTGACTCGGGCTTTTGATCTTGGCTTGAGCCCGATTCTAACTCGAGCTCTCGATCTTTGGCTTAAGCTCGATTCTGACTCGGACCCTTGAATTGATTCGGGGTCAATGTTGGTTGGTCTCTGGCTCATAAGCTTGATAGCTTTACTCTGCATCATAGTTCGATTTGGATTCGAACTCAATAACAATATCGAACTCGACATTGATCGGCCCCTCGGGTTCGAAGCTTGTTTGTTCCATCTTCGGAAACCATCTCGAAGTCTCACTTTGATCGATTATCATTCGAACTCGATCACACGTGCGAAAGCCGGAATCCATTTCGACCGTATACAACAGCTTTACAACCCCATCAACGAGCCGCCCCTCTACCATAGCAAAACCCATCGTCTTTCATTTTTAATGGTTGATGGTGTCGCATAGGGAAATTTTTCCGGCGACATTTTTTTTTATTTTTTAAATTTTTGAAGGTTCTGTGGTCTCAAACTTTTATGAAAATTTCAGGGATGGTTAATTATGGTTGGGGTGGTTGCTACCTAGAGATAACGGTGGAAGTGATTGTTTAGGTATAGAGGGAGTACTTTGGGTGACGGTGGAGAATGGTTTGGGGTGGGATTTTGGGAAGCTATTGCTTGAGTATTGGATGGTGAAAGTTAACTAGATGAAGTGGGTTTGGGGCAGCAACATGTTGGGCAATAGAAGCATTACTGTGTTGCAATGGAGAAGGGGAATAGATGGAGCTCTTCGCTGGAAGTTGGGCAAAATGGTCTAAGAGCAGTGCCGGGGTGCAGGGGTTAAAGGGAGAGGGTTAAAGGGGCAGGGAGGTTTATTAATTAGCCACTTGTGGGACATGTGACACATTTTGGTGCTAAACAGAGTAATTAGATATTAATTAAAAAAAGAGATTAATCAACTGTTAGCAAATAAGGGTAGATATAGTCCAAAAGTTTAACGGTGAGGGCATCAGTGAGCCAAACTTCAAACCGAGGGTAAATCTAGACCTTTTTGCAAAGTACAAGGGGAAATATGGAACACCCCCACCCCCCCACCCCCAAAAAAAAAAAAAAAAAAACTTAAAGTTCTGGGTATAATAGATGATCCTTTCCTTGGATGAGTGGATTCTTGTCAAGACACATTGTTCAACGTTGTAATAACCTGGGTTAGGCATCTGCTGTGGCGTTGTTATGCTCGTTATCAAATTTGCCTTTCTTTTGAAATCATTTCTGTAAGTTTTTGGAGCAACTAATTGGCGGTGGGGCCAATTCTGTTTTTATATTTGACAACTTGTGCCTTTATTAATGAAAAAAAAAGTTTTTTTAATGTGGGCATGATGGTTGTAGGTTGCAACTGGAGATGGAATGGCTATGGCTCATCGAGCTCAAGCTGTAATTTCTAACATGGAGTAAGTGATCCTCAGTTGCATTGCATTCTCATTGTACAATATCTCTGCCCCTGCTTTAGTGAGTTGTGCTGTAAAATCTGCTAATCTTGATTTCATCCTTTTTTTGCCTTCTTGATTTCTGCATCTTGTTCTGCTATTCATTCAGAATTTGCACTTTTGACTAAAAATACAAGGGTGTGTTCAAAATGTTGTGCGGGATGATATTGGATATGCAACTTGAATTTTTCAGGATTAAGGGCATCAAATTTTCTTCATTGAGGGATTTAGTTGATGTAGAAAAGATTTCTAGACTAGCAGTCTGCTCTCTAATTGATGGTCCTCCTTTGATCATCTTTTGGATGGTAGACAAGTCTTTATTTGCGAGGTTGATGAAGGTTGCATTAGTAATTACAATTCTCTTCCTCGTGTTGCCAGGTTTGTGCAATTCCACCCAACCGCTTTGGCTGATGAAGGCCTTCCCATCAGACCAACAAGAACCAGAGAGAACGCTTTTTTGATAACTGAAGCTGTCAGAGGTGATGGAGGCATCCTTTACAACTTAGATATGGAGAGATTTATGCCAATGTATGATGAAAGAGCAGAGCTTGCCCCGAGAGATGTGGTAGCAAGAAGTATAGATGACCAGCTCAAAAAGCGTGGTGAAAAGTATGTTCTTCTTGATATCAGTTACAAGCCCCGAGAGAAGGTTCTTTCTCATTTTCCTAATATAGCTGCTGAGTGTCTCCGCCATGGGTTAGACATAACACAGCAGCCGATTCCAGTGGTTCCTGCTGCTCACTACATGTGTGGTGGAGTCCGTGCTGGACTCGAGGGTGAGACTAACGTGCATGGTCTTTATGTGGCAGGTGAAGTTGCATGTACTGGTTTACATGGTGCGAACCGACTTGCTAGCAACTCGTTGCTTGAAGCACTAGTGTTTGCACGAAGAGCTGTACAGCCTTCAATTGATCACATGAATGTGTCTAGAATTGATCACGGTGCTTCAAGTTGGTGGTCGCGGCCTGTAGCTCCCATGTTACTAGGAGATACAGTACATGGCAAAGTCATTCACCGGACAAGGGAAGTAAGGAAAGAACTGCAGTCAATCATGTGGGAATATGTTGGAATTGTTAGGTCTACCTCAAGACTAACCGCAGCTGAGAAGAGAATCAGAGAGTTGGAGTTGGAATGGGAAACATACCTATTTCAGCATGGCTGGGAACCAACAATGGTTGGAGTAGAGGCTTGTGAGATGAGGAATCTCTTCTGTTGTGCCAACCTGGTAGTTAACAGTGCTCTTTCTCGACACGAGAGTCGCGGTCTTCATTACACCATTGATTTTCCTCATGTTGAGGAAAGCAAAAGGTTGCCAACGATCATTTTTCCGTCACAGCGAAATAGCTCATGGAGCTCGCGGCAATTACACAGGCAGCAGATATGTTAGATGCTCTTACCTATTTGCCAATCCTTCCTGCTAAAACTTGTCAAGCGCAGTGCATGATTAGTTTTTAGGTAAAGAAGATGCTCATGGGTTATTGTCATTCTTCCCGCCATTACATTTGGGGCAATGAAAAGTCTAGATAAGAGGCATAGATTGTCCCAGTGGGCATGCCAAAATTTGTAGACAATAAATTACGTCGAGAAAATAAAATCAAGCTGAAAAATATTGCAACAATCGTAGTATTTTATTTCAAATATTTGAGTGTTACAATCTGTATGAATCCTCTGATTCTTCTTTTCAACGGTAAATAAAAGAGCCTTTGAGCTTAATCTTGAATTTTAATTTATTTTAATCCATGTGTTTGGGGCCTAATCTTGATCTTGACGTATTTTTAATCCAAGGGCTTGCAGCTTGTTCTTGAATCTTCGTCTTGATCTTTTAATCCGTAGAACACTTGAATGCTTGTAGCTTTTAGAGAAATCTGCAGCGTTTGATCCACGAGCTCCCTCTTGCTTTTTGTTATAACTTCTGGTCCCCTTTCTGGGTTGTGAAAACCCTCATTTATAGTTGTGGAAGGGAGAAGTTGTGATAAGAACAAGCTCTTTCCGACCAATCAGATTGAGGAGTGACAATGCCGCATTTGATTGGCCAGAACATGTCACTTGCATATGTGGCGCGATTTCATTGGCCTTTTAATGTGACTTGGCATGACTTGTCATTTTGACACGTGGCATGATCATATTGGCTCTTTCGTTTGACTTGGCGTGCCACGTCATTTGACATGTGGCACCAAACTGGGCCTCTAGGAAGATGACATCTTGGGCTCATCACTTTAGCCCAATTAAATGGGTTAGCCCAATGGATTAAGACTTATTTATTTAATCCATAAAAATGGGACATATACAATTAATCCACTTATATTAGTCCAATAAATTTATTTGAACTAATATAACTTGAATTTCAAATATAGTACAAATTATTTTATGAATTTAATTTTAATAAAATTTATATGTCTACAAATGCTCCCTACTTCAAGACTTGTCAGAACATAGAAGACTAGGCTTGAAATACCATGAATGCATGCAACGGTCATTAATACCCCATAACTCCAATATGAAGGAAATTTCATGTCTTATTTCCTTTAACGTTTCTGGGCATTAGGACGAGCTTTCAAAGTTTTAATTCTCCAAATCCAAAGATTTGCCCAGTACAGATTTGATTAAGGAATCTTTGGATGGTTAATTGCTTTCTTCTTTTTTGTAATTTCAAACAAAGTGCCAAGAAATTTTGAGATGATAAAGTGCACGGAATTAAGATGGGATTTATATTGACTTGAGCTTTCCTAGCCATGATGCAGCATCTTCCATAAGAAACTTTTGCAAGAATTATAGATAACATCTCCAACTTCACGTGGCTTAACAAGGAAACTACATACTGCTAATATAGACTTCCACACTCTTGGCACCAATTAGAACACCGCCACTACTAGTAGCCGAATCCTTGTTGGATAAAAAGTTAGTCTCGCCGCTTTGCAACTTATTCCCACATCGGCAGCATCATTGTAACATCTTCTTTCAAAGATCTATATAAACCCGCGTGCTCGTATTTGTTCAACATCCATTCGCAGTATTTGCAAGCCACTTGAGTCTACCTTTGTGAATTCGGAAGCATTAACGCTGAGGTAATATCTTCTTCTTTTTTTGTGCCTTTTTTTTTCACTCCGTTGTCTCTTTTTTAAAAGTAACTTCGTCAAACTACGAAGCCCTTTATAAGTTCAAGATGAAGGCCTTTAAAAGTCCGTGATGAAGATCTTTAAAATTTGCGGCGGCAAACCATAAAAGTTCGTGATGAAGACCTTTAAAATTTGTGGCGAAAATCCTTAAAAGTTCATGGCCAAGATTTTTAAAAGTTCGTGGTGATGACTTTTAAAAATTTGCGGTGGAGACCTTTAAAAGTACGCGATGAAGACCTTTAAAAATTTGTGGCGAAGACCTTTAAAAGTTCGCGATGAAGACCTTAAAAATTTGCGGTGAAGACCTTTAAAATTTGCAGCGGAAAACCATAAAAGTTCGCGATGAAGACCTTTAAAATTTGCGGTGGAAAACCATAAAAGTTCGCGATGAAAACCTTTAAAATTTGTGGCGAAGATCCTTAAAAGTTCGCATAAAGATCCTTAAAAGCTCGTGGTCAAGATCTCTAAAAGTGCACAGTGAAGACCTTTAAAAGTTCACGGTGACGACCTTTAAAAGCATGCGATGAAGACCCTTAAAAGCTCGCGCAAAGATCCTTATAAGTTAGTGGTCAAGATATTTAAAAGTGCACATTGAAAACCTTTAAAATTCGTGGCGAAGATCCATAAAAGTTCGTGGTAGAAATCTTTAAAAGTCGGCAGTGGGGACTCTTTAAAGTTCGCCACAAGCACCTTCAAAAGTTCAAGACAAGCACCTTTAAAAGTTCGAAACATACGCCTTTTAAAAGTTCAGAACGAAAACCTTAAAAACCCGAATGCCATTAAAAGTTCGAGACGAACACCTTTAAAAGTTCGCAACGAAAATCTTTAAAATTTCGAATGCCTTTAAAAAATTCGAGACGAACACCTTTAAAAGTTCGCAACGAAAACCTTTAAAACTTCAAATGCCTTTAAGTTCGAGACGAACAACTTTAAAAGTCCGCAACGAAAAACTTAAAAAAAGCACCTTCATAATTGTCCCTGACTACATTTTAAAACCAACTTTATATTGCACCACGCTGCCAATTTCAGATTTGCGCAGTCTCATCAAAATATTCGTATCTTGGTGTAGAAATATCGAAATTACAAACCATTTGATTTCTTGGAAACTAGACTTCAAAATCTAAAACATGTCCAAAACGTGCGATTTAATACCTTAAGGATAGTTTCAGATAATATTTTGAAGTCAACTTAAAATTTCGACACGGTGACAATTTCAAACTTGCGCGATTTTACCAAAATTTTTATATCTTGATGTAAGAATGTCGAAATCACAAACCGTTTGATTTTATGAAAATAAGACTTCAAAATCTAAAACATTTCCAAAATGTAGGATTTAATACCTTAAGGATAGTTTCAGATAGTATTTTGAAATCAACATCAGATTTTAATATACCAACAATTTCGAATTAGCGTGACTTCGCCAAAACTTTTATGTTTTGGTATGGAAGCCTCGGGATCACAAGACGTTTTTATTGCTATCAATCGAAATTCAAAAGCTCCATTCTCACAAATATCTTCAGTTCAAGTCTCACTGAATTTGAAACATTGTGCCCAGGAATCTTTCTTCTTATATTTGTGTTCCCTTTAGACGCCTCTCTTTTCTTCCCTTTTTTTAGGGAAGTGAGCGGATATAAAGACCAACAAACTTGAAGGTTATGCGAACATGAAGACATAGCGAATCCCTAGAATTCAATGAAAATACGTTGTAGCCTCATAAAAGACTGTCATCATTTTATTGAAGACACCAATTTACCATAGCAACTTCCCCCCTTTGAATCAAATGTGATCCAAAGTTTAACAGAAGAATGGTATCTCAGCTCGATTTTCAAGTACTGATTGAATGGATTACATTCCATCGTACTTCATTCGAACAACGATTGGGGCACTATGTATGTTTTGAACTCATGCGACTGAACTCAGAATGAAACTCTAAGCTGCCTATGTACCTCAGTGAAGAGGATCAAGTCATACCGCAGTTTAGAATGGGTGATTTTTTATTTTTTATTTTTTTTATTTTTTTATGTCCTAACTTTTGCCTAGGCCGCCTCTTTTGAGGTTTTTAATCTAGCGGACTCTTTTTTTTTGGTCGGCCGTACACAGTTTAGACTCATGCGGGCCAAGAGTGTAGGAACGTGCAGTTTAGGCTCATGCATCATGGAGCGTTCGAACATGCAGTTTGGGCTCATGTGTCAAGGAGCTTTGCAACTTCAAGGATAATACTTCTTCAAAAACTTGCCATTAATAAGGCCGATTCTCATGCCATCTACATCAACTAGCTTGTAAGCCCCATTTGAGTAAGCTTCTTGTACGACATATGGCCCATCCCATTTTGAAGTGAACTTCTCTACAAGTTTATGGGAAGTAATTATGGGTCTTCTTATTGCAAGGACTTGATCTCCTACTTGAAAGGATCTTGGGCGAACTCTTTTATTGAAGGCGCGAGACAATCGAGCTTGATAACATTCAAGACTCTGTTGAGCTTCCAACCTTTTCTCATCAAGAGCCTCCAACTCTGCTAATCGAAGTAGAGCATTTTCTTCATCAGTGATGCCTTCTTGAATAGCTAATCGTAATGAAGGTATTTGATGCTCGAGTGGCAAGACGGCTTCAACTCCATAAACGAGTGTATAAGGGGTCGCTTGTGTTGGCGTGCGGTGAGTTGTCCTATATGCCCACAGATATTCCTCCATACGGTCATGCCAATCCTGTTTGGATTTGGAGACGACTTTCTTTAACAAGTTGCATAGAGTTTTGTTGAATGCCTCGGCTAGACCATTGGCGTCAGCATTGTACATAGAAGAGTTACGTTGCTTGAAGCCAAAGAGTTCACAAATCTTGTTCATCAACCTATTATCGAACGACTTGCCATTATCCGTTATTATGTAACGAGGAATGCCAAAGCGATAGATAATGTTTACTCGGATGAAACTTGCAACATTTTCCTTCTTTACTTCCTTAAGAGCAACAACTTCAGCCCATTTTGAGAAGTACTCAGTTGCAGCCAAGATGTATAGGTGCCCACCAGAGGACTTTGGCAGTGGTCCAACAACATCCAATCCCCAAGCGTCAAACGACCAGGATGCAACAGTCGGGTGCAACACTTCAGGAGGTTGATGAATAAAATTCGCATGAAATTGACAAGCCTTGCATCTTCGAGCGTAGTCCAAGCAATCTTTTACCATCGTTGTCCAATAATATCCCATACTTTTTATATGGAAGTGAAGCTTTGGTCCAGACTGGTGTGACCCACATACCCCAAAATGTGCCATTTGCAAAGCTTGGAGTGCTTATTTTTACCCTAAGCATCGCAAGAGTACTCCCTCGAATGACCTTCTATATAGAGTATCTTTGTAGTAAAAGAAGCGAGGTGCACGATGACGGATTTCGATCCTTCTCCTCAGATTTTCTGGAAGTATCCCATAGCATAAGTAGTCGATAATAGGTTGTCGCTATTCTTCTTTCTCAACTTCAGAAACAACGACAATATGCTTGAGTTCATTTTCTTCACCTTCAGCCTCATTTGGCGGCGGTACTACCCATTTTTGGCAGACAGTAACTTGCGCTTGATCAGGCAGGGTTAACGATGAAGCTAGGGCATCTAAAGTATCGGCCTTCTTATTTTCTTTCCTTGGCACATGCTGAATAGTCACATCACCGAGCCATCCCATTAAATTTTTAGCATAATCATGATATGGGCGTAGTTCAGGTTTCTTGACCTCGTAACTACCTAGAAGCTGATTGACAACTAACTGAGAGTCACCAAAGATTGCAATTGCAACCGCTTCATTTCGACAGCCATTTCAAGCCCAAGTATTAGTTCTTGATACTCAGCAACGTTGTTAGAGCAGAGTTGCTTCAACGTAAAAGAGTAGGGCAGAACTTCACCTTGACAAGTGATAAATACTACATCAGCACCAGCTCCTCTACGATGTGTAGCACCATCAAAGTACATCTTCCATGGAGGTTGAACTTCAATGATCATTGCGTCCTCATTAGGCAGTTCATCAGTTAGCTCCCAATCATCAGGTATAGGGTGATCTGCCAAGAAGTATGCCAACGCTTGTCCTTTTATAGCCTTTTGAGGGATGTATAAAATCTCGAATTGTTGAAATTGGAGATACCATCTAGCTAGTCGATCACTAAGAACAGGTTTTGACATCACGAACTTGATGGGATTTGCTTTAGAAACAAGATGAAGAACATGAGCTTGAAAGTAGTGCTTCAACTTTTGAATTGAGAAGACTAGCGCCAAACGCAACTTTTCAATTGGCGAATAATTCAGCTCGTTTGGTGTCATCATCCTGCTCAAGTAGTAAAGAGAGTTTTCTTTCCCCTCACTATTTTTTTGGGCCAACAACACTCCAACAGACCTTTCTTGTGCTGAAATATATAGTATCAACGGCTTTCCAAGTATAGGGGCTGCTAAAACCGGAGGCTTTATTAAGTAGGATTTAATGCTCTCAAAGGCATTGCTACACGCTTGGTCCCATTTGAAAGGGACACCTTTCTTCATAAGGCGACTGAATGGTTGTCACCTCCCAGCTAGGTTTGAGATGAATCTCCTAAGGTGCGCTAACTTTCCTTGCAGACTTTTCACTTCGTGAATATCCCGAGGTTCAGGCATTTTAAAGATTGCATCTACTTTTGCTTGATCAATTTCTATCCCTCGATGTCGGACAATGAAACCAAGGAACTTTCCGGAAGTAACTCCAAAGGCGCATTTCAATGGATTCATCCTAAGTTGGTATCTCCGGGGCAACTCAAACACCATTCTCCAGCCTTTCAAGTGGTCGCCCCTCTTTCTTGATTTTACCACCAAGTCGTCCACATAACATTCGACATTTTTGTGGAGAAGGTCGTCAAAAATACTCTGCATAGCCCTTTGATAAGTAGCACCAGCATTCTTCAAGCCAAAAGGCATTACCCTATAGCAATAAATACTTTTGGGGGTGCGGAATGCAGTAAGCTCTTCATCTTTTGGTGCTATGCGAATTTGGTTATAGCCCGACGAACCGTCCATGAAAGACATTGCCTCGTAACCAGTAGTAGCATCGATCATCAGCTCTGGAATAGGTATCGGGAATTCATCTTTGGGACACACATTGTTGAGATCCCTGAAGTCAACGCATACTCGAATCTGGCCATTTTTCTTCCTTACAGGGACAATACTTAAAACCCATGTTGGGTATTTAACTTCACGAATAAAGCTAGCTTCGATGAGTTTGTTAACTTCGGTTCCGATCAGGGGAACCAAGTCTGGCCTAAAGTGCCTTTGAGCTTGCTTAACAGGACGAGCGCCATTCTTGACTGCAAGGTGATGAACTGTTACTTTCGGGTCCAAGCCAGGCATCTCTTTGTAGCTCCAAGCAAAGACATCCCTGAACTCCTTGAGTAACTCAATATAAGTGCTTTCTTCATCAACTTCTAGTAAAGCACTTAGGTAGGTGGGTCTTGGTTCTTCATCGATACCAAGGTTAACTTCTTTTAAGGCATCAACTGTAGTTTTCACTCCTTCAAGTTCAGGTGGAGCATCTTCCGCATCTTCATCTTCTTGAGAGTCCCCATCGCTGAAGGATATATGATAACACGGTGAAACATCCTCCAATTCTGCATTATTCATTGAAGATGGAACACCATTCTCGCCTTGTACAGTAACATGATACGAAGAACTCACACTTTTTTCATCTTCGCCACGTTCCTTAGTGTAGACTACAGTATATGGCTTTACCTTCAGTAATTATTTGCATGAAACCATAAGTTTTGTTTGTCGCCTCATTCTAGAAGGAACCAAACTTTAGAAATCCTTAGAGAACTTCTGGATTTTGGGCAAAACGGGTGTTCTTATGCTTTGAAAATTTCGATGGAACTTGTTCCCCTTCTTTAATAGATCCAATCTCTCAAATACGGAAGTCCTCACAGTTGATTTTCCAAGTCGATCAAAGATAGAAGGCTTGTTAGATGCGGCAGATTCGTCTTCTACAATGATATAATTGCTGCTCGCCCTTCTTATGGAGATGCGTACTCGTGATAGTTGCTTATATCCCAAACCTTCACGTGGTTGCCTCGTCGCATCTTCTGATGGGAGCTTCCCTAACTTTGACGGCTCATTGGGATTGTACCCAGCTTTTGAAAATAGCCTGTAAGCATTAGGATCAAAACCTTCATCTGTTCGCTTTGTAGGGAGTGCCACATTCTGCAAACGATTTTGGGCTACAAACCCTGCAAGTGGCTTTGAGGACAATTTTACTGCCTCAATTCGTTTTATCGGAAGAGTTAACTCCTTTAGCATGTTAGTTTGTAGATTAGATGATTCGCCTTCATCTTTCTTTCTTTTAGGGACATATTGGAGTGCAGGATTTACTTTCTTGCCATAAGACGCAATATCCCCTCTATGAGATTTATTTGCGTTGAGCTGTACCTCCTCAGTAACAGCTTTGGCTCTACCAGCAATCACTTCAGCTCTTTTAGTTGTGGCCTCGCCATTCTTGCTTTTCATGCCATGATCAGCTTTTAGCTCCTTCACAATGTGATTCTTCAAATAAAACTTTGCATCAGTGAAGTGTGACTCAGCCTTGGTGAATGGCTCGTCATAAGCAATTATTTTCATCTCGACTTCACCTTTGTAGTATTTCAAACATTAATGGTAGGTAGATGGAACCACTTTATTCTCATGTATCCAAGGCCTTCCAAGCAAGACGTTATATGAAGTCTTTGCATCGATCACATGCAGCCATACACTTGATTTTATACCTTCAATGGTGATTCCCAACCTGATCGCACCTATGGCTCTTTGCCTCCCTTGGTTGAATCTTTGAATCATCACACGACTTTCTAAGAGTTCATTCATGGGAATACCAAGTTCTTTCACAGTGCGAATTGGCAAAATGTTCACTGAGGATCCTCCATCAACCAAAATTCGATTTACCCTTTCATCACGCATATAGCCAACCGAGTACAATGGGCGGTTATGAAGAGTGTCACCTAGCAGAAGATCGTCATTTGTGAACGTAACTTTTTCCTCACAAGCATTAACTTCTTGAGGAGTGGACTCGATGAGCTTTTCCGAAGATGGTGCCAACGGTAGGTCATCACTCTTTTCTTTCCCTTCGTTAGCATGGCAACAAGAGGCATCGATACCCCCATGGGAAATCTTCATGCGAAACCAACTTGGTAAAAACTCCTCTAAGGTCATTGGATTTCGTGGCTTTTGAGAGTGGTGCACCTCCACTTTTGCTTTCTTTAAGTGCTTAACCGGATTCCATCTCCTTGGTCTTTTTACCATTATTTTCCTTGTTGGTTGTTCTACTGATTCTTTTCGTGGGCTTCTTCTGTGGTGCCTACGATGAGTCACCAACGTCCAACCTTCATCATCATCAGGTTGATTGACTTCAGCTTTGTTGTTCTCCAGTAATTCTTCATCTTTACTTTCTTTAAAACCACATAATTCATCCGGACTGAATGAGCCAAAGGTGATAGAGACTTGGTTTGCGCTTGCTTTCTCATCTTCAAGCATGATCTTCTTTTCACGAGCCAAGTCCATAACTTTATCCTTGAAGACAAAGAACGTCTCAAGAGGGTGGCTCACAAGTCGATGGTATTTGCATTAATTTGGATCATTTATTTTCTCAGCTTCATTTGGTCGCTTCATCTCCGGAATCTCAATGAGATTTAACTCGAGGAGTTCTTCAAAAATAGCTGGCTCACATCAGTATCCAGAAATGGGTACTCTTTCTCTTGCATTTATTTTAGAGTCAACTTTCTACTTGGCTTATCTTGAAAAGAAGTGGATTTCATACTCTGGTTCTTGCTCACCTTCGTCCTGAACTTTACTGGTGACGTGTTGACATTCATAGCTTCTTTGCTTTCAGGCTTGGGTACGAACTTGCCCCACTTCATGACTTCTTGCTTGTCGTTCCCCTTGCGAGGTTCATAGATGGGCAGCCTTTCATTTCCAGCAGAGGCCATGCTCAATTCCATGTTATGGGCACGAGTTGCAAGTTCTTCAAATGTGCTAGGCTTGATACCTTGCAAGATGTAGCGCAATCCCCAATGCATGCCTTGGATGGACATCTCTATGCCTGAAGATTCACTAAGCCTGTCTTTGCAGTTGAGGCTTGTATTCCTCCAACGATTGATAAAGTCGATAACTGGTTCACCCTTTTGTTAACGAGTATTTGTAAGTTCTATCATACTCACAGTACGTCTCGTGCTGTAAAAGCGATTGAGGAATTCTTACTCTAGTTGATCCCAGCTATCAACAGATCCAGCCTCGAGGTCTGTATACTAATCAAAAACATTTCCTTTTAATGAGCAGACAAATTTCTTGATGAGGTAATCTCCATAAGTCCCAACATTGTTGCATGTCTCAACGAAGTGTGCCACATGTTGCTTTGGATTTCCTTTGCTATCAAATTGTTGAAATTTTGGAGGTTGATAGCCAGCAGGCATCTTCAACATATCGATCCTTGAAGTGTACGGCTTTGCGTAGGTAAAGGAGGACCTGGAAGCGACTTCATATTTGTTTTTTATAGTCCCTTCAATGAACTCCTTTAGTTGATTGATTGGAATCATCCCTTCCGAAGAGACTGGAATTTCCTTAGTGGATGCAACTTGTCGTAGGGGAGGATCAATCTCTTGAACTTCTGGGAGTTTGCCAGGTGCATGTGTGGATTCTTCTTCCATCAAGATTCCCACCCAATCTGTTAGCTTGTCGATTCTAGCATCTTGATTTTGCATGCACTTGGTCAAGCCAGCGATTGCTTCCGTTAAGTTTGCCAACTGCTCCTCCACAGATGAAGTGTTTGTCACCATGGCTTGCATGATTGTCGTGGACGATGGAGAGTAGCATGGATTTTCACACAGATTGATCCTTGATTGTCTCACTCTATGTGGTATAAGTGGGGAGGATCCATCACTTGAAGCATCACCATCTTCCTTCACAACAGAGTGCTTGGATCCGGAGAGGTCAAACAGAGCAAGAGTTTTCTTGATCTTTTCAGCAACATCACTTCCTCCTTCGGGTGCGTTTGTGAAAGATCTTGCTCCTTTTGAGGATGAAGATCCAAAAACAGGGGTTGATGCGGATGGCACTTGGGGTGCTTGTTGTCCTAACGAGTTTGCTTTGCTCCTCGTAACTGGTCCAAAGCTTCCAAAAGTAACATCGAGGATGCTTTCCACATCAGCATAGAACCTGGAATTAGCAGCCTTGGTGGAAGTTGAACTGAAGTTGATTTTCTTTGAAGCCATTTCAATGTTCTTGAACTTTGGTGATTGAAAAGTTGAGATGAGAGGTAGAGATTGTCCCACTGGGCGTACCAGAATTTGTAGACAATAAATTTGCTTCAGGAAAATAAAATTAGGCCGAAAAATATTGCAACAATCGTAGTATTTTATTTCAAATATTTGAGTATTACAATCTCTATGAATCCTCTGATTCTTCTTTTCAACAGTAAATAAAAGAGCCTTTGAGCTTAATCTTGAATTTTAATTTATTTTAATCCAAGTGCTTGAGGCCTAATCTTGATCTTGACGTATTTTTAATCCAAGGACTTGCAGCTTGTTCTTGAATCTTCGTCTTGATCTTTTAATCCGTAGAACACATGAATGCTTGTAGCTTTTAGAGAAATCTGCAGCGTTTGATCCACGAGCTCCCTCTTGCTTCTTGTTATAACTTCTGGTCCCCTTTCTGGGTTATGAAGATCCTTATTTATAGTTGTGGAAGGGAGAAGTTGTGATAAGAACAAACTCTTTCCGACCAATCAGATTGAGGAGTGACAAGGCCGCATTTGATTGGCCAGAACATGTCACTTGCATATGTGGCGCGATTTCATTGGCCTTTTAATGTGACTTGGCATGCCTTGTCATTTTGATACGTGACATGATCATATTGGCTCTTTCATTTGACTTGGCGTGCCACGTCATTTGACATGTGGCACCAAACTGGGCCTCTAGGAAGATGACATCTTGGGCTCATCACTTTAGCCCAATTAAATGGGCTAGCCTAATGGATTAAGACTTATTTATTTAATCCATAAAAATGGGACATATACAATTAATCCACTTATATTAGCCCAATAAATTTATTTGAACTAATATATCTTGAATTTCAAATAGAGTCCAAATTATTTTATGAACTTAATTTTAATAAAATTTATATGTCTACATATACATACAACTCATATAATTTGAATGTGTATCACTATTTTAATCTTATAGCATTATTTTATTATCCGATAACTTCAAGTACTCACACGTCCCAAAAGAACAACAGGTTTTAAAGTAAAAAGTTAAACCATTTAATTTTCTGCCTCCATATAGACATCAATTTTTGGAATCTTTTAAAATAAAATTAAGGGAGATTTGCAGATATATAAAGCCCAACATACTGTATTGCAGTTTTTCACTTTTCATCTGCATAGCCAACATTTGTTTTGCAACAAATCTTGGTTCAAAAATTTTCTTAGAGCTTTACAGGGGAGAACCAAACACTGTAGGGATGGCAATTTTTAGCCCTACTAAAATTTTGCCCCATTCAGATCATGCCGCGTTTAGCCCTAAACTAAGTATTTCTTTTATTTTTATCCACTTAATATTATATCCAGCTTCTTTTTTTACTTTTGTAATTTTCCAATTTGTGTTGTTATTGATTGTTATTTTAATTAGATTTCTTTGCAAGAATTTGATGACGTAAAAGCGCTAGTTGAACATGGATTAAATACTCAGTTTTATTTTAATATTTAGCTCATAATCAAAGTACGATAAGCAAAATGGATTAATCTCATCTTCAAATATCCAAGTAGATCAATATTTTGGGAAAAAATATTGGCTATATGACAACTTGTATACTCTCTGTTCTTTTCCATATCAATTCATTTTTATGGACTTTAGTAGAATCAAAGTTTATTATATGCAAGAATTGTTTTAGAACCTTCTAAATAGTACGTGAACTCACTTAAGACTCTTGAGTAATTCTACGTTGTACAATACAATAATAGATTTGCAACAATGGTAAAATTGAACAACTTTATTTGATTCAAACATTTAAATTGCTTTGAAGAAATATCCAATTTAAAATATTCTGACACAAGATCCGTTTGGGAGCTTCTGATGAAAGAACCATTTGGGAGCTCATGGAAACAAGCTATAAATCCTTTTTTTTCTCTTAGAGAAAACCTTATTTTTGAATAAAACTAGTAAATTTGTCTGCGCTTCGCGCGGTCATAAAAAGAGCTAATTTTTTTCTATAATATTTGAGTATTTAAAAAAATTTAGTCCTTAAGTCCAAATATGGAATATATTTCAAGTTTTAATTCTTTTTATAACTTGTTTCTCTAATTTTAATCACTTGAGATTATTTTACTTTTTCCAAATCTTCCTTTTCTTTCTTCCTCTGTAACTTCCCAGTAATGAAAGTAACTAAAGAGACTTAAAAGCACAAAAATAGTATGCAAGTAAAGAGACTAAAAGCACTAATGAGCGGATACAGGGAATTGATTGGCGATATAATTTAATTTATTCATTTTTCAATGCAAAAAATTTTGAATGAATCGTCTTGTCATGTATGTAGGATTGCATTATATATCATGAGCTGAAGAAATGTTCAGATGCAAAAACTTAACCACCTTTTCTCTCAGCACCCAACTATATATGTATTCCAGCAATTACCATAAATTGGAGGATCAACACAGGCATGAGAAATTAATGTGCCAGAAGAATAAGGCTTTGATGGCTTGCTTCCCAGTTATAGTGAATACAAGACAATTTCATAAAGATAACTGTTGAAGATGAATACACTTGGCGAACATGTAGTATCTCTCTTCGTTCGATTATCTAATCATGAACGAAAAAGAAATGGAATTCTTATAACGTAAAACATACCTTAACTCCTAATTCTGATCAACTCAAGACTTTTGTCACACTACACATGAGTCCAAAAGTCTCGCGAAGTAGGCCAAAAGTTGTATGATTAATTCATTCCATACGAAAAAATTTTAGATCAAATATAATTCTCGCAAAGTAGGCCAAAAGTTAAGCTACTGTCGTTCCTAAATCCCAATAGATGTGTTCAATCTCGCAGGAGAACAGCAAAATCCTTTGGATGTTTGGCTCACCATAACTAATACATTACCTAAGTATTATTTTGTACTTGAAAGCAGGGGCGGAGCTACAGTAGAGGGTGCAGGTTCGGGCGCACCCAGTGACTTTTTCTGAAACCCTATATTTGTATTGAAAATTTTACTGTTTCTATATAAATATATCATGCCGAACTCAGTAACAAAAGAGGTTTGGGTTCAATGGTAAGAGTTCTTGGTTCGCGCAGAGAACACGTGGGTTCGAATCCCGCTCGAAGCAGTGTGCTTATTTTGTTGTTTTTTACAAAAACAAATATCATAAAGCACAATTGTTTTTTTACAAAAAAAATATCAGAAAATACAAACTAAGGACAATGTAATTCTCGAACAACTACAAAAAGAATTTCAGAAAGCACAAACTATAATTCTCAAACAACTCCAAAGGACACTTTTTGACTTACTTTAGACTAAAATTTATTCTTTTTAATACATAAAACATAAAGCATTTTTTCTTTCTAATAAACAATTCATTTTAAACAAAAACAGCCAACACACCTTTTGTCTTTCTAATTCCCAAATCAAAAAAGCTAGATTTCTTTGCCTCTGTCAGTCTTTTGATGATTTGATCGCTGCTACAACCCTCTGCCGGAGTCGGATACCCTCAAACTATCGTTGTGTATGCTCTTACTCTCTTAGAAGTTAGACCCTTCTTTCTTCTTCAATTCCTCTTTCCTGATTTTTTCTCTTCATGTTTTCCTCTTATATTTTATATTTGACAATTTATACAAAATCTGATTTTTAATCTTTGATTCTAGGGTTGTCCCACATTTTGAACTTCATTCTCTTTGTCAATTTGTGCTTTTATACTTTTCAAAAGTTCAAACTTGGATTCTCCGACAAATCGACACACAAGGTATGTGGTCCTACTTTCTTGTTTTTAGTTTCTTAGTGAGACCAACTTTTGGGTGTAATTTTGTTTTGTATTTTTTAGGGTCTTGAAGTGTAATTTTATTTTGTAATTTTTAGGGTCTTCTAGCAAAAGTCGATATGATCACGAGTTTTTACAAAACTCAAGCTTTTGCATCTTCTTCTAGCTCTCCTTTGTCAAGTTCTCTATGTCCAGTTATTAGTAACAATATTAATCTTTCCCAAGCATCGGATAAAGTGTTGGATTATGAGTCCGATCCTGCTGAAAGAAAACCAATTTCAGCATATCCACCTAATTTACGTGACAGAGTAAGGAGAAATTATATACAAAATGGACCTTGTCAACCTCGTGGTTTTGTCTTTCCAAAAAGAGATTTTGGAGTAATAATGCGTCAGTTTAATCCTGAATGGTTTAAAACTTCATGTTCTCAATGGTTAGAATATAGCATTAAACAAGATGCAACATTTTATTTATGTTGTTACTTGTTTAAAAATGAGATTGGAGGATATGAGAAAAAAGTAGGTGATGCTTTCACAACAAATGGTTTTAGAGGTTGGAATAAAGGTTTAGAAAGGCTTAAATCACATGTGGGTAATGTGAATAGTGTTCATAATCGATATTTCAAGATGATGCTAGATTTAATGAATCAAGCACAATCTATTCTAACATCTTTGGACAAACAATCTGAGAAAATTAAAAGTGAACATCGAGTTCGTTTGAATGCTTCAATTGATGTGATAAGGTATCTTTTGAAAGAAAGAATGCCTTTTTGGGGCCATGATGAGAGTGTAACTTCTACAAGAAGAGGCCATTTTTTTAGATCTTTTAAAATGGTATGCAGATAGGAAGGAAGATGTGAAAAATGTGGTATTAGAAAAAGCTCCAAAAATAACACCATGACTTCTCCTGATATTTAAAAAGATATTGTGAATTCTTGTGCAGAAGAAACGGTGAAAGCAATTATTGAAGACTTGAATGGGAATTTTTTTGGGATATTAGTTGATGAGTCTAAAAATGTCTCTCATAAGGAACACATGGCTCTTGTTCTGCGCTAATGTCAATAAAGAGGGTGAACTTATTGAGCAATTCCTTGGTCTTGTTCATGTTAAAGATACAACTGCACATGCATTACAAAAAACAATAAATTCTTTGCTTTTACAACATTCATTGAGTTCATCTTTAATACGGGGACAAGGGTATGATAGAGCTAGTAACATGCAAGGAGAAATTAATGGTCTTAAAGCTTTGATTCTGAAAGATAATCCTTCGGCATATTGCGTACATTGCTTTGCTCATCAATTGCAATTGACTCTTGTAGCTGTTGCAAAGAAACACCATGATATAAATAATTTTTTTGACATTCTTGCTAATGTTCTGAATGTTGTTGGAGGTTTTTATAAGCGTAGGGAGATGCTTAGAGATGATCAAGCTGAAAAATTAGATGAGTTATTAGTGCTTGGTGAAGTTCATACAGGAAGTGGATTAAATCAAGCACTTGGGCTTCAAAGACCAGGTGATACCCGTTGGGGATCTCACTTTAAGACATTGCGCAACTTTATATCTTTATTCTCATCAATTGTTCATGTACTTGGAGTTCTTGCAAATGAGGGTTCAAATTATCGGAGAAAGCACTGGCAAAAAGTCTAGTAGAAGATATAAGATCTTATGAGTTTGTGTATATATTACATTTGATGTTAAAAATAATGGCAATTACATATGATTTGAATATGGCTCTGCAAAGAAAAGATCAAGATATTGTTAATGCTATGAAACTTGTTCATTTCACAAAGAGGCAATTACAAACAATGAGGGAATCTAAATGGAATTCTTTGTTAGAAGATGTCTCTTCGTTTTGTGATAAGAATGGTATTGTGATCCCAAAAATGGATGAGAAGTATGGTCTTCGAAAGTCTAAGCGTAAAAGCTCAACTGTTACATATTCTCATCATTTGCATGTAGAAATTTTTTGTGCCGCTATTAATTTGCAACTTTCGAAGCTTAACAATCATTTTAGTGAAGTGAATATTGATCTGCTTTTTGGTATGGCTAGTTTGAGTCCCGATGATTCTTTTGCAAATTATGATAAAAATAAGATTATGAAACTTGCTACATATTATCAAAATGAGTTCACTGCTTCTAATCTTGAAGATCTTAGTTTTGAGCTTGACAACTATATTGACTATGTTCGAGAAATGGACAATGCATTCTCTAACTTGAAAGGGCTTGGCGATCTCTCGAAGACATTGGTTAAAACAAATATTCACAAGACATGGGGACTTGTTTATTTACTTATGAAGCTAAGTTTGATATTACCCGTGGCTACTGCAACGGTCGAAAGGGATTTTTCCTCAATGAATTTTATTAAAAATGACTTGCGAAGCAGAATTGGTGATGACTTTTTGAATGATTGTTTAGTTTGTTATATAGAGGATGGAGTATTTGAAAGTGTACCTAATGATGCGATCATTGATCATTTTCAAAACATGACAAGTCGTCGAGTTCAATTGAAATGATAATGTTTATATTCATATATTGTGTTTGTCTGGTTCGTTACCTTTAATATATATTAGATATCGATACTCATTCTTTAGTCAGCTTGTTATTGTATATTAGTTTTAGATCATCGTCTTTTCTTATAATTTAGAACCCATACACTTTAAATCCTAGCTCCGCCTCTGCTTGAAAGTATACAACATTAAACGGTTAAATAAAGAGTAGAAAGATGAAGAAGGTTAACAATTATTCAATTCAAATTGAGAAAAAGAAGAAGAAAATTTTAATGAAGCAAAAAGAATTTCACCAACATATCTCATATTCCGAGCTCTCCAACTGCCACTCTGCCAGTCACTGTGTGAATGCACCAATGACAAAAGAGCAAACTCAGTTTGCTATAACCCTTACCCAAGAAACAGCAAAATAAGAGAGAGAGAGAGAGAGAGAGAGAGAGAGAGAGAGAAAAATAAGAGAGAGAGAGATCTTCTTTTGAATCCTATTGCCAAGTGAATTTCATATCTGCATATATAGCATTAACTTCTTTTTACTTCAACTTCTAATACTTCCTTTTTATCAAATTTTCCAACAGAATGAGGCGGACAATTATCATTCTGGATAACTTATCTAGCCTTTTAAAATAGAATTTTCTCCAAATAACACTTCAATTTATAATATTTTTAAGGCAACATGAATTCTCAAGTGGGAGAGTATGCATACATGATCGTTGTCTATTTATTGACGTCAAAACAGTCATGAGCATCTGGAACCTGAGGGGGCATGTGCCGCAAAATTTATGTCTGGTAATGGTCAAAACTCTTCATTTCTTCAAAAGTAAAACTGCGCAACAAAGAATAATATTAATACTTAAATTTAAGCAATCATATCATTGTTAATAATTCTAGGAATTGAAGAAGAAGGATATTGCAACACAGAATAAGCTGGAGGCATACCCGTAGGGCGGTCTGTTTAGAATATAATTATTGCACTTTGCATGGGTAGATATTAGAGGAGGACAAAAGACAGTGAACGACCGAGAACGGAAGCGTAAATGGAATTGATTACAATGCGACTTTTCAGAAGCAAACGGTTAGTGTTTTACGTTACTAATGCGACCCTTCAGAAGCAAAACTATAGTCTTTTCCCGAATTGGTTTGTTTGTTATGTAGTAGAATGAATAAGAAATTATAGAAAAGGGAGAAAATAGATAAATACCAATGCTGGTCATAGGAAGTGCCACATCACCTTTCTCATTCCCAACTTTATATATATATATATTTTGACCGGCTACCTGCCCTGCCCCATTTGAATTTTCCAAAAATGAAGTTTTGCGCTGCCGCCCCCGCCTTGCGCTATTTAGATGCTCCCCTGCCCTGCCCCATTAAAATTTTGCCCAGCCCCATTTGCCATCCCTAGGGAGAAGGATTTTAAGATTTCTAAATTTCGGATAATGGTTAGGAGAAGAGGAATTGGGGTTTTATAAAAGGATGTGAAATGATTTGTTTTGAGAAAGAAACTAAAAAGGTATTAGACTGAAGAATACTTTTCAAGTAGCGGACCTATAACTTTATGCAGGCGAGTTCAGATATATGCTAAGTCCTCAGCATCAGTTGACATTAAAATCAATACTAAGTTAACATACAAGGTTTACCTCGCTCCTTTTATTTTGGTTCTTAACGAAACGTTAAAGAAAACATTGCTCGCTACTCTTTATTTTGTTTTGAAGTCGCCTTGTTTTAATTTTGTTTAAACATTTATCCAGATTTTAACAATAGATCTATTTATCTTACAAATTTTACAATTTATTAAAAGTTATTTTAGAAATTTTACAGGAACAAACATCAATTTGATCTATATTAAAATATTAAACTCATAATTTAACTTGCGCTAGCTGTAAATAAAATTAAGATAAGAGAGCTATAAACTAAATTAAATTAATAATTCAATTAAAAAAGTTTCAAAACTATGAAAGGAAACTAATATAAAATAAATAATAAGAAAAAGAAGAAGAAGAAGAAGCAGTAGCAGCTAGGGGTATCAATGGTTCGGTTCGGCCGGTTATTTTATAAAATTTGTACCATATCAATTTTTCGGTTATTCTATTATGTATAACCAAAATTAGACTTTTCGAAACCAACCCAATCATGTCGGTTTCTCTTCGGTATCAGTACGGTTCGGTTATTTTTCAATATTTTTTAAAATATCATGTAAAATTCACTAATAGAAGTAGAATGCTAGCATACGTTCTTTTACAGGACTTAGCAAAACTCTCTAGACATTTTTACTATTTAAAAGGTGATGAATTAAAAAAAAATAAAAGATGGCTTGAGTATAGATCCATCAACTATTCTACAATAACTTAAAAGAAACCAAACAAAGGCAAAAAAAATATAAATCACACGAGTGGAAAGATATTAACCAAGCTGTGACTCAAGAATAAAGTCTATAGAAGATTAAATATTCAAAGAGATAAATCTAAATTATATGAAAGGAAACATATTCAATACATTGTATTTTGCTACTTATTATCGCTAGAATACTTTGTGTCTTGCTAATAAAGATACTTGAAATAACTTAGTTTAAGTAGATGTAGCATAATAAGTTTTAGGAATTAGTATTTTGAGTTTAATTACTTGTTGGCTTGTAATAGTTTTCATAGTTCCAAGTCCCAAAGAAAAATTTAATGTATTATTATTTTTAAACTTACTAGATAAATATATTTTTCACATGTAAAATTTATTCGGTACGGTTCGATATTTTTTCGGTTTATTTTTATAAAATAAAAAACCTACCGTAATTATCAGTGCGGTTATAGATTTATATAAAAACCTACGGTTTTTTAAAAAGAAACCTAAAAATCAATTCGATACAGTACGGTTCGGTCAGTTTAATCTATTTTCGAATATTCATTGACACCCCTAGTAGCGACGATGCACGTCGACAACGAAGAGGCAAGTAAAATGGTTAAAAAATTATATGAAACATTCCATATAAAAAGGTCGTCAAGTTTGGGTAGAATAATATTTGAAGGAAAAATCAAAAACGAAAATCATTATGTATATAACTATACATTTATATAAATTGTATAATTTATGTATATTAGGATCCTTTAAAATATTCACCTCAATAGTTCCATTCTTAAACCAAAAAAAAAAAAAAAAAAAAAATGAAAAATCACGGCATGATTCTTTTGAAGAATTACAAAGATAGAATGTTAAAGTGGGGTATGATAGTGTTTAGGTGGCTTTCCTTGGTTTGGAACACGTGAAAATAAAGAAACAGAAAGGCCAAAAAGCTATGGAAAAGTATAAGAGAAAACTACCCTGTATAGCCCCTAAAAATTTTAATAGCCCATATTTTTCTCTTGGACCTGAAATGTCTCTCCGGCTCAAACATATTACATCTAATGGCTTATAATCCATAATACACTGATCCGCCTCTTAACTCATTTTTCTATTTCACTCGGCTCTCAATGCACTGACCCGCCTCTCGAAACACCATTTCTTCTCAAACACAGCTTCTCCATGTTTATTCTTGCTCTCAATGTAAGTCAAAATTTTAGTAGGTTTTTCGATTTTTGTTCATAGTCGACTCTATAATGGAGGAAAAGAAGTTTTTGAAGAAAAATAGGAAGTTGAGGGCATCTCCACATTCTATGAAATTAGCTGGTAAATTAGTGAAATATAACCCTAGTTTTATTAGGAATGATGATGACGATTTTGAAGATTTACTAGAATTTGGGTGCGATTTGGGGCATGCAACCCCTCAATCTGTTGAAGGAATGCAAAATACCCCTATTGAAGGAATGCAAAGTACCCCTATTGATAGAAAGACTCGTTCACATAGCGAGATTCCCAGCGATAGAGTAACGAGGTTACAAACTGATCAGCGAGTAGTTGTTGAAAAAGGCACAAGTTCAAAAAGAAAGATCAAAATGGTAGGAAAGGATGTTGTGAAGGATAAGGGTAAAGGTTCTAAAAGGAAGGCTAAAATGGATGGGCATGATGTTCCATCAAAAAAGAGAAAAGTTCATGTTGATCAAAAATGTTCTAGCTCATCTGATTTGAAGGTATTTTTTAATGATATAACTCTGACTTGTGTGCACTTAGTTTATTTTAGTATGTAGAAAATTTATCCAATATAATAGTTATGTTCCAGATTTGAATATAAAATATATCATTCTTTTTCATATTGCATATAATTTGTATCAAGTCAATAAGTAATGTGCAATTTGTATATAAAGTGTATCATCTATCCACATAGTGTATAAGTAATATTTAAAGTGCGTATTTGTGATTGTTATGAAGCTTATATATATTTATATTTTTGTGTTGTCTGCAGCTTTGGGATTACTATGTTCCTTTGGGTGATCATTATAGTACTCGTATCAGTGTGCATACAAACTACAGTATAGTAAAATATTTGAAAGATACTTTGGATGATCAGCGGATTGAGATGTTTAGAAGAACGTGTTTTGGTTATTTGTGAACTTGCCCGAATTTTTTATACAGAACTAACTTATTCATTCACTATTGCTTAGGGAAGTGGTGTCACCTAAAGATGATGAGTTATGGATTAAAGTGAATAGCACCAAGTTGCGCTTTAGACTTGCAGAGTTTTGTATTATCACAAGTTTAAAGTGTAATGGTGATCTCAATAAGGATTATGAATCTGTCAAGTTGAGTCGGTTGATGGAATTGTACTTTCTAAGCATGTCGAAAGTGTCTAAGAAATTGTTAAGTGACTGTTTTTTAAAAAAGATGTGAAAATCTGATGAGGACGCATAAAAGATTATAATATTGTATTTCATTCACAGTTTCCTATTTTCTATTACAAATGATGATTTGATAATAAAAAATAATTTTCTGTTGGTTGAATTTGGTGATTTTGAGACTTTTCCTTGGGGAAAAGTGGTTTTTAATGCTACGTTGGAGTTAATGAAGGATAAGGTTCGTAGCAGGAGAGAGATATACCGATATGGTGGTTTGCCTTTGGCATTCAAGTATTGGTTTTATGAATGCTGCCCCTATACTCACAAAAACCTTGCTTACCAGATTGAATATCTTGTGCCACGCATACTAAACTGGACTGTAAAGAAGAAGGTGACCTTCAAGAGGTTGAGAAAAGAATTTTTTCTTTTAAGTCAAGAGCAGGTAAAAAATATTTTTGTTTAGTTTACAACATTTTGTAGAAATACATATGAATCTACTTTTGATACATAAATTATGCATTTCTGATACATAAATTATATATTTCTAATACATAATATCAATTAACTGTATGATGTGTAGTTTCTACAAGTAATATATTGGTTGTCTTTTATTTTTAAAAAATTTCATGATTGCTAAATTTTTTTTTATTTGTAGTTGGTGTTTGGTAATATTGCCCCAACAAATGTTGAACAAACAAGGCTTGAATTGTATGATTTTATTCCTGTGTATGAAGATCAAAATGCTGAAGTTAATCCAAGAGATGATGTTGGTGATTTCAACACTCAACCTAAAAATAAATGCTAAGAAGCAGCCCAAAAATAAGCTGGAATCACAACCTATTAACAATGAGAATACAGATCCACAAACCAGTAACTTGAGTTCAAGCGAGAATGAGCTGAAACTTCTGAGAAGTGAAATCAACACGGTACAGTTCTATTTTGACTTTGAGCAGTTCAGACAACTTAATTGATATTCGGTTTCACTTTTTCTTTTATAGGTAAATGACAAGGTTTCATCTTTGGAGCAGTTAATGATTACCTCATTTGAAAAGGTTTTTAAAGCTCTAGGTGAACGCGATGCTTCAAAGGTATTCTCATGACTATGCTTATTTGTTATTTTTACCTGTTACTATAATTTTTACAACTTTTTGTATATTTTTTTTTTTCTGAATAGGGTAATAGAAAAGAGGACGACCATCATGATAGTCATGGCCATTATGATACTGGTGATATTCATAAGGATTATTTTGGCGATAAGAAAGTTGTAGAGAATAATTTTGGTAGTGAGGAAGTTATGAAGAGAAATATTGGCAGTGAGAAAGTTGTAAAGAAAAATGTTGATACTGAGGTAAGTCTAGAGCAAACTGTTGTTGTTATGGAAGGTGTGGTGAAGGATTCTATAGAAGCTGGTAAAAGTAGTGAAGGAGTTGGTGATGACAAAACCTTGATTGAGGATGCCGAGCCTAAAATCATTGCAATCACCCAGAAGTTTTGTGACAAGTTGTTGGTGGAGGATTTTGTACAAGTTGTTGGTAAAAATAGTTGTGAGGAAGTTGGTGAGGATAATGGTTGGACTAGTGATGCCGAGACTCAAATAACTGCAATCACCCAAAATCAAAATTTGTCAATTTTCCATGGATTAAAAGCACAAATTTCCAAAAACAAGGTAAAAAAAGATAAAAACCCAACCAAACCACCGCTATAAATTTAGCAATTAACACTTCCAACATAGAAACACAACGTAGAACAATACGAAACCAAACAAAACAAAACAAAACATAAAAAAAAAATGATGTTTTCTTCCAAAATATCTGCTCTGATCACGGTGGTAGTCACGGTGGCTATTATGGCGGCGACGGTGGCAGAAGTATTTCAATCAAAATATTGTACATGGTGATTGTTTAGGAGTGGATACAAATATTGCTACTATGCAGGAAGATCGTATAGTTGTTGTTGATCATGACGCACCTGAAATGATCCCTAGAGAAAGGAAATCAGCAGGGGTCATGAAGTCACCATTCATGAACAAATTTGACTCTGGTGGCACCATCCAAGTTGCTCAAGATAAGCCAACTAAGTCAAAGAAGCCCATCTTGACAAATAAGTCCATCTTCACTATAAAGTATCATTTTCAAGGAAATGTTGACAATCCTGTTGATTTCAGAATATTGTGTAAGTGGAATACTTTCATCAATAGAGGCTTAAGGACTAATGCACCGTAAGTTTTATGTTTCAGTTTTTTCTTTTTCTTTTTTTTCTTGTTTATTTTTCGTGTTTCGTGTTATGAACCATATCTTTTTTTTTCTTGTTTATTTTTCGTGTTTCGTGTTATGAACCATATCTTTTTATCCTGATTCATCAGGGACAATGTTTATACAGAGATTGAAAATAAGCTAAATAAAATCTTTGAATTTGGAGTTGATGATATTGGAGAAAAAAATGGTTCTTCACATTTGCATATCCCGGCCTACCCTTGTGTGATTCAGTAAGTCAACATTATAATGGTTCTTCATATTCTTAGCATATTGATGTTAATTTGTTAGCATAAATGCCATTTCTTTTTCTTTTATCCATGTTTTAATTTGTCACGACCCAAAATCCAATTAGTCGTGATGGCACCTAATCCAACCCGCTAGGTAAGCCAACTTTCAATTATCCAATTTCAATAATAATTATTAAAGCAATTTAAGTAAATAATTATCTTAACCTTATACATTTTCCAAGAACTGGTAGTACAAATCATGAGCTTCTAAGAATAGAGTATACAAAGCGAAAATGAAATAATTACATAGTATGTTTGAATAATACATAAACAGAGCTTTTATAAATCTAAGGCTACCATGAACAAGAGACAGCTACAACAGGAACGCTGGTACATCTTCAAATCCCGCAACCATCGAGCATGTCAACAACAACAGCCAATATCTGCACGCAATGTGCAGAAGTGTAGTATCAGTACAACTGACCCCATGTATTGAGTAAGTAACAAACCTAGCCTTAGGTTGAAAGTAGTGACGAGCTTCTACCAAGGTTGGGTCCAAAACCACTAGTCCACAACAGTCCATAACAACATAAAGCAAATAATACTAGACGTAACTCAGAGATAAAATACTCAGCTAAATCATGATTTCAAAAATAATAGTTCTTCCTTTCAAGTACATCAGTGAAAAACCCAAATCGTTTACCGAAATTTCCAAAAATATGAATAAGTTTGAAAGCAATAATTTTTCCAAAATCCTTTTAATAATAAATGATATGTTTCATTTTCTTTCCAAATAACCCGTGTAAAACAAATGCATCACTATGCCCATCTGTCAATATGTGTGAGAAATTATGAATAATGTGATACCGTACAATATGAGAAAAACACGTCTCTATGCATATATGTCATGTGTGCATGTCAATGCAATGTATCTCAGAGATTGTACTCATGTACTCACACTCTCAGAGTACTCAATCTCATTGTCTCGCATTCTCTCTCACTATGCTTAGTACACTCAATCACTCAGCGCTATACAATACCTGCTGTGGCGTGCAGCCCGATCCCTATTTATAGTCGACTGTGCTCACTGGGGGTGTGTACAGACTCATAAGCAAAGACAACTCACGTGTTGCACGGACAACTCAAGTGCTGCACGGACAACTCACGTGCTATAATATCATATCTGGATCTGCACGGACAACTCATGTGTTGCACGGACAACTCACGTGCTATAATAATATCTGGATCCGCACGTCCAACTCACGTGCTGCACGGCCAACTCACGTGCAATACTATAATATATGTATCCGCACGGACAACTCATGTGCTGTACGGCCAACTCACGTGCAATAGTATAATATATATAAAGCCAATATGGCCTGCTGTGGGCGGGCAGCCCCGATCCACATAATAATCCCCACAATCTGGCCCTCGGCCTCTTTCAGTCATCAATCTCTCCAGTCTCTCTCTCATGGGCTCACAATGTCATGAAAAGAGCCCAAAAATGATGATATGATGTATCAATAAATAATAACAGAGACTGAGATATGATATGTAATGACATGAATATGACTGAGTATAATTTTCAATTTAAAATAAATAATTCACAGCAATATGACCTTTGTGGGTCCCAATAATATTGGCACATAGCCTCAACATGATTTTTAATATGCTTTTCAGCTCAATTTCTTTAACACATAAAACCACATGAAAAATGCCAAGATTATTTAACTACAAAATTCTACAGAAACAATTATGTCACAATTTCTATAGTGCACGCCCACACGCCCGTCACCTAGCATGTGCGTCACCTTCCAACAATTCACATATTACATATATTCAGGGTTCATACCCTCAGCTCCAAAATTAGAAGAGTTACTTACCACGAACAAGCCAAATCCAATGTCGAGCAAGCTAAGCAATGCTCCAGAAATTCCATTCTGCGCGTATAACTTCCAAACGGCTCGAATCTAGTCACAATTAATTTGATTCAGCTAAAAAAAATTATAGGAATTAATTCCATATTAAAATGCTAATATTTTCTAAAAATATGAAATTCCGTCCCAAAAATCACCTGTGGGGCCCACATCTTGGAATCCGATAAAACTCACAAAATCCGAACCCCCATTCAATCACGAGTCCAACCATACCAGAATTACTCAAATCCGACCACAAACTTGGCCTTCAAATCCTCAATTAAAGTCTATGAATTTTTCTACTATTTTCAACCCAAAACACTAATTTGTTGATAAAAACAATAATAGATTCGTGTAATTTAACCAAAATCGAGTTAGAATCACTTACCCCCATCCATATGGTGAAAATCGCCTAAAGAAATGCTTCAATCCGAGCTCCATAGCTCCAAATGTGTTAAAATGGCCGAAACCTCAAAATATATCTTCTGTCAAGGCATTTACTCTTCGCGATCGCGGAAAATGCTTCACGATCGCGAAGCACAAAAATTTTCAGCCCAAAATTTGCCTTTCGCGATCACGAAGAACAAATTCCCAGCACTTCCAGACAACCTCTAGTATAATGGTCATAATGTTTTGTACAAAACTCTAAATTATAAATGGTTTAACCTTCTAAAAACTAGACATCAAGAGCTATAACTTTCATTTGTTGCACATCTCCCAATTCTTCATATATTGCGAGATATAAGCTTCCAAAGTTAGCCCTCTGCAACAGAGATTTCCAAACTCTTCCCGGACAGACTATAGTGTATTCACCATAACTTTTTGTACAAAATTCCAAATGATACATAGTTTATATTTCTGAAAATTAGACACAAAGGGCTACAACTTTTATTTTTGGATAATCTCCAAATTCCTTATAGATTACGAGATATAATTTTTCAAAATCGGATCAGTGCAACAGGATTTTCCTCTATGCGATCGCGAAAAGGCTTCCGCGATCGCGATTCACCGTGCCTAAACAGCAAAATTGCTCTTCGCGATCGCGACCATTTGTCCGTGATCGCGATGTATACCTCTGTGGCCAAAAATCAGCAACTAAGAATGGCCTAGAAATAATCCGAAACCACCCCGAAACTCACCCGAGCCCCTCGGGACCTCAACCAAATATGCCAACAAGTCCTAAAACATCATACGAACTTATTCGAAGCCTCGAATCACATCAAAAAATGCTAAAACCACGAATCATGCCCCAATTCAAGCCTAATGAACTTTGAACTTTGAAATTCTATATCTTATACCGAAGTACATCAAATCAATCCGGAATGACTTCAAATTTTGCACACAAGTCATAAATGATATAACGAAGCTATTCCAATTTCCAGAATCGGATTTCGACCTCGATATCAAAAAGTCAACCCCCCGTCAAACTTCCCAAAAATTTAACTTTCGGCATTTCAAGCCTAATTCCACTACGGACCTCCAAATAATTTTTCGGACATGCTTCTAAGTCCAAAATCACCATACGGAGCTATTGGAATCATCAGAATTAAATTCTGAGGCCGTTTACACATAAATCGATATCCGGTCACTATTTTAACTTAAGCTTTAAATCTTGAAACTAAGTATTCTAATTCATTCCAAAACCTCACCGGACCCGAACCAATTACCCCGGCAAGTCACACAACAACTGTAAAGCCCAATTTGAGCAGTAAATGGGAAAATAGGGTTGTAATACTCCAAATCTTTTTCTTTTATCCATATTGTAATTACATATAGATTATATCTGTAATAAAATGAGAAATGAGACTCGGTAACCCATGGATAGTAGGTGAAAGAAAGGACTAGAACAATAATGGCAATAGAAGACATAGTATCAACTTGGAAGAGTATCTTTTTATGTATATTTGCAGTATCTTCTGTAAAATATATAATCGGTTTATACATAAAATATACATTTTAGTTTTCTCATACTGTAATTTTCTGACAATGTGTGTTTATTCTTTATATTTCAGCATATTGATATTATTTTTTACTATTTGAGAAAGAAAGAGAAGTACGGTGTTGATGTTCCAGTAAGATTCACAACTACCGACTATTGGTTTAACTGCTTGATTTCAAATTTATACAAGAAGTTTTTGGAGAAAAAGAGAGACATGAATTTGATTACTGAAACAGATCCAATTGTTGAGTATATACTTGAGTATTTTTTAAGATATAATGTTCCTTGGTGTACTATTGATGAAGTCCTTTTCCCAATAAATCTGTCTGATAAGTGGTACTGGATATTGGCGAGACTGTCATTCAAAGATCTGCGCATTTATATATACGATTCCATGAGTGGCGCGCGGCAGAATAGTACAGTTCGGAGATCAATTGAGCCATACTCAGTGTTGCTCCCATATTTCCTTCATCGTATTGGTTTTTTGGACACAAAGGAGAATCCTATGGGAATCCCCACCATTGATCCTTTTGAGATTCATGTCATTGATGGGTTGCCAACGCAAGATAACACGTAAGTTATTATTGAATATTTCTGATTATTATTCATTTTTTTGTACATGAATTCCTATTTGGATATTATACTAACTTATTCATTTATGTGCGACCTTGTATGTAGTGACTGTGGTGTTTATGTTGCGGTATTTGCTGAGTACATCATTCAAGGCAGCAATATTCCTGAAGCTATTGATATTGATGGGATACGGAACCGATATGGTATATTGCTATGGGATTATGGAGTGAAGAAACAAAGAGCACATGCACTTAGTGATGCCGAGTCTACTGGTAGATTGAAGGATCTGGCCAAAAAGGATAATAAGAAAAAGGGCAAGTCGCATTCCGTTGTTGATGATAAGGATTTAAAGGATAACAAGAAAAAGGTCAAGTCGCATTTCGTTGTTGATGACAAGGCTTTGAAAGATAACAAGAAAAAGGGCAAGACGCGTGCCATTGGTGATGACGAGACTTTGAAGGATATCAAGAAAAAAGGCAAGTTGAAGGGCAAGAAAAAGTAGTTTGGGATAGTTTAGCAGAAAATTCACATGTAGTTTTAAGATGAAGTAGTTTGGTTATGATATTGTCTTATGATTGAATACAGTTGCATACTTATATCACGTTTTATGCTTTTTATTTGGGATGTTTTTGAACAATATGTTTGAAATGCTAATGTTGAATATTACTTTTAATTGCGACTTATTTGTTTTCGGCTAATAGTGAAATTATGTAAGTTTCAGATTTTGTGTAGTTTTGACTTTTCTATAGTTTTAGTTTTGTAATTTATACAGATAATTTGTTTCGACAGGTTTTGTGGTGTTGCTAAGTTGTTATAGGAAGTTTTATGAATGAAGTTTGGGGGGCAACTAAACTGTATATAAATTGTATAGCAACGATCTATTTTGTATAATTTTGTATAGTAACAGTCCTTTTGTATATGTTTTGTATAGTGACATCTATTTTGTATATTTTTTGTATAGTGACATCTATTTTTGTATATTTTTTGTATAGTGATATCTATTCTGTATATTTTTTGTATAGTCACAGTCTATTGTATGTAAATTGTATATACAGTAGTGACGATCTATTTTTTTTTTGTATAAATATACGAGTTCTATTTTGTATATTTTTTTTATAGTGACTGTCTTTTTTGTATATGTTTTGTATAGTGACATCTATTTTGTATATATTTTGTATAGCGACAGTTTATTTTTTTTATTTTTTGTATAGGAATAAAATATTATATATAAATTGTATAGTTACAGTTTATTTTGTATATTATTTTTTTGTATAAATATACAAGTTCTATTTTGTATATTTTTTGTATAGTGACAGTCTTTTTTGTATATGTTTTGTATAGTGACAACTATTTTGTATAGCGACAGTTTATTTTTTTTATTTTTTGTATAGGAATAAAATATTATATATATATATATTGTATAGTTACAGTCTATTTTATATATTATTTGTAAAGTGATATTCTTTTTTGTATATATTTTGTATAATTTTTTGTATAATGACATCCATAATAGTATTTGGAATAAAACTTCTACCAGTACTTTCATTACGACAAAAAGTAGCATCTTTATTCATACATCAGAGAGAATCTGATTGTAAATCTCATTATATTTTCATTATTCTAATTGTAACATTCACAAGGAAAAATGTTACAAAATACTAAATCATTGATGAACATCTACTAGTTATCTTGAGCATTCCTGCATGTTCTTCTGTTGTGTCCTTATTTTTCACACAGTCTACAGGTAAGTGTTTCAGTATACAAATATTCATAAAGTCCCTTGCGTCACGACTTCGTCGGTCTTCCTGATTTGCTCTTTATTATCGGTGGTAGCATCACATTATCTAACACCTATGTTGGAAAGTCCCATGTAGTTTCATCTGGAAGTGGATTAACTGGCACTTTATATGTCTTCTTGAAGTATTGGTTGGTGTAATAGGAAGAACAATATTTGGGTGCTTCTATGTGTGTGTAGTCCAATACTGCCATAGCATGTGGACAAGGAATCTCATCCACTTGAAATCGTTTACACGGGCATTCTCTTTTTTGCAAGCATACTATGTTCCGCCTTTGTTCAACATCCATTACTACATATACATAATCGGTTGAAGGCCTCAGCTAAATTTAAATAGATATCATTAGTAAAATAGGGATATGACAAGTATTAATGTATGAAGTAAGACATGATAAAAGAATATTTACCGTCATCTTCTGCGACAAATAGCTATTTTCCTTCAGTACTTCGTTATATTGTTTTCCTAGGCCAGTAAATGTACTCATTGCAGTCATTCTATTTGTATTATTCCATTCCATAATCAAATTCATCATGTAATCTAGAAAACTCATGATTGGTAGCTCTCTTGCCTCTCTGTTTCTTGCATTGAGTGACTCGGCAATATTTGAAGTCATCACCATGGATCTATTAACAGTGGAATGCGCTATGGACCACTTTTCAAAACCAACTTGGAACAGGTAACCCCTTACCCTCTTATCAATGCTGTCCATATCTTGCATGAGGCGATTAAAATCTTCAATTTTGTATGCTCTGGCCATTGTAAAAAAATACTTCTCTCAGCCGGTCATGGTTCTTCTTGAACTGCTTCTTTATGTTATTCCAAAGATGAAAGATGCATACACAGTGAGATACCTCTGGATACACAGTTGAAGCACCCCTCAATATGCTTGCATGACGATCGGATACGATGCACATCCTTTCTCTTTCCCCAAAAGCCTGTCTAAACATTTCAAAAAACCATTCCTAGGAAGCATCATTTTCAGAATCGACAACAACATATGCTAGTGGAAAAATTTTACCTGGTTAAGCAAATAAGAAAGCATCCACATGTTATTTTTGTTATACATGGATAAGAACTATCTATACCATATATAATTATTATACAAGTCTGCGACATATTCACCTGCCGCATTTTGTACGCTAGCAGTTAACATTGTTCTCCTGTGTGATGATTTGAGGAATGTCCCGTCAACCACTACAATAGGGTAGCAGTATTTCCATCCTATGATTGATGCATTTAGTGCGACAAAAACATACATGAAGCGCTCGTCCTCTGATTTATGTAACATTATGACAGAAACATGATTTGTCATATTTATCATATACAAGTGACCCGGCAGTTTACTATAAGATTCGTGTGGTATCCCTCTTAGCAGTTCAAGCGCCTTTTCCTTTGTTCTATAAGCTTTTACGTAACTCATATTAATCCCATACTGTTGTTTCATGTCGCTCATGATGTTTGCCGGAGTGTATATTGTTTTTGGATTGGCATATTTATTGCAAATCATTTTTGCAATGGCTGACAAAGTAGCATAGCGTTGTGAAAATAATCTACTCGTCTCTGGGCAAGTGTGAACATCATTGAACCATCTAACCTTTAAGACATTTGATTTGTATAGACTTGAAGATCTAAGACTCCATTTGCAACTTTCATCCACGCATTTAAGACAATACCTATTTAAAATATAGTGTTATGATAATGCACTTCTTCATATTTTTACACTTGTATCTATAATAAACAAGCAATATACATATGCAATCTCATTATACAATAATACAAGCAGTATACACAAAATTACAAAGAAGTTCAATCTCATACGTAGAAATCATACCTTGTTGTAGATGATCTATCTACTATAAATTGATATTTTTCTCGTATTGCGTAGTGCTTCATTACACTAATGAGTGTATCTTTGTCCCAATATAACTGACCTTATGCAATTTTTTCATGTTGTGGATTGTCTATTATATAATTTTTTTTATTATTTCAATTTTGTCTTCTTTTTCATGATTATCCATCATCTCAACAATATTAGTTCCGTGTACTTCTTCTACGTTCTGACATAGTAAACCAGCCGAAGTTGTTGCGAGTAAGTTGCCACCCAAGTATGAACTTGAATATGAGCATTCAACACTTGAATACAGAGTTTTCAACGTTATGCATAATGGATATTCAGTGATATCCAGGTTTTTCTTTTTCATCTCCATATACAAGCGCACACTCATATCATTGTATATTGGAATTGCTATATAGCCATCCTTCGTTGTATATTTTATCTCCATCGCACTTGTAATTGAATCTATATCCAATTGCTTGTATATCTCATCAAACAAATACTCATAGCTACATCCCGAATTGATCAGCACGCCATTAAAAAGGAAATTAACAAATTTACTTTTACTTACCCATTCACCATTGTGTTGAAGTAAAATCGAAATCAAAATTGGAACAGTAGTTCCAACATTCACAATCTCCATAGACATTAGTTGAGTTTGTCGATTTTGTATCAATTTCACAATTTAAGAACAAAATCTCAACTCTATTAAGCTGATTGTAGGCCGCAATTGTGCAAAAACTTTGAATTCCGCCGTGAATTTTTTGGAGCTCTTCTCTGGGTTTAATCTTCAAAAACCCTAGAATATTTTTGACAATGTGAATAATTGGGAGACTATTATAGTGTTTGGAGATTGAAGATCCCATACTGAACGCGTGAATTTAGGTAACAAAATCGATTAGGAGTGCTTTCCTTTTCGTTTGAGTTAAGCCTATGGTTTCAGCTTTTTCCGTTGCTAGCCTTTATTATTGTTTTTAGGCTATGACTTGCAAAGGGTTATTTTGTGGCTATTAGGTGATATAAGTTTGGCTCTAGTGGCTACAAATGAACTTCTCTCAAAGTATAAAAAACAAGAACAATGCAAAACTGAGTTTCGAACTACGACACATTCTGAGCCCACTTGAACACTCCGACCAAGGAACTGCCTTTGTCAAGTTGGTTCAATGGCCTTTACTTTATAGAAGTTAGTTTATTAGGGCATCTCCAACCTTTACCCTCATTTTGGTCCTTTCCCCATTTTGGGGACAACTTACTCCAATTATTCCCCTATTTTTCCCCCAAAAGAGAATATTCTTTTTTATATTCTTCTCTCTCTTCTATATTATATTATTATCTTTCATTTCAGTTTTATTTTTTAATTTCCATTAAACAAATTCCATCTTTTATTTTTATTAATTTATAATTTCCATTAAAACAATTCCATAAAATTTTAAATAATATAATTTGTAAGCAATTATTATATATTAACTAATAATTCAAATAAAAGTGAAATCATTGCGATACAAGATTAATTATAACTCATAATAAAATTAACTATCAATTTTACATTAAAAAAATAGATGCACGATAATTAATCTTTCAAAATTATACGTCAAAGTTAAGATGAAAAATTAATTAGGTAAATATATTATATAAACATAATTAAGTATATATAAAAAGATAAATTAAAAGATTAAATAATAATATTTTAATGGAGAATAGTAAGTGGGGAGATGAATAGTGTGTCCCCAAATTTGGGGAGACACTATTCACTCCCCATTTTGGGGACAAAAATGGGGGAGGGTTGGAGTGAAATATCCCCATTTTTGGAATTTTTCCATTTTTGGGGACAAGGTTGGAGTTGCTCTTAGAAAGATAATTTGCACATAAAAATAGTTAAAACGTTTTACGAAGAGGGTTCAATTGAACCCCTTGAACCAACGTTGGCCCGCCCCTGTTTCTAAGCCACCCTAAAGACTTACTAAAGATGAAATTTTTTATTTTGTACCTCACATAACTGATACTAGTTGTGTGAGAGCTCTTTTTTGTCTCACAATTTTGTGGACTTAAAGTGTAAGATATGAGTCCACAAATTTATGAGATAAAAATAGGCCTCACACAACTAACATCAGTCATGTGAATCACACCATAAAACTTTTCAAATTTTATTTTGTGCCTCACACAACTAACACTAGTTGTGTGAGACCTCTTGTTTGTCTCACAATTTTATGGACCCAGAAGTATAAGATATGAGTCTATAACTTCGCAAGACCAAGTTGCGCATATTTTCACCAAATTATTGAACTTAGACATTTTTCAGAAGCTAAGGATGGCTCCCGGAGTAATGAATCAAGTTTAAGCAAGTATGTTGATAATAATTAAACTTATTCATGCATTATCTTTATTTTTAGTTCATGAACTAGTAGATTAAATATATTAGGAGATGCAAGCATTGATAGAAAACTCTAGAATTAGCTAGTAAGTTCTTTATTCATGTACTTGGGGATAGGAGAAAGCCTAAAATTGAATTTAAATAAATGATGAAAAATACATATAATTTTTCATGTATTCCTATCCATTTTGTAAAAGCCATAGTAGTGAAATATCCACCATTCTTCCACTGCTCTTCTAGTGAGCTTTGGAGTGTTTATTTTCGTTGTATTTCTCTTAATTTTCTAATATTTGGTATCAGAGCTGGTGTGATTGGAGACAACTAAATGTAGAAAAAAAAGTAACTAATACTAATAGAATTCCCTTCCAAGTCTTGTGTCACGACCCAATTTCCCTCCGTAGGATATCGTGACGGCACCTAGTCTCTAAGACTAGATAAGCCTAACACTTATTGAATTAATAGCAAAATTCAACTAACAACTGTAAAATATGAAATCTCTATACAAAACTTACAATCTCATAATCGGTAGTACAAGTCATAAGATCTACTGAGTTTACTGGAAGATCTCTATATACAACTGTTCCGGAATAAAAATAAACAGTACAAAGTAAAATTTCAGAAGGTGACTCCGAGGCCTGCGAATGCAACAACAGGTATACCTTGAATCTCCACAACAATGCCCGATCAGCTAGCTAATGATCAACAAACTCTGAGTACTTGGATTTGCACAAAAATGTGCAAAAAAGCATAGCATGAGTACACCACGGCGGTACCCAGTAAGTGTCAAGACTATCCTCGGTAGAGTAGTGATGAGGGACAGTCAAGACACCTACTAGACTTAATAATATGTACAAGTATGGATGTGAAACTAACAGGGAATAATATCAATCTAAAGCTAAGCATGATAACAATAATGAAACAATGCTGGTAATAGGAAACTAAAAGCAACAATTAGTAACAAGACACAACAGGTAATAACGTCGTGGAGTAAGGTGAAATAGTTTAAGTCCGATGAGACCAAGTAAGGAAAAACAAGTAACACTCAATAAGAGCAACCACTTTCTCACAAGATTTGTTCAGGGACTTTCCCGAGGTACTTCACCTCATAGTCATATTTTACGGTTCCCGACTCATGAACCCTAATCACTTGGCATCTTGTGCCTACATAACAATTCATAACCTCACGGACGACTCACGTGCCAACAATAATAATGACCTTGAATGCACGGACAACTCACGTACCAGAAGAATAACTTTCACACATAAGGCAAGTATACGAGAATATATGTAAATGATCAATAGACATGAGGGCTCATCTTCTCAAACCGATATGAGTGATTAATTACGTGTATGCTTGTGCAAGTGTTCTATCACAACTCGAGTCAACATGTAAGAGTAGAGACAGCAAATGGCACATAGGAAACAACACAACAAGACATAAAATGCATGACTCACACAAGGTAGACACACCACTATACAAATATAAACAACAACAATGCCCCCAGGCCATCACAAGTCATCACAAATCATCCCCGACATAACCCACCTTGTATTGCCACGTGCACAACAATAAAGTAAATTGCCGCCTTATCTCGCCACACACGCATAATAATATTCTCACCTTGTCTCGCCACATGCGCAACCCATATATATAGCCCAACTTGTCACACCTCATGTGCAAATATCAATAATAATAATAGCACAGACAACTCACGTGCGAACACTCCAACAATCCTCTTAACAATATCACGTGTGCCAAAACATAACGATATAATATAAGGTCTTTTACCACATGTGTCCATATGCCATAACTTTCCTCAAAACAATTTCAATACCACAACCGCACATAGCTCTCGGCTCAACAACACTGAGTACAACAATGTCAACAACAATAACACGAGAGTACGGCAAGTAAATCAACATAAGAACTTCAGAACACAAAGGAACGGAAGAACAAGCTCACAAAGAAAGAAACAACAGGTAATGATGGTCTCAACAAGAATAGCTCAACAAGGGAAGAGATAATGTGCAACACTGATTCCACGTAGGTACAGTTCGACGATAAGAGAGATATTATGAATCAATAATTCCAAATAAGGATAAGTCAATAGTGAAAGGGATAACAAAACTTCAATTAAGGTTAAGCAAATTACGGAAAGGACGACTATAACTTCAATTAATGTTAAACAATTACAGAAAAGACAACATAACTTCAATTAAGGTTAAGCAATTACAGAAAAGATAATATAACTGCAATTAAGGTTATACAATTACAGAAAAGATAACATAAATTCAATTAAGGTTAAGCAATTATGGAAAAGACAACATGACAGTTAAAGAGGCAACAATTTCAATCAAGGCACATAAGAGTTTAATTGGCAATAATGGTAGAACATGAATTAATTAATTCCAAATAAAACACGTAAGGGTGAATTTAGTAAATGGAGGATTTAACATGATAAAACAACTACATATCTAATGGACATAAGAACCTAAGAGCCCTAAACGATCAGATTTTCCACAAATAAGCCCGAGTACGTACTCGTCACCTCGCGTACACGGCCCTCACATGACACAATTAGCACAAATGACTCAAATCCTAAAGGGTAGTTTCCCACACAAAGTTAGACAAGATACTTACCTCAAATAAGCTAGACCGATACTCTAAAATGACCTTCTCGAGTGAAACAACCTCCGGACGACTCAAATATAGCTAAAATAACTTCAAATTACAAATAAAACTCATAGAAAATAATTCCGGATAATAAAGTTTCGATCTTTATTTAAAACTAAAAAGTCAACCTAAAAAGTCAACCCTGGTCTTGCACCTCGGAACCCGACAAAATTCACAATATACGAATACTCATTCCGATACGATTTCAACCATACCAAAATTATCAAATTCCGATATCGAATCGCTATTCAAATCCTCATTTTATATTTTTGAAAGATTTTACACAATTCCTATTTTCTTTCATTCAATTCACTAATTAAATCATGAAATATAATAAAATACGGGTAAAGATCACTTACCCCAAACAACCACATAAAGAACCCCTCAAAGTCTCTCAAATCCGAGATCTACAACTCAAAATATGTTTAAAATGGTGAAACTTCGATTTTTAGAAACCTCTCAAGACAAGTCACATTTGACACCTGAGAATTATAAATCGCATTTGGCACCTGCGATTTGCCTTTGTTCCCTCAAACACCAGAAAAACCGTAGTCTTTCTCGACACGGAAATGTGCATAACTCTCTTATACGACCTGGGAATGCGACGATTCTTATTGCTATGGTTCTGTAATTATGATACGGATCTAATGGTTCAATAAAATCATAAATCAAAGTCCGTTAGCATAATGTGGTACCCTTTATTCCAAAAGAAACGACGTCAAAATATCAAATAAGAGCGCTGCACAATCCAAAGCCATCCGAAACTCACCCGAGCCCCATGGGATCCCAACCAAGTATACTAACAAGTCCCAAAATATGATACGAACTTTATTGAAGCCTCAAATTACCTCTAACAATACTAGAATCACAAATCGCGCATCGATTCAAGCCTAAGAAACTTATGAACTTTCGAATTCCAAAACTAATGCCGATTCATACCCAACTAACTCCGATTGACTTCAAATTTTGCACACAATTCATAAATGATAATACATACCTATTATAACTTTTACAACCGGGATCCGACCCCGACATCAATAAAGTCAACTCCTAGTCAAACTTTCCAAAATCTTCCATTTTTCCAACTTTCGCCAATTCATGCCGAAACGACCTACGGACCTCCAAATCAATATTCGGACACGCTCCTAAGACCAAAATCACCATACGATGCTATTGGAACCATCAAAATGCCATTTTGGAGTCATGTAAATAAAAGTCAAACTTCGGTCAACTCTTACCGCTTAATCTTCTAAAATAAGAATCCTTCTTCCGAATCAATCCCAAATCATCCAAAATCTGAACTCGACTACGCACGCACATCATAACACATAATGCAAAGATGCGCAAGACCGATCGGATCGTTACATCTTGATGCTCACTAAAGAAAACTATGAAAATTGGTGTATCCGAATAAAGGCTTTACTTGGAGCCTGTTATGTTTTGGAAATGGTGGAGAGTGAGTTGATGAAGCGGAAGATGCCGATGCCACAAAGAAGAAAGATCAAAAGATGCTCACTCTCGCCCATGAAAGTTTGGATGAAAAGATATTCGAGAAGGTTATAAATGCAACCACTTCAAGCAATAATGAGATATTATTCAAATTTCCTTTAAAAATTCGGACAAGGTGAAAAAGGTTCATCTCCAAACTTTAAGAGAAGAGTTTGAATCACTACAATTAAAGGAATCTAAATCGCTTTTTAATTATATTTCAAGAGTCTTGGCGGTTTATAATCAAATAAAGAGATATGATGAAGAATTAAATGATGATATATATGGTCGTTACAAAAATACTATGATCATAGATTTAAAATTTAATTATGTTATTATTGTCAATGAAGAGTCTAAGGACTTGAACACCATGACCATAGGAGAAATCATGGGTTCTTCGCACGCGCATGAAGAAAAATTGGAGAAACCAAAACAAGAATCAATTAAATAAGCGTTACAATCAAAACATTTTTTAAGGAGAAAAATGAAAGGAATTGTTCACAAAAAAAGAGGTTGTGGACATGAAAAAGGTCATGGTAGAGGAGAAAGAGGTAGTAATCAATCACAAAATAGAGAAAATAAAAGTCAAGACTACAACCAAGGATGAGATAGTGAAAGAGATAGATGATGAAGATCAAATCAAGGAAGGTATGATAAATCAAATATTGAATATTGTATTTGTCATAAATTTGGTCATTATTCGTGGTAGTATAAAAGTAACATGGAGAACAATAATTTGTGGAAAGCAAGAATGAAAAAGATGATGGAACTTTTCTTCTTGCATGTAAAAATAAAGAAAGTTTAAAAAAGAACTAATAGTACCTTGATTATGGTGCAAGTAATCACATTTGTGAAAAGAAATATTTATTTGTGGATCTTGAAGTTTAATGTTGATAAAAAAAAATACGGTGAAAGGATTGCCATCTATCAATTATCCTAAAACTTTGTGAAGGATGCCTCTTTGGAAAATAAGCCAGAAAAAGCCTTCAAAAGAGTCTTTGACAAGAGAATGATGACCTTTGAATTTGATTCACATAAATGTGTGCACACCGAACAAACCATCATCACTTGATAAAAATAATTTTTTTATTGACGATTTTTCTCAGATAATTTAGGTTTATTTTATGAAGAAAAAATCAGAGGTGTTTGAAAGTGTTAAAAATTTCAACAGTATGATAGAGAAACAAAGTGGCTATCAACTCATGTCACTTTAGTCCGATAGAGGTGGAGAATTCACTTTAAATGAATTTAAGACTTTGTGAAAAAAATAAAATTCATTATTCTTTAATTGTTCATAGATCACCCTAACAAAATAGTATCGTAAAAAAAGAGAGATTATTTTCAATATGGCAAGGAGTACGTTGAAGAGAAAAAATATGTTAAAGGAGTTTGTGCTGCAACAGTTTCTTTATCAAGTCAATGCCGCACCAAAAGTGTTCATTTCAGAATTCCGCAAGAGGTTTGGAGTGATTTCAAATCAAAATTTGTTCACTTATGAGTTTTTAAAGCATTGAATATGCATATGTGCCAGATGAGAAGAGGTCTAAGCTTGATGACGAAAGTGAGAGATATATTTTTACTGACTATGATCAGAGTTCTAAAGGTTAAAACTTATATAATCCAAAAAATAGCAAGGTCACTATAAGCAGAGATGTTTAATTTGATGAAGATAGGGCTTGGAAATGAAAATCTAAAGAGCAAGATTATTCTTTTACTCCATTATTTGATAATAATTATGAAGAAAAAGAAGATGAGGAGCAGCCTATTATATCACATCCAACACCTCTACCATAATGTAATAACCGGACAAGTCGTTTCAAGTATTTACAGTTCATTAGGTGGATTGAGGTCATGAGTAAATTCATATGGTGTATTATGACATGTGTATGTCATCGGTTTCGGAATTTGAGGTGTTCGAAATTTATTTGGAAGAATGATGCTTAAATAGAAAGCTTTAAGTTAGAAGAGTTGAACAAGTTTGACTTTTATATATTTGACCTCAGATTAATGTTTTGATGGTTCCGTTAGGTCCGGATGATAATTTTGGACTTGAGCGTATGCCCGAATTTACATTTGGATGTTTCTAGAAGGTTTCGGCATTATTTGACCAAAGTTGGCAATTTGAGACTTTAGAATGTTCATCGATTTGACGGAGAGTTGAATTTGATGATATCGGGTTCAAATTGTTAGCCCGTAAGTTGAAATAGGTTCGTTGTGTCATTTGAAACTTGTGTGAAAAATTTGTGGTTATTCCGAGTTTATTTGATATGGATATGAGTTTTGGAAGTTTAAAGTTCTAAAGTTCATTAAGTTTGATTTAAGGTGCCATTCGTAGTTTGGATGTTGTTATGTGTGATTTGAGATCTCAAGTAGGTACGTGTTGTGTTTTGAAACTTGTCGGTATGTTTGGACGGGGTCCCGAGGACCCCAAGTGTGATTCGGGTAAGTTTCGGATGGTTTTGATCACTTTGAGCAGTTTTGGTGCTGGTTCGTCGCACCTGTGTGGTTTTGGCCGCAGGTGCGGTACCGCTTATGCAGAATTTTAGTCGCACCTGCGAAAAAGGGCTGAATTTGGAGACTTCACAGATGCGGAGCATTGGGTGAATCAGCAGCCACGTAGAAGTGATGGTCTTGGGCGTAAAAGCGGCCTGGAGCGCAGAAGCGGGATTTGAGCTCACACCGTGATTGCGCAGAAGCGGACAACTGTCTGTAGGTTCGAGATGTCGGCTAGTTAGTGGAGTCCGCAGAAGCGGAATATGGTCGCAAAAGCAGCGCCGCAGAAGCGACTGGAAGTTCGCAAATGCCAAAGTGCTGGGCTGATTATATATATTTCGAGGTTTTGTTTTATTTTGTTACAACTTGAAATTTATAGCTCGATTTTGGGCGATTTTGGAGAGAATTTTCACCACATGGATTGAAATAAGTATTGTTGAATCAGTTTTAATTATATTTTATGAATCTATCTTCGATATTGTCATTTGGATTATGAATTTGAAAGAGAAATTGCGGGGTTTTGTCTAAACTTTTCTAAAGTAAATTTTTGCGTTTTGAACATCGATTCAGAGTCGGATTTGAGTGAAATCCGTATGGTTGGACTTGTAATTAAATATTTTATCGGAATTTATAAAGATTTATCGGGTTCCGAGGTGCGGGCCTGGGTTTGACGTTTTTGTTGACTTTGAGTAATTGATTAAAGATACAACCTTTATCGATTGGGTTTGTCTCCTATAGCATTGTTTGATATTTTTGAGTTGCTTTTCTCTAGTTTCGAGCCATTCGGAGATTTATATGCGCGGGATGGCATGTCTAGATTATTGATTTGGCTTGCTTGAGGTAAGTATCCTATCTAAACATGGCTGAGGCACTAGTTGCCTGAATTATTTGTGATAGCTACGTGTTATGGACTCGCATATCTATGGGGTTTGAGCCCATGTGCGAGCACCAGTGTATTTATCCATGCTCGGGATATTGTTTAGGCTATGATATGCCTAGAATTGACTGTTAAGCTTTAATTTATAATGTTTCTCATATTTATAATATTGTTATGAACTATTTGAGCTATGTTTGATGTTACGAAGAGGCTAATTCCCTGAATAAACTTGGTAATTGCTATTTCTGTGATAAAATTTGCTGATTTGAGCTATGATAGCACAATTTGCACATGCCTATACTTTAGCATGTTATTATAACAGTCTGGGAGAATGAAATATGATATTTATTCATCATATACATATGTTCCTGTGTACTTAATTCTGTGTGATATGATTTGGACTGGAGGCCTGTGACCACGTCGTGCGGATTGTGTTATTATGCATGTGATCACTCCGGATGGATTGTGTTATTATGCTTGTGACCATACTAGACGAATTGTGTTGTTATGCCTGTGACCATGCCGGATGGATTATGATATTGTGCATGTGACTATGCCGGGCGGATTGTGATATTTTCACGTGAGTTGTTCGTGCAAAACGTGAGTTGTCCGTGCGGTTGATATTATTAGTACATGAGTTGTCCGTGCAATACGTGAATTATCCGTGCAGCGTGTTGATACAGATCCATCCCCTTAGGGTCACCCTCTCATATTTCTCTCTTGATGGTGTACATACGGATAGTGAGAAACCGACGGGTTTCTGGTTGATGTGAGCTCTAGGAGAGATGATTACTATTATTTGGATCGGGTTGCACGCCGCAACAAGCCTTATTGGCTTATTGTTATTTGGATCGGGTTGCACGCTGCAACAGGCTGATATTTGGTTATTGCATTTCATCTTTACTTGCAATTCCCTTGACTGTTTACGTGATTTACTTGTATATCCTCCTTATATATTGGATTGTTGACTGAGTAAAACACTATAAAATAAAGAATCGTGAGCACCAAGTTGGTTTTACCTGAGATTTTCTGATTTGATCATATATTTGTTCTATACTTGTTGGAATTTATGAATTGTACAGGTGATAGTGAGTGTCATTTATAATCCTTGCTTCTATTACCTCGCCGAATTTAGTTATGATACTTATTGAGTACATGCGGTCAGTTGAACTCATACTATACTTCTGCACCTTGCTTGCAAATCTTGGAGCCGATGTTGTTGCGTATGGCGGAAGCTGACATTGGAAGTGTACCTGATTTCTGGACATAACTATCGCTTGTCCTTGGTAGTTCTAGATTTGTAATCTGTTATGTATATTTTAAATAGATGTTGTAAACATTATTTCATATCAGCTTTGTAAATCTAAAGTCTTAGTGGCATATTACTTGTACTACCAGTCCTTGGGAAGTTGTATAAAATTCAGTTATTTCACTTTTGATTCTTATCGTCATTATTAAATCGTGTTTATTGTTATTTGGCATACCTAGCGGGTTGAGTTAGGTTCCATCACGATGGATTGAATTTTGGATCGTGACACAAAAGTTTAAGAAGTGGGAGAATCAAGTTCAAGTTTAAACAAAGTGTCTCGGGAGACTAGAAATATTTTTGATTTGTATGAAACGACGGAAGTTGTAAGGAAATATTGCATGATTTAACCAGGGGCGGAGTTACAGTAGTGGGTGCGGGTTCGGGCGAACCCAGTGACTTTTTACGGAATTCTGTATTTGTATTGAAATATTTACTAAATCTATATAAATATATACTACTGAACCCAGTAACAAAAGGGGTCTTGGTTCAATGGTAAGGGTTGTGGGTTCGCTGGAGAAGGTGAGGGTTAGATTCCCATTGGAAGCAATGTTTTATTTTAAAATTTAGAACCCACACACTTAAATCCCTGGCTCCGCCTCTGGATTTAACTCACTTTTATCTGTTGGTAGATAGTGAACCTCTAATTATGGAGATGATGGCCAAAATTCAAAATAGAGAGATCCAATAGATGAAGAAATCAAGAAGAATAATACATGGGAGTTGGTCACAATTCCAGAAGGCAAAGCACCGTAGGAGTAAATGAGTTCACAAGCTTAAGAAAAATTATAAAAGAGAAGGCTCAAAGGAAAATTGGCAGCAAATGGGTACAAGCGAACGACCTGTATGATGAGGTATTTGCACCGATTGCTCGTTCGAAAATAATCTGCAAAACATTGTCCCCTAAGAGACTAATCTTTATATATTATCCCTATTTTTGTCTTTGTTGCAAAAATAAGCTTTTTCTTCACTAAAAACACTATAGTTCTTTAATATTGGAAGCTTGAAATTCTTATTTGGGGGTAAAAACTGAAAATTAATGATCGATTATTGTTAAAATTATTTGAATATTGATAATTTGTACTTAAATCACAATCTCAAATCTCTATTATTGTTCCTTCAAAAGTTTTGAAGAAGACAAAGTGAATCTTTTTGATTTGGTATTATTTGACTAAATTGATGATTGTTGATCGTTTTTTTTGGTATTTGAATGCTTTGTTTCTAATTTGAGATTATTTGAATCAGATTTAGGGTGGTTTGAGTGAAATTAAAATTATAAACTCGAAGAACACTTTGTTGAAAAATACAAAATAATTATGCCAATCGGGTAGACTTTGATGGATAATATAACAGATAGGCCGATTGCAGATAGTACACATGTCAATCTGGTAGAGTTTGGCGAACAATTTAATAAACACAAAAGCATGCCAACATAATAGCGTTTGTAAATATTTAACAAATAGGTTGCATGTAGATGACACATAATGATACCAATATGGTAGAGTTTGATGAATAATTGACCAATCACAAAGTCATGCCAATTGGGTATAATTTGTGAACAACTAACAATATATGTGAGTAAATATAGCATAAAAATTTACCAATCTAATTGAGAAATCCCTGGTGAATAATAAATATGTATGCGATCGAAGGCTATTTTAAAATACATTACAAAATATGAAAAATATTTAAAGACCATCCCCTTAGAGCGTCATTCCTATCAATCACCCAACAATCCGCTTGATAATTTTTTTGGTAGCCCGAAACCAATAGAATCCATCGAATGGATATGAGGTCGGCTTTCTTGAATAGGATTTTGGAGGAAGAAGTCTAAATTGATTAACCTTTGACTATAAGATTGAAGGACATGAAGAAAAAGTCTTAAAATTCAAGAAAGCTCTCTATGGCCCGAAGAAAGCTCCACGAGCTTGGAATAATAAAATTGACAAATACTTCTAAGCAAATAATTTTTTAAAATATCTACATGAACGTGCACTTTATGTAAAAATTAACGAAAATGATGATACTTTACTTATTTATTTGTATGTGGACAATTTGATCTTGACAAAAAATAATCCGAAGATGTTTAAAGAGTTCAAGGAAGTAATGACGAGAGATTTTGAGATGATGAATATTGGATTACTGTCCTATTATCTTAGCCTTAAAGTGAGGCAAGGGAAAGATGACATGTTTATATCTCAAGGAGAATATGCAAATGAGATTCTCAAGAAATTTGATATGGAGAATTGTAAGCCCGTTAGTATCCCGTGGAATGTGGAGTTAAATTGTCTAGGCATGAAGATATAAGAAAGATCACTTCTTCATATTTCAAGAGCTTTATTGGAAGCTTAAAGTAAGCTGTACAAGACCTGATATTCTTTTTGGTGTTGGACTTGTGAGTTGCATTACGGAAACTCTAACAGCTTCTCATTTAAAAGTACCCAAAAGAATACTTCGGTACATCAAAATTAAAGTATTATCGACTATGTCATTTTATTCATCTTTCAAAGACCTCAATATTGTTGGATATTATGATAGTGATTAGGCTAGTAATATTGTTGATCAAAAAGTAATACTGGGTTTATTCTTTTTCTTGAAAATTATGCATTTATATGGAATTTTAAAAGAGCAACTAATTATGACTTTATCCACCTATAAAGCAGGATATGTGGCAGCTTCTTCTTGTATTTGTCATGTGATATGGCTATGAAGCATGTTGGAAGAACTTCAACAACCACAAGAAGATGCAACTAAAGTTTATGTTGATAATAAATCGGCTATTAATTGGCCAAGAATCCAGTGTTTCATGAAAAGAGCTAGTATATTGATACTAACTAAGTATCATTTTATTAAAGTTTCCATATCCAAGAAGGAAGTGGAGCTTGAGTTTGTGCTGCCAGTAGTAGCATTGATCGGGTATCAAGAGTTGACTCAATATACCACTTTTTCCTTCGTAATTTCTTTTGAAGATTTCTCATCAATTTAATATTCGCTTCTCTTCTAAGTCTAAAGAATACTATTTGTACTTGTGACATATAATCAAGTGGTGGAACCTGTTGAATTGAAGCCCAATGAGTTTATTATTGTGAGAACTTCCCGGATTAGAACAAGATGTTGAATATGGTATGTCACGACGGAAAAATATGTGATTTTAAAAGTCATTATAGGTGTGGAATTATGTTATGCTATATAACTTTTGGTGGAAGAAAGTCCCTTGTGCATATCACAACACTTTCTTAGTTCCGCATCAATAATATTATTACTTTTTTTTGTCCAAAAAAGAAAAAAAAAAGAAATAAAATCTGGTCGTATTGTTAAAAAAAGTTTGCCATATGTTGTGTTTTTTGTTTAAAAGATTTGATTGTTTTTCTCTGTATGTTTTGGCTTGTACTTGCAGAAGTAAAAAAGTTAAGATTGTCTTGAAAATGTATCACTCAAATAAAAGAGATCATATCAAACTCCAGAGATGGAGTGCAGACGAAGCTCAAGATGAGCGTGAATGGTGAAATTCCAGAAGTTTCTGGTAAAGAGAAATAAAAGGAGAAAAGGAGCTGAAAGCAAAAGTATTTCGTAAAACGAGAGCTCAAGATATTTTCACTACTATACAAACATATTTACAGGACTTATGCGCATGTGTGACTATATTAGCTGGCAACAACTAATCAACTACTAATTACTAACTCCTAACAGCCTGGAACTAATCTGAGACCCCACTAACTAGAACTAACTACAGTTGTATGTGTTTTCCCGAAAAATCAGATAACGTTAAATTTGTGTATGGTTCAAAGGATATGTGATACTATTTGATACAAATCGTATAAAGAAATAGAAATATGTATATTCTTGGCTATGAGAATGGGAATAGTGCGCAAAAGAATGAATAAGGTAAAATAAAACAAGCATGAGGAGATATCTTTCAATATGAGAAGTGATCTTTTGTTACAATACATTCTACGTGTCCTTTCTCCTTACAAGGATTCCCAACTTTATAATAGAGGGATCCTATTCTATCTATAATAAAATAAAGCATATAGTGGAGGACCCATAATGAATTGTCTCTTCCTCGATTCCCGCCAAGATTCTCTCTCTTAGTGCGGTTGTAACGACTCTTGTTTGTGAGCTCGACACTGGCTCGAACTCGTTATTGGGTCGAGACCTCGATTTTGGCTTGAGTTCGACCTCCGGGGTGGGCGTAGCGCATTCCTGACCTCGAAGCAATGCCTTGCGGATCGATTTGGTCACGGGCTCGATAAAAGTATCGAGTCGACTCCTCGATCTGCCTTCGGACTCGAGGCTCATTTGTACGGCCTTCGAAACTCATTCCAAAATCCCACTCTAGTTGCTTACCATTCAAACTCGATCGAACGTAGGAAAGCCGAAATCTATTTCGACCGTATACAAATAGTCCCCTCAATTCTTAGGAAGGATGTGGTGAGAATCGATATGATCTTCGATGGTTCGATCGGTTTATAAGCTGACGTTTGCACAGGGCTCAATCATAACGTATGTGATAGCTGTCCCATTGATTTAGTCTTTTCAAGGTATTTAATACATGTCATACGGTGGTCGGCCACCTCTGATATTGAATCGTCACAATGCAAGCCTATAAATAACCCCTTCATCTAACATTTACCATTTTTATGTCTTTCACTCTTCCAAATTTTCTTACCCTTTCTCTCTATTTCGCCGCTTGCAGAGCCATCTACATTAACTTTTCATCTTCCTTTGCCTTTCTTTCTCTCATATCAATGGCCAAAACTTCGAAAATCATACCTCAGAAGGAGAAAGCTTCTTCTTCACGGCCGTCCGGCGACAAGGCGCCGGCAGAGCCGCCTACCTATGGGTATGTTCCCGGCCCGTGTACTCTGAAGATCGATTTTAAGGTTGAGAATCCTTCATCTGTTCCGGGTCGATGTGAGCATGTGTCGATGTACATGTGCTCGATAACGGAGGGTCATCTCGAGACTGTGAGGAAAGACTGCAACTGGGGTTCCGAGGTCGTGTTGCATATTCCCTCCCCCGAAGAGAGCGTCATCACCCATGTGGAGGGGTTTTTAAGTGTTTACACTTACCCCTTCATGTTGGGTCCCGCCGACTCGCTGATCATCGATTTTTGCAAAAGATATCAGGTCACCCTTGGTCAAATTCATCCCTCTTTATGGCGTATAGTAACCTTGCTCTGCTTCTTCTCCAACAAGGTCAGGGGGATGGAATTTTCCCTGAATCACCTCATACAATTGTATCGGCCTCAAATCTTTCGAGGACTAATCAGGCTTCATCATCGGGCATCGAGGGCTTTGATGTTGAGCATCGATGAAGACAAGGATCGGGGTTGGATGGGCCGTTATATCTGGGTAAGGACCCGTGACCTCATTCCAGAAGAGAAGATGCCGTTCCCCGAGGATTGAAATTTCGACCGTAAGTGGTTTTCATAAGACGTTGCTTTTCGTATTTTTTCCCGATTTTATCTGATGTCTTTCCCCGATACACATCTACCCATTGGATGCCACAAGTGGTACCCGACCTCGAGGATTGGGTTCGGAAGTTAGCCTCGACTTCCTCTTATGCCGAACGCGCTTGGCATGATATGGCAAAAGGTAGATAGGAGACCAAGAATCATGGTAAGGGTTACTTCTCGTGTTCTTCGAAATATGTTTTATGCTCCATTCGTCACGGATTTCCTTTCATGCATGTGTAACCAAAGATGTCGTTTTGAGGCCTTCGAGTGGTAAAGAAGGAACCAAGTCCCTGGTCCCGGAACCGGAGAAAGATAAGAAGCGAAAAGTTGTCTCTCGATCAGAGGACCCCAAGCCCAAAACTTGAAGGGTGAGGAGGAAGGCAATCGCTCTTTCGATGGACTCGGTCCAATGAATGAGAGAAGAAGAAGAAGAAAAAGATGATGCCTCGACTTTGGTGATTCGATCTGCTAAAGCTATCGAGGTCGCCAGAGCTTCAGAGCCGATGGCGGCTGTACTGGTCGGGGTCAGTTCCGGTACCCCGAGTCTCGATCAGAGCATCCCGAGCGATTCTCTTGGGACCATGACAGTGGGTCATTTGCCTTCTCTTCCAACCTTTTCTGAGGAGGCATTAAAGGAGGCTCGAGAATTGAAGACCTAGTGTAGGGGACCCTTTTTGGGATTACTTTACTGGAGTCGATGATGCCTCCAACATTAGTGATGCTTCTCTTCTCCTAGAAGAGGCCCAACATTTTATTTCTCGGGTAATGATTTTTCTGTACTTGGTTTCTTCGTTCTTTTCCAAACTTGACTTGTGTTCTTTCCCACTATGCAGGCCATTAGTAGGTTTCGAGTCGACCTCAGCCAGTGCGAGGTCGAGCTTCAGAAGGTCTCCGGGGAGAGAGATGCCATGCGCCTTCTTTGCAGCCAAAAGGACGAGGCTATAAAGGACCTCCAAGCAGATTTGGCTAAGGCTCATGAAGAAGAGGCCGAACTAGATAAGTAGGTGAGCCTCGTTCTATTAGAGTATGAGTTTGACTCAACTGTGGAAGTTAACCCTTTGTTATCTCAGCTGCAACAAAAGGTTGAAAAGATCGGGTTACTTCGGGAAGAAGTCGATCAAATCAAGGCTGAATGTAATCGGTGGTAGGAGACTATTGACCGCCTGGCTGCGGAAAAAGAAACCATCTTGGCCAAATTATTATCGGCCGATGTTCATCTTCGAAGCGTCAAGCAAAAGAGTTCGGCTCAGGCTAAGAGGATCGAGAAGCTTGAAACACGGCTTGCTGAAGCCAAGGCAGAGGTTGAGTCGTCGAAAGTCATGGCGGACAAGTCCATTGCCGTGTATCGGGATGATGCCGAGGCTGCTCAGATGGAGGAACGAGAGGCAGCGGATACTGTCGATACTCGAGCATATTGGGTTACCGAACTTGCTAAGTGTCGGTCTTGGAGGGAGACCCTCGAGGAGATACACACTCGAGGTTTCGACCTTGCTGAAGAGATAAAAAAGGCTAAAGTGCTCGAAGCTGAAGCCTTGGCTTCTGATGGCAATGATGATGATGATGATGGTAGTAAGAGCGGATCCAAGAACGGGGGGGAGCCCGATAGAGAAGAAACTGCTCCTGAGGATGACCAGGAAGCTTAGTCCTTAGTTTTTATGTTTGTAATCAATCATGTAGACGATTGTGTATATAGATAACTTTGCCGACTTGCTTTTGTTTTGTGAAGACTTTGTACATGCCTTATAAATGTTTTCACAAAGATTTAATCTACTTAATCAAATTCTGGATTTCGTAAACTCTATAATCGAGCGAGTGCTTATTCAAATTTGAAGTGATGTAGCTCCTAGGCTTATAAGTTGAGTCAATGATTCGAACTCGAAGTAATATAGCCCGTAGGTATAGTAGTCAAATGAATGATTCGAACTCAAAATAATGTAGCTCGTAGGCGTTATGGTCGAGTGAGTGCTTGCTCGGACTCGAAATAAAGTAGCCCGTGGGCTTAGTAGTCGAGTGAATGATTCAAACTCGAAATAATGTAGCCCGTAGGCATAATGGTCGAGTGAGTGCTTGCTCGAACTCAAAATAAAGTAGCCTGTGGGCTTAGTAGTCGAGTGAATGATTCAAACTCGAAGTAATGTAGCACATAGGCGTAATGGTCGAGTGAGTGCTTGCTTGAACTCGAAATGAAAGTAGCCCATAGTCTTAGCAGTCGAGTGGATGATTCGAACTCGAAGTAATGTAGCCCGTAGGCATAATGGTCGAGTGAGTGCTTGCTCGAACCCGAAATAAAGTAGCCCGTGGGCTTAGTAGTCGAGTGAATGATTCGAACTCGAAGTAATATAGACCGTAGGTGTAATGGTTGAGTGAGTGCTTGCTCGAACTCGAAATAAAGTAGCCCGTGGGCTTAGTAGTCGAGTGAATGATTCAAACTCGAAGTAATATAGCCCGTAGGCATAATTGTCGAGTACGTGCTTGATCGAACTCGAAATAAAGTAGTCTGTGGGCTTAGTAGTCGAGTGAATGATTCAAACTCGAAGTGATGTAGCCCGTAGGCGTAATGATTGAGTGAGTGCTTACTTGAACTCGAAATAAAGTAGCCAGTGGGCTTAGTCGTAGAGTGAATGATTCGCATTCGAAGTGATGTAGCCCGTAGGCGTAATGGTCGAGTGAGTTCTTGCTCGAACTCGAAATGAAAGTAGCCCGTAGGCTTAGCAGTCGAATTTATCTTAACTCTGTTTGTGTAATAAATCTCCAAATAGAGGAATTTTTCTTGGATATAAGATGTCAGTAAAGAGGAGAACTTTCTTTGCAAGTCACTATACATGTGTTCATGTTTCGCGCCTAGGTTCGGGCTAATTACATGAGCATGGTTCGTTTTGACCATTTGGCTCTTACAACTTTTCCTATAGGAACCCCGTTGTTGTGAAATAACTTTCTTGCATCAGAACTTGATATGTTTGAAGGCTAATGCCCCCCAGTATTCGAGGTCGATTGTAAAGAGGCCTCGGATACTGTTGTAAGTGCAACATGATATTTGGTTGCCTCGTTAAAAAACTTGCCGAAAAACCCAATTGGGATAAAATCGGTCTAAGGAAAAAAGAGTGCAACACGTGCTTTAAGATCTATGGCGAAGGATCTATCTTAGCTCTTGCTCGGACTTCTGCAGGGGTCAGTTTTGAAATGTAAATGAGTGTGGAAGGGTCGTACCTTAGCAGTAGTATCATTTTAGATGTGACACATTCCAATTGCTTGATAGCTGTTTGCCATTTATAATGCCGAGCCTTTATGATCCCTTTCCGATGTTCTCGAGAATCGGATATGGTCCTTCCCAATTTGGTCCTAGTTTTCCTTCGTTCGAATTTCAGGTATTGATGGTGACTTTCCTTAGTACTAAGTCCCCATGCTTGAAATGACGGAGCTTGGTTCTTCGATTATAATATCTTTTGATTCGCTGCTTTTGGGCGGCCAATTGGACGAGAGCAGCTTTTCGTCTTTCGTCTGATAATTCGAGGCTAGTGTTCATATCCTCGTTATTTGATTCTTCCATCGTGTATCGAAATCTGGTACTGGGTTCACCGACTTCGACTGGTATCAATGCTTCGGATCCGTATACTGAGGAGAATGGGGTCGTCCCCATACTGGATTTTGACGTCGTTCGATATGCCCAAAGGACTTCGGGTAGGATTTCTCTCCACTTTCCTTTAGCGTCGTTCAACCGCTTCTTTAGGTTTTGAATGATAGTTTTGTTTGTTGATTCGGATTGTCCATTCCCACTGGGGTGGTACGGTGTTGATAATATCCTTCTTATTTTGTGATCTTCGAAGAATTTCGTCACTTTGCTGCCAACGAATTGTTTCCTATTGTCACATACTATTTCGGCGGGTATCCCGAATCGGCATACGATATGATCCTAGATAAAGTCTATAACTTCTCTCTCTCTTATTTTCTCGAACACCTGCGCTTCAACCCATTTAGAAAAATAGTCAGTCATAAATAAAATGAATTTGGCTTTACCTGGGGTCGATGGCAGAGGGCCGACGATATCCATTCCCCATTTCATGAACAGCCATGGGGATAGGACTCGGTGAAGTTGCTCTCCGGGTTGATGGATCATTGGCGCAAACCTTTGGCATTTGTCACACTTTCGAATAAATTCCTTCGCATCTTTGCCCATATCGATCCAATAATACCCTGCTCTGATTATTCTTCGGACTAATATATCAGCGCCGGAGTGATTCCCACAAGTGCCCTCGTGCACTTTGCGTATGATGTAATCGGTATCTCCCGGACCCAAGCATACTGCCAATGGTCCATCGAATGTCCTTCGATATAGCATTCCATCTGAAGCCATCGTGAATCGAGCAGCTTTAGTCCGTAGGGCTCTTGAATCTTTAGGGTCCGATGGGAGCTTTCCGTCCTTTAAATATTTAATATACTTATTTCTCCAATCCCAGGTTAGGCTTGTAGAATTTATCTCGGCGTGACTTTCTTTGATCACGGATCTCGAGAGTTGAATGATAGTCTCCGAGCTCAAGTCACCTTCCTCGACTGATGATCCCAAATTCGCAAGTGCATCAGCCTCACTGTTTTGCTCTTTTGGAACGTGCTGTAAATTCCATTTTTTGAAATGGTGCAAAGTGACATGTAGTTTGTCCAAATATCGTTGCATTCTATCTTCTAGAACTTCAAAGGTTTTGTTTACTTGACTTACCACCAGCAAAGAGTCATAATTGGCTTCATTGACTTCTGCTCCCAAGTTTTTAGCTAGCTCGAGACCTGCAATCATGACCTCATACTCGACCTCATTGTTAACCTGGTAGTTTTAATAGATTGCCTAATAGTGTTGCCTGTGGGTGGGTTTAAAATTATGCCCAACCCAGACCCTTTTACGTTCGATGCCCTGTCTGTAAAAATGGTCCATATCCCCGAGGACGTACCCGATTTCAGCAGGAATTCTTTTTCGACTTCGAGTACGAGGGCTGACATGAAATCGGCCACGAAGTCTGCTAAAATTTGAGACTTGATGGCCGTACGGGGTTGATATTCGATATCGTACCCACTGATTTCGACGGCCCATTTGGCCAATCGGCCTGATAGTTCGGGCTTGGGAAAAATATTACGGAGTGGGTAAGTTATTAATATGCATATGGGGTGACATTAAAAGTACGGTCGTAACTTTCTAGAGGAACTTATCAGTGCAAGTGCCAATTTTTCTAGGTGTGGATATCTAGCTTCTACTTCTCCTTAGGTTCGACTTATATAATAAATGGGAAATTGCGTACCTTGTTCTTCTCGAGTTAGGACACCGCTTACTGTGACTTCTGATACTGCCAAGTATAAGCAAAGTTTTTCGTCTGTGTTTGGAGTGTGAAGTAGTGGTGGGCTTGACAGATATTGTTTCAGTTCCTTCAATGGTTGGTGGCATTCTGGGGTCCAAGTGAAATCGTTCTTCTTTTTGAGTAATGAGAAATATTTGTGACTTCGATCTGATGATCTCGGAATGAATCGGCCTTGGACGCGATGCGTCCCATTAGCCTTTGTACAGCTTTTACGCTGTCCAAGATGGTGATGTCTTCAATGGCCTTGATTTTATCGGGGTTAATCTCGATTCCCCGATTTGACACCATGAAGCCGAGGAACTTGCCCGAACCGACCCCGAAAGCACATTTTTCGGGGTTGAGCTTCATGTTGTATTTCCTCAAAATCTCAAACGTTTCCTCCTGCAAATGGGTCAGATGGTCCTTTGCGCGCAGTGACTTAACTAGCATGTCATCAATATAAACTTCCATTAATTTACCTATTTGTTCTTCAACATTTTATTTACTAGGCGTTGGTAAGTAGCCCCTGCATTGTTTATCCTGAAGGGCATCACATTATAGCAATATGTTCCATATTTGGTGTCAAATGAAGTCTTTTCCTGGCCCTCCGGGTTCATCCGGATTTGATTATACCCGGAATAGGCATCGAGAAAAGTAAGGATCTCGTGACCGGTCATGGCATCGATCATGCGATCGATGTTGGGTAGCGAAAAAGAATCTTTGGGGCATGCTTTGTTTAAATCCTTATAGTCCACGCACATTCTAAGTTTGTTTCCTTTTTTAGGCACTACAACTATATTGGCTAACCATTCGGGATACTTCACCTCCCGAATGGACCCTATCTTGAGAAGTTTGGTTACCTCATCTTTTACGAATGCGTGTTTTACCTCGGACTGAGGTCTTCTCTTTTGCTTCACCGGTCTGAACTTAGGGTCCAAGCTTAGCCGATGCGTCTTTATGTCCGGTGGAATCCCTGTTATATCTAAATAGGACCAGGCAAAACAATCAATGTTCTCGATAAAAAATTGAGCAAGTTTCTTCCTGAGTTCGGGGCTCAACCCCATTCCCAGGTATACCTTTTGTTCGGGCCAGTGCTCGATTAGTGTGACTTGCTCCAATTCCTCAATTGTTGATTTGGTGGCGTCGGAGTCATCGAGAATCACGAAGGATCGAGGGACCCTCTAATCATCATTTTCTTCTATCATTTGGTTATCTGGTTGGGTCGAAGCCGATGTCTGTGATTGCTATTTGGTGTCTCGTTCTCCTTCTGAGCCCAATCCCTTTACTGACGAAGGCGAGGATGTTGGTTTTGCTTCCTCGACGGAGAACATTTCTTTTGCGGCTGGTTGTTCTCCGTACACTGTTTTGACTCCTCTCGACGTTGGGAATTTGAGGACCTGGTGTAAGGTCAAAGGTATAACTTTCATGTTGTGGATCCATGGCCTTCCAAAAAGGGCGTTGTACCTCATGTCGCCCTCGATCATGTGAAACTTCATTTCCTGAATGGTTATGGCCACGTTTATTGGTAGAATTATCTCGCCTTTGGTGGTTTCATATGCCATATTGAATGCCGAGCTACCTGGATCAATCAACACACACTTAACTTTAGTTTTATTAATGAGTACGGATATTGCAAGTGCATCGTTATGAGGTTGTACAACCCCCTTTGCATCTTCATCATTGAAGGACAAAGTTCCTATGGGTATGTAATCCTGAGTTCGAGATCACTTTTCTCTCATAATCGATGTTTTAGTGCGTTTAAGCATTGGTCCCTGAAGGGTATCGGCACCGCCGATGATCATGTAAATGACGTGCTGTGGCTCTTCCTGCTCGTTTTGCTTTCCGAAATCCATGTTTTTAAAATGGTTCCTCGCCTTATCGCTTAAAAATTCTGAAGTGGCCTTTGTTAAATAACCGGGCTACTTCCTCTCTTAGTTGCCTGCAATCTTCTGTTCTGTGGCCATAGGTGCCATGATATTCGCATATTAGATTGGGATTCCTTTGGGCAGGATCGATCTGCATGGGTCGAGGCCATTTAGTGTCTTTGATGTGTCCGATAGTCGACACGATGGCAGATGCATCAACGCTGAAATTATATTCCGATAACCGAGATGCTTCTATAGGATCGGCATATTTATCAAAGCCGCTCTTTCTCATAAGTCCCCGAGAATATTTTCCCTCGATCAATCCTTTGATTGTTCCGAGCGGTATTGCGTGTTGACCGTTATTCATTCAGTCTGCGACATATGGTTGATATCGGTCTCTGTTTGACCTTTGCTCTCTGTCGATCTCTCTTTGATTTTTAGTAGTTGTCCTGTTCTGATGCATGGGTCCAGACGGAGCTCCCAACTAGTCATCTTCGACCCTAATTTTTGACTGATATCGGTTGTGTATATCTGCCCAAGTTATTGGTGGATACTCGATCAAATTTTGCTTTAGCCGACATGATGCTATCGAACTTTTCTCGTTCAGCCCTTGGGTGAAAGCTTGGACGACCCAATCGTCTGTAACCGGTGGCAATTCCATGCGTTCCATTTGAAATAGGGATACAAATTCCCTCAGAATTTCATTACCCTTTTCCTTTACTTTGAAGAGGTATGATTTTCTTGTTGCAACTTTTATGGCACCAGCATGTTCCTTTACGAACGAATCTGCTAACATGGCAAAAGAATCAATGGAATTTGGTGGTAGATTGTGATACCATATCATCGCTCCCTTCGAGAGGGTTTCCCCAAAATTTTTCAACAACACAGATTCGATCTCATCGTCCTCCAAATCGTTACCCTTGATGGCACATGTGTAAGAGGTGACGTGTTCGTTAGGATCAGTCGTACCATTAAATTTAGGAATTTCGTGCATACATAATTTTTTGGGGATTGGTTTTGGGGCCGCACTCGAGGGAAAAGAATTTTGTATGAATTTTTTCGAATCCAGCCCTTTTATCATTGGTGGAGCTCCAGGGATTTGATAGACCCTGGCATTGTATGTTTCCACTCTCTTGTCGTTGGCTTCAGCTCGTTTTGTGAGTTCCTCGAGCAATTTAGTAATTTTGGGAGCAATCCCCGATTCTTGATCGTTTGATTTCACTATGGCGGGCTCCGTTTTGGGGGTGATTTCTCAAAGCGGATTGGGATCTGGCCTGCTTTGTATATGCGTTTGGCTCTGCAACTGAGCTATCGCTACTTGTTGGGCTTGTAACATCTCGAAGATCATACGTAAGCTGGCTCCGATTTCCCCTACATTATGGGTGTCTCTAGCTACAAATCGAGTACCGCCCTGAATGTTTTTTCCCTATTCGGAACGCTGGTTCGCCTCAAGAGCCACTTGCGAATTGACATCTAACGGTACTTCAGCTCGAGTTTCGGGTACTTTGATTTGAGCCTCAGTGCCATCGTCAAGTGGCCTTCCGGCCCAGGGTACCAAGTTGTTGGTTTCATCTTGAAGGCCAGCTTCGTGGTCGACAGGTAAAGCCATTGCTGATTGGAAGTTGTAAACTGGTGTGTACCGTAGATTTATATCAAACAATCACTGTTATCCTTTGCCCCACGGTGGGCACCAAACTGTTTACCCGAAAAATCAGATAACGTTAAATTTGTGTATGGTTCTAATGATATGTGATACAATTTGATACAAATCATATATAGAAATAGAAATATGTATGTTCTTGGCGATGAGAATGGGAATAGTGAGAAAAAGAATGAATAAGGTAAAATAAAATAAGCATGAGGAGATATCTTTCAATATGAGAAGTGATCTTTTGTTACAATGCATTATGCGTGTCCTTTCTGCTTACAAGGATTCCCCACTTTATAACAGAGGGATCCTACTTTATTTATAATAAAATAAAGCATATAATGGAGGACCCATGATGAATTGTCTCTTCCTCGATTCATGCCAAGATTCTCTCCCTTAGTGCGGTTGTAACGACTCTTGTTTGTGAGCTCGACACTGGCTCGAACTCGTTATTGGGTCGAGCCCTCGGTTTGGCTTGAGTTCGACCTCCGGGGTGGGCATAGCGCATTCCTAACCTCGAAGCAATGCCTTGCGAATCCATTTGGTCACGGTCTCGATATAAGTATCGAGCCGACTCCTCGACCAGCCTTCGGACTCGAGGCTTATTTGTACTGCCTTCGGAACTCATCCCAAAATTTCACTCTGGTTGCTTATCATTCTAACTCGATCAAACTTAGAAAAGCCAAAATCTATTTCGACCGTATACAGTATATAATACAAGTGGATAGATAAATGCAGTCTCTCTCTATAGATGAGATGGAGCATTGAAGCTTCACTAATTAATATTACGGTGGACTACCGATGCCTCACTAGAGCAACTTAACTCACATGATACAATATTAATACCCCATCAAGTTGGAGGTGAGGCTCTGACTGTCAACTTGCTCAGAACAACTGAATGTCTAATCCATGCGAAAGCCTAAGTGAGGATGTGTCACGATCCAATTCCCACCATAGACCGTGATGATATCCAACACTGCTGTTAGGCAAGCCAATAATAAATTAACACGCTGATCGATAGTTCATAACACATTTTAAAATAAGTGATGGATTAAGCAGAGTTTGTTTTATTTTCATAGTAAAATAATGACTTTATCTACAAGATTTGAACATGATCAACACATAAAATTGAATGTCATAACTAAAATACAATCATGAACAATGGTCTAAATTTTCATAATCCAGTGCCACGAGTGTATGAGCATCTACTAATTGTTAGTTTATCCTTATTTGAAGTCATTATTACATGTTATATCTCTTATTGTTGAGTTATTCTTATTTAAAATCATTGATACATGTTATCTCTTATTGTTGAGTAATTCTTATTTGCAATAATTGTTACTTGTTTTCTCTTTTATAGTTAAGTTATACTTATTTGAAATCATTGATACATATTATCTCTTATTGTTGAGTTATTCTTATTTGAAGCCATTATTACTTGTTATGTCTTTAATTATGAGCTCGTTCTCACGTATCATTGTGTTTTGTTATTCCTGTGTTGATTTACTTGTCATACTCCTGTGTTATTGTAGTTGTTGTTGTGCTCTGTGTTGTTAAGCTGTGGGCTATTCGGGGTTGTGGTGTTGGAATTATTTTAAGGAAATGTTGTGGCATATGGGTACATGTGGTGCGAGTTTTATTTTGTATTGTTATATTTTTTGGCACACGTGGTATTATTGAGAGGATAATCGGGGTATTCGCAAGTGAGTTATCCGTACTATTGTTATTATTGATATTGCACATGTGGCGTGACAAGGCATGCTATATATGTGGGTTTGCGAATGTGGCGAGACAAGACAGGAATATTATTATGCGTGTGTGGCGTGCACGCGGCGAGACAAGGGGAGTTATGTCGGGGATGATTTGTGATGACTTGTGATGGACTTGGGGGGCATTGTTATTGATGATATTTGTATTGTGGTGTGACTACCTTTTGTGAGTAATTCATAATATGATTGTTTTGTGTTGTTTCCTACGTGTCATTTGTTGTCTCTGATCTTACTTGTTGACTCGATCTGTGATAGAACATTTGCACAAGAATACACCGTAATTAGTCACTCATATCAGTCTAAGAAGATGAACCTTGATGTTTATTGATCGTTTACATGTATTCTTGTATACCTGCCTTCTGTGCGTGAGTTGCACCATTAGCACATGAGTTGTCCATGAGGATATGAGATATTATTACTTCTAGCACGTGAATTCTCCGTGCAAATGTGAGATATTGTTACTCTCTTAGCACGTGAGTTGTCCGTGCAATTATGATGTATTAATGGGATTGGCATGTGAGTTATCCGTGCAACAGGTAAATTGTCCATGCGATTGTGATTGTAATATGGGCACATGATGCCAAGTGATTATGGTTCGAGATTTGGGACACTTGATTTGTGATTATGAGATGTGTTACCTCGGAAATATTCTTGTATAAACCTTGTGTGAAAGCAATTGTTTTATTGGGTTGTTACTTATTTTTCCTTACTTGGTTTCACCGGACTTAATATGTATTCCGCTTACCTTACAACGTTATTATCTGCTAGCTCCTTGTTGTTAATTGTTGTTTCTAGCTATTATTGCAAGTATTGTAACATTATTTTTACCATGTTGAACCTTATATTGTTCCCTATTAATTTTATATTCATAATTGTATAGGTTGTTATGTCTAGTAGGTGCCTTGACTGTTCTTCGTCACTACTCCACCGATGTTAGTTTTGATACTTACTGAGTAACGTTGTGGTGTACTCATGCTAGAGTCGCTGCACAGTTTTGTGCAAATGCAGGTAGTTGGGAGCACGCTGGTCATTAGATAGCTGATCGAGTATTGCTGTGGAGACTTCAAGGTACCTGCCGTCGCGTTCACAGACCTCAGAGTCACCTTCTGAAATTTTACTTTAACAATTTATTTCTATTCCGGCACAGTTGTATTTAGAGGTTTTCTAGTAAACTCAGTAGAGCTTATGACTTATACCACCGGTTTTGGGATGTTGTATATCTAGTTGGGATTGTAAACTCTATAGAAATTTCTATGTTTAATAGTCAATTGGTTAAATTCTGTTATTTATTCTGTAAGTGTTAAGCTTACCTAGTCTCTAAGACTATGTACCATTACAATTCCTAAGAAGAAATTTTGGGTTGTGACAAGTGTAGGGGTTAAGCTATTAGAGTTTATAGCCCTTTTGATTATTGAGTTACAACCTAAAATTGCTCTTTGAAGTTAGTAGAGTTTTGAGGCAAATCTTACAAGAAATCGTAATTTTTACTCCCTTGAGCAAAGATGTTTCATGTAAAAGTTACTTGTGTACTTTAATTTTTGTACTTTATTTTTAAATTTGTATTAGATAGTTAGGTCAAGCTTTTTAACTCGCAAAAATCGGCACGAGACAAGTCATTCTCCGTCCCTCTTATGGCTAGTGCATCCCAATTAAGAATTGAAAAAGGCAAAAGAAAACAAAAATTGTCAAAACTTCATAAAAATCCAGAAAGTAAACAAGATATAGATAAAAAAAAATTACTTGGAAAAATGAAACACAAGCAATGAACCAATGTCAGTGACGTGACTCACTTGAGAAAACACATTCCCGTGCGTTTACACGTTTGATGCATCAAGAATATAAGAGAGTTTTTTATCACATTTTTAGGTCATTTTCAAGCTATGAGATACATGATTATTATTTTAAATGATCTTTCTAAAAAAGATGTTTATAAATATAAATTAGACAAGCAAGTCTATTGGTAAGGAAAAATTAGTTAGATAATTTTTTTTAAAAATTAATACTAAGTTTGTTAAAAGGTGGACAGAGGAGGCTTAGTGGGCTAAGATTCATGCCTATGGAAGAAGTGCACAACCTGCTATCTACATGATAATACTAGCTGGATGTGTATATTACTTGTGGCAAGAAAGAAATCAAAGGACTTTTCAGAATAAGAAGAAGTCGGAGGAGATCCTTGATCAATATGGCTATTCAGGATGCACATTGCAGGAGAGCTGGAAGCATGCCTAACTACAGCAGATGTACAGTGACATACATATAATTTTTTATAGGCGGTATCACATTTTAAAAAGTAAACAAAAAACAAAAGGTTGTAACAATATTATATTAAAAAAATAATACAATATAAATAAAACAACACTCAATATTACTATTCTTCTCGATGAGTTTTTATTTTTTAAAATGTATTCAAAATAATCCCACTATAAATAATATTAAAAAAATTCTATAAAAGATACAAACAATCACTAAACAACTCATCGTTTATTTGGTCATGCAAATCAATTTTAATCAATTTTACTGGTCAGAAAGAAGATGAAAGGAAGAAAAAGAAAATAAGAAAATAGCGCAACAGCTAACCATGGAAGCAAGAGCTTCCAAATAATTAATTGTTGCAACAGCAACCTTGACCAATTGGTTCAAAGTATTGGGAAACAACAAGCACAATCAATGTGCACCCCAAGGTAGCGGAATGATATTCAAGTCAAACTTTCTCAATTTACTTGAACCAAGAGAAAACAATAAATTGGCACAAATGATAATACATTCAACAACTATATCACAAGCAAACGAATAATAATAATGCAAATATCAAGATACGAGACACCAAATTTACGTCGAAAACTCCTTCAACGTGAAGAGGTAAAAAAATCACGGGACCAAAGGCCCTCAAAGCTCCACTAAATAAATCAACAAGAGTTATAAAAGTTCTCTAAATTTTTCACAAAGCAAGTGTCAAACCAAGAGCAACAATAAAAATAAGACTGCATCAAAACAGTTGAAGAAAGGAGAGAAATCACCACAAAACCTAGCTACTGTTTACGCCTCCAAGATCAAAGTTACATGTCACCAAATATAATCTTCAACGTTGAACTTCAAGAACCAAATGTTGAGAACTCCAAGTTCAACGTTGAGCACGATCCAACGGTTAACGAGTCAGAAAACGCTAATTGAAGCGGACTGCCTGAGCAAATATTTTCTGGAGCAAAAGAACACGCTTTTCTCTCTCACAAGGCTTCAAAAACGGCCGCACTCTAATGTTTTCTCTCTTGTTGTATTTCTAACCTAAAATATGTCATATTTATATGTCTTGATAATAGAGAGTAAGAGTGGCAAACTAGCAGGGCGGGTTGTATATGGATCGGGTCGAAAATGAGTAATGAAAAAATTGATAAATTATCCGACCCGATCCATATTTAATACGAATAAAAAACGGGTTAACCAACGGATAATATGGGTAACCATATTATCCATGATTTCTTGAATATGAACACTTTTGAGAGAATTCCTAGTCTCCCAAACTTGATGAACCCCCAATTCGAGGCTTTACAAATGTAAAGGTTAAATCCATTAGTTATCCATTGGTTACCTATTGGTTTTACGTTTTCTAAATGGATAATATGGTTCTTATCCATATTTGACCCATTTTAAAAAAAATTATTATCCAACCCATTTTTTAGTGAATAATATGGGTAGTTAACTGTGTTCTTTTAATCATTTTGCCACCCCTAATAGTGAGCTATATGACAAAGTGGGCTAGGTCCAAAATGTATTTTTTTTATCCACATAGAAAGAAAAAAAGCCCAAAAACCGAACAATTCTCCCCCTCCTGACTATGTGGAGGAGACCGTCATCCCGGCGAACATGCAACACTCTTCAAACTTCCCTCTTGGCAGGGCTTTAGTCAACATATCTGAACCATTATCATCAGTGTGAATCTTCTCAAGTTAAAGCAACTTAGAATCTAACACATCTCTAATTCAATGATATCTGACATCAATATGTTTAGACCTACCATGAAATTTAGAGTTCTTGCCAAGATGAATAACACTTTGACTGTCACAATAAAGCACATACCTCTCTTGAGCAAAAACAAGTTCCCCTAAAATTCTCTTCATCCAGAGCAACTCTTTACAAGCTTCAACGACATCAATAAGCTCAACTTTTGTAGTAGATAGAGCAATACATTTTTGCAACCTAGATTGCCAAAACATAGCTCCCCCTGCAAAGGTAACCAAGTAGCTTGAAGTTGACTTGCGAGTATTAACATCACCTTCCATATCTGAATCCGTGTAACCACAAAGAATAGGTTTCCCTGTCCCAAAACACAAACTTAGACTAGAAGTGCCACAAAGATATCTCATTATCCATTTCAACGCGTTCCAATGCTCTTTTCCTAGATTAGAAAGCAAACGGCTAACAGTACCAACAACGTGAGCAATATCTAGTCTTTTCTAAATTATTGCATACATCAAACTGTCAACAGCTAAAGCATAAGGAACTTTATTCATATCTTCCTTCTCATCATCACTGGAAGGACATTGCTTCGTGCTCAATATGAAGTGCATAACTAAAGGTGTACTGACAACCTTAGCTTTATCCATGTTGGACCTGCGAAGTACTTTCTGAATGTACTTCTCTTGTGATAACCACAACTTCTTGATCTCTCTGTCACAGACAATCTGCATGCCAAGAATCTGTCTTGCTGGTCCTAAGTCTTTCATAGGAAAAGACTTGTTTAACTCTTTCTTCAACTTCTGAATCCTGCAAGCATTAGGACCAACAACAAGTATGTCATCAACATAAAGTAATAAGATAATAAAATCATCATCAGAGAATTTTGTACAAAAATACAATGGTCGGAAGTAATCTTCTCGAAGCCCTGTTGACTCATAAAAGAACCAAGCTTCCTGTACCACTGCCTCGAAGTTTGTTTCAAACCATACAAGTTCTTCTTCAACTTGCAAACGAAATTCTATTTTCCCTTGACTTCAAAACTTTCTGGCTGCTCCATATAGATTTCTTCATCTAAGTCAGCAGGTAGAAAAGCCGTTTTAACATCCATTTGCTCAACTTATAAATCTAGACTTGTAGCCAAGCCCAGAACAACTAGAATAGATGACATCTTCACAACTGGAGAAAAGATTTCATCAAAATCAACTCCTTTTTTCTGATTAAATCCCTTGACAACCAATCTAGCCTTGTACCGTGAAATTGGGTTACCATCTTCATATTTCACCTTGAAAACCCAAATGTTTTCAAAGCTTTTCTGTCTCTAGGAACCTTAACCATATCAAAATGTATGATTATCATGCAAGGATTTCATCTAATCCTTCATAGCATCAAACCATCTTTTTTTTATCACTATCCATGGCCTCTTCAAAACTTTTAGGTTCTCCCCCATCAATTAAGAATACATACTCAGTAGGAGGATAACAAGATGGAGGTACTTTTTGTCTAGTAGATCTTCTGAGAGAATTATCTAGAGCATCAATAGAAGTTGGTTGCTGCTTAGCCACATTATCTTGCACTGGAGCATCAACAACATCTTGTCGGTCATTCTAAACATGGTCACCATCCTCATTATCAACTTGATTATTATTAGTTTGAAGATTTTCTTCAGATGGAATATTCACGGGAACTGGATCAACATCAACTAAGATCTCACTGCTTTGAGAATCAACCTTCTTAGCTTTTTCAAAATCTTCAATTGTCTGGTTTTCAAAGAACACAACATCACAACTTCTAATAAGTTTCTTTTCAACTGGATCATAGAAACGATAGTCAAATATCTTGACCATAACCAATGAAGATACACTGCCTAGTTTTAATATCCAGCTTTGACCTCTCATCGTCAAAAACTTGCACAAAGGCCTTATACCCGAAAACTCTTAAGTAATCATAAGAAAATTCTTACCAAACCAAAATCTGTCAGGACATCACCATCCAAAGTAATAGTAGGAGACAAATTAATAACATAAGCAGCAGTACTAAGTGCTTCTGCTCAAAAGGCGTCTGGCAGCTTAGCATCTGAAAGCAAACATCTAACCCTCTCAATTAAAGTTCTATTCATCCTCTCTACTAAATCATTCAACTAAGGAGTCTTTGGAGGAATTTTCTATTGCCGAATACACTGCGATATGCAATAATTATAAAAAAGACTAATAAAATCACCACCATTATTTGAGCAGATGCATTTTAATTTCTTTCATGTCTGACTCTCAACCAAGGCCTGAAATTTATTGAACACATCAAGTACTTGATCCTTGGACTTCAAAGAAAATACAGAGTTTGCGATAATGATCATCAATAAAGGTGACAAAGTAAAGTGTACTACCATGAGACCTTACTTTAAAAGGACCACATAAGTTAGAATGTACCAATTACAGTAAATCAAGCTTTCTCTAAGGCGGATGACTGTGAAAAGAAACTCTTTTCAGCTTTTCCGGCTAAGCAATGAACACATCTTTGTAATTTTGCTTGCTTTACTCCATAAAGCAAATTCTTTTTAGCCGAAATATCAATCAACTTCTCACTCATATGACTCAACCTTCTATGCCATAACTCTGATGAATCATTCTCCACCAAATTAACCGAGTCAATAGAAATGGAGCCATGCATTTTGTACAAGTTAGATACCTTAATACCTGGAGCCATAATCATTGAGCCTCTAGTAAGCTTCCACTAGCCACCACCAAGGATGTTATAATAACCATCATCATCGAGCTTTCCTGCCGAGATTAGATTCAGGCGGACATCTGGAAGATGCTTGACATTTGTTAAGAACTAACCTGGAGCCATTGTTAGTTTTCAAACAAACAGTACCAATGCCAAATACATGAACCTCACCATCATTGCCCATTTTTAAATCTCCAAAGTTACCTGGAGTATAAGAAGAAAAGATTCCTTCTTTGGCGTGAGATGAGAAGTGGCACCGGAATCCATAAGCCAGCTAGCCTCATCATGAACAAAATTAATGATATCTTCATCGTGGGCAAAAGAAGATCATCGTCAACAACAGTAGCAACACGATTTTCATTGTCATCATCTTTCGTTTGTTGTCTCATTTCTCTCTTAAACTTGAATCATAACTTCTTGATTTGCCCCTTCTTGTTACAATGATAGCATGTAACATTGTTGTACCTAGACCTCGACTTGCTTCCTTTTTTGCCTCAATCATTCTGACCTCTAAAGTTACTTATCCCCCTGTCTTCAGTAACTAAAATATCAGAGTGTGAAGCTAAAGAAGACGAAGATTGAGATCTTCTCCTCATCTCTTCATTTAAGACACCACTCTTAGCGTATTCCATAGTTACAACACCACTGGGAGTAGAATTGGTCAAAGAAACTCGAAGAGTTTCCCAAGAGTCAGGCAAAGTATTCAGCAACCAGAGTCCCTGTATTTCTTCATCAAATATTACAACCATTCTAGACAGCTGGTCTAAGACACCCTAAAAATAATTTATATGATTAGAAATAGGACTGTCCTCTTTGTATCGAATATTTATCAATTATTTCAGCATGAACAACTTATTATTGCCAGTCTTCAAAGCATAAAGTGTCTCGAGCTTTTCCCACAAACCTCTACCATGTGTCTCATTCACAATATGATTTTGAACATTATCTTCAACCCATTGTCTAATATAACCACAAACCTGTAAATTCTCAAATTCCCATTCCTCATCAGACATAATTCGGGTTCACTAGAAGCAAATATATGTAAATGCATTTTCTTGACAAATAGAAGATCTTTCATCTTGCCTTTCCAAATATGGTAATTATTGCCATTTAAACACACCATCTTGCTCATATTAGACTCAATCATTCAAATAGATAATCAACACAATCAAATATAACCACAAGATCTGATATCACTTTGTTGGAAAATAGCAAGCACAAGCAATGTGCACGACGAGGTAACAACGGAATAATACCCAAGTCAAACTTTCTCAATCTATCTGAACCAAGAGAAGACAATAAAATGGCACAAATGGTAATAGGAGCAACAACTATACCACAAGCAAACGAAGAAAAACAAGGCAAAAGTAATCAAGATAGGATACACCAAATTTCCATGGAAAACTCCTTCAACGTGAAAAGGTAAATAACCACCGGATCAAAGGCCCTCAAAGCTCCACTAATAAATCAAAAAGATTTACAAAAGTTGTTTAAATTTTCCACAAAGCAAGTGTCAAACCAAGAGCAACAATAAAAATAAGATTGCACCAAAATAATTGAAAAAAGGAGAGAAATCACCCCAAGGCCGAGCTATTATTCACACCTCCAAAATCGAAGTTACAGGCCTCCAAATCCAATCTCTCCGTTGAACTCCAAGAACCAGATGTTGAGAACCCCCAATTTCAATTTGAGCAGAATCCAACAGTTAACGAGTCAACAAATGCTAATTGAAGTGGACTGCCTGAGCAAATATTTTCTGGAGCAAAAAAATACACTTTTCTCTCTCATAAGGCTTCAAAAATGGTTGCACTCTTATGTTTTCTCTCTTGTTGTGTTTCTAACCTAAAATAGGTCATATTTATATGTCTTGATATTAGTGGGCTATAGAAAAAAAGTGGGTTGTTACGACCCAATTCCCGCTATAGCTCGTGATGGCGCCCAACATCGTCCTTAGGCAAGCTAATGGTGAACTATCAACTTAATTATTAATTTTATTGATTTTGAAAAATTATGAGTTTTATTAAGTAAAGAAAATAAGTCATAGATGATGATAGGCTAGAAACCCGTATTTTAGCCATATTTTACACTCTAATTCACTGCACTTTACTTGTGTTGAGCTTTAATTAATATTGTTTTGCACTTATTTTGTGTTTTATGCCGTGTATGAGTGGTTTTCGAGTTATGTAGATATTGTGGAGCTAATCCGAGCTATTTGCTTTGAAGTCTGAGTAGAATCCCAAACAATTAAGTCGGGATCACGTTCGAGGATATATTATGTATGGAAAAAAATGCGCAAAATGTTCAAAGGCCAAAACTATGGCCTAATGATGACGTGAGGCAAGTTGTGCCTTTGGAAAGAAATACAATTGATTATATTTGAGGTGAATTCCTTAGAAAAGTTACTTTATTCTTACCACATAATCTAATAAAGTGGCTGCTTAGTCTTCGTTATTGGATACAAATGAAAGAGGTATCAAAAGAATTGAGTGTGCGACGCTGCATGCGTCGCATTGTGCGGCGCGACAACACAAACCAGCATCAGACATTTAATTTGCAAAGGCTCTGTACTTCCGCATTACTATGACAAAATGCATAGCCGTGCCGCATGGGGCGCGGCGCGGCGTGACAGTGCAAAATATGGCCAGAAATAATTTTTGGAATTGTTCTAGAATTCCTCATAAGCGCGTCACATGGCGCAGTGCAACATGTGGCACGGTAGCCCAAAAATATTAGAGTGACTTCTCAATTCCGCTAAAAAGGGATAATTTCGTCCGGGGATTATTAGGGGATGCCTTAAATACACGGGAAAATGCCATTTTCGGCACTTTTGACACAATTTCGACCTAAGGAGGCCAAGGAGGCTAAGGAGGAATTGGAAGAACACAAGCACAAAGATTTCATCATTCCTTCCTCACTCAAGATCCGGGTTTGGATTGAATTTATGTTTTTATGTACTTTAGTTACATTTGTGAAGAACTTCTTTATGTCTATGGAGTAGATCCTTTTGGGTTTTGATGAATTTGGTGTATTGATGATTGTTTGTGGATTATAACTCTATTTTTATGTATTTGAATCGTTGTTGGAAGATTTAATTATTCCATCTATATTCACATGTTCTTGTAATCGAAAGAGGCATAACTTGTGATATCTTTGCATTATATTGTTGGTTGAGTTCATAGATTCTTCTAAATAATCGAAAGAGGCTAGTTAAATCATTGATTAAATCTAGTTAGGAGAATAATCGAAAGTGGTTTTCCTAAAGACCGATCCACTACGCATCCTTGCATATCTTCACAGTGCCTAAATTGGTTCATCTCGTGAGATTAAGACTTAATCGAGAGAAAAATTTTTGCTGAACGTTTGAACTAATAATATAGTGAATTCGAGAGACTCACTTGAACATTGAAAGTGAAGAGTTAGATCACGAACAATTATCTTGTACTTATTTTGTCATAACCTTATCCTCTTCCACTGATAACCTAATTGCTTATTCCTTGTTTCGATAGTCACTAGTCAATAGCCGTAGATTTTAAATTCTTAGTTAAAATTTTATTATTAATCATATAAATCTCAATTGTTGATCCTTAACAATCAAGCTAGAGATTACGAGAATACTGTTTAAACCCAATCCCTGTGGAGACGATATTATACTATACTATCTTTGACTAGCGAGCACAATTTAAGTATGTGCTTTGCGCTCGTCAGTAGAAAACCATAAAAATATAAAGCTTTAATAATACATAAAAGAAAAGAGTAATGATATTATATAAAAAGCTATAAACATCTACTAGAAACTCCCAAAACCCGGTGTCACGAGTGCATGAGCATCTACTAAGGAGTACGATAATAATACAATATCTGTCTCGAATGTAAAATATGCAGGATAAAATAAATAAATATGATGGAGACTTTGTGTGTTGCGGCACGTAGCATGGAATGCAGCTCAGTATAAGGTACCCTCAGCAGTTGCACCTACGCGCTAAGATGACCACTAAATGAACCTGTTAGATCATGCACATAATAAGTGCAGAAGTGTAGCATGAGCACGTAAATCAACGCGTGCTTAGTAAGTATCTAGCCTAATCCCGAAAAAGTAGGGACGATGGGTCAATATCGGCACTTACTAGTGGTCCAATAAATCAAAATAATAAATTATAAATAGATATGAAACACAACAACAAAAATGAGGCAAGAATTGTCACTAACAAAATCCTCCAATTTCAATGACCTTATAAATCCCTCAATATGATACGCTATCCCAACCAGGTAAGGAATATCAAGTGCTATCTCTAAGAGATAAGGAATATCAAGCGCTATCTCAGATAGATAAATAATATTATGTAAATACCAAGTCTCAATCAAAAGAGAGATCTCAAGAATATTCAGACTCCTAGCAATACTACGCATGAGTTATGCCGAGGTCGTACGGCCGATCCAGAATAATGTGTACACTGCCGAAGGTCGACCGGCACGAGCCATAGATGCATCTCAATATATTGCCGAGGCGTTCGTCTCGATCTACATCAAGAGAAGAAACTTATCAAATTATGGGCCACGTATTTGCAACACAAGAACATGAACATAAAGTAAACATGACTTTTACCAACTATCAAATATCTCGCCAAATAACTCAAGGTGGTGAAGCTTGGTCTAACATAATCCCAAATCAATTTTCATTATAAATTCAATTAATTAAACTAACAAATTGAGTTCAAATAATATAAAATATTGCATGATAAAGTCCTAAGTCTACCCGGATATAAACATGATTTTAGCTACGTATGGACTCTCGTCACCTCGTGCGTACGTAGCACCCACAACTAGTAGTACATAATAATTTAATACCTACGGGGTAGTTTCCCCCTCATAAAGTTAGACAGGAGACTTACCTCGATCCGAATTCTGATAACCGGCTCTAATGTCTCTCTAACTCCTCAACCAATGCCAAATAATTCGAAACAAGTCAAATAACGTGCAAGCCAATCAAAATATACCCAAAACTCTTAATTATTCAATTTATAATAATTTCGAACTCAGCTCGAAAAGTCAACCCCCGGGCCCACATGCCCGAAATTCAAAATTTTTTGAAGATAAACATTATTCATAAAACCACGAACTCAAATATATAATTTATTCCTAATTCCATGTCCAATTTCGTAGTAAAAATCCAAGATTTTTATTTCTAGGTTTTCTCCCAAAATCTCACAATTTCTACAAACCATGTTTAAATCCATATAAAATCCTTGTATATAACTTACAACATGTAGGAATAACTTACCGTATGATATACGGCAAAAATAATCTTCAAGAATTACGCCAAATCGCCCTACATGTGCTCCAAGAACTGAAAAGTGAAGAAATGAGCTCAAAATCCCGAAATTAGATGTTTAATACAGCTGCCATGCCTCCTTCATTGTGATCGCGGTCATTAACTGTAACACCCTGGAAAATTTTGAAGTATTTAAGTGTAAAGCCCCGTAAAATTTCGCAAATGAATTCAAGGTTTCGTGGTGCCAGAGTAGGCTAACGTGTTTGAGGATTGTATAAAAGCTCGGACTTTTTGGATTGAACAATGCACTGAGGGATAAAGAAAAAATTTTGGCAGAGAAATGCATTTCTGTGGTCCATTATTAGATCGCAGAATCACTCTGCGGACCGCATAATGGTTGCAGAGTGAAGCAGGGGCGGGGCAGTTTGGGCGAAAGTCTGCGGTGTATTATGCGACCGCAGACTAGTTCTGCGGTGAATTATGCTACCGCAGAATAGGTCTGCGGGCCGCATAACTGCCGCAAACCCAGACAGATTTTTCCCCAATTTTGGGCACCAATTGTGCGGCCGATATGCAGACCGCATATCAATTATGTGATCGCATATGCGATCGCATATATTGTTTCGGAGCTTCATTTTTGAGTTTTTATAACCCGACCCTACTTCGTTAAATACACGCAATGGACTATTTTTGAGCTAAAATGTGATGTTTTAGAGAGAAGTGAGAGTTTTTTAGAGAGATCGAGAGAGAGAACCCTAGACTAATTATTCATCAAGTCTTGCTTAAATCTTGGAAGATAAACAAGGAAATCTCACAAGTTCTTCGTCTAAGAGGTAAGGTTCCATATCCTAGTTTTTAATTTCGAATTTGGGTAGAAGATGGTTGATTATGAGTATGATTCTTGGGTATGAGAGTATTATTTATACATGTATGTACCAATAAGTTTTGTGGGAAGATTGTTGAGCTTAAATAATTAAAGATTGAGTTGTAGAATGAAGGAAATCTTGTAGAAGAACCTTGTAGCCGAATTTGCACACCTAGTATTTGATAAAATTCTCAAGTGAGCTGAAACCATGAATACCTTCCTAATTTATGCTCAATTTTGCTATGTCTCAAAATAGATTGGTATTACTAGAATTTTCGGAACGTTGTAATAATTTAAGGAAAGCTCAAAGCGAGGTATGTTGGCTATACTTTTTTTCTTAGAATTGAATTCCATGATGTTCCTGTAATTTTCAAATATGTTTGTCTCAAGTTCCTTATTTTATGTTCCGAGTTATTCCCAATAAATTCGATTGTCCCAAATAAGCAAAGTGATGAGAATTGTGTAATCAAAACTTGTTCTGGATGTTCCTATCACATTATGTTATCCTTTGGAAATGTGTTCAAGAATGATATGTGTAATAAAATGCTATATATTTGAGTTATTTTTCTAATGAAGGTTATGATGCCAAATTGTGTGAGAAAATCTCAATATGCTTAAGCCTCTTAATTGCTCATATGTGTACCTAAAGTCTTGATTGGAAATGTCTTATTGTTGAAAATCTATAAAGATGGTTGGAAGTAAAATAAGTGAATTATGGATATGGAGTATGGCCAACGTGCCAAGAATTTAAGTTATAATTGCGGCTAGTGGTGCCAATGAAATGAGAGGGTGTGATGAAGATTATGAAATGAACCTCGGCTCAACTGTTTAAATATGAGTTCAAAAAATAGAATTGCCTAAAAGATTTTATACTCAATTCATGCCCATAGGTGGCTATTTTAATTAATGCTTTGTTTTATAAATATATCCAGTGTGGCTCGAGTTCTCACATACTCGGGCGTTGAAATTGTATATTGACATTTCTGGGAAAGAGTATTGCAAAATAAATGGTGTATTGATTGTGTATAATTTTGATGTGTATTTCTATTGTTGGTCGGTATGCACCGTTCTTTGGGAAGAAACCTTTTGTGTTTAAAGTTTTCACTACTGATGAATTTGAGGCATATGATTACTGAAATATTTTATATGTTGATATTTGATGGTGATCTTTGAAATTGAAAGAGGTAAAAGTGTGGAATATGAATTACGGCCATCGTGCCAAGAATAAAGAATCTTGTGAATGGCCAAATGAGCCAAGGGAATATTGTTGTTATGAGTGACTGGAAATACTAATGAGAATTTATACAATGTGAAAGATGTTGAGGTGAGTACAATTGTATTTATGTTACCCTTGTGTGCAAATCAAATTCAAAAAAATATTTTTGGGAGCATCATTAGCAAAACCGAGGAAGGGTGGGTCATAAGGCCCACTCCTGAAACTACACGTGCCGGTGTAGAGGTGAATTGTGATTATTCCCCTTATTTGGGATGAAATTCAAATATTGGTGAAATTGTAATATTATTCCCCTTAATTTGGATGAAACTAGTAATAATTGTGGATTGGAAAAGTCACCCCACACGGCATATGTGGGAAGGCGGCCTAGCTGATCGGGTGGAGATCGGACGCCATGTTGCGCACATGGTGGTACTACTCTTGGTAACAACTTTCTTTCGCATCACATGTCAAACCACATTATTCGCGGGGAGATGGCCTAACCAATCGAGCGTGATCGGACTCCGTGCTAACAAAGACGGTGGTATATCGGTGCTAATGATCTCCCAATCAAAATTGTATATAAAGCTCGTATTTTGAAAATTATTATGTTTTAACTAGACATTTGGATATTGTTGATTGTGACTTGCTGTTTCTATGTGTTGCCTTTTCTTATATGGGCATTCTATTTTGAAAGAGGACTTTTAGCTATACATACTAGTGCTATTCAACAGTATTAACGTACCTTTTGCCAGGGGCGCTGCATCTTAAATGGATGCAGGTGGTTCTTCGGCAGGCGGCATTGATCAGTGATAGCAATACACTCTTTTCAGCTGATTTGATGAGCCCCACTTCATTCCGGGGTCATATATCTTTTGCTTCTCATGTATAATGTTTTGAGGTACAGCCGGGGCCTTGTTGCCGACATTTTCATATTACTATTCTATTGTACTTAGAAGCTTCGTAGACAGGTTGTGGGTTGTAGTTGATTTTGGGAATTAAACAAGAAATGTTGGTATTTGGAAATCACGTTTTTCATTAATTCTACAAACTCGTAATATTTTGAAAATTATGAATGAAGCTGCTAATGGGAATGAAAAGGAAGTTGTTAATAAAATCTTTTCAGTGTTTTATTAATGGAGTGCATCTCCTATTTATTTATGGATGAATTTGGGTAGAAAGAACTCTGACAGGCTTGCTCGGTTGGGTTCTCTCGGTTGAGCGCCGGTCGCACTCTCCGAATTTTGGGGCGTGACATTAACCATGCGATCGCGGTTAAGAAAAGTTCCAACATCGTTTCCTTCATCGCGATCGCGGCCAAATTCCCCCGATCACGATGTACAAATTGTATTTTCTTCTTCACAAATACCCTTCGATATAATAGCCATAACCTTTTGTACGAAACCAAATGACAAACAGTTTGATTTTCTGAAAACTAAATTCAAACGGCTACAACTTTTATTTTTGGATCATTTCCAATTTCCTTATATATTGCAAGATATAAGCTCCCGAAATCAGACCACTGACAACAGAAATTCCTTGTTCGCGATCGCGACCCTTCCTTATGCGATCGCGGTTCACAAGACCAAAAATGCACTTTACTCTTCGCGATAGCGGCCCAGACCTCTGCGATTGCGGTTCACACACCTTTCATCAGATATCAATAGTTCAAAAGGGCCTCAAAGTGGTCCTAAATCACCCCAGAACTCACCCGAGGTCCAAGGAACCCCGTTCCATTATTCTAACAGGTTTATATACCCTATGTGTCACGCCCCGAACCTAGGAGCGAGACAAGCACCCGGTGCCTCACCTAACCTGGCGTACCAAATTGCGACGAAGGGACTCTGAACACATAATGTCATACTTTGGCCATGGGGCCACCTTGTAAGACAATTTGCGAAGCAAAATATAAAACTGAATGGAAACTAGCGCTAACTAAACATCAATATAAAGCTAGGCTGAAAAGGCCGTCATAGCTACTACAGCTGACAAACCACTAAATTATACATACCAGGCCTATAAACCCAACATACTGCACTAACCAACAGGATATGTCTACAAGCCTCTACTGATAGATGTACTATGATCGGAACAGGGCCCCGACCTACCCATAACATATATACATATATACATAAGATGTACACAACACTCTAGACCTGGCAACTCCGAAAGGCGCAGAGCTTACTGATCAGGCTGAACTCGGGAAACACCTACTGAGGAGATCTACTCGTCTGTCTATCTGAACCTGCATGCATGAAATGCAGTGTCCCCGGAAAAGGGACGTCAGTACGAAATAATGTACCGAGTATGTAAGGCAATAACATAACTGAAAATCGAAACTAAACTGATAATATAATAACTGGAAGTAACTGGGAGTCAAAGATGATATGGAGATATACTTACCTGCTGATACTGACTCAACTCCTTCAATATAGTAAGTAAAATAATTGTACGACCTTATAAGGCTCGGTATATATAACTGCTCTGCCATACTAGGCTCGCTCATAGGCGCTCGGCCATACTAGGCTATGTATCTCGACCATGCTGGGCTCGCTCATAGGCGCTCGGCCACAGTAGGCTCGGTATATAACTTTCCATCTGATCAGAGGTTGCCCAATAGGGGCCTGCCTATCGATTATAGCTCGATGGTAATGAAAATACTGTAATACTGTATATATAGGCTTGCTGCTCTCTTGACTGGAAGAAGACAATACTAAAATTGAATATAGAGTCTCGATAAGGAATAATATTGTAACTCATGAGACTAGAATAGTGTGAATAAATTCATGAATATGAACTTCTCTTTTTGTCTCATTGCTAACACATGTAGCTACGAGATCATGCCAAAATGAAGGAAGGCTTAGCCTTAACATACCTTATCACAATATTTCCAATCACCAAGTTGAACTCACCTCTTTGCACCTTAATCTACAAGAACGATAATAATACTATCGTTAAGTTACGAAAGGTACAACTATCGCACAACGAACGACAAACTTATTTTGTATTAAAACGGGCAGCATCTCCCCTATAATCCTTACTTCCTCCAAATTCAAGATAACACAAACAATACAAGAACAGAACAATAACAACATATATACATCATTTTCCAGCCCTATATACACCATCAAATACTACCAAACAGCCCAACACACCCCAATCTCTTCGTACACAAAACGACCACCGTAGTAGTGTCAAACGACCCGAAAATGTTATGACGAACGACCAGCCAACCACCCTACATTTATATGGTGTTTATAAACCTCCTTCCTCCTCCAAAACTCCATAAAATAGTAGTAAAACACGCAGCCCAACAGCAACACAAAATAGTCCACAAAACAGTCTGCTACAAGTGAATAACTCGAACTCACGGCTTCCGATCACCATCCCGTGAGTTCTTACAAGTATAGAGCGACTTACCATGAATTTACAGAAGAAAAATTGGATGAAAGAGAGAAGTAAACTCACCTTATTTGTTGGATAACTCAGCTCTTATCTTGGTTCTTCAAACTCTAGGTTTTACCTCCAATTAGAACTTGAAAGGAAGAGAAAATCAATTAGGGTTTGTGGAAAATTTTTGGGAGGATTCTTTGCAGAGCTTATGTCTGGTTATTATGCTATATTTTAAGTCTAATATATGAAGAAAATAGGCCCTTAAAAGGCCTCTTTGGACGACCCGAAATGGCCCATTTTTGGGCTTTCATTTAAGCAAGTAGGTGACACACCTACTTGTCACCTAGCAGCTTGCGCAGTATCGTACAAATGCCCATATCTTTCTACTCCAATGTCTTATTGACAAACGGTTTAATGCGTTGGAATATAGACTCATAGATCTTTAATTTTATGGGTGGAACACCCCATAACTTTAAGTATATTGGGAGAAAATCGCAGTTACATTTGACCCAAAATTTCAGTAAAACTTATGAGTGTAACTTGTGATGACTTTCATTGACTTTTGTTCCACAACTCGCTTGACATTAAAACATAACACACGGATGTCATACGACTAATATAAATCATAACATAATCTCCTTATCATGTTAATCACCCTAGTCTCACCCCAAAGGTACATGTTATAACATTCTCAACTTGTCGACTTTCGACGAAATATTGTTTTATTTAATTGCTTTAGCTTCTGAACTGTCCAACTCGACAAGAGGTAGATGTTCATCCCAACTTCTTTTAAAATCCAACACACATACTCGTAACATATCCTCGAGCGTCTGAATTGTTCGCTCGGCTTGTCCATCAGTCTGTGGATGAAAAGCTGTGCTGAGATTCACCTGAGTCCCTAGACCTCTCTGAAATGACCTCCAAAAATGTGCTGTAAACTGAGCCCCACGGTCAGATATAATAGAAACTGGTACTCCTTGTAGCCGCACTATCTCCTTAATATATAACTTGGCATAATCTTCTGCTGTATATGTAGATCTGACCGGTAGGAAGTGAGCTGATTTCGTGAGCCTATCGACTATCACCCATATAGAATCGAACTTACGATTAGAACGAGGTAAACCCGTGATAAAGTCCATGTTTATCGCCTCCCATTTCCATGTCGGGATCTCTATAGTCTGCATTAGCGCTTCAGGCTTCTGGTGCTCTATCTTCACTTGCTGGCAACTAGTACATTGGGCGACAAACTCAGCAATGTTCTTCTTCATATCATTCCACCAGTACACATCCTTAATGTCATGATACATCTTCGTCGACCCAGGATGGATGGAATACCACGAATAATGTGCCTCTGACATAATCCTGTCTCGTAGCCCTGCTACATCTGGAACACACAAACGACCCCTATATCTGAGAACCCCATCTCCCTTTAGCTCTAACAGTGGTTTCTTCTGCTGCGGAACTCGCTCTCTCAGCTCGACCAACTCTAGGTCCTCGTACTGCCTTTCCTTGACTTCCGTTATGAGGGATGATTTTGTAGTGTTTTGGAGTACAACTCCACCATCCTCAGAATCTACTAACCAAACCCCCAACGAAGACAATTGATGAATCTCTCTAGCTAATTGTCTTTTCTCGGGATCTACATGTGTTAAGCTACCCATAGATCGGCGACTTAATGCATCTGCTACAACATTAGCTTTCCCTGGATGGTAGAGAATGTTAACATCGTAATCTTTCAATAACTCAAGCCATCGCCTCTGTCGCAAATTCAACTCTTTCTGCTTGAAGATATATTGTAGGCTTTTATGATCAGTAAATACATCAACATGAACACCATATAAATAATGCCGCCATATCTTAAGTGCATGGACAACTGCAGCTAACTCGAGGTCGTGGGTCGGATAATTCCTCTCGTGCTTCCTCAACTGCCTTGAAGCATACGCAATTACCTTCCCATGTTACATCAGGACACATCCTAACCCGACACCTGATGCATCACAATACACGGCATAACCCTCTAGACCCTCTGGAAGTGTTAGAACTGGAGCTGAGGTCAACCTGTTCTTAAGCTCTTGGAAACTCCGCTCACAAGCCTCTGTCCATTGAAACTTAGTTTCTTTTTGTGTCAACTTCGTCAATGGTGCCGAAAGGGAAGAAAAACCCTCTACGAACCTCCGATAGTATCCTGCTAAGCCTAGAAAGCTACGAACCTCTGTCGGAGTGGTAGGTCTAGGCCAATATTTCACGGCCTCAATCTTCTGAGTGTCCACCTTTATCCCTTCATCTGATACAATATGCCCCAAGAATGCTACAGACTTCAACCAGAACTCACATTTAGAAAACTTAGCATACAACTTACGATCACGGAGGGTTTGGAGTACCGCTCGTAGGTGGTCCGCATGCTCATCCTCTGAACGGGAATAAACCAGAATATCATCAATAAATACTATCACGAACAGATCTAAAAATGGCCGGAATAGGCTATTCATCAAGTCCATAAATACAACGGGTGCATTAGTCAACCCGAAGGACATGACAAGGAACTCGAAGTGGCCATATCGGGTCCTGAAGGCTGTCTTCGGAATATCTTTTTCCCGAACTCTGACCTGGTGGTACCCCGACCTCAAATCTATCTTTGAAAAGCATCTAGCCCCTGCAACTGATCAAACAAGTCATCGATCCTTGGAAGTGGATACTTATTCTTAATAGTTACCTTGTTCAGCTGCCTATAATCGATACACATCCTCAGCGAGCCGTCTTTCTTCCGCACAAATAGTACTGGTGCACCCCAAGGTGAGGTACTGGGCCTGATGTAACCTTTCTCCAGCAAATCTTTTAACTGCTCCTTCAACTCCTTCAATTCGCCAGGTGCCATTCTATACGGAGGGACGGATATTGGTTGAGTTCCTGGAAGCAAATCGATGCTAAAATCAATCTCTTGCTCTGGAGGAATACCTGGAAGCTCATCTGGAAACACATCTGCATACTCTTTGACTACGGGAATAGACTAAAGTGTAGGTATCTCAGCATCTGCATCTCTAACTCGCACAATATGATAAATGCACCCTTTTGCGATCATTTTCCTCGCCTTCAGATAGGAAATAAACCTACCTCTGGGTGTTGGTGTATTACCTACCCATTCAAGGACTGGCTCACCCGGAAAATGAAATCTGGCTGCCTTTGCTCGGCAATCAACTTTGGCATAGCAAGCTGCCAACCAGTCCATGCCCATGATAGCATCAAAATCCATCATCTCTAGCTCAACTAGGTCAGCTGAGGTCTGACGACTACAAATTGTCACCGTACAACCTCGGTAAACCCGTCTAGCAATAATCGATTCTCCGACCGGTGTAGATACCGCAAAAGGATCACTTAGTATTTCAGGCACTATACCAAACTTCCTCGCGACAAATGGGGTAATATACGATAAAGTAGATCCTGGGTCTATCAAAGCATAAGCATCATGAGAGCAAATGGTTAATATACCTATCACAACGTCTGGTGAAGACTCCTGGTCCTGTCGACCCGCTAAAGCATAGATACGGTTCTGATTACCACTTGAACTGGAACCTCTACCTCTGCCCCGACCTCTACTAGCCGAAGACTGAGACTCGCGCCCTGAAGGATGCACAGACATAGATGATCATGTTGCTGAACTCGCTGGTTGTGTCATTCCCCCCGAATCTCTATTTGGGCAATCTTGCATCATATGCCCTGGACGCCCACATGTATAACAAGCATCAGAACCTGCTCGGCATTGGCCCAAGTGTCCTCTACCACAGATGTCACACCGTGGAGGAAATGACCATGTTTGCGCAGATCCTCGCTGTCGCTGCAAACCCGACGCCCGTGAGCTCTCACCGGTCCTGACTGATTATAGCGGTCATACCTGTAACCCTGTAACTGAGGTGGCGGAGGCCTAGGTGGCCGTCCGAAGTACTAGGTCCTATAACTACCCTGATATTGCTCCTGAGACCTGGGAAATCTCATCCTCTTACATTGCCCTTGCTCAGCCCTTTCTGTACCCTGCTGCTGACGCCTACCCCTTTCTATATTCTGGGCGAATGCCTGAATCCGGGAGATATCCATACTATCCTGCAATGCAGCGGTGGCACATGCCTTGGTTAACTCTGGGGCTAACCCTGCTATAAACCTGTGAATCCTGTCCCGCATAGTAGCAACTATGGATGGTGCATATCTGGCCAATGAGTCAAAACGGAGACTATACTCTCGAACACTCATATTACCCTGCTTGAGGGCTAGAAACTGATCGACTCGAGCCTGTCGGATCTCCCGTGGTAAGTACTGGTCAAGGAAGGCATCTGAAAAATTCCCCCAAATAGCTGGAGGTGCATCACGTCCCCTGGACCTCTCCCATCCCTCATACCAAAGGATGGCTATATCTCGGAGTCGAAAAGCTGCTAGCTCAACTGCCTCTTTCTCCGTGGCATGCATAACACGAAAGATCCTGTGAAGTTGATCTATGAAATCCTGTGGGTCCTCCCTCTGATCTGTCCCCGTGAACTCTGGGGGACTCAAAGCAATAAACTCTCGGACCCTTGAACTCCCAGACCCCTCAGAAGTTCCTGCACTAGCTGATGCCCTAGCCTGTTGCTGGGTAGCTACCAACTGTGTCAACAAATGCACCGCACTCCTTAAGTCCTGATCTAATGGAAGTGGAGGGGGAACTGGATGTGCGGTTTCCCTAGGAATCTCCGTAGTTGGTGGAGGAGCCGGTAATGGCTGAGTAGGGGTCTCACCTTGAGCCTCAGACTGGGCCCCATCTACTGGGGGTACCCTGCTGGTCCCCTCACCTACTGCTGTATCTCTCCTCTGGCTAGCCGTAGTCTTCCTAGTCACCGTCATCTGTGCATGCAAACACCAACACATAAGTTTAATTCAAATTTCCTATAACTCAGTTCTATAGCACGATTTAGATTTCAAAGAAGGGTAACCAACTCCTAAATGCCATGTAGTTCCCTGCTTATATAATGTGGTACACAACACATCTATAAACAAGACCCTACTAGACACGGCTTGTAGACTTCCTAGGATAGAACTGCTCTGATACCAAGTTTGTCACGCCCCGAACCTAGGAGCGAGATAAGCACCCGGTGCCTCACCTAACCTGGCATACCAAATTGCGACGAAGGGACTCTGAACACATAATGTCATACTTTGGCCATGGGGCCACCTTGTAAGACAATTTGCGAAGCAAAATATAAAACTGAATGGAAACTAGCGCTAACTAAACATCAATATAAAGCTAGGGTGAAAAGGCCGTCATAGCTACTACAGCTGACAAACCACCAAATTATACATACCAGGCCTACAAACCCAACATACTGCACTAACCAACAAGATATGTCTACAAGCCTCTACTGATAGATGTACTATGATCGGAACAGGGCCCCGACCTACCCATAACATATATACAGATATACATAAGATGTACACAACACTCTAGACCTAGCAACTCCGAAAGGCGTGGAGCTTACCGATCAGGCTGAACTCGGGAAACACCTACTGAGGAGATCTACTCGTCTGTCTATCTGAACCTGCATGCATGAAATGCAGCATCCCCGGAAAAGGGACGTCAGTACGAAATAATGTACCGAGTATGTAAGGCAATAACATAACTGAAAATCGAAACTGAACTGATAATATAATAACTGGAAGTAACTGGGAGTCAAAGATGATCTGGAGATATACTTACCTGCTGATACTGACTCAACTCCTTCAATATAGTAAGTAAAATAATTGTACGACCTTATAAGGCTCGGTATATATAACTGCTCTGCCATACTAGGCTCGCTCATAGGCGCTCGGCCATACTAGGCTATGTATCTCGACCATGCTGGGCTCGCTCATAGGCGCTCGGCCACAGTAGGCTCGGTATATAACTTTCCATCTGATCAGAGGTTGCCCAATAGGGGCCTGCCCATCGATTATAGCTCGATGGTAATGAAAATACTGTAATACTGTATATATAGGCTTGCTGCTCTCTTGACTGGAAGAAGACAATACTAAAATTGAATATAGAGTCTCGATAAGGAATAATATTGTAACTTATGAGACTAGAATAGTGTGAATAAATTCATGAATATGAACTTCTCTTTTTGTCTCATTACTAACACATGTAGCTACGAGATCATGCCAAAATGAAGGAAGGCTTAGCCTTAACATACCTTATCACAATCTTTCCAATCACCAAGTTGAACTCACCTCTTTGCACCTTAATATACAAGAACGATAATAATACTATCGTTAAGTTACGAAAGGTACAACTATCGCACAACGAACGACAAACTTATTTTGTATTAAAACGGGCAGCATCTCCCCTATAATCCTTACTTCCTCCAAATTCAAGATAACACCAACAATACAAGAACAGAACAATAACAACATATATACATCATTTTCCAGCCCTATATACACCATCAAATACTACCAAACAGCCCAACACACCCCAATCTCTTCGTACACAAAACGACCACCGTAGTAGTGTCAAACGACCCGAAAATGTTATGACGAACGACCAGCCAACCACCCTACATTTATATGGTGTTTATAAACCCCCTTCCTCCTCCAAAACTCCACAAAATAGTAGTAAAACACGCAGCCCAACAGCAACACAAAACAGTCCACAAAACAGTCTGCTACAAGTGAATAACTCGAACTCACGGCTTCCGATCACCGTCCCGTGAGTTCTTACAAGTATAGAACGACTTACCATGAATTTACAGAAGAAAAATTGGATGAAAGAGAGCAGTAAACTCACCTTATTTGTTGGATAACTCAGCTCTTATCTTGGTTCTTCAAACTCTAGGTTTTACCTCCAATTAGAACTTGAAAGGAAGAGAAAATCAATTAGGGTTTGTGGAAAATTTTTTGGGAGGATTCTTTGCAGAGCTTATGTCTGGTTATTATGCTATATTTTAAGTCTAATATATGAAGAAAATAGGCCCTTAAAAGGCCTCTTTGGACGACCCGAAATGGCCCATTTTTGGGCTTTCATTTAAGCAAGTAGGTGACACACCTACTTGTCACCTAGCAGCTTGCGCAGTATCGCACAAATGCCCATATCTTTCTACTCCAATGTCTTATTGACAAACGGTTTAATGCGTTGGAAAATAGACTCATAGATCTTTAATTTGATGGGTGGAACACCCCATAACTCTAAGTATATTGGGAGAAAATCGCAGTTACATTTGACCCAAAATTTCAGTAAAACTTATGAGTGTAACTTGTGATGACTTTCATCGACTTTTGTTCCACAACTCGCTTGACATTAAAACATAACACACGGATGTCATACGACTAATATAAATCATAACATAATCTCCTTATCATGTTAATCACCCTAGTCTCACCCCAAAGGTACATGTTATAACATTCTCAACTTGTCGACTTTCGACGAAACATTGTTTTATTTAATTGCTTTAGCTTCTGAACTGTCCAACCCTCTTTGTACTTGTTGTTCATGATCTTCAATATTTGTAACCTCAGAGGTAACATGATTAACTTACTTTATATACTTTTAAATATTATCTCATTTTTGGTCCTACATTAGTTTGCTTACGACGCATTTTTACGTACGAAAATATAGGGTGTAACACTATGTAAACTAGTTCAAAGGCTCGGAACACGAATTACAACATCAAAACTAAGAATTAAAGATCAAACTCAATTTCTTAAACTCTCTTAACTTTCAAACTTTCACGCTTCGTCGAACGCGTCCGAATCCCACTTAGACATTCCAGAATGACGCCAAATGTTTACGTACAAGTCACAAACCACAATACGAACCTATTCCAAGGCTCGGAATCCCAAACAAACATCAATAATACCAAAGTCCTCTTCAAATCAAACTTAAGAAATTCTAAAACCTTCAAAATGCCAACTTTCCACAATAACCGCCAAAACGCTCCCGGACCATCCGATCCTCAAACCGAACATACGCCCAAGTCCAAAATCATCATACGAACCTATTGAAATATTTAAATCTCGATTCTGAGGTCGGTTACTCAAAATTCAAACTTTGGTCAACTCTTTCAACTTAAAGCTTCCGAATTGAGAATTTTACTTCTAAATCAACTCCGAACTTCCCTAATTCAAATCTGACTATACGTACAAGTTATAATACATGAAGTGAAACTACTCAGGGCCTCAAACCGCAAAATGATATGCTAGGGTTCAAAACGATCAGTTGAGTCGTTATATGGGCTAGGTCCAAAAGATATTTTATTTATGCACATAGAAAGGGAAAAAGCCCAAAAACTCAACGCAAAGTTCCGTTGACTTTTAAGATGGGGTATTGTTTTTTGAAGGGGGGAGGAGGAGGAGAGGCTCACTATATATATGGGTACAAAATTATTAACACACTGAATGAAGCTGCCAGGATTCAAACCAACACCCTCAATTACACAACTGAGGGGTCTGACCAGGTGAACTCTACAGCTTTTCGCATCAAGTGGTGTAACTTTATTAATTATTTTTTATGTTGTTTCTTTTTTTTTTTTAAATTATATATAGATATTTAGTAAAAGTTTTGGACGAACAGGTGTTTATACGGTAAATCCTCCCCTGCAGATGCAAAAGCTGAATTTCTAAAGGGAGGTACTAAGAGGAGTGACCTAAAATTTTTAATTATCCAAAAATAATAATAAATGAGTTAAAAGAATTGTTACAAAGAAATTAAGATAAAATAATATTGTAACCACTGAAGAAAGTCAGTGAGATAAAACAAAATGGGAGAAAAGGTCTCTGAAATTGTTCTTTTTTTGCATTGTGGAGATCATAAACAATTGTCGGGGAAAAAAAGAAAAGAACATTAACAATCAACATATGTTCAAATTGGTAAAAAAAAAACATTTTCAAATTGGTAGATTAGAATAAGTTAGAAGCCAATTAACTATTTAATCAGTATAACTTTAGGTTGACTCTATTATTTGATCGTAGAAATATAAGATAACATTAAAGAGAGAAACTACCAACCCTGTAACATTAAAAAATTAGAAATAATGTTCTTTAGAAGACGCAAAAGGCAAAAGATAAAAATAAAGAGAAATAAAATGACCGAAACCAACAACTGAGCAAAAAATAAAGAAAGAGGATAAAGAAAAAACTCACGAAGAAGCGAGAAAGACAAAGGAGAAGGAAAGAGATACGGAGAAATGTCAGATGGAGTGCTGAAGGCAAAAGGGTTACACAGCCTGTTTGGCTAAGCTTCTCGATAAGAAAAAAATACTTTTTTTTTAAAAGTATTTTTTTCTCCTAACTTGAGGTGTTTGACCAAATTTTTTTGGAGAAAAAAAGTATTTTTGAGGAAGAAGCAAAAGTAGTTTACGGAAAAAAATAGGTTCTTCCCAAAAACAGAAACAGTTTTGACTTTTCTTCTTACCAAAAATACACTTAATAAAATATAGTATATACCAAAATAACCGTTAAACCTAATACTTAAGATATTAATGTATAAATATTTCTTATTATTTTTAGGATAAATTTCTAATATATAGTAACTTTAGGGGTGAATACTTTTATATTTGTTGAATGATTTTTAATATATTTAACTTATATTAAAAGAATTAAGTACTTTTAAATTTTATTTTCATATTTTACTTAAATAAAATAAAAATATTTAATTATTGCCTGTAATAGCAAATTTTTAAGATTATTTATTTATTTATAATATTAACTATTAAGCAAATCTATTTATGTCCTTATTCGTAATTTGATACTTAAAAGCACTTTCTGAAAAACTTGGCCAAACACAAATTATAACTCAAAAGTATTTTTCAGAGTGATTAGCCAAACACAAATTTTTTTATCTGCAAAAGTACTTTTTTCAAAAGTACTTTTAAAAAAAATACTTATCAAAATAAGCTGATTTTTTCAAGTTGGCTAAACATGCTATTAATCACGTGGTGTTCGGAAGTGATAGATGAAATAGAAAATAGAAAAAGACAGATTAAATTTTTTAAATAATATAAATAATTAAAATGTTAATGATGTGCTATAGAAAATCTGACGTGTGCATTGATATGCCATCCATGTCACGTGATTGAAGAATATTTTTCGTCTTAATATTCTATTTAATATTAAAAACAAAATCAAACAGAATATTAACTACTATAATGGAGCATAATACAGTTTTTTTTATAAAATGCTAATTCTTATGTAACGACTCGACCGGTCGTTTTAAACGTAATAGCCTCGATCCCCTATTTACTGTTTTTCTCACATCTATTTCTACTATTGTGACTTGTTGGGAGGCTTCGTTTTGATTTTTGGAGTATTTCGGAACACTTAGTCCCTAAAATGGGAGCTTAAGTCTTAGGACTTTGACCGTAGTCGGAACTGTGTGAAGACGACTCCGGAATGGAGTTTCGTCGGTTCCGTTAGCTCCATTGGGTGATTTTGGACTTAGGAGCGTGTTCGAATGTGTTTTGGAGATTTGTAGCTCATTTAGGCTTGAAATGGCGAAAGTCGAATTTTTGGGAAGTTTGACCGGTAGTAGACTTTTGATATCGGGATCGGATTCCTATTCTGGAAGTTGGAGTAGGTCCATAATATTAAATATGATTTGTGTGTAAAATTTGGGGTCAATCGGACGTGGTTTGATAGGTTTCGACATCGGTTGTCGAATTTGAAAAATTCTAAGTTCTTTAAATTTGAATCGGAGGATGATTCGTTATTTTAGCGTTATTTGAGGTCGTTTGAGGGCTCGACTAAGTTTGTATGGTATTTTAGGATTGGTTGGTGTGTTTGGTCGAGGTCCCGGGGGCCACGGGTGAGTTTCGGGTGCTTAACGGATGGAAAATTTGACTTGTGCATATTCTAAAGTTACTCGTTCTAGTGTTTTCACACCTACGGTGCGAAGTCCGCAGGTGCGGTCCCGTAGAAGCGAGAAAAAGGTCGCAGGTGCGCTTTTAATCTTGAGGTCCAGTGGTCGCAGATGCAACGAGTAAGCCGCAAAAGCGGATCCGCATCTGCGGAAAGAGAGGTCGCAGAAGAAGATTTGGGGAGGAAGCCAAGTTTCGCAGAAGCGGATGATTGAGCGCTGAAGCGCATCCGCAGATGCGGATATATGTGCACCGGTGCGGAGCCGGGGAATTTAATGAAATTCCGCAGGTGCAGAGCTTTAGCTGCAGAAGTGGTACCGCAGAAGCGGTTAATGGACCGCAGGTGCGGTTTAACTGGCAGAAAAAGGGTCAAATCGAGGGTTTGATTCATTTCTTCATTTTTGGTTGTATTTCATTAATCTATAGTTGTTTCCTCCATTTAATTTCGGATTTGGATTGAAAAGTTGGAAAAATGGAGGAAGAGTTCCCTAACCGAATTTCTGAGTTTTGATTGGATTTAGACATTGGATTTGGTTAATTTTGGTACAAGTGAACTCGTGACTGAATGAGTGTTCATATTTAATAACTTTTACCCGATTTCGAGACGTGGGTCCGGGGGGGCTTTTTAGGACGGATTTCGGAAGTTTTATTAAAATCTTGATTTCATTAATTTGATTAGTCTATTATAGTTGTATTAATAATATGTAATTATTTTTGGTTAGATTTGGGCCATTCGGAGTCGGATATTCGTGAAAAATGCATTGTTACTGATTGGTTGAGCTTGGTTCGAGGTAAGTGGCTTGCCTAACCTTGTGTGGGGGAACTCCCCTTAGGATTTGGTACTGCTTTAGATATATGAGCGTCGTGTACGTGAGGTGACGAGTGCGTACACGGGCTATTATTGCAAAACTCCGTTTTCATTAAGTAAAATACATGTCTTCCTTTAACTGAGCTACACTAGCATATTAATTTATCATGTTTAGTCTAGAACAACATGTCTACGTGTCTTAATTACTTATGTGAACTCTGTGCATCATGCTTAGTAAATTTCCTGCTTCTTCCTTGACTGGTACTTAGTCTAAATCGTAAGATTTCGTGATGTAGTTGTATTTCTATTATTTGCGCTGCATATTTACTTTGGGACTACGAAACGGTATTCCGGTAGATCCCCCTGTTCTGAATATTTACTTTGGGATTACGGAACGGTATTTCGGTAGATCCCTCTGTCATGCATATTTACATTGGGACTACGGAACGGTATTCCGGTAGATCCCCCTGCTCTGCATATTTACTTTGGGACTACAGAACTGTATTTCGGTAGATTCCCCTGCTCTGCATATTTACTTTGGGACTACAGGACGGTATTCCGGTAGATCCCCTGCTATGCATATTTATTTTTGGACTACGGAACGGTATTCCGGTAGATCCCCTATTGTTATTTCTGTGTACTGAGCTGTTGACTTGCTATTATTTCATTCTTGTTAAATTTCAGTACTTAGTTTTACTGTAATATTTTATTCTGTCTTAGTTTATTATATATATACCAGCAGGGCCCTAACCTGATATTATCCCTACTCGACTGAGGTTAGGCTTGACACTTACTAGGTGCCGTTGTGGTGTACTCATGCTACTCTTCTGCACATGTTTTTCGTGTGCAGATCCAGGTGCTCTTTATCAGCCGCACTATCAGTGAGCCGGGACAGCTTTAGAGACTTCAAGGTATATCTGCCGCGTCCGCAGACCTCGGAATCCCCTTCTACTCTTCCCCATGTCCATTATCTTATGTATTTTCCCTTTGTTAGACTCTGATGTATATAGATACTAGATTTTCCTTCTGTAGTTTGTGACTTACGATATTCCGGGTTTTGGGAGAGTTATGTACCTTTCGAGAGTGACCGTGGTATATGCCGAGCGGCATCTTAATATCTTATTCAGAATCTACCTGTAAATTGCTAGTTTTAATGTTTTCGTTTTATTTCCGCAAAAGTGTTACGCTTACCTAGTCGTAGAGACTAGGTGTCGTCACGACGGTTCAAGGAGGGAGAACTTAGGTCGTGACAAGTTGGTATCAGAGCTGTAGGTTCATAGGTGTCGTGAGTCACAAACTGAAAGAGAGGCAAGTTGAGCCCAAGGTTTATTGGTCCTTTTGAGGTGTTGCGGCGAGTTGGGGAAGTTGTTTATGAGCTTCCCTTACCTCCCAGCCTAGCAGGAGTTCATCCGGTATTTTATGTTTCGATGCTCCGGAAGTATCACGGTGATCCGTCCCATGTATTGGATTTCAGCTCAGTCCATTTGGACAAGGATCTATCTTATGTTGAGGAGCCAGTAGCTATTTTAGACAGACATGTTATAAAGCTAAGGTCAAAGAATATTGCTTCCGTAAAGGTTCAGTGGAGGGGATAGTCGGTTGAGGAGATGACTTGGGAGACCAAGCAGGATATGCATAGCAGTTATCCTCATCTTTTCACCACTTCAAGTATGTCTCTATACTAGTTCGAGGACGAACGATTGTTTTAAGAGGGGGAGGATGTAATAACCCGACCGGTCATTTTGAAAGTAATAGCTCCGATCCCATATTTACTGTTTTTCCCACATCTATTTCTCCTATTCTGACTTATCGGGAGGCTTCGTTTTGGTTTTTGGAGTGTTTCGGGACACTTAGTCCCTAAAACGGGAGCATAAGTCTTAGGACTTTGACCGTAGTCAGAAGTGAAGACGACTCCGGAATGGAGTTTCGTCGGTTCTGTTAGCTCCGTTGGATGATTTTGGACTTAGGAGCGTGTTCGAAATGTGTTTTGAAGGTCTGTAGCTCATTTAAGCTTGAAATGGCGAAAGTCAAATTTTTGGGAAGTTTGACCGGTAGTGGACTTTTTGATATCGGGATCAGATTCCAATTTCGGAAGTTGGAGTAGGTCCGTAATGTTAAATATGACTTGTGTGCAAAATTTGGGGTCAATCGAACGTGGTTTGATAGGTTTTGGTATCGGTTGTCGAATTTGATAAATTCAAAGTTCTTTAAGTTTGAATCGGAGGATGATTCATGATTTTAGCGTTGTTTGAGGTCGTTTGAGGGCTCGACTAAGTTCGTATGGTGTTTCAGGATTGGTTGGTATGTTTGGCCAAGGTCCTGGGGGCCTCTGGTGAGTTTCGGGTGCTTAACAGATGGAAAATTTGACTGTTGCATATTCTGAAGTTGCTGGTTCTGGTGTTTTCGCACCTGCGGACGGTTCCGCAAAAGCGAGAAAAAGGTTGCAGGTGCGCTTTTAATCTTGAGGGCCAGTGGTCGCAAGTGCGACGAGTAAGCCGCAGAAGCGGAGCCGCATATGTGGAAGAGAGGTCGCATAAGCAGATTTGGGGAGGAAGCCAAGTTTCGCAGAAGCGGACGATTGAGCACTGAAGCGCATCCGCAGATGCGGATATATGTCAGCAGGTGCGGAGCCGAGGAATTTAATGAAATTCCGCAGGTGCGGAGCTTTAGCCGTAGAAGCGGTACCGCAAAAGCGGTTAATGGACCGCATGTGCGGCTTGACTAGCAGATAAGGGGCCAAATCGAGGGTTTGATTTATTTCTTCATTTTTGAACTTGGGAGCTCGGGAATTGGCGATTTTTCGAGGGATTTTTAGAGAGAGCTTTGGGGTAACTATTCCTAACTCGTTTTTGGTTGTATTTCATTAATCTATAGTTATTTCCTCCATTTAATTTCGGATTTGGATTGAAAAGTTGGGAAAATGGGGGAAGAATTCCCTAACCGAATTTCTGAGTTTTGATTGGGATTTAGACATCAGATTTGGTTAATTTTGGTAAGAGTGAACTCGTGAGTGAATGGGTGTTCATATTTGGTAACTTTTACCCGATTTCGAGACATGGACCCGGGGAGGATTTTTAGGACGGATTTCAGATTTTTTATTAAAATCTTGATTTCATTAATTAGATTAGTCTATTATAGTTGTATTTATGATATGTAATTAATTTTGGCTAGATTTGGGCCATTCAGAGTCAGATATTCATGAAAAAGGCATTGTTACTGATTGATTGAGCTTGGTTCGAGGTAAGTGGCTTGCCTAACCTTGTGTGGGGGAACTCCCCTTAGGATTTGGTACTACTTTTGATATATGAGCTCTGTGTATGTGAGGTGACAAGTGCGTACACGGGCTATTATTGCAAAACTCCATTTTCATTAAGTAATATACCTGTCTTCCTTTAACTGAGCTACACTAGCATATTAATTTATCCTGTTTAGTCTAGAACAACATGTCTACGTGTCTTAATTGCTTATGTGAACTCTGTGCATCATGCTTAGTAAATTTTCTGCTTCTTTCTTGACTGATACTTAGTCTAAATCGTAAGATTTCGTGATGTAGTTGTATTTCTATTGTTTGCGCTGTATATTTACTTTGGGACTACAGAGCGATATTTCGGTAGATCCCCCATTCTGCATATTTACTTTGGGATTACGGAACGGTATTCCGGTAGATCCCTCTGTCATGTATATTTACTTTGGGACTACAAAACGGTATTCCGGTAGATCCCCCTGCTCTGCATATTTACTTTGGGACTATAGAACGGTATTCCGGTAGATCCCCCTGCTCTGCATATTTACTTTGGGACTACGGAACGGTATTCCGGTAAATTCCCCCTATTTTTGCACATTTACATTTGGGACTACGAGACGGTATCCTGGGAGATCCTCTATTGTTATTTCTGTGTACTGAGTTGTTGACTTGCTATGATTTCATTCTTGTTAAATTTCAGTACTTATTTTTACTGCAATATTTCATTCTGTCTTAGTTTATTATATATATACCATGACCTGATCTCGTCACTACTCGACCGAGGTTAGGCTTGGCACTTATTGGGTACCGTTGTGGTATACTCATGCTACTCTTCTGCACATATTTTTTGTGTGCAGATCCAGGTGCTCTTTATCAGTGAGCCGGGACAGCTTTGGAGACTTCAAGGTATATCTTCCGCGTCCGCAGACCTCGGAGTCCCCTTCTACTCTTCCCCACGTCCATTATCTTCTGTATTTTCCTTTTGTTAGACTCTGAAGTATAGAGACACTAGATTTTCCTTCTGTTGTTTGTAACTTACGATATTCCGGGTTTTGGGAGAGTTATGTACATTTCGAGAGTGACCGTGGTATATGCCGAGCGACATCTTAATTTCTTATTTAGAATCTACCTGTAAATTGCTAGTTTTAATGTTTTCGTTTCATTTCCGCAAAAGTGTTAGGCTTACCTAGTCGTAGAGACTAGGTGTCGTCACGACGGTTCAAGAAGGGAGAACTTGAGTCGTGACACCTTAATATTATTGTGCCATTTCGAACCAAAATATTAAGTAATTTTTATTATAATTCAAACTATTAATAGTAAATTTATGTTTTTTTTGTATATATAACAAGAAAAGAGTAATCTGATCAGGAAAAAACATAGATTCAAATTAGAACTCATGATATTACTGTTCAAACTGTAATAACTTTACCATTTGAATTTTTATGACTATTTTGAATGTCAAGTAAACATTTCAAGGTACAATAAAAAGAAAGAGCAGACAATTGGTATCTTCTTTAGAAATATTTGTTTCTATATTTTCAGGTCCACTTCTAATGTAACACATATTTTTTCTTATGTTAAAAGAAGACATCTCATCTTATTTAATACTATTAACAAATGAACTATGAAAAATGCAAACTCTTTGATTGTTCACAACTTGACGAGGTTTAAATAAATTATAATCTTTGTCTTAAATATACGCGCTAAGAAACTACCAAAATGTGTTGCCTATGAATTTTGTGCTACCAAAAATAGAATATGAGGAAATAACAACTCACAAACACAAAGAAAATTAAGTTGATGAAATATTGTCCACCTTTTATTTCTTCTTCATTAATGTTTAATCCCAACAACATAAGTTTAAAACCAAATGATTAACTCAAAAATGCAATAGTTTTTATTGAATAAAGATGCATATGAAATATCCGTATTTAAACATATTATTTAAATTAACTAAAAGATCTTTGCAAAACAATTGGAGTAATACAATTAAGGAAATTATTTTTGTAATAAAATGTTGGGACATGCTCAGCAGCATGGCCAGCCCTCCTGTAGTATACATATATGCAGCAATTAAGTAGTCCTTAATGATTGAATTACATTACACCTAAACAAATGCATAAACCACGTGGTATTTGCAAGTGAACAGCTGAAAGTCCATAGCACCTCAAAAAAGACTAAGGTAACGTGGGTATCAATATATGCAGCAATTAAGTAATAAGGACCGAATCACATAGTATCCCTAAACAAATATAAGTGATACATAGTATCCCCTAAACAAATATAAGTGATAAGGTACGAATCACTAAACAAATGCATAAACCACGTGGGCGTTTGGAAGTGAAGTCATAAGCACCTCTAAAATTGATCAAATTACACAGTTATCCCTAAACAAATGCATAATACCGAAACTACCCCTGCACGACCATAATACTTCACTTATATAGTTATGGCTTCTGCTTCCTTGGCCAGCAATCATTTCATCTGTAACTTCGAATTCCAGTTCCATTTTCACTTGATCGTACTTCGAAGCGCCATATTTTCCCCTTTAAGCTAAGGTAATTGTATTGTTTAACAAATTTACATGTTCCAAATGAATATTAATTGTTAATTCCTATTATCATCCTGAAACAAAATTTTCTCTATATGTAGCCTTTACGTACTATATTCGCTCATGCTTTAATGTGTAATGCATAACAAGATTTTACCTTAAATATCCAGATCGATCATATGGCAACTGGTATCGCTTCAGGATGCGGACAGTTACACTTGAGGAAGCCTGTCTACTTGAGGAATAGCTATGGAAATAAAGCTCACTGTCATTCCAATGTGATTCTCAACGGCACGCAAAACCAGATCGCTTGGTACGTTTTAGGGGTAAACCAGTAATATCTTTTTCATGAAATGATTAATAGTCAAACTATTATCCATGGCTCACTTTACGCAATAAATTTTAAAAGTATTCTTAAACATCGCGCTAATAATCTGATGGTGATATGCTTTTCCAGGTCTAGTTGGGTTTCAAATGTCTTGCGAGTTAATAGAAGTAGCTATCCAGAATGTCAAGTGATCAAGACAAACTGGAAGTCTAGCCGAGGAACAATCAAATCGTGCCAGCAGAGAGATGGATCAGTTACTAGGTACTTCGATTTCACTGTGATTGGTAGTGGAATTGCTGGCCTTCGATATGCACTTGAGGTTGCCAAGCATGGAACTGTGGCTGTAATAACCAAGGCTGAGCCACATGAGAGTAGCACTAACTATGCTCAAGGTGGTGTAAGTGCTGTGCTCTGCCCTTTGGATTCAGTGGAGAGCCATATGCAAGATACAATTGTGGCAGGTGCTTATCTCTGTGATAAGGAGACTGTTAGAGTAAGTTCACACAGAATATATTCAGTTTGGAGACTATAAATTTCCCCCTTTTGCCTTTACTATAAGTGTATCTCTCCTTTAATTTCTCCAGGTAGTGTGTACTGAAGGACCTGAGAGAATTAGAGAACTGATCGCTATGGGTGCTTCATTCGATCATGGGGAGGACGGAAATCTGGATCTAGCCAGGGAAGGAGGCCACTCCCATCGTCGAATTGTCCATGCTGCTGATATGACTGGCAGAGAGATAGAAAGAGCTCTATTAGAGGCAGTTTTTAAGAATCCTAATATACATGTGTTTCAACACCATTTTGCTATAGATTTGTTGACCACTCAGGTTAGTTTATTAGTGTGAAAAAAGTTTTTCTATAGTTGTGTAAAGGTGGCAATTGAACTGTTCAGTAAGGATTTAATGTTGTAATTTGTATGCCAAATGCAGGATGGTTCTGACATAGTATGTCATGGCGTTGATACTATACACACGGAAACGAAGGAGGTAAGCACCAGTTGCTTTCACTCATGTTGACTTTTGAACATTTCTTCAAAAGGACACAAATTGATTTTTATGGCTTCTGCGCTCTTACTTGTGTTTTTTAGGTTATAAGATTCATTTCAAAAGTGACTTTGCTGGCATCAGGTGGAGTTGGACATATCTATCCAAGTACTACTAATCCGACGGTATGGGTTTCAATATCTTTTCCTACAAAATCTTGTTAGTTATAATTAATGTCACGCTCCAAAAATAAATGAGCTGGACATGGCACTCGAACGATGCCTTGAAACTAGTGACAGAGCGAACCAACATCCATTATATACTCCCTGCCCTAAATGCCTAAAAAAGGATTCTGGGTAGTCGAATAACAGATGATTCTCTGCCTGGAAGTGTGAATTCTTATTCTATACACCCATAATTTATGTACAGTAAAAGCAAGATACATGGTTCAAAGTTTTACTAATTACCCGGGTCAGGCATCTGCTGTGGCTCTGTAATTGGTGGTTGGGTCAATTCTGTTTTTATACTTTGACCATTTGTGCCAACAGAAAAGTTTAACCCTGTTGAATGTGGGCTTGTTTAAATTTCTAATTCATATTGACATTATGATCATAGGTTGCAACTGGTGATGGAATGGCTATGGCTCATCGAGCTCAAGCTGTAATTTCCAACATGGAGTAAGTGATCCTCAGTTGCATTATTTTTATTGTACAATATCTCTGCCTCTGCTTTAGTGAGTTTTGTGCTGTAAAATCTGCTGATCTAGATTTCATCCTTTTTTTCCCCCTGATTTCTGCATCTTGTTCAGCATTTCGTTCAGAATTTGCACTTTCGACTAAAAACACAAGGGTGTTAAAAAATTTGCATTATTAATAACGATTCTCTTCCTCGTGTTGCCAGGTTTGTGCAATTCCACCCAACTGCCTTGGCTGATGAAGGCCTTCCCAACATACCAAGTGCCAGAGAGAATGCTTTTTTGATAACTGAAGCTGTCAGAGGTGATGGAGGCATCCTTTACAACTTAGATATGGAAAGATTTATGCCAATGTATGATGAAAGAGCAGAACTTGCCCCGAGAGATGTGGTAGCAAGAAGTATAGATGACCAGCTCAAAAAGCGTGGCGAAAAGTATGTTCTTCTTGATATCAGTCACAAGCCCAGAGAGAAGGTTCTTTCTCATTTTCCTAATATAGCTGCTGAGTGTCTCCGCCATGGGTTAGACATAACACAGCAGCCGATTCCGGTGGTTCCTGCTGCTCACTACATGTGTGGTGGAGTCCGTGCTGGACTCGAGGGTGAGACTAATGTGCAAGGTCTTTATGTGGCAGGTGAAGTTGCATGTACTGGTTTACATGGTGCTAACCGACTTGCTAGCAACTCATTGCTTGAAGCACTAGTGTTTGCACGAAGAGCTGTACAGCCTTCAATTGATCATGTGAACGTGTCTAGAATTGATCACGGTGCTTCAAGTTGGTGGCCGCGGCCTGTAGCCCCCATGGTACTAGGAGATACAGTACTTAACAAAGTCATCTGTCGGACAAGGGAAGTGAGGAAAGAACTACAGTCAATCATGTGGGAATATGTTGGAATTGTTAGGTCTAACTCAAGACTAAACACTGCTGAGAAGAGAATCAGAGAGTTGGAGTTGGAATGGGAAACATACCTATTTCAGCATGGCTGGGAACCAACAATGGTTGGAGTAGAGGCTTGTGAGATGAGGAATCTCTTCTGTTGTGCCAACTTGGTAGTTAGCAGTGCTCTTTCTCGACATGAGAGTCGTGGGCTTCACTACACCACTGATTTTCCTCATGTTGAGGAAAGCGAGAGGTTGCCAACGGTCATTTTTCCTTCTCAGCGAAATAACTCATGGAGCTCACGCCAATTACACGCGCAGCCGATAAGTTAGATATCTCTTTCCTATTTGCCATTCTTCCTGCCAAAACATCTCCAGTGCAGGACATGATTTGTCGATTTTACCGGGTTGCAGGGGTGTATCTATTGGAAGGGGTATGTGTTCACATGAACATATACTCTTTTCCCTAAATTATGTATAATAATATATATTTCTTCAATGTTTTTTAAGTATGTAAGTGTGTCAGTCAAGCTCAAAGAGTTCTATCGTTCAATAATTATTAGGTGTATCTTAACAAGTAAAATTGGGATTTTAAATCCCATGTCTATTTTGTGGTTTTTCCCGTTATCTTTTCCGTTGAAGGTTAAAATCTCACATTTCTCTTGTTGGTTTTTCCTAAAAATGTGTCTACCCACGAGGATGGGCATGTCTTGTGTCTCCTATTGCCTTTTAGTTAAGTATTTTTTTTTCTTGGGAAAATAACAGTTTTAGTTAACTATCAAAGAAGAGATAACAACTTATTACAAATTATATGCGAGAAGCACGGTGCCTGTCATGCTTCAGAAAGTCATAATGGCAAATCAAAATTATCGCCCTCCTAGGTCAAACATCAATATGGTTTCATTCTTCTTCTTCACAAATCCATAAGTCAATGACACACAATAGGTTCATTAATGATTCAGAGAACATCTAATCCAGCGAGGGGTCGTTTGGTTTGAATACGGCTTATGACGGGATTAGGTATGCTAAAATTAGTTATGTTGGGATTAGTTATCCTGATATTATTTTTTATCCACTGTTTGGTATGTTAACGATCGGGTACCCCTAAGTAATTTAATGAAAAGGAATCAACAATTGTTTCAACAAGAACAAAACACCTATTGGTGCTTGAGAAAATATAGATGTCTCGGGCATTAAATCCATGATAAAGGCTAATGCGTACCTCAATCTTTTAGCTCTTCCATTACTTAAAAGAGTTTCCCCCTACTGTACAAAGTAAATGAGGGGAATAAAGAAATCCATAAAAGAAATTTCCTATTTATGGTTTAGTAATTTCTGAATGCAAGTTTTGACAATTTATTAAAAGCATATCACAGGTCACGAGCTTTAATTAGTTAAGTAAGCAACTTGTTAAATGTGCAAGACCTGATTCTTTGGGCAACGATATCACTCAAGAGACTTGTTCGCCAAGCCACTCTCGTCAAAATAAACATCAGATTTGCCGAGTGCAAGATTAACTTTTTTCGCCCAAAAAAAAAAAAAAAAAAAAAAAAAAACAGGAAGCAAGACCAATAAGTGATAGAGCAACTTTTTGGCACCTTTACATCTCAGGTAATGTGTATCCATTTTACTGCATTGCGTATGTCTACAGACAGAACATCACACACCTTGACAATGGAAACAAGCTGGACCTCAAAATACACAACTTAGTTGGACAACAGTGAAATCTTGCTTCGACTCTAATGAAATAAAAGACATATTCCAGGTGCAATTGTTCGTAGTGCAATTCACCCTTCTTCATCGTCTAGGATAGTTCTTTTAGCTAGTCTGTAACTTGCCCTGTTCATGGCAAATCACAAGTGCGTGATAGATTCGAGACCCAAGGAACCCTGAGCTCAAAATTGGGGAAATTAGAGAAAAGGCATCGAGAATTAACCAATAATCAGATCAAAATACCTCAAATCGTGAGTACCTCCATTAAATTTGCTCTAAATTGTGAGGTTTTGATCAAATTTAGCTCAGACAAACTTGCCTTCTTTGGAGAGAGAGAGTTGGGAAAGTTAAGTCCATTCATGACGAAAATGGTCACTAATCTATTGGAATTTGATCATTTTGGTCCTTAATGTATCCACTTGACCTACATAGTCCTTAACCTATTTAAAAAGGTGACTCTTTTGGCTTGAAACCCAATTACTAATGGTATAGCTAAAAAAGATATTAAAATTATGAGTTAATATCCTAAAACTCTCTTAAACTATTCAACTTTTGTCAATTTCCTATTTTTATTATTCGGTATCTCCAAAATTATATTCTCCCTCATACTAAAAACCCATCGTTGGATTATTTGAGGTACGTTTGGTACACGTTTTTAATTAATGAAAAAAAATTATATTTAACTCATTGTAATGTAAAAACTTGTTTAATTATTTTTTTCTAATTATTCTTTTCTTTTTACTTTTTTCTTTTCTTCTTCTCTCACCTCACGTTTCCTAACAAAGAACATGAATTTTCTGGCAACTTTTCTCCTTTTCAATTCTTTTCTTCTCTCTTGTTCATCTTTTCTCTCTATCGAGATCGGCGGAAACTCACTCGGTCTGTGCGTCTACCGGGGTACCATACTTACTTTTTTTTTTGTGATATAAGGAGTGCACAGAACTTCATAAAGAGACCCATATCCCTGGAACAACTGTAAAATAAACTCCATTTTAGTCTATCCGACTTTGACTTTGACTTGAAAGAGTGAGTTTTTTCTCACTCTTATACACAAATTACACTTTTAAGAATTTTTTTTTTTATGGATTAAATCAAGGTTTGTAAAAATTTCTTTTTGGGTGAAATCTCTTACGTCGTCACAAAATTTCATTCAAATAAATAAAAACGTAATGAATAGGTAAAGGAGCATGACCAAAACAACCCAACCAACACAAGAAATTTCATGTTAGGAATGGGTAAGGAATAAATGAGTAAAACAAGAAAGGGGATAAATAATTTAAGAAGAAACAAGAGATGGAAAATCTTTTTCAGAGAAACTCAGGTGAAGAAATAAAAAAAAAGGTAAAAAAAAAAGAAAAAAAAAAAGAAAGGGTAAAAAATGAGAAAGAAAGCCTACATGAATATAAAAAGAATAAGGAGAAAATTTAAAAAAAATTGTACAATGATCAGACTAATTAGTCATTACACTTGGTTAGGTAGGGCCATTTTGATGGCTTTTTTCAACAGTCATGAGTCGTGTTGCGAGTTATTTCACACATTATGCCAGATATTAACGAGTGAGTTATAATATGAAAATGCATATAGTTCATGGGTTTTTGGAGATACCGCATAGTTAAAGTAGAAAAGTGATAAAAGTTGAATAGTTTAAGGAGGTTTTAGAGTATTAACTGTAGAATTATTGTTAATTTTGTCCAAGAAATACATTGTTAATTACAACGAAACTCGAATAAATTTTTTGTATAGAAAAACTAAAACCGGAATACCAAAGTTACTTATGAAGCAGTAACTTTGAACGAAGTACATGCTCCAACTAAGAACATGCAATTTGAGATTGAAAATACAAAACACATAAGCAAGTGACAGTATGAAAATAGAAACATGGACAAGAACATGTGAAGAAAGTTCATGCTCCAACTAAGACGCAAATGCAACAATTTTTATAATACAAGCAAATATGCAGCCACAAAACACTAAGCAGAAGAATGACGACTAGAAGGAGGTTAGAGGTAAATCTGCTAGTAAAAGCTAGTAGGTTACTTCTGATATACGAATGATCTTACTACTGCAAATGTATTCAATTTATTAGAAAAAAGCAGAGAAGAGACCAGCCTTGGGATTTGGAAGAATGATAAGGGGCAATGTAGTAGGGGGGACGAAGCAGTTATTTATCCTCTTATTGTTTCAATATGATAGTATCTTGGAATGTTAGGGGATTAAATAAAGTATATAAGCATAAGGAGTTAAAGATGTTTCTTACTGACAACAATGTTAGTATGCTGGCTGATATAGAACATAGAGTCAGAGAACAACATCCTGCTTAAATAATAAAGAAGGTTGATAGTAACTGGAGGTGAGTTGCACATTATAATGCTGGTAATATAGGGAGAATCTGAATCATATCGAATTTTGTTGTTGTGGATTTTATCTCAACTATTGTGCACAAACAGTTCATTCATGGTATAGTTAAAGTCCATAATTTGAACTTGGAGTTCAATTTTACTGGAATTTATGGACTGCATACTATTCATGTTAGATCTAGTTTAAGGCCTGAGGTGAAGAGTTTAAATAACAAAATTCATAATCCCTGGTTAATCATGGGGGATCATTTTGGGAGCTGAGGAAAGATTACATAACAATCCGGTATATGAGAAAGAAATAAGGGATTTCAAGAATTTTATGAAAGACACTAGATTGACTGAGTTGAAATCAATAGGAAGGATATACACTTGGACAAATTGTCATGTTCACAACAAGATTGATTTGGCAATTGTTAATGTTGAATCATGGTTATAGTCATCTCCTCATCTTGAAGAAGTTGTGATGAATCCTGGCTTCTCTGATCATTCTGCTAAAGCTATCAAAACTGAGGCAACATCAACAAGTAGTAGAAGGCCTTTCTGATTCTTTAATTGTTTGGCAGAACACACATATTTTCTAAGAGTAGTGGAGCATGCCTGGTGAAGGAATGCGTTAATCTAAACACATTAGATAGCGCGTAAATCGTAAAACGAGAACTTGCTTGTTCGCGTAGTGGAAGAGGAAAGAACAGATGAACCGCGACTGGAATTACTGGTCGGCGGTGGTTGTCACGGTGTGTTGGAGCAAACCCCCCTCCCCCCATATCACAAACTAGACCCCTCGTCTGATATGGGAGAAGAGAGCGTGGAAAATTACTGCTTAGAGTAGTTTTTAGTGTACACAATAAGTGTACTTATATAGAGAATATTAAGGTTAACTAATAATCATATTGGGCCTTAAAGCCCAATTTTCCTAAATCTCACACTCACACATAATGAGAGTGCTCATCTAATATGAGAAATATATTTTCATCTCCTCAATCATTCATACAGGGAAGTAGACCGTGCGACCAGCATACTATGAGAGCTAAGTGCTATATTGTTAGGAGTATATAGCCTCTCGTCGAGTCAAACCTGCAAGTAGATCATAAAGTATGCAGTACCCTTGATCATATAAATCACATTCGATATAATCTCAAAATCTCATATATCATTATTTCTTGTATTCACAATCATAACTCATAAGTTATAACTGGTGCACCAGTGAACACAAATAAATGAGATTGCATCAATGATCTTCCTCTTCTCAAGATCCCCTTAACATTAGTTTGACTGCTTTTCTAGATATGCTCCGCTAGACCGAATCTATGTACATGGTCTTTTGGAAACATACTAAGATAGCTAACATCACACTAAGTCTCAAGTATCTGATCGGAGTCTCTAAGGGTACAAAATCTCGAGCCATCATAAAAGCTATGGGTCTCACACAACAATAAGTTGAGAATGAACTTATGTTAACCCAATTGATCGACATTAGCACACATGGTATGAAACACGTGCTATAACATTTTCTCCTTTTTTCCAAGGAGCGTATGTCTTTATCTCATAAAGAATGTTGTACAGATGATATTTAGATACCATAAGTATCTAAATTTGAGTTTCTTGATCTATAAAATCATATTTAACTCACATCTGGCTCACAAAGTAGACTAGGTGAGCGTTTTTCACCCTAATGATCTTATGTCATGGTTTAAACGATATTATGATTTTAAGCGAATAGCTCTCAGATTATCCTTATGATAATTTTGCTTAAAATCATGTCTCATCTCCTCACATCACTAAGATAAGGAGACGGTTGCCTTTGTGAGAAGGCCATCCTCTTGTCTACCTGACATACTTGTCAAAAAGAATAAAGAATGCGCATAACATTCAACAATAAAAATATGTATGTATGTAAATCAACTTTATTGATTATCAAAGAACATCAGTTTTGTGAACATGGGAAAATAAGTAACAAAATAAAGTATCTCAGAGTCTATGCAAGCCTTGAGACCTAGTGTGTCTCACAAATGCATCTCTAGACAAAGGCTTGGTCAATAGATCAGCTAACATATCCTTTGTAGACACATACTTCACATTCACTACCTTGCGTCTAACCATGTCTCTTGCATAGTTATACTTGATATCTATATGTTTGATTTTGCAATGAAACTTAGGGTCCTTGGTGGAGGATATTGCATCATCCCTATCACAGTAGACTAATACTGGTTCCGTATTTTCAACAATATCCAACAAGTGCTCCAAGAACTTTTTCAACCAAACAACTTCTTGTGTTGCTGATGCGAGAGCCACGTATTTGGCTTCCATCGTAGAAAGTGATACACATAATTGTTTCTTACTACTCCATGATATGGCGCCATCACTGAATAAGAAAACATATCCTGAGGTAGACTTCCTTTCGTCTAGGTCTCCTCTATGATCAGCATTACTGTATCCATGATAACAAAGGGCATAATCAGCAGTTCCCTTCAGATATCTCATGATCCTCTTTACTGCTTGCCAATGTGATAAACCTGGGTCGGTTTGATATCTACTTACCAAGCCAACTTCTTGACAGATATCAGGTCTAGTGCACACCATAACATATATTAGACTTACGACTGTGCTCCTATAAGGAATTCGGCTCATTCTTTCTATCTCTTCAGGAGTCTTAGGACATATCTGACTTCCCAAGGTATGGCTTTTACTGATAGGAGTTTCAACTGGGCTACTATTTTGCATATTGAATCGTTCAAGAACTTTTCTAATGTAATTCTCTTGTAACAATAAAAACACTTTGAGTACAATAAAAACACTTTTTGCAGTATTACTCTATGCTCTTCTCTCTCAATCCAAGATCCAAGCTTGCAACAATAGCTAGAACCAAGCGAACTGAGGTAAATCATACATCAAGTGAGAAAGTCTCTTCGTAGTCTATTACTTTCTGTTGTGTATACCATTTCGCCACCAGTCGAGGCTTATATCTCTCAACTGTGCCATCAACCTTGAGCTTAATTTTGAGAACCTATTTGCTCCCAATTGCTTTGCGTCCTTCAGGGAGGTCAACTAGTTCCCAAACTTTGTTGACTCTCATAGACTCCAATTCATCTTCCATTGCTTTTGTCCATTTATCCTTTGAAGAGCATGAGAGAGCCTCTTTTACATTTTTAGGCTCGTTTTCTTCTTGTAGGAGCATCATAAATAGTTTGCTGCCTTCAATATCAAATCGTCGATGGGGAATCGTTTTACGAGAACCACGTCTTATTTGTGATTCATCATTATTACCATTTGGATCAATGTTGCTCCCACTCGGATCAAGATCATTCATCATGATCCCACCTGAAACAAGATCTGTGATCATCTCGCTCCCACTTGGAACAAGATCTATTTGGTCACTTCCACTAAATATAGAAGGATTACTTTCATTCGCATCTGATGATGAAGGAGGTCTTTAATGAGAAACTAATTCATCATCTGCTAAAATGTTCCCACTCGAATGAAGTGATTTTTGTACTTCTTGATCTATTATCTCTAATAAGGTTAGGTCTTGACCTACCTCTCACTTCTTAGGGAACTCATCCTCTAAGAATGTTACATCTCGTGATTCAAACTCAGTTACACTCTCACTGTCTTGCTGACCTATAAACACATAACCCTTTGAGGTTTCAGAGTATCTTATAAAGATACTTTTCTTTCCCCTCGGGCCCAATTTGCCATATTTGTGAGAGGAATCATGTGTATAGGCATCACAACCCCAAGGTCTTAATACACTCAGGTCGAGTTATCTTCCAGTCCATAACTCATATGGAGTAGTAGTAACTGATTTTGTAGGCACTCGGTTAAGAACAAAGGTGGCAGTGGGCAACACATCACCCCAATAACTAATTGAGAGGTTAGCTTGTGCCATCATTGACCTAACCATTTCTAGGAGCGTTATGTTTCTTATCTCCGCAACACCATTTTGTTGTGGAGTATTTGGGATAGTCAACTGATGAAGTATTCCCTTTTCATCAAATAAATTATTAAACTGGGTTGATAATTATTCACGACCACGGTCAGTTCGAAGAGCTTTTATCTTCTTGTCTAATTGATTTTCCACTAAGCTCATATAGTGTTTGAAGTAACTTATTGCTTCTGATTTGTGGAAAATTAAATAGACATAACTGAAACGAGTAAAGTCATCAATAAATGTGATGAAATAACTATTTCCATGCCTAGCCCTAACATTCATAGGCCCACGTATGTCCGAATGGACTAATTGCAAAGGATATTCAGCTCTAGTCGCCTGACCAAAAGGTTTTCTTGCAGATTTTCCAGCTAGACAATTTTCACAAGTGGACAATTCCACATGTTTAATGTTGGAAAGCAAATCTTGTTTTTATAACCTTTGCATTCTTTATTGGCCAATATGACCAAGTCTATCATGCCATATGTTTACCTCACTATCATATTTATGTGAAGAAACAAACATAGAAAAACTAGCATTATTATTAAATAAATCATAATCTAAATCCATAATAATTAAACCTCTAGTCATATGACCAAATGCAAATAAAGTTGAATCAAAAGTCAACTTGGCAGAATTGCCATGACAAAACAAGTCAAATCCTAGCTTAAGCAAAACTGAAACTGAAATAACATTCCGGCGAATTGTTAGTGCAAAGAGAACATCATGCAGTATTAGGTCTCGACCACCACGCAGGACTAACTTGCATGTACTGATCCCTTCAACAAAAACATTATTGTTGTTTCCCACATATCCACTTTGCTCCATGTGGAAATCGCCGAAATTCAACAAAGGCACTGCGTTCCCAGGCTATGTGGTCCGTTGCTCCTGAGTCTACAATCCACAAAGGATTATATTCGGTTAGAAAAGAAAAACTAGAAACACAAAGTTCACTAATTCGAGCATCGCGAAATACTTTTTTAGGAGGCTCAGAGCAATCTATGGCATAGTGACCCTTTTTTATCACAATTATAGCATTTCACTTTAGCAACTTTAACACGTTTGGGACGTCTGTTATTGCCTTTTTCAGTCTTGGCCCTTTTTGCATGTTGAGCTGGATGAGCTTGAGGTGGCCCTCTCTTCTTTTCCCAGTTTCTTTTATTTGAATCACTCTTGGTTTTGGAGGTCGTTTCCATGTGCAACTCAGCTATTGGCTTTGCAGCCTCAAGCCGTTCCTCCTCTAACTCAAAATGCCTGCGGACATCTTCTAGAGTTGTGATTCGCTCATTATGGGTCAAATGCATTTTCATATGATACCAAGAACTAGGTAAAGAGCGTATGACAACTTGGATTTGTTGTTCATCAGTCAACACATGACCAACATCTTTTAACTCCCCGATCATATTTGTCATTTGCCTCAGATGTGTTTTCATTGAATATTTTGGGAGTTTCTTATATGAATCAAATTTGATCATTAAGGATCGCAACCTTGCAGTGGAACAGGTACCAAACCTTTTCCTCAAAGAATTCCAAAGATCTATAGCTCTTTGGTGACCCTTAAACTCCCTTAGGATGTCATCATCCAAGGTACTCAACAATGTAATGCGAGTAATGGAGTTCTTTTTCTTCCAACTGTCATAGGCTTCACGCTCATGCCTATGCTGAGCAGTGTTGCCTTCCTCAGGCTCATTCATGACATTGTTAATGGCCTCCAGATCCTCTTGCTCCTCTAGCACATACTGGACTTTCAAGCTCCAGGTTTCATATTTTTTACCATTGAGTTTCAACCCTTTGTTGAGCTCAGCAACAATGTTTTTCGAAGAAGTAGTCATTCTTTAACAAAATAAAAAATATGATATTCTACATACATACATATTATGACACTAAGTATCAATTGATTAAGTTAATAAATACATATATTAATCATGGAGTCAAAAGTTCACTATGTTCTCAATCATCGTCCAAGAATTAACATATTATGAAAATTAACATATTGTTAAAATTAACATATTCGATTATTTAGCTAAGTGTCTTAATCATGTTTAAGACAACATAATTATCTATCATGATTTTATAATCCCACGTGGATCATAAGTTAACAAATAACTTATATTAGCATGCAAATAAAATTAGTGTCAAACTAATTAATATTTATTACATGCTATACAAATTTACATAAAATTTATTTTAATGTTAAACTAATTAACATATTAAACAAATTAACAAGTATTGCTAATATTAAAATAATAATATTTATATCATGCTCAATAAATTAACTTAAAGCATGTGTTAAACTAATTAATAAAAGTAGTGTTAAAAATAATTAACATTCTGTAACGACCCGATTGGTCGTTTTGAATATTGTAACCCCGTTCCCCCATTTACTGCTCAATTTATGTCTTGCAATTGATTTATGACGTATCGGGTTAGTGTTTTCGGGTCCGAAAGGAACTCGGAGTGAAATGAGATACTTTGTCTCATAATTGAAAATTTAAGTTAGAAAAGTGGATCGGATATGGACCTATGTGTAAACGACCTCGTATTTGAATTTTTATGATTCCAATAGCTCTGTATGGTGATTTTGGGCTTAGGAGCGTTCCCAGAATATTATTTGGAGGCCCGTAGAGGAATTAGGCTTGAAATGCCGAAAGTTTAATTTTTGAGAAGTTTGACCGGGGGGTTCAATTTTTGATATCGGGGTCGGAATCCGATTCTGAAAATTAGAATACCTTTATTCAGTGTTTTGAAAAGCGAGCGCTTCGTCGCTTTAAGCGAGAAGCGAGGCGAAGCGAGAAGCTGTCGCTTTTTCCTTACCGAGGCGACACGACCAGCAGAAGCGATCGCTTCAGCCAAGAAAGCGAGAAGCGATCCAGAAGCGAAAAGCGCAGAAGCGAGCGCTTCTGCCCAAAGGGGTCATTTTGAAAAAAAAAAAGTTTGGGTCTTTGTTTTTGTTATACAAAACAGACCCAAAGTGAAAAGACCTTTCTTTGTCTTGCCAAAAATTGAACGTTAGCAGCAGCAGCAGCCAACTAGGGTTCCAGCCTCCAGGTAATTTTTCTTCTTTTCTTCTTCTTTCTTCTTTCTTCTTCTTCTTCTTCTTCTTCTCTTTTTTAGTTTTTCTCGTCCAGTGTCTGCGCTAGGGCAGGCGTTGGTTCCCCCCCAACCCTCTTTATTCTTCTTATTTATTAATTTTAATATGTATTTTAGTTTGTAAAATTAATTATTATATATATGTTATATTTTCAGTTTATTTGATTTGTTTAATGTGTATTTCAGTTTATAAAATTAATTATTATATATATGTTATATTTTCAGTTTATTTGATTAATTTTATATGTATTTCAGTTTATAAAATTAATTATTATTATACATGTGTGTTATAGCTTAGGGTTCAACTTCATTGACATTGCTGACCAGTCCAGGTAATTTTCTTCTTCTCTTATTTTTCTTTCTTCTTTCTTTCTTCTTCTTGGTCCCGTCAGATTCTGCTTTTTTTTCTTTCTTTTTCCTTCTTTCTTCCTTCTTCTTCTTCGTTTATCTCTGAGACTCTGACAGTCCAGTTTGCACTGTTCAGACTTCAGCGTCTTCTTCTTCCTTTTATCTCTAACCCATTTTGTTTTTTCCCCCCTTTTATTCTTCTTATTTATTACTTTTAATGTGTATTTTAGTTTATAAAATTAATTATTATTTATATATGTTATATTTTTCAGTTTATTTGATTTTTTTAATGTATTTTTCAGTATATAAAATTAATTATTATATATATGTTATGTTTTCAGTTTATTTGATTAATTTTATATGTATTTCATTTTAGAAAATTATATATGTTATATTTTAGTTTATTTGATTTTTTTAATATGTATTTATTATTATATATATATATATGTTATATTTTAGTTTATTTGATTTTTTTAATGTATATTTCAGTATATAAAATTAATTATTATTTATATATGTTATATTTTTCAGTTTATTTGATTTTCTTAATGTATTTTTCAGTATATAAAATTAATTATTATATATATGTTATGTTTTCAGTTTATTTGATTAATTTTATATGTATTTCATTTTAGAAAATTATATATGTTATATTTTAGTTTATTTGATTTTTTTAATGTGTATTTCGGTTTATAAAATTAATTATTATATATATTATATGTATTTTCAGTTTATTTGATTATGTATTTTCTTATATCTTAATAGGGATTTCAAAATGTCTCAAAGATCGAAAGATAAAGACCCGACTTGGCGATATGGCGATAGAGTTAATGAGAAGAATACAAATATTGTATGCAAGTTTTGTAACAAGATTACAACGGATGGAATTTATCGCTTTAAATTCCATCTTATTGGTGGCGATAGAAACGTCACAAGTTGTCCGAAATATTGAGGGATGAAATAAAGAATTTTGTTGAGAAGAAGAAGGAGCAAAAAAATCAAATGAGTCATCAACCATTGGTGACCAATCTTGATGATGATGGTGATGATGATATTAAAGAATTGTCACTTCCAACAAAACGGGGAAGAGATGCAATCTCTTCAAGCCATGGATCGACGGGTACGAGTAGGACTAAAGGTCCTATAGATTGCTATTTCCCAAAGAAGCCAGAAGGAAAGAGCGGTGGAAAGATGTACAAAAAATTGCTAAGGACATTTTGAGGGATCGTGCAGTTAGAGCTTTTGCATGATGGGTCTATGATGCTGGGCTCCCCTTCAATTGTGTCAACTATACTGACACTTTTGGAGACTTTATTGAGGCCGTTGGTCAATACGGACCTGGAATGAAGCCTCCCACTTATCATGAAATCAGAGGTCCTTATCTAAATAAGAAAGTGGAGGAGACTAATAAAATTGTGGAAGAACATAAAGTTGCGTGGAACAAGTATGGCTGCTCCATTATGATGGATAAGTGGACGGCAAGAACTGGGAAAATGATTATTAACGTGTTGGTGAATTCTCCCAAGGGAAGTTTGTTTCTTGAGTCCATTGATGCTAGCGACTCATCCACTGACCACATCAAAATGTTCACCTTGTTTCAGAACACCATTGAAAAGATTGGCCCAAGCAAAGTTATTCAAGTGATCACTGATAATGCGAGTGAAAATGTGAAAGCGGGTGGCATGGTGGAAGGAGCATACAAGAATGTCTATTGGACTCCATGTGCGGCTCATTGTATCAACTTAATCTTCGGGGACATTTTCAAGGAAAAACCCTTCTCTACAGTTTTGGCCAGGGCGTTAGGGTACATTCTTATATTTCTCAACGGCCCTTGTTATTGAATATGATGAGAAGATTCACCGAACAAAAAAATTTGGTGAAACCGGGCAAGACAAGGTTCGCCACTACTTTCTTGACTTTACATAGTATCCACTTGCAAAAATTCAATTTGAGAAAGTTGTTCACTTCAGAGGAATGGAGCAAGAGTAAATTTGCAAAGGAAAGTGCAGGGAAAGATGTTGCACGCATTATTCTTTCTTATTCTTTTTGGAATAATGTCCTTCACGCTCTTAAAATTGGTGGCCCTTTGGTTAAAGTACTCTGTTTGGTGGATGGGGAGCAAAAACCACCAATGGGCTACCTCTATGAAGCTATGGATAGGACCAAGGAGGCTATTCAAGCATCATTCACTGATGAGCAGAAATATGCAAAGGTCTTTCAGATCTTTGATGCAAGATGGAGTGAGCAACTTCATAGACCTTTGCATGCAGTTGGACTTATTCTGAACCCGTCACTCTTTTATGATCAGCATGAGAATAATTCATTGGCTAGAGAAGTATGGACAGGATTCCATGAGGTTGTTATCAAGTTGACCCCAGATGAAGACATGCAAGAAAGGATAGTGGATCAGCTTGCTATTTACAAGGCAGCTGAGGGACTTTTTAAGCTCCGACCTGCTATTAAACAAAGAAAGACGAAATCGCCAGGTGACCAAGTGCTTCTATATTTTATAGCTCTAACTTTAATGTATTTTTTATACTTATTAACTCTTGATTTTTTTTTTCACTTCTATAGTTGAGTGGTGGGACCAATATGGTGTAGAGACTCCGGATTTACAGACTTTCGCCATCAGAGTTCTAAGTTTAACTTGTAGCTCATCCGGATGTGAAAGGAACTGGAGCGTTTTTGAACACGTGAGAAATAAAAAGAATTATTTCGTGTTTTGAGATAAAGTAAATTATATCTCATTGTCCCAACTCCTACTAATTAGTTGACACATCTTGTTTGCAGATTCATACAAAGAAGAGGAATCGATTAACCTTGAAGCGCCTCCATAATCTAGGGTTCATAAAATACAATAGAGCATTGAGGCGTCGCTACAACCACCGCAATCTAATTGATCCAATTCTTTTGGACAATATTGATGAGGCTAATGAGTGGCTAACCGGAGTCCCCGAAAATTATGAAGATGAAGAAGTATTTGAAGGCGATTCTAATTTCACTTGGGGTGATGTTGCGGTTGCTAGTGGAGTTGGGGAGAATCCTTATGGTTTAAGGGGGAATACTTCAAGTTCAAGCTTGATTAGGAAGGGAAAAAGTGTGGCTACTACAAGTCGATCCCTATCCCTAATTGATGAAGATGAAAGTGATCATGAAGAGGAAGAGGAGGGGGAGGAGGAAGATGACGAGCAATATGAAGATAATAGAGGAATTCAAGATTTTGACAATCTTGAAGAAGAACAAGAAGAGTAGAAGAATAAGAGGTTGATTCTAGTAATTTAGTAGCTTTGATTTTGACAATTTGAACTTTTTGATTATTTATAATTTTATATTGTGTCTTTGCAAGGTTTACATTGTGTTTTTTAAGAATTGCGCTTCACTTTAATAAAGCGTGCGCTTCGCTTTGCGCTTCGCTTTTGAAGCGAGGCGAGCCCTTGTCGCTTTTTTGCGCTTCTCGCTCTTAAAAACACTGCCTCTGTTATGTCATTTATGACTTGTGTGCAAAATTTGAGGTCAATCGGATGTGATTTGATAGGTTCCAGAGTTATTTATAAAATTATAAATTTCAAAGTTCATTAGGCTTGAATTGGGGTGTAATTAATGATTTTAGCGTTGTTTGATGTTTTCGACTAAGTCCGTATGATATTTTAGGACTTGTTGGTACATTTGGTTGAGGTCCCGGGGGCCTCGGGTGAGTCTCGGATGGTTAACAGATCAAATTTCGGACTTAGAAGAAATAGCTGAAGTTTCTGCCCTCTGCTGCAATCGCACCTGCGGATATTCCATCGCAGGTGCGAGCTCGCAGAAGCGAGCCTGGCAAGCGCAAATGAGCAAATGGACTATGGAGAAGTGGTCGCAGGTGCGAGGGAAATTCCGCACCTGCATGAGCGCAGATACGGAGGGACGCGCGTAGAAGCGGCTTGCGCAGGAGTGCAAATAGGCGCGCAAATGCAGGAAAAGGCGCAAATGCGGGATTTTTTCGCACATGCGGTTGGCGCAGAAGTGGCCAAGTTGCCGTAGGTGCGAAAACTTCTGGGCAGTACAAAAACAGAGGGGTTCCGAGCTTTTGCCCTTTTTGGGCATTTCAAGCTCGGGTTGGGAGATTTTGAGCAAGGTTTTCATGGAAAAACTTGAGGTAAGTCCCTTGTGATCATTTCTACTCCATAATATTGAATTAATATCGAATAATCCGACTAGATTACATGTTTTTAAGGTGTAAATCGGGGGTTTTAAATTAAGATTTGATGATTTGGAGGTCGAGTTGATGTCGGATTTTGGTGAAATTAGTATGGTTAGACTCGTAGTGGAATGAGCTTTCGGATTTTGTAACTTTTGTCGGGTTCCGAGACATGGACCCCACAGGAGATTTTTGAGCTAATTTTTGGATTTTTATGGAAAATTATTATTTTCTTATGGAATTAATTCCAATGAATTCATTTGACTGAAACGAATTATTTATGGCCAGATTCGAGGCGTTTGGAGACCAATTCACGAGGAAAGGACATTGCAGAATAAGAATTTCACGGCTTGACGTAAGTAACAGTTTTAAATCTGGTCTTGAGGGTATAAAACCCCGAATTTTGGTATCATGTGATTATTTTGGAGGTGACGCACATGCTAGGTGACGGACGTGCGCCGAGGGGATTGTGACTTGGTCCGTCCCGGGAAACTGTAAAGTTGAGTAATTTGTTGTTAGTTATATGCTCTCTATGTGTTGATAAAATTTGACTGTAAATCATGTTAGAAATCATGCTTAGGCTATGTGATAGTACTGTTGGGACCTACAGAGGGCGCGTGCTTGTTGAATTGCCAGCTAAATGCTATATGTACTCAGTCTCAGTTTTTACTTGCACATTTTATCTCAGTCTCTGTTATTATTATTAATACATCATATCATTATTGTTTGGGCTGATTTCATGATTATTGAGAGCCCGAGAGACTGGAGGGATTTATGACTGAGTGAGGCCGAGGGCCTGATTGTGAGATATTAATACTATAGCACGTGAGTTGGCCGTGCAGATCCTTATATTATACTATAGCACGTGAGTTGGCCGTGTGGATCCTTATATTATACTATGCCACGTGAGTTGGTCGTGTGTATCCAGATATTTATATTATGGCACGTGAGTTGTCCGTGCAGATTATAGCTCTTGGGCTGTAGGAGCCCCTCCGGAGTCTGTACACCCCTAGTAAGCGCGGGTACCCATTGAGTGAGTGATGAGGGATGGGAGCCCGGGAGTGATGAGGGCTGGGAGCCCAGTGAGTGATTACTGTTCTGAGAGGTTGTACTTGAATTCCATTTGTTGTTGCATTTAGTTGCTATCTGCCATTGTTGTGAAATTTATGAAAGATTGTTGATATACAGATTACATGAACAGGAACTGTATAAAAAATTGATTTGACATTAAACTGCCAGATTTGATAACATGTCTATTCTTTGCTGGGATTACTGGAAATGAACCATAACTGTGTAGCTCGTTACTATCTTCAGTTCCTTATTTATTATTGTTACTTGCTGAATTGGGTGTACTCATACTACACCCTGCACTTCGTGTGCAGATCCATGTGTTTCCGGATATAGCGGGTGTTGATTCTTCCGTATAGCTGATTTTTCGGAGATTCAGAGGTAACTGCCGTGTTTTGCAGACTTTGTCTCTCCTTCCCTATCTCTGTATCACTGTATTTAGGTCTTAGACTATTGTAGACCGTACTTTTTCAGATTTGTATTCATATTAGATGCTCATGTACTCAGTGACACAAGGTTTTGGGGAGTATTCGTATTTGTATTTGGGAGATTTTGTATTGTATTTACATATTATATTTTCAAACATAAAAAAAAATTGTGGTTTAGTGACATTAACGGCTTGCCTAGTATCGAGATAGGCGCCATTACGACGGGTGAGATTTTGGGTCGTGACACATTCTAAGCATGTTAAATAAATTAATATTTTAAAGCATGTTAAACAAATTAACATTTTAAGCATGTTACACAAATTAACATAATGTTAAATAAATCAACATTTTAAAGCATGTTAAACAAATTAATAAATAAATTTAATGTTAAACAAATTAACAAATAAATATTATGTTAAAAAAATTAACATTTTAAAGCATGTTAAACAAATTAACAAACAAGTTTAATGTTAAAATAGTTAACATTTCAAGCAAATCGGATAATAAAACAACTATAGTTTTCATGAAATAATATAAATACTAAATTTATATTCTGAAAATTAAGTCTATATGACTAATTTCCGAAATTTAAAATTTTTAAAAAACGGAACTTAATTTAAATTTTTTAGTTGAGCCATTAGCCCAAAATAAAATTAAACAAGACATATAAAAGTGGGACATTAACCCAATGTCTTAAATCTGCCACAAACAAACAGGCCAATTTCGGGTGGGCCTTTAGCCCAATTACTAAATCCGTCAACTTTGAAAGAAAAGGAGTCATGCAACATTTGAAGCCCAAACTTCAAAAAAAAGAAAAGAAGTCCATGCTTCTTTAACTTCAGCATAGAGGCTTCCCACGTTTTTTATTTATTTATTTATTATTAAAGCAGATTTTAAAGGAGAAAGAAACCCTAAATTTCTTCTCCCCTTTCTCTTAATTCACAGCCGCCACTTTCATGGACTTTGCAAGAGAGAAGACTTTTTCTTTCTTCTTCCTTTCCATCTCTGTTTTGACATTTACAGAAGGGAAGCCATTGCTTCATCTCCTTCCTCTTTTATTGTTGAAGCCGCTGCTCTTTGTAAAAGAAGAAAAACACATGTTTCTTCTTCTTTTCCATCTCTAATGTTTTGCCATAGCCATTGGAGCACAAAGCTCCTACATATATATGTGTGTGTTTGTTTGGCCGGCAAAACCCTAGGATCGGTTTCAAACCGACTCTTAAATGGTTTCAAGAGAAGCCACCATCCGTTTGATGGTGGCCGGCAATGGACGTTTTAGCGGCTTTCAACGGAACATTTAAAAAAAATTCCTTTTTTTTGTTTTTCGCTGGATCAGTTTCTTAAGAAAAACTGACCAAAAGAATTTCAGATAAAAAAAATTTCAAAGACTGATATAAAACTTTTTTCAAATCAGTAAAAAAAAATTAATTTCATCCAAAACAATCATTCACTGATTTACTCAAAAACAACGGTAAAAGATTTATACACTAGTACAAATTTTTATTCTAAATCATTGTATAAGACAATTTTAGGCAGCCCAATTGCACATAGTACACAAAAAATATAGACACTTAGTTCTTAGATTCACTCAGAGTAATAGAACCATTCTAATATATTTTTCGGACTAGAAAACCAGCCTATGGCTCTGATACTAATGAAGGAACGCGTTAATCTAAACACATTAGATAGCGCGTAAGTCGTAAAACGAGAACTTACTTGTTCGTGTAGCGGAAGAGGAAAGAACAGATGAACCACGACTGGAATTACTGGTCAGCGGTGATTGTCACGGTGTGTTGGAGCAACCCCTATATCACAATCTAAACCCCTCGTCTGATATGGGAGAAGAGAGCGTGAAAAATTACTGCTTAGAGTAGTTTTTAGTGTACACAGTATGTGTATTTATATAGGGAATATTAGGGTTAACTAATATTACCTGTGCGAGCTCAATCTATGCAAATGAATGGGGTAAACTGAAAAGTATCAAGCAGGAGCTGAAAAAGTTAAACAAAAAAATATTTTCTGACAATTATAAGAAGATCAACAATATAAGAGAAAAGCTAAAAGATCTACGATCGCAAATGGTAGATTACAGCTACCATCCTAGCCTCTAGAAAAATGGAGACTGGTTGAGTAAGCTATTTCAAAGGAAACGTCTAGAGTGCATTAGCTAAACATTGGTAATTCTAATACTAATTATTTTTTTGCTTCCATGAGGAATAGACAGGTTCTGAACGAAATCAGAAGATTGATGGATTCAAATGTAATTATGATTAATACGGAGGTAGAGATTGAATAAGAAATCATTGGATTTTATAGAAGACTGCTAGAGACAGCTGCTGAGCAACTTCCTGCCATTGAGCCAAGCGTGATAAGTGAAGGTTCTGTATTGAATAGAAGCCAATAACTAAACCTAATTACACTAATTACAAGGGAGGAGGTAAAAATGGCTATGAGGGATATAAATGATGATAAGGCCTCATGTTGTGATGGTTTGAATGCACACTTTTAAAAAAAACGCTCGGGTTATTGTATGGAAGGAGATTGCAGAAGATGTGCTTGAATTTTTTAAATCAGCTACTATGTGTAAGCTTATTAACTACATTACTTTAAGACTCATTCCAAATGTTAAAATCCCTCCACAGTAAAGGAATTTATACCCATAACTTGCTGCACCATGACAACTTTATAAAATAATTTCTAAAGTTATCATAAGGAGAATGCAATAAGTAGTGGACAACATAATGGACTCTAGCCAAACTGTCTTTGTTATATGAAGGGTGATTATTGATAACACTATCTTGAGCCATGAATTGGTTAAAAGTTATGGTAGGAAAACTGTATTAACCAGATGTATGATGAAGATAGATATGCAAAAGGCATATGATTAAGTGGAGTGGCCTTTTCTTGAGCAAGTCTTAGGCTTTTTAAACTCTCCAAACACTTCTATAAGATGGATTATATCATGTGATAACAGTGTCCTACTCAATTATGATAAACAGAATACCATCCAAGCCTTTTGCTGGAAAGAAAAGACTAAGATAAGGGGATCCTTTGTCCCCTAACCTTTTTATGCTGATCATGGAGTATTTTAGCTGACTGTTGAAAACACTAAGGCAAGTGAAAATTTTTAAACATCACCCCAAGTGTGGGAAGCTGAACATTCTCCAACTAAGTTTTGCTGATGATCTCTTTCTTTATTCTATATGGATACTCTATCTGTCTCACATGTGTATGATTACTTTTAGAAGTTCTCCTCTGCTTATGGACTGAATGGTAACTTGAGTAGGAGCTCTATATATTTTGGAAAGGTGAAACAAGAAACTCAAAAACAAATTCTGCAAATGCTTAGTTTTACCGGAGGGGAGTCACCTTTTAGACACTTAGGGGTACCATTGAGTACTAAAGCGCTATATGTGATATAATGTCAACTACTTCTTGAGAAGATGAGCAAAATAACATCCTGGACAGCTAGACTTCTTTCCTATGCAAGTAGGGTAAAACTTTAAAAAATGTCCTCTTATCTATTAGACATTTTGGTCTCAAAACTTTGTTATCCCAAAGAAGGTGGTTAAACTGGTAAAGGCAATTGTAGAAGCTTTTGGTGGACAAGTGGCATTGAAGCTAGCAGAAAGGCTCTCATTACATGGGAAAATTTGTGCAAACCTAAAGTTGTTGGTGGTATAAATATAATAGGTTGTTTAGTGAATTCAACATTACCTATGTTACTCAGAAGCTAGTTAAAGGGAAAGAACCGGCGGATCACTTAGATGAGAATCCCGTGGATGAAAAATACAAGCCATTAAGAGGGAGTACATTTCGGAAGCATATGATGGTTGGAAAATATTTTGTTTATGGGGCCGCGAACTTCAAAGGAGTAGGCATTGGAGCAATACTAGTGCTAGAAACTGATCAATATTATCATGTATCAGCCAAATATAGATTCCCATGCACTAATAATATAGCGGAGTACGAAGCTTGCATCTTGGGACTCCCGCTAGCCATTGATATGAATATTCAAGAAATACTAGTAATTGAAGATTCAGATATATTGGTACATCAAGTGGCCGGAGAATGGGCTACCAAGAACACCAAGATAATACCTTATTTACATTGTGTGCAAGAGTTGATCAGGAGGTTTGTCAAGATAGAATTCAAGCATATTTCCCGGATTCGAAACAATTTTGCAAATGTCATGGCCACATTATCCTCTATGATCCAGCATCCAGAAAAGAACTATATTGATCCTATCCCCATAGAAATCCGCAAGCAACTCGCCCATTGTGCTCATGTTAAAGAAGCGTTTGACGAAAAAGCATGGTTCTACTATATTAGGGATTATTTTGAGAAGGTAGAATATCCAGAAAGTGCTACACATACCCAGAAATGCACGTTATGGAGATTATTAGCAAATCATTTCTTTTTGATTAGAGGAATCCTTTGTAGGAGGATTCCCGATCTAGGTTTGCTGAGAAGTGTGGATGCTAAAGAAACATCTCGACTACTTGAAGAATGTGACGTCCGACCGGCCATTTTGTGTATTTGCGCTACTTTTCCCCTTTTGATGCTTCACACATGAGTATTTGTAGTTTTATGACTTGCGGGTTTGGTTAGTTATGCTCTAGGAAGGTTTTGGATTTATTTGGACCCTTTGGTTCTTGGCTTAGAAGCCTAAGTTGAACATGATGATCAATGTTTGACTTTTGTGAAAACGACCCTTGGAACGGTGTTTTGATGGCTTTGATAGGTTTGTATCGTGATTTTGGACTTGGTCATATGCCCGAAATTGAATTGAGAGGTCCCTAAGTTGATTTGACTTGTTTTGCCGGAAGTTGGCAATTTGAGGTTTAAAAGTTTTTTCATGTTTGACCGTAGGTTGACTTTTTGGCTATCGGGTTCAGAATTCAATTTTTAGACTTGTAATAGGTTCCTTTTTCTATTTGGAACTTGTCTGCAAAATTTGGTATAATTTGGAGTTGGTTTGGTATGATTCAGACGCTTAGTTAGAATTCTAGAGCTTTTTGAGGTTTCTTTTGAAATTCATGCATTATGATGTTCGTAGTTCTAGATATTATTTTTATGTTTTGATCACGCGAGCGAGTTCATATGATATTTTAGACTTGTGTAGATATTTCGTTTGGAGCCTAGAGGGCTCGGGTGAGTTTCAGACGCATTTTAGATTGGGTTGAACTTATTTTGGGTTGCTGGTGTGCTGGTGCTGCAGTTATGGCAATTGTGAAGTGAACACTGGGGGAGCAGGTATTGGAATTGCGATGACCCACTCGCAATTCCGAAGATAGGCTAGTCTGGGCAAGATCACATTTGCGATACTTTTAGTAGCATTTGCGACTTCCCACATAGGCTGTTAGTGCCACATTTGCGAAGCATTCTTTGCAATTTTGAGGGGTTGCAATTGCGAGTGTTCGGGAATATATTACATGATTATATATGATATTTAACATCAAATTTATTAGAATCAAAGGAAAATTTTGGGGAGATTTTGTCTAAGATTTGAAAAATAAAAATTTGGCATTTGAGAGTCGATTTGGACTCGGTTTTGAAAAAAACACATATATGAACTCGTGGCGTTATTAGTTGTCGGGAATCCATGAACTCAGGTTTTGATCAGGCGGGCCCAGGGTTGACTTTTGTGAAATTATGTAAAGATAATAGCTTTATCTATCGTAATTGGTTTCTCTTGTATTGTTTGATCATATTAAGTTTTTTTGTTAGATTTGAGCCGTGTGGAGGAGGATTTTAAGGGAATGGCTATTTGAGTGTTAATTGGCCTAGTTGTGGTAAGTATCTTGCGTAACTTTATGTAGGGGAACTACCCCTTAGGATTTGGGTATTTGTATAAATTGAATTATGTGGAAGACGTATACACGAGGTGACGAGTGAGTACACGGGCTCATATGTGATATTTTGACCGGTTTAGACTCGTAGGCTCCTTTTATGTATTTAATTGAAATTGTCATATCATGTTATATCTTCCATTGTTAGTTTACTCTTACATGTGTTATTTGATGTTGTTAGCATATGTTCTACATTTTATTGTCGATTTTTCTATTATATGCCTTAATTGAAGATGTTACCTTTCTTATTGTCATGTTACCTCTTTTATTGTTGAGTTATTCTTATTTGGAGTTATTATTACATGATGTCTCTTCGTGTAATAATATCGTCATGCATTTGGATGTAATTAATATTTCACACTATCTCTTTCATTGTTAGGATTATGTTATACATTTGAATTGGAAAATTGTCATCTCGTGGGAATACCTTCATTTTGAGTTATTGAAGTTAAAGTCGTGAAATCTACACATTGAGGTTGAAGTTGTTGATTATTGAGATATCTTTCCTTGTTGAGTGTTTCTCATTCATTTTGTCATTTGAGACTCTTGTACACATTGTGGTTGAGCCGTGGGCTATACGTTATGGTAACATTGGTACTGTGATTTTGGAAATGTTGTGGCATTTGGGTACGTGTGGTGCGAGTTGATTATTGTGTTGTGATATTGATGCGTATTCGTCGATATAAGGTCAGTGGTTAATGTGCATGCGACATGACAAGATGGGATTTATGTGCGTGTTTCTAGTAAGGGAATTACTTGAAGCCACGGGGCGACATAAGAGGCTAAAGCGCGTGTAGATATTTCGGGAAAAATATTTTCAAAAATATCAAAATATAAGGATCACACGGCGATATAAGAAAATATTATGATTGTGACTTGTGAAAAGAGAATATGAGATGCGGTACCTCGGTATGATTCTTGTTGTACATTTTATGTTGCAAAGGCTTGATGATTTGCACAGTTGTTGTTCTTGTTTCCTTATTTCTTTCCATTTGTATTTTATCGTATTTGGTTACTTGTTGTCTTTGTCACTTGTATTCTCTTACTGTCAATTGTTGTTGTTTTACGTTGTTATCCTTGTATTGTTAGCAGCTTAATTACTCCCTTAACTGCCTTTATTATTCGTTCTTAGATTATATCAATATCTTGCACATGTTTATATGTCTAGTAGATATCTCAACCTGGCCTCTTTACTACTGTACCGAAGGTAGACTTAATACTTACTGGGTACCATTGTGGTGTACTCATGTTACGCTTCTGCACATTTTTGTACAGATCCAGGTACATCTGTTTGTGCCGAACGCCAGTGATCGACTGGTTATCTCGAAGACTTCAAGGTATACCTACTCGACGCTCGTAGGCCTCGAAGTCACCTTCTGCTTTGGCTGTGTTACTATTTATTTTCAGTTCAGACAGTATTGTATTTAGAGATCCTAAGTATATTCTTGTTAGTGCTTATGACTCAGTTCCGCCGAGTTTTTGGAGTTATTTGACAGCTGTACTGTTTGAGTTTTATTATGATAGTTTAACAATTTAATTTGATGTTTAAGTTGTTATTTCTGTTGTTTCTCAATGTATGTTAGACTTACCTAGTTTTAGAGACTAGGTGCTATCACGACATCGTAAGGTAAGAATTTGGGATCGTGAAAAGTTGGTATCAGAGCTCTAGGTTCATAGGTGCTATGAGTCATAAGCAAGTTTAGTAGAGACATGTGGATCGGTACGGAGATGTATGTACTTCTATTCAAGAGGCTACGAAACTATTAGGAAAATTCCACTTCTTCGATTCCTTATTGTGCGAATTTGTTGATTTCAAAATCTGAGTCTTTGCCTTTTTATTCTCTCACAAATGATGAGGACACACACTGCTAGAGCAGACACTCGTGCCCCCTGATAGAGCCGCGAGAGGCTAGGTCCAAGGTAGAGGCTGATGAGGGGCACGTGGTGCAGTTAGAGCACCTGCCTGCGCAACGATTGAGGAGCCACCAGTATCACCAGTTGGGGGACAGACACCCGAGACACCTGTTGTCACCCATGGACTTCAGGAGACCCTAGCACACTTTTTGAGCATGTTCGACACTTTAGCTCATGCGATACTGATTCATGTTGCACCAGCTACATCTCAGGCTAGGTGAGGAGCCAAGAATCTTGCGGCCCATACTCTAGAGCAACCGGTCCATGTTGATCAGGTCCCGAGTGTGGTGCCGGTACAACCTGTTATTCTGGTTCCGCCTGAGGTTAGGGCATGAGTATATGAGGAGGAGAAGTTGAGACTTGAGAGGTTCATAAAGTATCACCTTCTTACTTACAGTGGCGCAGTTATTGAGGACGTACAAGTTTTCTAGACAAGTGCCACAGTATTGTTCGAAATTATTATGAAGACAAACAGAGTTGCCTTTACTACATTTTAGCTGTCACGAGTAGCCTGCAGGTGGTGGTAGGTGTACGAGGAGGGTAGGCCAACTGATGTAGCTGCACTCACTTGGGCTCAGTTTTCAGATATGTTCTTGAGAGAGTTTGTTCCCCACACCCTTCGTGATGCATGTCGCATGAATTTTGAGTAGCTGCGCAAGGGTACTATGACAGTGTCAGAGTATACCATCAGATTCAATGAGTTGTCCCGACATGCACCTGATTTGGTTGCCACAGTCAAAGATCAAGTTCGTAGGTTTATCGAGGGGCTCAATTATGGTATTATATTTAGAATGGCTAGAGAGTTGGAGACGGACACTCCCTTTCAGTAGGTTGTGGAGATCGCTCGCAAGTTGAAGCATATGCGGGACTAGGATATGGAGGATAGGGAGGCCAAGAAGACTCGAGGTCCAGGAGGATTTAGTAGTGGCTACACTGCAGTTTCAGCCCATCATGGCAGAGGGCATGTGAGCCACCCAGATCATTCAGCACTTCCAGCTACTAGCAGTGCTCCGACTATTCCGAGGTCTCAGGCTTCCCACTATGCACAACCACTCTCTAGTGCACCTCCTACACGGGGTGCCTTAAGTGGTTAGTCTAGCCGATTAGGACAGTGTTAGTTTCAGTATCCATGCCTACCGAGAGCTTGTTTCGATTGTGGTTATACCAGATATATGGTGAGGGACTGCCCCAGACTTAGGAGGGGTGCACCTCCACAGACTACACAGGCTCCACGGATTCCACAGGGTCCCCTAGGGTTTACAGGCCATGGTTGCTGCTCCATTTGCCGCTCCACCTGCACTGCCAGCTAGGGGTGGATGTCAGGCGGATAAAGGACGCCCTAGAGGGGAAGGCCAGGCCTGATTCTATGCTTTTCTGGATAGGATGGAGGCGGTCGCATAAGACGCAGTCATCACATGTATTGTTCCGATCTGTCATAAGAATGCCTCAATTTTATTTGATCCGGGCTCCATTTACTCATATGTGTCATCTTACTTTGCCCCGTGTTTGGATAAATCTAGTGATTCTTTGAGTCCTCCTGTATAAATGTCCACGCATGTGGGAGATTCTCTTATTGTAGACCATGTCTACATGTCATGTCTAGTCCCTATTGGTAGTTATGAGACCAGAGTTGATCTATTGCTACTTAGTATGGTAGACTTTGACGTGATCTTGGGCATGGACTTGTTGTTGCCCTATCATGTTATTTTAGAATGTCACACCAAGACCATGACATTAGCTATGCCAGGTTTGCCGTGGTTGGAGTGGAGGTGTACATTGAATTATATTCCTAGCAGGGTTGTGTCCTTTTTGAAGGCATATCGAATGGTTGAGAAAGGGTGTGAGGCGTATCTAGCCTTCGTGAGGGATGTCAGTGTTGATACTCTTATCGTTGAGTCAGTTATGATGGTGAGAGATTTTCCATCTGTGTTTCCAGTAGACCTACCAAGCATACCGCCCGATAGGGATGTCGCCGGGCACTCAACCTATTTCTATTCCACCATATCGTATGGTACGAGCGGAGTTAAAGGAACTAAAGGAACAACTTCAGGAGTTGCTTGATAAGAGTTTCATCCGAACGAGTGTCTCGCCTTAGGGTGCCCCAGTTTTATTTGTGAAGAAGAAAGACGGCTCTATGAGGATGTGTATTGATTATAGGCACATGAACAAATTCACAACCAAGAACAAGTACCCTCTACCACGCATTAATGACCTATTAGACCGGCTTCAGGGTGACAGGGTGTTCTCGAAGATGGATTTGAGGTCAGGATATCATCAGCTGAAGATCCGGGATTCAGACATTCCGAAGACGGCCTTTCAGACTCGTGCAGGACATGATTTATCGATTTTACCGGGTTGCTGGGTTGTATCTATCAGAAGGGATATGGGTTCAGATGAACACATACTCCTCTCCATAGACTATGTATAATAATGTATATATGTTCAATGTTATTTAAATATGTAAGTGTGTCAGCCAAGCTCAAAGAGTTCTATCGTTCAATAATTATTTGGAGCATCTTTACAAGTGAAATTGGGATTTTAAATCCCATGCCTATTTTGTTGTTTTTCCCTTTATCTTTTCCTATAATTGAGCCGAAGTTTCAAATCTCACATTTCTCTTGTTTTTTCCTTTCTTTTTCTATAATTAGGACTACCCATGAGGATGGGCATGTCTTGTGTCCCTTATTGCCTTTTAGTTAAGTATTTCTTATCTTGGGAAAATAGCAGTTTTAGTTAACTATCAAAGAAGAGATGACAACTCATTACATATTATATTCAAGAAGTAGGGTGTCTGTCACTGCAAAGAAGAGATGAGACTCAGAACATATGGTAGCTTCAGAAAGTCATCATGGAATCGCCCTCCTAGGTCAAATACTAAGATGGTTTCGTTATTCTTCTTCACAAATCCACAAGTCAATGACACATAATAGGTTGATTAATGATTTGGAGAACATCTAATCCAACATTACAACTTTCATCTTGTGTTGTAGTTCTTTAGGAGATACATAAGTCTATAAGTAATTTAATTAAAAGGAATCAACAATTTTTTCAACAAGAACCAAACACCTATTGGTGCTTGAGATTCAATTTTCAATAACTCTCCACAATTCAGCTCCTTCTATTTGAGTCCAAAATCTAGAAAATATAGATGTCTTGTGCATTAAATCTATGATAAAGGCTAATGCGTACCTCAATCTTTTAGCTCTTCCATTACTTAAAAGAGTTTCCCCTACTGTACAAAGTAAATGAGGGGAATAAAGAAATCCATAAAAGAAATTTCCTATTTATGGTTTAGTAATTTCTGAATGCAAGTTTTGACAATTTATTAAAAGCATATCACAGGTCACGAGCTTTAATTAGTTAAGTAAGCAACTTGTTAAATGTGCAAGACCTGATTCTTTGGGCAACGATATCACTCAAGAGACTTGTTCGCCAAGCCACTCTCGTCAAAATAAACATCAGATTTGCCGAGTGCAAGATTAACTTTTTTCGCCCAAAAAAAAAGGAATAAAGAGAGAAAACATCACACCCCTTGACAATGGAAACAAGATGGACCTCAAAATACACCGCTTAGCTGGACAACAACGAAATATTGCTTCGACTATGATGAAACAAAAGGCATATTCCAGGTGCAATTGTTCGTAGTGCAATTCACCCTTCTCCATCAAATCTTGCTTCGACTCTAATGAAACAAAAGGCATATTCCAGGTGCAATTGTTCGTAGTGCAATTTACCCTTCTTCATCGTCTAGGATAGTTCTTCTAGCCAGTCTGTAAATTGCTTTGTTCATGAAAAATCACAAGTGCGTGATAATTTGGAGACCCGATGAATCCTGAGCTCGAAATTGGGGAAATTATAGAAAAGGCATCGAAAATCAACCAAAAATCAGAACAAAATACCTCAAATCATGAGTACCTCCATGAAATTTGATCTAAATCATGTAGGTTTTGATCAAACTTAGCTCGGACGAGCTTGCCGTATTTGGAGAGAGAGTTGGGAAAGTTAAGTCCATTCTAGAAGAAAATGACGAACATTGTCCCTAATCTATTGGGATTTGATCATTTTGGTCCTTAATGTATTCACTTGACCTATATAGTCCTTAATCTATTTCTAAAAGTGTCTCTTTTGGTTTGAAACCCTATAACTAACGTTTTAGCTCAAAAAAGACAATAGAATTATGAGTTGATAGCCTAAAACCCCCTTAAACTATTTAACTTTTGCCAATTTCCTACTTTTACTATTTGGAATTCCCAAAATTCCCTTAAATTATATTCTTCTTCATACTAAAACTACCTCGTTAGATTATTTGAGGTACGTTTTGTACACACTCTTAATTATTGAATGTTATGTGGCATGACACGTTAACTCAGCGTAATGTAAAAACTTGTTTAATTATTTTTTCTCATTTCTTTCATTTTATTTCTTTTTTCATTTCTTCTTCTCCAACCTCACGTTTCCCAACAAAGAACATGAGTTTACAAATAATTTTTCCCGTAACTTTTTATCCTTTTCAATTTATTCTTCTTCTCTTGCTCATCTTCTCTCTCTCTCTACCTCTCTTATACACAAAATACATCTTTCAAGAAAAAGTAAATTTTTAAGAATAAATCAAGATTTGTAGAAACTCTTATTTTGGATTAAATCTTATACGTCGCGAGAAAATTCCATTCAAATAAGTAAAAAACAATGAATAACAAGAACGGAAGATAACTTCATTAAGATTTTTTTGAATATAACAAATATACCCAACTAGCAAATTACAAGGAGAACGATTTAGAATTACAATTAAAGAAAGAAAGTAAACTCGAATCCTCATTAAAGGCCAATAAAAAACAATCACGGAGATTTCATCTTAGGGACATTGTGAAGGTCCATGACCAAAACAACCCAACCAACCTAAGAGATTTCATCTTACGGATGGTAAGGCGAATGAAAGAAAAGTAAAACAAGAAAGGGGCTAAATAACTTAAGAAGAAACAAGATATGAAGAAAAAATTTCAGAGGAACTCAACTGAAGAAATAAAAATGAAGGGTAATAAAATAAAAAAGAAAGGTGAAAAATAAGGAAGAAAGCTGACAATAAAAGAATAAGGAGAAAATAAAAAATAATTTTTTTAAAAAGGATCAGACTAATTATCCACTACACTTGATCAGGTCATTTTGATGGCTTTTTTCAGCAGTCATGCGCCCTTTTGCGAGTTGGTTCACACATTATGCCAGATAATCAATAAGAAGGTTTTAATATGAAAAGGAATATGATCAAAAATTTTGGGAATACCAAATAGTTAAAGTAGGAAAATGATAAGAGTTGAATAGTTTAAAGGAGTTTTAGGGTATTAATTCTAGAATTATCGTTAATTTTGTCCAAGAAAGACATTGATAATTACAACGAAACTCGAATAAGTTTTCTCATAGAGAAACTGAAAACTTGAATACCAAAGTTGTCTAGTGAAGCAGTAATTTGAAGAAAGTTAATGCTCCAACTAAGAACAACCAATTCAAGATCCAAAAAACAAACATAGAAGCAAGTGAATACTATGAAAAAGGAATAAAGATAGGGCTGAAATATGTTGTTCATCAAGTGATGGGGTATTGGTCAGCCCAAAAGACATCACCAAAAACTCACAGTGACCATAGCGGCTCCTGAAAGCCATATTTGGAATATCTAAAGCCCGGATCTTCAACTGATGGTACCCTGATCTCAAATCAATCTTCGAGAATACCCTAGCACCCTGAATCTGATCAAATAAATTATCAATATGTGTTAGTGGGTACTTGTTCTTGATAATAACACTGTTCAACTGCATGTAGTCAATACACATCCACATAGAATTATCTTTCTTCTTCACAAATAGTATTGGTGCACCCCAAGGTGACATACTAGGCCTAATGAAACCCTTATCAAGCAACTATTGTGACTATTCCTTCAAATCCTTCAACTCTACTCGTGCCATGCGATACAGTGGAATAGAGATGGGCTGAGTGCCCGACACAAAATAAATACCGAAGTCAATATCCTGTCTGGTGGCATGCCCGGCAGGTCTACATGAAACACATCTGGGAACTCCCTCACTACTGAAACTGACTCAACAGTAGAAGTATCAGCACTAACATCCCTCACAAAGGCCAAATATGCCAAACACCCCTTCTCCAGCATCCGTTGAGCCTTCAAATATGAAATCAATCTATTGGGAGTGTGACCAAGGTAACCTCTCACTCCAACCAAGGCAACCCCGGCATCACCAATGTCATGGTCTTAGCGTGACAATCAAGAATAACATGGTATGAAGATAGCCAATCCATATCAAAATCACCTCAAAATCAACCATACTAAGTAATAAAAGATCCACCCTAGTCACATAACCCCCAATGGTAACCACATACGATCTATATACACGATCCACCATAATAGAACCACCCACCCATGTAGAATCATAAACATGTATGTCTAAAGAGAAATAAGGCATATCCAAATAACGAGCAAAATAGGATGACACATAAGAGTGAGTAGAACCACGGTCAAATAATACTGAAGCATCCCTACGACACACTAAAATAATACATATGATCAAAATATCAGAAGCAATTGCCTCTGGCCTTGCGGGAAATACATAGCAATGGGCCTGACCACCGCCCGACTGACCCCTCCTCTAGGGAGACCTCGAACTAATTGAGCCCCACCCCTAGCTGGTTGTGTAGTTACTGGTGTTGGAATCATAGGTTGCAAGATCTACTGTGGAACCCTGCTAAAAAATCTAGGGCAATCCCTTTTGAGGTGACTCAAGTCTCCACACTCGAAGAAACCCTTCCTATGAGGTTGTTGGCCCTGATAACCCGAATAATTGCCTATGGAACCCTGAGCAGATATGGCATGGTAAGAACTCTATGCCGGCAGCGCACTGAATGATGGCTGAACTGGTCGACCACTATATGAGTTACGGCTAACTGATGAACGAAGAGGAATCAAATGAGTTGCATGAGCGGGTCTAAAAGGACGACCTTTACTGTAATGTGACTGGCCTCCAGATGAGGAACCACCAAAAACACCTGAACCACGGGGCTTCTTGGCCTCTCGCTCCTCTCTCTTAAGCCTGTGAACATTCTCCAAACGTCTAGCAATCTCAACTACCATGTCAAACCTAGCATCCATCTCGACCTCTCTAGCCAAACTATAACGTAGACTATAGTTGATGTCATCAATGAACCTCCTAATTTTCTCCCTCTCAGTGGAAACCAACGATACTGCATGACGTGCCAAATCTGTGAATATCATCTCGTACTGGGTCATAGTCATATCCCCATGGTGGAGCTGGTCAAAATCCCTACACAACTCCTCTCTCTGAGTCTGTGGGACAAACTTCTCTAAGAAGAGAACTAACAACTGATGCCATGTAAGTGGTGCTGCTCCAGCAGGCCTGCCTGACTCATAGGTCTACCACCATCTGTATGTTATCCCTATCAGCTGAAAAGTAGTAAAGGCAACTCCACCGGTGTCCCCAATACTCATTGTACGAAAACGCCGATGACACGAATCTAGAAAAATCTGAGCATCCTCTAACTCTCCTCCACTAAACTCGGGAGGATGAAGCCTCTTAAATCGCTCTAACCTCTTCTGCTCCTCATCAGTCATAGATAGATCAACCTCGACCCGAGCAGTAATAATTGGTGAACCGATAACACCCCCAGTGTCTGATAACCCTAAGCTAGCTTCTCTGATGTATGAGCAGCGGGAGTCTAGGCTCCTCTCCGAACCTGTGAGGTAGCTGGTGCAATATGTATCATACCTGCCTAAGCCAAGCTCATACACATGGTTAAGATCTGAGCCAAGGCTTCCTGAAGAACAAGTATTACAATAGGTACCGCCGGTGTCTAAGCTGGTCCCACCAGCTCAACAGTATTCAAAACCTGCTCCTCTACTAGAGTGACTAGTGGCTCCATAGGTGCTACTCTAGCTGTAGTGTAAGCCCCACCTAGGCCCTAGCTACCTGTACAGTTCATAATTCCAACAAGTACCGAATAATTATATGATCAAGTCATGAATCACAAATATAACCACCCTGTTACACACAATAACTTAACGTACTCTACTCAGTCAACAATCTAGAATATAAAGAAGATATTCAAATAATCAGGTAACAACCAAGGAAATTTCAAGTAAAGATGAAATACAATAACAAAATCAAACACTGGCCAGCTTTTCCTCAGAATTTTAATAACCGTACCAAACCACTTATCATCATTCCTCAAACCGCGTGTACACCATCAAGAAGAAACATGAGAGGATTACCCTAGGGGGATAGACCCATATTCACACTCTACACGGCGTAGTCACGTGCCATAAATATCAATCACACGACATAGTCACGTGCTAATAATCACATTTCGCACGTCACGGTCATGTGCTCATGATCATAATCTTCACGGTGTGGTCACTTTATCATAATCAAAATCCGCACGGTCTCATATTCACAATCCGCATGGCGAGTTCATGTGCTAATAATCACAATCTGTACGGCGTGGTCACGTATCACGACCCTAATTCCCTTCCATAAGATGTCGTGACGACACCTAGTCTCTAAGACTAGGTAAGCCTAACAAACATGCGGAAAACTGAATTAATAACAAAGTCTCAACTCAGTAACTTTATAAAACAACTTTGGAACTCAACATATACAACTCCCGAGACCCGGCGAGATACAAGTGGCAAGCTCTACGTAGAAAAACTGGAAAATCCTATACATCAATGTCTATATATTAAAAGATAATGAATAAAGAGATATAGAGAATGGGGGGGGGGGGACTCCGAGGCCGGCAGACGCCGACATATATACCTTGAAGTCTCCACAGCAGAACTGTAGCTAATGCCTGGGCTGATAGGAAGTACCTGGATCTACATAAAATATGTACAGAAGATTAGCATGAGTATACCACAACGGTATCCAGTAAGTACCAAGCCTAACCTCGGTAGAGTAGTGACAAGGTCAGGTGCGGGCCCTACTGAAAATAAATAAGAAAAACTGTACAATAATTTAACGGTGCAATAATAATAATGATGGAAATGAAACAAGTAAGAGGTATGCCAAAATTAACTACACAGAATCAAGGTAGACAATACATCACAGAAGAAAGCAAGGAAATGTTAAGGCAGGGAAACAGACAACCAAGCGCAAGTGAAGTAACAGAGGAATAATAAGAGTCACTACCGAGGTACCGCCTTGTAGTCTCAAATCACAGAAGTAAACCACAATCTTTCCTTATATCACCGCGGGAGCCTTTACATTTAGTTTTGAAAATCATTTTCCCAAAATAGTATCCCGCGTTTTAGCCCACCTTATCACACCGCATGACTTCTAGTAGTTCCCCTACTAGCCACGCTTATCAAGCCCACCTTATCTCACCGCATGCGTTTCAACCCTTAAACCTTATACCACCGCATGCGTATCAATATCACAATGTACCACAAATCGTACCTCAAGTGATTAATACCACAACTTGCCAAAAGAAATCAACAAATATAGTATTTTCACAATAAGAAGCCCACGGCTCAGCCATAATGTACACAAAGTTTCAATAATAACAACTGGAAGTGAATAACCCAATAGAAACAACTTAACACTTTGCCTCAATAGAAATCACGGCCTTTGTAACTCAATACCAATTCAAACAACAAGATATTTCAAGAATGAAAACTTCAAGTAAAGAGTTCAACGGTTAAATAATGAATACAGAATAAAGGAAATAAGAACTTCAACTAAACATGTAGATCAATTAGCAAGTAAGAGATAAGACAAGTAGATCATGTGAAATTATACTATTGATGATGAAGATAAGACATTAAGACAACTCAAATAAGGCATGAAAGGAATCTACGTAGTTAAAACCGATAATTTTCACATCTAGCCCTTGTACACACTCGTTACCTTACGTACACGGCTTTCACACATCACAATTATCACAAACAACACCAATCCTAAGGGGTAATTACCCCAAACAAAGTTAGTCAAGTCACTTACCACAAATCACGCTAACTCAATCAACTAGTAGGCCTTTCCCTTAATTATCTAACTCTGAACGGCTCGAATCTAGCCAAAATAATTTCATACCATAAGTATAAACTATTGGAAACTAATTCAAACAATAAAATTATGATCTTTGCGAAGAAATAAAAAGTCAACTGAAAAATTCAACCCGGGCCCGAATCTCGGAACCCGACCAAAATTACAAAAGTTGAACACCCATTCGATAACGAATCCAACCATACAAGAATTACTCAAATCCGACCTCAAATCGCCTTTCAAATCCTCAATTTTTAGCCTAAGAAGTTTCTACCATTTCCCCCTAATTTTTCAACTCAAACCACTAATTAAATGATGAAATTTACAATAGATTAATATAAATTAACCAAAACCAAGTTAGGATTCCTTACCCCAATGATCTCTCTGAAAAACCCTCGAACTATTGCCTCCCATCGAGCTCTCTATGTCCAAAAATGGATTATGAATCAAACCCTCGAAAATCCCTCTTTTCTGCCCAGCAAAACTGCTTTTGCGGCCTTTGTTTCATTTATGCGATGCCGCACCTACAGAAAAACCATCGCAGGTGCGGATTCCACTTAAGCTCAGGGGATTCCGCTTCCGCGGATAAACTTTCGCACCTGCGAGTGCGCTCCTATGGATAACTCTTCTCTTCTGCGACCCTAGGCTTGGCCAGCCACTTCCGTTTATGCCTTTCCTCACTCACTTATGCGAGTCTACTTCTGCTAAACTCTAATCACATCTGCGGCCAATAGTGCGCAGGTGAGATTGCACCAGAACTACCCAGCTTCAGCAATGCGGTTAAGTCCAATTTGTTCTGGATTTGATCCGAATCACACCTGAGGCCCCCGAGATCCCGTCCAAAAATACCAAAAAGTCCCAAAACACATAATGGTCCTACTCATATCCAAAAATCACATCAACCAACTTCGATTCTACAAATCGCAACCCAAATTCAAGCCTATGAACTATGAACTTCCGAATTCCGAAACCAATGCCAATTCATACCAAACCAACTCCGATTGACTTCAAATTTTGCACATAAGTCATGAATGACATTACAGACCTATTAAACTTCCAGAATTTGGATCCGACCCCGATATCAATAAAGTCAATTCCAGGTCAAACTTTCCAAATCTTCCAAACCTTAATTTTTTTAACTTTCGCCAATTCACATCAAAACGACCTACGGACCTCCAAATCAACATCTGGACACGCTCCTAGGTCCAAAATTACCATACAGAGCTATTGAAATAGTCAAAATTCCATTTCGGAGTCTTATTCACAAAAGTTAAACTACGGTCAACTCTAACAACTTAGGACTCCAACTTAGGGACTATATGTCCCATTTCACTCCGGGACTCACCCGACAGCAAACCCAAATACCCCCGACAAATCACATAACCATAATACAACATAGGTGAGGCAATAAATATGGGATTGAGGCTAAAATACTCAAAATGACCGACCAGGTCGTTACATCACATACTACTAGTCCAATCCACATCACACATAAAGCAAATATACAAGAATACATGTACATGATCAATGAATATCAATTTCATACTCATGGAATGGTATAAGTGACATGCTAAGGTGTATGCATGTGCAACTTGTGTTATTCATAGCTAAAATCAGGAAATTGCTTCACGAAAGTAGCAATTATCAGGTTCAATTAAGAGATTAACCTCTAAGTGACCTCAAACATGGTTCAAATAGCTTACAACAGGGGTACAAATATAAAAAAAACATCGCAACATTAACCTTAGCAACCAATTCAAGGCATATTATAACCTAAGCACTGCCCCGAGCATGAATAATACCCTAGTGCATGCACATGGGCTCAACCCCACACATGTACGCCACTTCTCGCACGTAGCCATCACAAACAACACATGCAACTAGTGTCTCAAGAAAGTTTAGGTAAGATACTTACCTCAAGCAAGCTAAAATCAGTACTTTAAGAAGCCATTCACGCGTGAATCAACCACTGGACGACTCAAATATAGCCAAAATAACTTAATATCATCAATGAAAGCCATAAGAAATAATTTCAAATAATAAAGCTAAGATCTTGAATCAATTATGTAAAGTTAACCCAAAAAGGCAACCCCGAGCTCGCACCCCGGAATCTGAAAAAAGTCATAAATTCCACAAACCTCGCGACACGAGTCCAAATATATGTGTTTCATCTAATTCCAACCTCAAATCGACCCTCAAATCATTAATTCTCACTCTCCAAAATCATAGTCCAAAAACCTCCAAATTCCACCTTTAATTCATATAAATTATGTGTAATAATTTATGGATAATGAATAACTAATACCAAATCAAGTAAGGATTACTTATCCCTTCAATTGTGATGAAAAGTCGTCCAAATATTACCTCAAACCGAGCTTCACAACTCCAAAAATGAGAAATAGCCAAAACCCTTCGAATTAATATCCTGCCCAGTTAATCTGCATCTGCGGATACCTAACCGCTTCCGAGCTCTCGCTCCTACGATCCCCACTAAGCTCCCTAGCTCCCGCTTCTGCGACTCTCTAAGCACACGTGCACTTCCGCTTCTACGGAAACCATCTGCATGTGCGGACTTCCCCTTGCCAGACCGGCCTCACACCTGTGCAACAAAGGCAACATCTACAGGAAAACCTCCGCTGATACAAAAACACTAAAAGCCTAGATATCTTCAGCAATGCAACATAGTCCAAAAATGATCCGAAATCAATTTGAAATACACTCGATATCAAGTCCCAAATTATACAATAGACCTTTTCTAAATTCCGGAACTACAATCCGAACCCGATATCAACAAGGTCAATTCTCGATCAAACCTATCAACCTTCCAAATCATCAACCGTTCAAATTTCGCCAATTCAAAGCTAAAATGACATAGGAACTTCCAAATCTAAATTCGGACATATGCCTAAGTCCAAAATCACCATACAAAACTATTGAAACCATCAAAATACCATTCTTAAGTTGTCTATACAAAAGTCAAACCCCATTTAACTCTTACAACTTAAGCCTTTAACCAAGGAACTAAGTGTCCCAACTCAAAACAAAACTTCTTCGAAACCAAACCAACCACCCCGACAAGTCTAATAATAAAAAATACACATATCTAAAGTATCATATAGGAAAAAAGACTAAAATACTTAAAAGGACCACCCGGGGCGTTACAGAATAGTATGCAGTTCATTAGTTCCAATAAAATTAAATTCCAGGTTCATATTATGCAATTTAATTATACCATGAATGAACTAATTCTGCACAATAATTGAGATAAAATCCACAATAGTAGGATTCCATATGATTCAGATTCTCCCTCTATTACCACATTATAATTTGTAACCCAACCCCGTTACTAGCAACCCTTTTTTATCATTTTAGTAGGATGTTGTTCTCTAAGTGTATGTTTTACAACAAACAACGTACTAACATTATTCTCAGTAAAAATCACCTTTAACTCCTTATGCTTATCTACTATATTTAATCCCCTAACCTTCCAACACATTATCATATTGAAACAATAAGAGAATGAAGAACCGCTTCCTCCCCCAAAGGTTGGTGGTACTGGAGTAGAAGTGGGAGCCCATTACTATGGAATTTGTGATTGGATTACCACTGTCTTTGAGGAAGTTTGATGCTGTTTTGTTCATTGTGGACAAATTAACCAAATTTGCGCATTTCGTTCTAGTGATGATGTAACGACCCGACCTATCGTTTTGTGTATTTGAGCTCTGTTTCACCTTTTGAAGCCTCCCACATGTGTATTTAGGGTTTTATGACTTGCGGGAATGGTTTGTTTCATATTAGGGAGGTTTTGGGTTGAGTTGTAACAATTGGTTCTTAGTTTGGAAGCTTAAGTTGAAAATGGTGATCGAGGTTTGACTTTTGTAGAAACGACCCTGAAATGATATTTTGATGGTTCCAATAGGTTCATATGGTTATTTTGGGCTTAGGCATATGCTAAGAATTGGATTAGAAGATTCTTAGGTTAAATTGGATCTTTTTGCCAAAAGTTGGCAATTTAAAAGTTTAGAAATTTCCTAAGTTTGACCATAGGTTGACTTTATGGCTATCAGGTTCGGATTTTGGTTTCAGGACCTGGAATAGGTTTGTTTTGTCATTTGGAACTTGTCTACAAAGTTTGGTGTCATTCCAAGTTGGTTTGGTAGGAATCAGATGCTTGGTTGTGATTCTAGCTATTCTTGAGTTTCATTGTGAATTCTATGTGTTTTGGTGTCCGATTTGTGGTTCCAGTTATTATTTTTTAGTTTTGAGTTTTCGAGAAAGTCTATATGATATTTTTAGACTTGTTTAGATGTTTGGTGTGGAGCCTCGGGGCTCGAGTGAGTTTCGGACATGTTTCGGTTTGGTTTGGACTTGTTTCAGGTTGCTGGTATGCTGGTGCTGCAGTTTTCACAATTACGAGCACCAGTTTGCAATTGCGAAGAAGGCAGGGGGTGTCAGGTGTCGCAAATGCAATGCCCTGATCGCAATTGCGAAGGTTCTTCATTTCCTGGGATGGTCACTTTTGTGACATTTTGTTTGCTTTTGCGACCTGGGCAGTCATCGAAAATGCGATGTCTGAGTCGCATTTGTGACATTCACTTGGCTTATCATGCATCACAATTATGATCCTTTGGTCACATTTGCAGCTTCTGCAGCTGAACAAAAGGTTGAAATTTTGGGACTTAGTCTCATTTATCACATTTTTAGCCCTACACTTGGTGGGGGCGATTTTAGGAAATTTTTATACAAAGCTATTGGGTAAGTGAATTTGATTCACTTTTGATTATATAACATGATTAGTTATGACTTTTAACATCTAAATCATGAGATTGGAAAAGAGATTTTGGGGAAATTTGACTATGTTTTGAAAAATAAAAATTTGATATTTGAGAGTCAAATTGGACTCGGATTTAAAAGCTAAACACATATATTGGCTCGTGGGGTTGTGGGTAGTGGAGATCTACTATTTGACTCGGCTTTTGACCGGGCAGGCCTAAGTTAAATTTTGGAAAATTGTGTAAAGATCTTAACTTTATTAATCAGTATTAGTTTCTCTTGTATTATTTGATATTATTAAGTCATTTTTGGCTATATTTGAGCCGAGCGGAGGTGAATTTTAATGGGAAAGCGCTTTTAGAGTATTGAATTGGCCTAGTTGAGGTAAATACATTGCCTAACTTTGCGTGGGGAAAATTACCCCTTAGGATCTGGTCTAAATACTTTTATTGTACTATGTGAAAAGACGTGTACATGAGGTGACGAGTATGTACATGGGCTTATGTGTGGTAATAGTCCAGATTAGACCCGTAGGCTATTAATATGCCTTGAATTGAATTTCTTTTTATATGTAGCACATTTCATTGCTGATATACTCACCGTATCCTTGTGACGTTGTTGTAATTCTTGTATATATTGTTGTTGAGTCATGGGCTATGTATTGTTGTGTTATTGGTATTATTGTTTGAGTGATTTTGTCGCATATGGGCACGCGGAGTGAGGTAGATTTGTTTTGTTGTGATTGATATGTGCATACGGCAACATAAGGGTGGTATGTATATTGATGCGCATGCGGAGAGATGGGGGGCTTATGCGCGTGGTGCAAGTAAGGGGAAATACTTTATTGTGATGCACAAGAGGCTAGATAAGAGGGCTTATGCACGTGAAGCTATTTAAAAAAAAATGTTTTTAAAAATGTGAAGCTCACGTGGCATCATAAGGAGAATTTGTGATTATGTTATGTGGCACTTCGAGGTGATTCTTGTTGTTATTCTCTTGTGGGAACGGTTTGATGACTTAAAATTTTCATTGTTTTCCTTAATTGATCATACTTTGTATTTTACGTATTTTGGTTAATTAGCCGTATTGTCACCTACCTATTCTTTGTTGCTAATTAACTAGATATGCTTTCCATCATTAGTTTTATATTGATATTCTGCACAGGTTATTATCTACTGAGTGTCTTGACTTGAACCTCGTCACTACTCAATCGGGGTTAGTCTTGATACTTTCTGGGTATCGATTGTAGTGTATTCATAACCTCAGGTGGTGCGGGGCGTTAGTGAGTTGATCTAGATATTGTAGAGACTTCAAGGTATACCTGCCACTATGCTTGTAGGCCTCAGAGTCACCTTCTATTGTTTCATTGCTACTGTTTATTTTATTTCCAAATAGTGTTGTATTTTGAGATTTCTGGTGTATTCTCAGTAGAGCTTATGACTACGTACTACCAGTTTTGGGATGTATAACTGTTAACCGTCATGGCTATGTTATGGCATATTTCAGGTTTTTATTTAGCAGTTGAGTTGGTTATTTCTATTGTTATCATCATATGTTAGGGTTACCTAGTCTTAGAGACTAGGTTCCATCACCCTTAAGTTGGTATTTTGTGGTCATGACAGATGAATTCTTACACTTTAGAGAGGTTGGCTCAGATTTGCATCAGAGATATTGTTCGTCTGCATGGTTTTCCCATTTCTATCATTTCATGTAGTGGCACACAATTTACTTTGCACTTCTGGAGAGCTGTTTTGCTAGAGTTTGGCATGCAGGTGGAGATGAGCACTGCATTTCACCCCCAGATGGATGGCCAGTCCGAGCGGACTATTTAGATGGATAAGGATATATTGAGGGACTATGTTATTGATTTTGAGGGCCATTGGGATGAGTTTCTACCACTAGTGAAGTTTGCCTACAATAATAGCTACCAGTCCAACATTCAAATGGCATTGTATGATGCTTTATATGGTGGGCAATGCCGTTTTTCTATTAGTTAGTTTGAGCCTGGTGAGGCTAGGATGTTGGGTACGTATTTGATTCTTGATGCTTTGGAGAAGGTGAAGTTGATTCAAGATCGCCTTCGGATAGTGCAGAGTACGCAGAAGACTTATGTAGACAAGAAGGTCCGTGATATGGCTTTTATAGAGGTCGAGAAGGTAGTTTTGAAGGTTTTGCCTATGAAAGGTGCTATGAGATTTGGGAATAAGGTCAAGTAGAGCCCGAGATTTATTGGTCCGTTCGAGGTATTAGAGAGGATTGGTGAGGTTGCTATAAGCTTTCGTTTTCTCCTAGTCTTTCAGGAGTTCATCCGATATTTCACGTTTATATTAGTGTATTCTCGTAGCCAGGAGGATCTTGAGCAGCATTTGAGGATCGTGCTCCAGACTTTGAGGGAGAAGAAGCTATATGCTAAATTCTCTAAGTGCGAGTTTTTGTTAGACTCGATGGCATTTTTCAGATACATGGTGTCCAGTAAGGAGATTAAGGCAGATCCGAAGATGATTGGGGCATTTTAGAGTTATCCTAGACCGTCTACTGCTATTGAGATCCGGAGTTTCCTTGGGTTGGCTGTGTATTATCACTGTATTTGGGGGGCATTTCATCTATAACTGCCCCATTGACTAGTTTGACACAAAAGGGTGCCCCATTCAGGTGGTCTGATGAGTGCGAGGAGATATTTCAGAAGCTCAAGACTGCCATGACTATAGCTCCAATGCAGGTTTTGCCTTCTGGATGGGGTTCTTATACAATATATTGTGATATTTTGCGAATTGTCATTGTATGTGTGTTGATGCAGGAGGGTAGAGTGATTGCTTATGCTTCGTATCAGTTGAAGCCCCATGAGAAGAACTACCCAGTGCACGTTTTAGTGTTAGCAGTCATTGTTCACACGCTCAAGTTTTGGTGGCATTATCTTTACGGCATGTCTTTTGAGGTGTTCACGGATCACATGAGTCTCCAACACTTATTCAAGCAAAGGATCTAAACTCGAGGCAACAGAGGTGGTTAGAGCTACTAAAGGACTATGATATCACCATTCTTTATCACCCAGGAAAGGCTAATATGCATCTCTACCTCGTGTTTTCTATCTCTACCTCGTGTTGTCTATGTGGTATCCGCTAATCACCTTTCGGGACTCTGCTGGTGCCAATGTTTGAATCTACACAAGAAGTGCAGAAGTGTAGTATGACTACAACCGACCCAATGTACTTCATAAGTGTCGAGCCTAACTCCGACGAGGTAGTGATGAGACTAATACAAGATACCTATAAATAAACATGTGTAGTTATAATATCAAGAAAAAACGAGATGACAAGTAAAGTACCAGGTATAAAGCAGGATAATAACATGTGAGAAAGACAATAAGTACATAAGTAAAGGAACATAAAACGGGAAAGTAAAGGAAGGTGTTACTGAGCACTCACAACTCATGCCTTTACACATATCTAAACAACCTTTCAAAAGTAAATTACGAAACCACAAAGCCAAGTTCACAATTCGAATAACAAAGTAAGAAGCAATGAAACCAACAAACGACATGATATCACCCTTCATTCCTTTACTCTTATCCTCACATCATAATATAATAGCAAGCACGAAAAGACCCTTCGTTCATATCCTCACTTTCACTCAAGCACGGAAACACCCTTCGTGGAAACACCCTTCGTGCTCAATCACTCTCCTCATAAGCATGGCAACACCCTTCGTGCATTTCACTCTTCCGCAACAAGTATCACATACAACACAATACCAAGAGGTGGGAAGCATATTCAACATCAATAGTAGTATTTGAACATAACTCGTTGTATTCGAATTTACCAACAACCACATCAACAATTCAACGATCACAATGCCAAATATTCAATAAGCTCAACATTTTAATAAGCTTAATATAAGAAATAACATGAATACGAGAAATCAAGAGTCTACAATTTACCTAAAGCATGGAAGACATAATGCACAAAGTAACATGACACAAATAAGGCTAATTCTACCCGCATGCTTATCCAATGGCCAACGCATATAAACTCATCACCTTGTATATATGATGCCCCCAACATATAGATCATGTAGCAAATAGGCTCAATTACACCTTAATTCCCTCAATCAAGATTAACTAAGACACTTACCTCTTTTCAGAACAAGGTCAACAATCTAATATGGCCTTACTTTTGTAGTAGGCCTCCAAATCACCCAAATCTAGTCAATTATTGTTTAAACAAGTCAAAACAAGCTTTAGAAACTACCCTAAAATGAAAAGGGTTCAATCTTTAACATAACTGGAAAAGTCAACAAAAATTCAACCAAGGCCCATGTGGTCAAAATCCAAAATTAAGACCAAATCTCAATTACCCACTCACCCCGAGCCCGAATATGTGATTTATTTCGAAATCCGACCTCAATTTGAGGTCTAAATCTCAATCTTAAAAAATTTCTAGTTTCTACCCAAAATCCCAATTTCTATTCAATCATAGATTTGATCGTGAAAATTCATGAAAAAGTAATGGAAATTGAATGAAACCAAATTAAAGTTACTAAATCTATGAAATTGGGAAGAATTTGCTATCCAAATATTGCCTTTATGGAGTCTAGGTCTCAAAAATGGTGTAAGATGAGTTAGGTTCCGAAATTCACAACTTTTACCCAGCTGATGATATCACAATTGCGTACTCTAATTCGCACAAGAAAACTACTGATCGCAAAACCGACCAGTGTCTAAGCTTCCCAAATGTCGCAAATACGACTAAAGCTTTGCATTTATGAAGGTACAATCCATCGCAATTGCGACCAACCCCTTGCAATAGTTATTCCCACAATTTTGCAAAAATGTACAAAACTTCGCAAAAGCGAATGGCCTAGACCCTTCCCAAACATTGCAACTTAATCTCATCCAAGTCACACCTCTATTCGGGGTTGTGAAATAGTCGATTGCAATAATAATACCCAACAAAGAGTCGGGATCGAATCCACATGGAGTTTAGATGGGATTAGTGGTATATATTTGGATAAAGCACGTGAAGTATCTTGGTTGCACTTCCACAAATAGGGTTTTGTTTTTACTTCTAAAATTATGTTAAGGATTACAATTCTAAAGATATAAAACTAGAGAATATTATTATTTTTGTTGTTGTTTTTCAAATATGTAAAAGGTCTAGGGCTGTGACTTTTACCTAGGTGTTTGCCTAACGAGTTGTGGGCTTTAGAGCGAGTTTTGTTGGTCGGGGTGTATTATAGCAATCAACACTCAAATACCCACTCAATACCTCTTGGTAAGAGAGTGGTTTTGCCCAATTTGGCTTTCTTAAGTCCAAATGGGTATTGAACTAAACAATTGACAAATTGCTCAAGTTGTAACTCTCTGAACCTTGACTTCTGCGGCCGCACAATTATTGTGCGGTTCGCACCTTACATTGCAGCTTTGTTAATTCTTCTTCATGTTCTGCGGCCGCACACATAATCATCATGCAAACCTACCAAAATTATCAAAACACCGATCTGAGGTCGTTTCTCAAAAACGTTGAGCGTGGTCAACTCTAGCTACTTTCAAAGTCAAAAATCACATTTTCTTCAAAAATTCACATTTAAACTTTTTGAAAATCGACACGGTCCACGCATGCAAGTCATAAATCATCAAATAGAGATATTGAAGGTCTTTAAACAAAAATGGGGATCTAGAATGCAAAATAACTAATTGGTTCGTTACACGCTCCCACTTCCACTCCGGTATCACCAAACTCTAAGCCAACCCACCTGGTTTCTGTTGTTCATACTTCACCAACTAGTAATTTAAACACCTTGATACATTCCCAATAATGTCATTCTTCATCTCCTACCACTAGTAATGCCTCTTCAAGTCACGATACATCTTCGTGATACCTGAATGAATAGAATACCATGAGCTATAAGCCTCCTCAAGTATCAATTCTCTCAAGAGATAAACATTCGGAATACAAATCCGGCCCTGAAGTTGCATAATACCATCAACCCAAATCAAAACCTTACTAGGCTCAGAGATATCCAATCTCACAAATCTGTTTGCCAAGGCCTGAACATCCATAGCTAATGGCCTCTCCACTGGTGGTATATATGCAAAACTACTCACTCTCTACCTTTCTACTCGAGGAATCAACTACCACATTTGCCTTGCCTGAATGATACAATATAGTGATATCATAATCTTTCAACAACTCCAACCACCTCCGCTGCCTCAAATTGAACTCCTTTTGCTTGAGAAAATGCTGGAGACTCCGATGATCAATGTAGAAGTAACATGACATGCCGTACAAGTAGTGCCTCCTAATCTTGAGCATGTGGACATTGGCTGCAACCTCTAAATCATGGATAAGATAATTCTTCTCATTGATCTTCAACTGGAGAGACACGTGGGCAATCACCCTACCATCCTTCATCGACATCGCTCCAAGTCCAGTATGCAAAGTGTCACAATACACGGTATAAGGCCCTGAACCTATGAGCAACACAAACACTGGAGCTATAGTCAAAGCAGTCTTGAGCTTTTGAAAGCTCTTCTACACTTATCAGACCACCTGAAAGGAGCACCCTACTAATTCAACTTGGTCAATGGGGTTGTAATAGATGAAAATCCCTCCACAAAGTAATGATAGTAGCATGCCAAACCCAAGAAACTACGAATCTTTGTAGGTGAAGTAGGTTTGAGCCAATTCTGAACTGCCTCAATCTTCTTAGGATCAACCTTGATACCATCACAAGAAATAACATGACCCAAGAATGCAACTAAGTCAAACTAGAACAAATATTTCGAAAATATGGCATAAAGCTGACGATCCATCGAAGTCTGAAACACAATATGCAAGTGCTGCTCATGCTCTTTTCTACTATAAGAGTAACCAGAATATCATCAATGAATACAATCATGAAGGAACCCGAGTAAGGCTTGAAAACTAGATTAATCAAATCCATAAAAGTCGTTGGGGCGTTGGTGAGCCTAAATGACATCACCAAGAAATCATAATGACCGTAACAGGTCCTAAAGGCTATCTTAGGGACATCTGAATCCCTTATCTTCACCTGATGGTAGGCTGATCTTAAATAAATCTTGGAAAACACCTTGGCACCTTGAAGCATATCAAAAAAATCATCAATCTTATGCAACAAATACTTGTTCATGATGGTAATCTTGTTCAATTTCCGATAATATATGCACATCCTCATAGAACCATCATTCTTCTTCACAAAAAACATCGGCGACACCCAAAGGAGAAACACTCGGTCTAATGAACCCCTTATCAAGAAAATCCTATAACTGCTCCTTCGGTTCCTTCAACTAAACAAGAGCCACACAGTATGGTGGAATAGAAATAGGCTGGTTGTCCAGAACTAAGTCAATGAAAAAGTCAATATTCCTATTAGGTGGCATGCCCGGTATATCTACAGGAAATACCTATGGGAAATCCCTCAGAAGGTACTAAATTTATAGAAGGAACATCTGCACTGGAATCTTGAATGTAAGCTAAATATGCTAAACATCGCTTCTCAACTATAGCTAAGCCTTCAAACATGAAATCACCCTACTCGTGGAATGTCCAAGGGCCCCTCTCCACTCTAGTCTAGGCAACCCCGACATAGCTAACGTCACAATCTTGGCATGACGATCCAAGATAGAATGATACTAGGACAACTAATCCATGCCGACGATAACCTAGAAATTTACCATATCCAACAACAAGAGACCAACTATAGTATCAAAACCATTGATAGTAACAACACAAGACTCGTACACCTAATCAACTACTATAATCTTACCAATCGATAGACACAGAAATAGGAATATCAATAGAATCAAAAGGAATACTCAAGTGTGATATATAATATGAAGACACATATGAATAAGTAGAACATAAATCATACAACACCGAAGCATCTCTATGACAGATTGAGATAATACTTATGATGACTGCATCAGACGACTCTACCTCCGCCCTACCCATAAATGCATAGCAACGAGGTTGAGCCCCACCAATCTATTCTTCACTACTAGGACAACCTCTCATTGACTAGTCGTCATCCTAGCTAGCTGACCCCTATCTCTAGCTGGTTGAGTGGGTGGTGTAGCAACTGGTGCCGAAATTGTGGCACAAGTACCCTTATGTGGCATACTGCTCTGCAACCTAGAACAAAACCTCCTAATATGACCTGCATCCTTGCACTCAAAGGAACCTTCGGCTAGCGTGGCTGTTAAATTTAAAGTTGTCCCTGACGAATCGAATGACCACCATAGTAACACTGAATTGGAAGTGCACTAATAGGACCCTGAGCTGAAGGTGCACTGTATAATGACTGTCCAGGGTGAGAAACATAAGGACCATGACGCCTGAAGTACTATGAGAAACCTGGAGTGCTGACTGCACTAGTTGAATATCATGAACTCTACCATAAGAACCACTAAAACAACTGAAATGATGAGGCTTTGTTAGGTGTCGCCTCTCTCCCCTGGCCATGAATCTTCTCAATCTTCCTAGGAATCTCAACCACCTGAGTTAAAGAAGTCTCAGCCTCTTTGGCCATCTAAAGTCTGATACCATAGGTAAGACCCTCTATGAACCTCCATACCTTCTCCCTCTCAGTAGGGATCGGGATAGGCGCATGACGAGACAAATTAAGAAACCACATCTCATACTGGGTGACTGTCATGCTACCCAGATGAAGACGTTCAAACTGGTTGCGTAGCTCATCTATCTGAGCGGTAATGAACTTCTTCGAGAACAACTATGAAAACTGACCCCAAGTAAGAGGAGGTGATCTTGCTGGTCTGCGCAACTCATAAATCTGCCACTATCTCTTGGGTGAACCATCGATCCGAAAGATAGTGAAGTCAACTCCATTAGACTCAACTAGTTCCAAATTGCATAAAATCTCATGGCAATAGTCCAAGAACTCCAGGACATCCTCTGAAGGTATACTACTAAAGTGAGGAGGAAACAACATCGTGAACCTATCCAGCCTCTTCAGGTCATCAGCTGACATCAAAGGCCTAACCTAAGACTGCGTGGCAACAATAGGCTAAACCACCCTATTTAATAGCACATCTATTGCCTGATAACCATAGGCCATCTTCTCTAGGGTTCGAGTGGTAGGACTCTAAACTCCTCTTCCAGTCTGAGAAGCGGCTGAAGCCATAAGAAATACATTGCCTTGAACCACGCTATCCTTAAGGTCACTATGCAGACCAAGGAGTCATGAAGCACTGAAGTAACAGTAAACCCCTCTGGGACCTATGCTGGTCCTACTGGCTCAACTTGAATCAGAATCTTATCCTCTGGATCTATTTGAGGCTTAGCTAGCACTGCTCTAGTGCAAGCATGAGTGGTTGCGAGTGCTGTTGCATATGCCCTGGGCTAGGATCTGGCTCCACCCCTACCCCGGCCTCTACCTTGGCCTTTACCCCTCGTAGCAGCTGCAACCTAGGCTCTGGCTCCTGATCAGCTACAACTAAAGCACCTGTCCTCACCATCTGTGATAGAATGAGAGAAGAAGTATTCAAACTTTAGGATAGAACAAAGTGGCACTATAGATAAATAAAGAAGTTGAAGTTTACTAAAGCCTTATAGACTCTAGAAGATAAGTACAAATATCTTAGTACCGTTCCGCAAGACTCTACCAAGCTTGCTTATGACTCGTGAGACCTATATAACCTAATAACGCTTGCTAGGTAAGCCAACACGAAACAATAAATAAGAAAGTAGACTAATAGATAATAACATATTAAAAATAGAATAAGAGTAAAACTCAAAAATATATGTAAATAAGTCTAAAACCAAAAGTCATCTACATAATCACACTAGATTTGGTGTCACGAAGTCATGAGCTACTAAGAATACCACATACAAAGTCCTAATAGAAATATAATACTGTTTGATATAAGGAAACAACAATAATGAGAGCGAAGGCGACACTAGAATCTGCGGATAGAAAAGCAGCACTACCTTGAGTCTCACTGGTCACCAAGCTATGCTCCTCGCTGGATACTACTAAGACCCTCACCAGAATCTGCACAATAAGGGAAGAACTGTAGTATGAGTACAACCGAGCCCATGTACTCAATAAGTATTGAGTCTAACCTCGACGAGGTAGTGACAAAGCTATGACAAGATTCTTACTATAAGCCTGTACAAGAAATAATCAAAAAGATATAGCAAAATAGAGAGATGTGTAAAGTCATAAAATTAAATAAGAGAATAGATAACAAGGTTCCTAGAAAAAACATCATGACACAACCTTATAAAGCAACACCAAAGCTGAGAAAAAAACCAAGAATAACTACAAGATATCCTATTCATTGCGGTGTGCAACTAGATCCCAAAATAAATACCAGCAATAACCACTATCGTTGCGGCGCGCAACCCAATCCCTGTTGCAGCATGCAACCCGATCCCATTATCAATAATAAATACCGTTGTGGCATGCAACCCGATCTAAAATACCAATTCATATGAAAACGCCCACTAAACAACCAAGTATGGAGAACTTACAACATAACATCAAAGAAAACTAAAATACATAATTTACCAAGGAAATGCGAGCATGAACAAAGAGTGACGGTCAATTCAATATTCAAGAACTAGCCTCACCATATATATGTCAACAAAGACTTTAATAGGCCGTGAACACAAGAACAATCTAATTGGCATGACAATCTAACATAGCATAGTAGAGTAAAACAAGAAACAAGTAAATAAAATAACACAATTAAAGGCATGAAACAGGTAAAGACATGAAGCAAGTAAATGGCATCTATATAATAACATGTAAGATCATGTAATAAGTAAAGGCATATGATAAATGAAGGCATGAAACAAGTAGGAACATGTGACAAATAAAGGCATGTGACAAGTGAAGGCATATATATATATATATATATATATATATATATATATATATATATATATATATATATATATATATATCAAGTAGAAGCATGTATCAAGTAAGAACACATAACAAGTAAAATCATGAAATAAATAAATATATGGTATAATTAAAGGCATGAAGCAAACTAGTCTAACCCGCATTCTTAAACACATGAAAATGTATATACACTCGTCATCGTGCATATACATTTTGCCACACATAGCAAACCTATTTTCCATTAGAACAATCCTCCAAACCACTTGAATCTAGTCAAATAATGCCCAACTAAGTCACTACAAGCTTTGGAAACTACCTTAATATAAAAAAGGTTTGATCTTTAACATATTTGGAAAAGTCAACCCAGGCCCCCATGGTCGATATCCTAAATTAAGGCCAATTCCTATTTACTCATTCTCCCCCGAGTCCAATTATGTGATTTGCATTGAGATTGGACCTCAAATTGAGGTCCAAATTCACAAAATTAGTCCTTATAAGTTTTTCCCCCAAACCCCAATTTCTACACTATAAAACCTTAGATTTAGGAATGATAAATCTATAAAGAATCATGGAAATTAATTAAAAATAAGTTAAAGTTACTAACCTATGAGGTTGGGATAACATTCTCTTCAAAACCCGGCTACACGAAGTCTAGATCTCAGAAATTGGAGAAAATGATCTAAAGCTCGAAGCCCTACCCCTTATCCCTAGCCTCTTATATCGCAGGTGCGAGAGTAAACTTGTATAAGCGACATCGTAGATGCAAAACAAATGGCTTGCAAATGCAAGCATGTGTTGGTACAAATGTCACAAAAGCGACACACCATTCTTAGGTGTGAACACCGCGTCCGCAACAAAAGTCACACAGATGTGACCCTCCTAGATTTAAGCCACTTCACATATGCAAACCAGCATCACATATACGGCTCCACACCTGCGCAATACCCACCACAGATGTGATAATCTACTGAGCTCTACTTACTGCATATCCAAGCAAGCATTACGCAAAACAACCTCGCACCTACGCACCTACGCACCTACGCACCTGTATGTCACATATGCGACTATTGATGTGCCCTTTTTCCTCACAGATGTGAACTTATCCACGTAGGGGGTGATCTTGTACCTGCACACCTGATCATTTTTGGTGCTATACCTGCAACATCAGCAATGCCAAGTCTTTCACAATAGCCTGAAACCAATTCAAAACCCGTCCCCCCCCAGGACCGCTCTGAACATCCATACAGTATAATAACATCATAAGAACCTACTTGCAAACTCAAATCATCAAAATAACATCTAAAATCAAGAATCAAGCATCAAAATTCAAAGATTTCAAAGTTCATAACTTCAAATTTTTAACTTTTCACAATAAACATGGAAACGACCTCGGATCACCCCGAACCCCACCAAACATGCGTACAAGTCCAAATCATCATATGAACCTACCAGAATAATCAAAAAACTGATGCGAGATTGTTTACGAACAATGTTAACTGTGATAAACTCCAACCATTTTCAAGTTCAAAAATCAAGTTTTCTTTAAAAAATCACATTTAAACTTTTTGAAAATCAAAATAGATCACGCACGCAAGTTATATATAATTAAATAAAGCTATATAAGGTTTCAAATCACGAAATAAGAAGCTAGAATTCAAAAAGACATGTTAGGTCATTACACATGTGTAGAATCGGGAGGAGTCATTGATTGCATAGTGGGAGTACCAATGGCAAGGTCATATAAAGATGTTGACATGAGGCTATAGAGGTGGGATATCTCCTGTGAGAAGATTGGGGGTTGTGCAATTTCCTATGAAGTTTCTATGAAGAGTTTCACCTTCAATCCAGTGAAATATATGTACTACAATATAGGTCTGGATCATTTGAGGAAGATGGAACGACTGTCACAAGGTTGAGTGTGCATTGGATAGATAATTTGGGACGGTTTATGTTTAGTGCAACATGATCTTATGAGAAATTCAGTTGAATGACAGTGTAAGAACATGGTCACGAAGGAGGACCAGTCATTATAGAATCTTGGATTATGTGATTGTGACTTAAAGCCAAGTGGGAGAGTCTACCATTGATGATTGGGTCACATAGTCATATATTGTTGTAGATTCTGGACCAAGGGACAACTGAGGAATAGTTGTGAATCGAGGAGCATGACTCCGAGGATAATATTACCAAGCAATTGTTGGATGCGAGTTATAATTCACCTTATTGATATATGAAGATTGTGGAATAACTGAAGTTTGATGTTTTTCTATGGATGTAGTGTGCAAAGGAAAGGATACACTCGATTACTTGTTTTTGGAGTATTTATGTGCTAATAGAGCACTAGTCGTTCGTCATTATTGGCTATGTATTTGGGACTAGGACATAATAGGTGACTCTTAAGAAGGTTCTAATGGGTTCAATTGTGAATATGTGGTATATAAGGGCTCTCTAGTTTGTGTCTGACTGAGGATTTGAGATTTGCCTTGGGTTGTGAAAGAGACTTAGAGCATTTCTATATATTTATCGATTCTACAATGTAGTTTGGAGAGATGGAAGAAACAACTTCATATTCATAGAAGCTCTCCTCATAGCAGGCATTTCGGTTTGAGGTACTATCGGGTGAATGAGAGGGAATACAATGGCCTATGAGTCTTAGGATTATGTGGTTGCATGTTGGGATCACTTGGGATGAGTTTTGATTGAGGTCCATAGTGTACTGGGAAAGAAAAAGTGTTATATTGAAGGCGAGTCAAGAGGAATCTGAAGAAGTTTGATCAGTATAGAAGTAGCTTAGATTAGCATGGAAAAGGGAATAATCAGTTCTGTTGGTAAGTTAGGGCCTTGCAGGGTTTTTATGGCAAGACATCTAGGTTTGGTAGTCTGTATGACTTGGTTGATTTATAGGGATTTGATACTGATTTTATGTGCACATGGGTTTTGAAGAGTTTACGATGGTTTTGATCACGACTTGGGGTTGATGTCTTCTTCGGATATGAAAAGTAGTTGCGCATTGTGATTTTCTCCTGAATTCAGTTAAGTGGAAGGTTTTTAGTCTATGGAGTATTTATGAGGACGGCCATCCTACTTGCGATTCAGAGTTGATAATGAGATTCTCATTTTTTTTGTAATTGCTTGTTAGATTCGGTGAGTCGTATGGGACTGGAATTGAATGGACAAGGTTTCCGTTCAATTTCGAAAGGAACGTCATGTGTTCTAGACAACATGAGAAATTTTAAATATTTGAGAGGATGCTAGCATTATCTTGTACCGACTGAGAAGGGTGTGTGTTGCAGAGGATGCATTATCTATTGATTTGCAGATGTTTGACTAGTACTACAGAAATTGCGTGATTTGTAACCATTTATGTTCAGGCTTGCTACTTGATGTGGGAGGTTAATAAGAGTATCTCTCATGAGGTGATGGTGTGTGCGTGATGTGGCATCTATTTATGTGGGAGAGTTAGATATCATGCATAGAGATTCTTGTATTCTCGAAGATTAGAGATTATATTTTCTTATAGGCAGAATATCCTTTTGGTTGCGAGCTATAAAAGTGTGTTAAGGACTTGACAACTAATTGTATGTATCATGAATAGGGCCACTGTGGGATTTTAAAAGGTTATTTACCTATTTTGAAATGATATGAATCGGTTTGGAGGCCCATTGGTAGGCCTAATGAGAATGTGTACTTTGCACTAAGTTGGGTTTGCGGTACCCACCGCATCATGTTGCTATGGTGTGTCATCGGGTGGAGTTGATCTTATTCGTGCCCTGATCTATTTCATTTGTTACTCTCCTATAATATCCAATATTCCAAATTAAGCCCGTAAACCTAGTCACTATCCACCATGAATCCCAAATCAGTCTAAACTTTCCTCAAGGCGTGTAGCTATCCTATAATAGAACCCACATGCTACTCTACCACCCTCCCACTTTGGTCAAACTCACTCCTTTAAGTAACTACCCGACTCATGTTTCTCACACTTGGCCTTCTATAAATTTATCCATATCAAGGCACCTCCCATATGTCCTTCCTCATCCTTCGCTGCCCAGTTGTTGCCTTAAATCAAAATCTACCTCTGTAGCACTTGAACCGATATATCGCTACCAATTTTAAACCTTTCCAAAAGTTATATTTCTCGATCCATCAATACCAGGAATGATGATTTGATCCTAAACCACTGCACACTGCGACCTCTGACAGCCGCTTTCCCTGCACCATTTATAATACTCTGCCTCGAGACGAATTGAAGGAAACTATAACACCGGCGAACTTAACACATTATAACCAGCTAAGGACGATGACGCCACATCACTGGCGAAGATTCCACCACACTCGAAAATATCGAGTCTCGCTACTCCATCAACCCATGTCTGAACATTCTTAGTTCGATTTCCTTTCTTCCGTCGGAAGTAAATATACCGAATCTCTGAATCATGTACTGAGTAAACCTCCTTTCAAGTCGTTCCCTGCACTGAGACATAGGAAAGTATCCTACCATCACATCAATACTGTGCGATAACAACTAATGAGCATCATAGCAACTTGTGCATAGCCTCAAAGCTCTCAGAAGTACAGCTACTGAGCTGAAATGATAGAATATCCTTCCACAAGGTGACAACAACAGCCCAATTAACTACGCAGGGAGAAATATCCCATACCATGTCTTTAGTACCATTACAATTCCTCAATTCCCGATTTATAACCAGCGCTTCACGTCGCATAAGATTGAATGGGAAAGAAATGAAGGCATACGCCTCAAAGGAATCAAATCACACGATGAGGAATCAAGAAGGGAAGTGCTCCTAACAGCCCTGTAGCCTCTTAAAGATAAGTACAGACGTCTCCGTACCGATACGCAAGAATCTGCTAGACTCGCTCATGACTCGTGAGACCTAAGTGAACCTAGTGCTCTGATACCATGTTGTCAAGACCCAAAATTCTTGAAAGGTCGTGATGGCGCCAGACACTACTGTCAGGCAAGCCAACACCAAAATTTAGTAAATTCTCATTTTAATATTTCTGAAATCGTAAATTTCCTTCAATTAAATAATAAATTAAGAACTTCACAGAGTAAATAATAATGTTTTTCGCAAATTTCAATACTAAATAATCCAATAAAAAACCCAAAATCCGGTGTCACGAGTGCATGAGCATTTACTAAGAATGTAAAATAAAATTTAACAGTTGTCCGTAATACAATTGGACAGGTAAAATGTAAGAACTCTGAAGGAGACTCTGTTGGCTGCGGGCCGTACATAAGATGCAGCTCACCTACGTCCCTGTAATAACCGCGCCTCTGCACCCACAAGGCCACTAGTCATATATGTACCTGCACAAAACGTGCAGCAAGTGTAGTATGAGTACGTAAATCAACGTGTACCCAGTAAGTATCCCGCCTAACCCCGAAGAAGTAGTGACGAGGGGTCGACTTCGACACTTACTATGGGCTATAAATAGGATATCAATGATATAATTAAGTATGGATTATATGAACGGTTGCAAGCTCAATATTTTGAAGTAAGTAAGCAGTTCTTTTATAATTAACAAATCTCCAAATTTATCTCCCATTATTTAACAATTTAACTCAGGGTGAGGAGGCAATATCATTATTTATAAATTTTAAGGTAAGCAATATATGCATGCGCAAATCATGCCGAGGTCGTACGGCCCGATCCAACAAATATTTAAACTGTGCACTGCTAGAGGGTAGAATGGAGCGAACCATAGATGCATCTATTTAATCTGCCGAGGCGAACGATCCGCTTCCATAGGAGTAGTAGGAAATACCTCGCTCGCGAATCATACGTGCGACACGATCAAACATAAATTTAAGGAATCACCCCGCTCGCGGATCATACTTGCGACGCGGTCAAATATAAATTTAACATTAAAATCATCTCTTTCTTGATTCTTTTGAAAATAAGGGAAATTCAGCTTGTAGCTTTTTAAGGAAATTACCCCGCTCGTGAAACATACACGCTTCGCCGTTACACATAGATTTTTCAGCTATTATATTATTCCTCAATTTTGGAAAGTTTGGTCTAATTTCATCATGTCGCGATTGGATTTTTAGCGCAAAACATGAGTTAATTGTTTAGCGAGCGAAATTAGTTTTGCATTGAGCAAATGAGCTCTGAATTGAGTTTCGATTGAATGACTAGGTTTGTATTATTATTTGTGACTCATAGGAATAAGAATAGTCAAATTTTGAGTTCGTATGATGGAGTTAGAGCCTTTTTAATGAATAACATAACTGTCGGTGCAAGCAAGTTCTTGTGTGGACTTTTAGTGACGAAAAATAGACTTTTAGTGATGGAAAATGGGCTTTTAGTGATGGATGGGCAGAAACATAAGGACCAAAAAATGGTCATTTCCTTCATTTTGTTTTGGATTTTTGGAGCGCGATTCATGGGCGATTTTGAGGATTTCTTCACGACTTCGACTTGGGTAAGTGTCCTATACCCAAAAGTGATTATATTTCATAAATCCATGGTTATATTTATCATTTATTTCGGATTTAAATGAAAAAAATCAGGATTTTTGTAAAACTTTTTAAGAACGAAAATTTCAGATTTGGAGATCGAGTTGTTATTTGAATTTGATAAAATTGGTATGGGTGGACTCGTAATTGAATGTGTTGTCGAAATGTGTGAGTTTCATCGGATTCCGTGGCATGGTCCCCACATGCAATGTTTGAGTTAAATTTCGGATTTTGTTGGAAAATTAGTATTTTCATATGAAATTAATTCTTATAATTAGTATTGACTGAATTGAATTAATTTGGATAGAATTGAGCTGTCCGGAGGTCAATTCAAGCAAGAAGTCAATTTTGAAATATCGGCCTAACTTCAAAAACGTAAGTATCTTGCCTAACCTTGAGTCGAGGACTTACCCCTTATGCATCTAGTCTTATGTGCCATTTGTGAAATGTGAAAAGCCGTGTACGCGAGGTGACAAGTACGTACTCGGGCTTATATGTGAAAAATTTATTGAGATAAAGTCTTGGGTATATTGTGTAGTAAATTGGATAATTGTTGGCATTTGTTTAATCATCTATTTGCCATGTCTCAATTCACATTTATTGAATTTGTTTTTATATGACGATTTGATGTGAATGTTACCTGTATATTTATGTGAATTCTGTGAGTTTGATGGTTGATATTTCTTGGAATTTAATTTCATTATGGATTTTTCCTCTGCAAATAATTAATTAAATGAGCTTAAGAAGAGGTGTTTATATAATTATTGAAAATTGGGATTAGTAAGGGCGTGGCCCTATGCTGAGTAATTTCTATCTTTGTTGATTTTGTTTGAGGTCTTATACATATTGTGTGGAGCCTTCGGCTATTTGTTATGAAATTAATTGAATTGCTATATTTTCTTGGAATTGGTTGTGGCCATTGGGCAGATTGTGTTATGAATTGATATTTGTTATGTTTCCGTGATAATATTCTGTGTAAATTGTTGAGTTATTATTTTGAGGATATAAAGGTAGCATTCCACTATTGATATTATGTGGGTATAAGGGTGGCATTTCACTGTTGTTATATGTGCCGGGATATTGTCTGGGTGGAGTGATAAGGGTGGCTATAGGAGAGATAGGGGTGACTATAGGAGCGATAAGGGTGGCTATTGATATTGTCAGGGCGGAGGGATACGGGAGGCTATTATAGGAGTGATAAGAGTGGCTATAGTAGAGATAAGGGTGGCTATTGTCAGGGATGATATGTGATGATGTGGAGTTATTGTGTTGGTAATTTTCTTGTGATGTTTTGATATTCCTTGTGTTTATTTTTATATCTTGTGCAACTTGTCTTGTTGTTTCGGTAAACTTTATAATGGCTCGATCGATGTTGAAATTGTGAGCCTGTGGCTATTGCCGGGAAAGTAATTTTATATGGGATCGGGTTGCACGCCGCAATGGATATGAAACGTGGACACGAGGTGCCTGGAAAAATAGGATGGTTTTATTATTGGCACGTGAACTATACGTGCAGTTGTGATATGAAAAGTGGGCACGAGGTGCCGGGGAAATATGATGATTTAATTATGTGCACAAAGTGCCGTAAAAATATGAAAGTAGGTTGAGACCCGTATTTACGAAAAATATGAAAGTGGGCTGAGACCCGCATTTTTTTATTAGAAAATGAGGTGTCACATGGTAACTTTTAATTGAAAGAATACTATTTGAAAATATTTATTTGAAGGAATTATATTAGAAAGAAATTTATTTAAAAGAATTATATTTGAAAGATATTTATTTGGAAGGGATATATTTGCAAGATCTTTATTTGAAAGAGTTTTATATTCAAAGGATATTAATTCGAAAGAAATATTTTCAGAAGTTATTTATTCGAAAGAATTAAATGTGAAAGAATTATATTTGAAGGACTTGATTTAATTCGGTGTACTTGTATTTATTATTTGTTGAGCAATATTAATGGTGTTCTTATTGCCCTGCTGTGCATATCACTGGCTCATTTGTGTTGCCTTTATTGTTATTTGTTTCTTATTATTTTGAATACTATATTACACAGGTTATTAGACTAGTGAGTGTGTTGACTGTACATTGTCACTACTCCACTGAGGTTAGTCTTGACACTTACTGGGTACCGACCGTGGTGTACTCATACTACACCTCTACATATTATTTTGCAGAGCCAGGTATTGAAGATATCAGACTCGATCAGAGTTAGAGCGAGATCGCAAAGATTCAAAGTAGAGTTGTTTGGTCGTCGCAGTTCATTGAAGTCTTTCCATTTTATTGTACTGGTAATTATTATTCAAAAAGTATTGAGTATTAAATCCTTGAGATCATTTCATGTATTCAGTTAGAGTTTGTGACTCAGTATTACCAGTCTTGGGAGGTTGTATTAAATTATATGTTTTAAAAAAGGGCTTGAATTATGATTATAATCGGTTTACTTAGTCTTAGAGACTAAGTTCCATCACAACACATGTGGTGGGATTTTTGGGTATAAGTTCCTTCACAACGCATGCGATATTTATTCAGCTTGAAGCATATATCTTATGTTCTTTTGCATCCACTCATGTATGAAATAGCGCACAGTACATGAGAAATAAAAGATACATGGCCCCGAAATGAAGTGGCTCACCAAGTCAGCTGAAGAGAGTGTACCACTATCACTGATCAGTGTCGCCTGCTGTAGAACCACCTGCATCGATTAAAGATGCAGTGCCCCCGGCTAAAGAGACGTTAGTACCGTCGAATAGCACTAGTATGCATAGCTAAAAGTCCTCTTTCAAAATAGAATGACCATGTAAGAAAAGACAACATATAGAAACGGCAAGTCACAATCAACAATATCCAAATGTTCATTTAAAACATAATATTTTTCAAAATACGAACTTCATATACAATATTTGGTTGGGAGATCATTAGCACCGATATTCCACCGTCTTTGTTAGTGCGAAGTCCGATCACGCCCGATCGACTAGGCCATGTCCCCACAGACAATGTGGTTTGACATGTGATGCGAAATAAAGTTGTTACCAAGAGTAGTACCACCATGTGCGCAACATGGTGTCCGATCTAAACCCGATCAGCTAGGCCGCCTTACCATATATGCTGTGAGGGTTGACTTTTCAAATCCACAAAGGTTTTCCAGTTTCATCCCAATTAAGGGGAATAATATCATAATTTCATCCCAAATAAGGAGAATAATCACAATCCACCCCTACACCGGCATGTGTTGTTTCAGGTGTGGGCCTTATGACCCACCCTTCATCGGTTTTACTAATGATTCTCCCAAAAATCTTTTTTTTGATTTGATTTGCACAGAAAGGTAAAATAAATATAATTGTACTCATCTCAACATTTTCACATTGTATAAATTCTCATTAGTATTTCCAGTCATTTACAATGACAATATTTCCTTGGCACATTGGGCCATTCACAAGATTCTTTATTCCTGGCACGATGGCCGTATTTGATATTCCACACTTTCACCTCTTTCAATTTCAAAGATCACCATCAAATACCAACATATAGAATATTTCAGAAATCATATACTTCAAATCCATTTGTGTTGGCAACTTTAAACACAAATGGTTTCTTCACAAAGAATGGGGCATACCAACCAATAATAGAAACACACATGAGAATCATTATTCATTTTGATAACGAACACACATGAGAATCATACACAATCAATACACCATTTATTCTTGCAATACTCTTTTCTAGAAATGACAATGTACAAATTCAACACATGAGTATGTAAGAACTCGAATCACACTGGATATATTTATAAAGCAAAGCATTAGTTAAAGTAGCCACTTGTGGGCATGAATTGAGTACAAAAGCTCTTAGCCAAATTCTATTTCCCAAATCACTTTCAACATAGTTTAGTCGATGCTCATTTCATATTCGTTATCGCATTCTCTCAAATTATTTGCACTACTAGCCACAGTCATAACTTAAATTCTTAGCACATTGGCCACACTCTATATCCCCAATTCAATTATTTCATTTCCAACCACATTTATAGGTTATCAACAATAAGACATTTTCAATCAAGCCTTTAGGTACACATATGAGCAATTAAGAGTCTTATGAATATTGAGATTTGCTCACATAATTTTCCATACTAGCTTTCATTTGAAATACGATTCAAAGACACAACATTTTAATACGTAACCCATACTTTGAAACTTACAGGAACATTGTGGAATTCAATTCCAAGAGAGAAAGTTTAGCCAACATACCTTTCTTGAGCTTTCCTTAAATTACTACGACATTCCGAAAATTCTAGCAAATTCAATCTATTTAGAAACATAAAAAAAGTAAACCATAACTAGGAAGATATTCATGGGTTCACCTCACTTAAGCATTTCATCAAACACTAGGTGTGCAAATTTGACTACAAGGTTCTTCTACAAGATTTCTTCCATTTCACAACCAACCTTTACCCAATTGAACTCAACACACTTCCCATAAACCTTAATGGTACATGCATGTATAAATAATATTCTCACACCCAAGAATCATACTCTCAATCAACCATCTTCTACCCAAATCTGAAATTGAAAACTAAGGTATGGAACCTTACCTCTTAAATTAAGAACTTGAGGGATTTTTTGTCGGATTTCAAAGCTTGGACAAGATCTTGCACTTGAGCTTCTTCCAGTCTCTAGAACACTCTCACTTCTCTCTAAAAATATCAGATTTTTGCTCCAAAATGAGCTTCAAGGGTTATTTTTCGAAGTTGAGTCGGGTTATAACAATAGAAGAATGGATACTCCGAAAGACCAGGCTACAGACCAGGCTAGGCATGCTCTGTAGACAGCTATAGACCTGGCGAGGCACGCTCTATAGCCAGCTATAGACCTGGCGAGGCACGCTCTCTAGCCAGCTCTAAACTTGGCGAGGCATGCTCTTTAGCCAGCTCTAGCGCGCTACAGACCTGGCTTTGCGAGGGATATAGCACAGTCTAGCGCGCTACAAGTTGGGCGACGCGATACTCCCAAAAACGTTTTTTTGATTTGATTTGCACACAAAGGTAAAATAAATATAATTGTACTCATCTCAACATTTTCACATTGTATAAATTCTCATTAATATTTCTTGTCATTTAAAATGACAATATTTTCTTGGCACATTGGGCCATTCACAAGATTCTTTATTCCTGGCACGATGGCCGTATTTGATATTCCACACTTTTACCTCTTTCAATTTCAAAGATCACCATCAAATACCAATATATAGAATATTTCAGAAATCATATACTTCAAATCCATTTGTAATGGCAACTTTAAACACAAATGGTTTCTTCCCAAAGAATGGGGCATAGCAACCAATAATAGAAACACACATGAGAATCATACACAATCAATACACCATTTATTCTTGCAATACTCTTTCCCAGAAATGACAATGTACAATTTCAACACATGAGTATGTAAGAACTCGAATCACATTGGATATATTTATAAAGCAAAGCATTAGTTAAAGTAGCCACTTGTGGGCATGAATTGAATGCAAAAGCTCTTAGCCAAATTCTATTTCCCAAATCACTTTTAACACAGTTTAGTCGATGCTCATTTCATATTCGTTATCGCATTCTCTCAAATCATTTACACTACTAGCCACAGTCATAACTTAAATTCTTAGCACGTTGGCCACACTCTATATCCCCAATTCAATTACTTCATTTCCAACCACCTTTATAGGTTATCAACAATAAGACATTTTCAATCAAGACTTTTGGTACACATATGAGCAATTAAGAGTCTTATGAATATTGAGATTTTCTCACATAATTTGCCATACTATCTTTCATTTGAAATACGATTCAAAGCCACAACATTTTAATACGTAACCTATACTTTGAAACTTACGGGAACATTATAGAATTCAATTCCAAGAGAGAAAGTTTAGCCAACATACCTTTCTTGAGCTTTCCTTAAATTACTACGACATTCCGAAAATTCTAGCAACTTTAATCTATTTAGAAACATAAAAAAAAGTAAACCATAACTAGGAAGATATTCATGGGTTCACCTCACTTAAGCATTTCATCAAACACTAGGTGTGAAAATTTGACTACAAGGTTCTTCTACAAGATTTCTTCCATTTCACAACCAACCTTTACCCAATTGAGCTCAACACATTTCCCATAAACCTTATTGGTACATGCATGTATAAATAATATTTTCACACCCAAGAATCATACTCTCAATCAACCATCTTCTACCTAAATCTGAAATTGAAAACTAAGGTATGGAACCTTACCTCTTAAATTAAGAACTTGAGGGATTTTTTGTTGGATTTCAAAGCTTGGACAAGATCTTGATGAACAAATCACTTGAGCTTCTTCCTCTCTCTAGAACACTCTCACTTCTCTCTAAAAATATCAAATTTTTGCTCCAAAATTAGCTTCAAGCGTTATTTATTGAAGTTGGTTCGGGTTATAACAATAGAAGAATGGATACTCCAAAATTCTGGACCAGGCTATAGACCAGGCTGGGCACGCTCTGTAGCCAGCTATAGACCTGGCGAGGCACGTTTTGTAGCCAGCTATAGACCTAGCGAGGCACGCTCTCTAGCCAGCTCTAGACCTGGTGAGGCATGCTCTTTAGCCAGCTCTAACGCGCTACAGACCTAGCTTCACGAGGGATATAGCACGGTCTAGCGTGCTACAAGCTGGGCGACGCGAGATTGAAAAATTTCAACTCCCCAACACATCGTTCAACCCAAAATTCCAAAAATATAATACATTAGCCTACCTTGGCACCACGAAAACTTAAAGTACTTAGCGAAATTTTTTGGGGCCTTACATTCTCCCCCGCTTAGGATCATTCGTCATCGAATGAGGAGTATAGTCTATCCCCACACACTTATCATAACTTATCTCTTTTCTCACACATCTCCATCTCCCAAATTTTACTTACTCAAAAATGTTGTTCAGAAATATCGGCAAAGTCTCCCCTGTATTTGGGCCTAACCACCTGCCGGAGTAACACCAAAACTACTCTAACAACATTTCCATAACTCGACAAAGCATCGCAATATATATATCAACAACACTAATCTCAACATTGAGGGCATTAGATTAACAAAAGCGGTATCTTGATATGAACCTTACACATTCACGGAAACAATCTCAACTCCCAAACTTATCTAACAAGGATGACAATTAGATACCCCTCATAAGCGAATTATCCATTAACTTCACCTTCACTAGCTTTCACTGGAACGATAGACAAACGATTTACAACTACTTTCATAGACATAGACACATGATACACCGGGTACACAGAGGACAATAATAGGGGAGACATCATACTCATAGTTTGACCTATTTCCTTCAAGACTTCATAAGTCCTAATGTGATTACCCATACTTTACCTTTATTAACAATTCACATAGCATCCTCATGGAGAAAATATTGAGAATAACCCTTTCACTTTCTTCAACTCTAAATCTCTATGCCGAACACCCAAATTTTGGCGACCTCTAACAATCAGTCTAAGATGTGCTAGCTTGAATATGACCATAAAACTTCATATCCAATATATATGATCACGGGATGATGATGCTTCTTTGACATGTTTGAACCTTCAACCCCCATAGGTTACTATAAATAGGAACAATGAGGTTCGAGATTGGGCTGGAATTATTCAAGAATCCATCAATGTGCTGAACATGTCATTTCAGGAGGTTATATCCTAAGAGACATGAAGGTTATTACCAATAGTGCTGACATGGTTAATCTTTGAGATGACATCATCGATTCAACAAATGAGGCATAGAGTTTCCTAGTACAAATTGATAATGTAAGAACCAAGTACATGATCTTAAGATGTAAAAGAAGTCAGTCTTTTTAGACATGTGATATATGGAAGGAATGATCAGGAGGATAAATACATTAGTCAGTCATTCCTGGAAGACTATGAGTCATGAAAAGGACAAAAATAATTGTTCCATTCCATATGTTCCTTGTTTGGCAATAGTAGGCCTCAAAGAGAAATAGCCAAGTACGTGACACCAGTCGCCTCTTGGAATGTAGGAAAAATCAGTTTAAGTCGAAAGGAGAATATTTGGCACCCTGAATGTGATATGGGTTTCAAAATACATGTAGTTGCATTACACTCTCAACATTAATTGACATAAAGAATAGATATGCCACAAGCCCATGAGGTTGAAAAAGAAGTTGAACACATGCGAGATTATTATCGTTATGACAGCTCATCCCTTGCCAATAGTTGATCCTATATGAGAGGACTAGAGATACGACAAACTTGTCTTTCAAATCAATATGCTCATGATATGTGCCAAAATCTGAAAGCATCTAATTTCAACCTTTCACGAGTGAAACCACATAGCTAGGACATCGTAATATTTGGGTGAAATCATGTATTGGTTAGATAGAGTGAACACTTTGCTATGAGCTAGACATGTTTCTACCATAACAACTCTCAAGCTGCCATATCAGGCCACTTCACGGGCAACTACAATACTAGGAACAAAGTGAGTTACTCACTGAGGCATGCTCTAGGTGGACATGAAAGTCATATTGAGATGGGCGCACAAAAGATCTTCTTGTGACGAATTTGTGAAAATTTCAAATCTTTATGCAGAGAAGTGACCTCTTTCAATTTAAAGGTACACATATGATAGGTGTTGAGATATTCTCTCATGTTACTAGAAAGTGAAAAGGATTCATGATAATATTCACAAATAAGTGAAGTGATTGTTCAAACCATATGAACCACATTCACCGGAAAGAGAAAGAGTGGCTCAAGAAGGATCTTAACACTAGGCCGCAATACATTGGATTTGATACCACAGAGGTAAATATTATGGTGGTGCGTGCATAGGCACCAGTGAAAAGATGTTATCCATTTGAATCAAAAAGTTCTGTATAAAATTCATCAGGTATAGTCCCTTGTTGAGAATTTAGGGAAGCAAGGGGAAGTATTAATCATAGAGTTATAACTCAATTCAAGGACATAATTTTAGAGCTTAATTCCTCAAAAAGCTGTAAATAAGAGAATTTATGATAAAGTGGCTTCACGAATAATGCGTCTCATTGGAAGAGTAGATACATGTAATGTTTTGTGATTCAGCGTCTTGTTAAGACCGTGTTTATGAAGGCTCTTCAATATAGATGTACATATACAACAAGGAAAAATTATGCGTGTTCATAATGATGTACTAAGGAGTGACTTACATGGTGATTTTAGATTGACATTTAAATACCTTAATTGATGCCCCTCGACTCCACATCCATAACATACATTGGTACCATAGTGACATACATTGTTAAGACCGCTAAACTAACTCTCCCCACTTACCTCATATTACCCTTTTTGCATACATCATAAGTGTTCCCCTTAGTATTCCTCTAAGACTTCATGGCGGGAGTAACAATCTCTGCAATAGCTCGTTGTATGGACTTTTGGAATTTCCCAGATCTACCACCCCTAACACACTTCTGTGCATACTCACAACATGACACAAATTATTTTTGCCCGCATATCGGGCAGACCGGAATAGGTGTTTCCAACCTAAGGGAATTTGTTCTTCTTGTTCCCCCTCTTTCCAAAACCATAACATATTTTAAGAATCATCCAACATAAACTGAGTGGCTAAACCCGTGTGGCTCTTCTTTCATATCAAATATTTTGGCTTATTAATGCCAATAATCCTCTTTCATTTCTTAGGTGCTCTCACCACATAAATTGGTGGCGGGGTAACATTAATAAAAACAGGGGCACTTCCCCTAGCAACTGGTTTTTCATTCACTCCTCACTCCCTCGAACTTGCGTGTTACTCATATGGAAAATAAGACATGACGAGGAATTTAGCTTCCTACCTTGAGCTCTATTGCACGATCTGGAGTATCAAAGAAGTGTGATAATTCCTAAATGTCCAAGTAGCCTCCTCATTATAGATGTGGTCGACAACACACCGATAAGAACAACTCTACTAGACACGGCTCCGAGACATCCTAAGACACTTTAAAACCTTAGGCTCTGATACCAAGTTAGTCACGCCCCAAAACGGAGGAGCGCGACCGGCGCTCAACCAAGTAAACCAGGCTGAGCAAGCCTTTTAGATTTCATTCTACCCAAACTCATCCATGAATAAAGAGGAGATGTACTCCATTAATAAAACACTAAAAAGATTTTATTAACAACTTCCTTTTCATTCCCATTAGCAGCTTCATTCATAATTTCCAAAATATTACAAGTTTATAGAATTAACGAAAAACATGATTTCCAATACAAACATTTCTAGTTCAATTCCCAACATCAACCATAACCCCCAACCTGTCTATGGAGCCTCTAAGTACAATAGAAGAGTAATATGTGAATGCCGGCAACAAGGTCCGGGCTATACCTCAAAAACAAGTACATGAGAAACAAAAGATACATGGCCCCGAAATGAAATGGGCTCACCAAGTCAGCTGAAGAGAGTATACCACTATCACTGATCAGTGCCGCCTGCTGTAGAACCACCTGCATCCATTAAAGATGCAGCGCCCCCGGCAAAAGGGACGTTAGTACCGTCGAATAGCACTAGTATATATAGCTAAAAGTCCTCTTTCAAAATAGAATGACCATGTTAGAAAAGACAACATATAGAAACAGTAAGTCACAATCAACAATATCCAAATGTTCATTTAAAATATAATATTTTTCAAAATACGAACTTCATATATAATTTTTGGTTGGGAGATCATTAGACCCCGATATTCCACCATCTTTGTTAGCACGGAGTCCGATCAAACCCGATCGGCTAGGCCATCTCCCCAAGGACAATGTGGTTTGACAGGTGATGCGAAAGAAAGTTGTTACCAAGAGTAGTACCACCATGTGCGCAACATGGAGTCTGATCTCCATCCGATCAGCTAGGCTGCCTTCCCACATATGCCGTGTGGGTTGACTTTTCCAATCCACAAAGGTTTTCCAGTTTCATCCTAATTAAGGGGAATAATATAACAATTCCATCCCAAATAAAAATAATCACAATCCACCCCTACACCGGCACGTGTAGTTTCAGGTGTGGGCCTTTTGACCCACCCTTCTTCGGTTTTGCTAATGATGCTCCCAAAAATATTTTTTTGATTTGATTTGCGCATAAAGGTAACATAAATACAATTGTACTCACCTCAACATTTTCACATTGTATAAATTCTCATTAGTATTTCCAGTCATTAACAACGACAATATTTCCTTGGCACATTGGGCCATTGACATGATTCTTTATTCCTGGCATGATAGCCATATTTGATATTCCACACTTTTACCTCTTTCAATTTCAAATATCACCATCAAATACCAACATATAGAATATTGCAAAAATCATATACTTCAAATCCATTTGTAATGGCAACTTTAAACACAAATGGTTTCTTCCCAAAGAATGGGGCATACCAACCAATAATAGAAACACACATGAAAATCATACACAATCAATACACCATTTATTCTTGCAATACTCTTTCCCAGAAATGATAGTGTACAATTTCAACACACGAGTATGTAAGAACTCGAATCACGCTGGATATATTTATAAAGCAAAGCATTAGTTAAAGCAACCATTTATGGGCATGAACTAAATACAAAAGGTCTTAGGGAAATTTTATTTCCCAAATCACTTTTAACACAGTTTAGTCAATGCTCATTTCATATTCTTTATCGCATTCTCTTAAATCATTTGCACTACTAGCCATAGTCATAACTTAAATTCTTAGCACGTTGGCCACACTCTATATCCCCAATTAAATTATTTCATTTCCAACCACCTTTATACGTTATCAACAATAAGACATTTTCGATCAAGACTTTAGGTACACATATGAGCAATTAAGAGTCTTATGATTATTGAGATTTGCTCACACAATTTGGCATACTAGCTTTCGTTTGAAATACGACTCAAAGCCACAACATGTTAATACGCAACCCATACTTTAAAACTTACAGGAGCATTATGGAATTCAATTCCAAGAGAGAAAGTTTAGCCAACATACCTTTCTTGAGCTTTCCTAAAATTACTACGACGTATCGAAAATTCTAGCAACTTCAATCTATTTAGAAACATAACAAAAGTAAACCATTATTAGGAAGATAGTCATGGGTTCACCTCACTTAAGAATTTCATCAAACACTAGGTGTGCAAATTTTACTACAAGGTTCTTCTACAAGATTTCCTCCATTTCACAACCAACCTTTACCCAATTAAGCTCAACACACTTCCCATAAACCTTATTGGTACATGCATGTATAAATAATACTATCACACCCAATAATCATACTCTCAATCAACCATCTTCTACCCAAATCCGAAATTAAAACCTAAGGTATGGAACCTTACCTCTTAAATTAAGAACTTGAGGGATTTCTTGTTGAATGTAAAGGCTTGGACAAGATCTTGATGAACGAAGCACTTGAGCTTCTTCCTCTCTCTAGAACACTCTCACTTCTCTCTAAAAATATCAGATTTTTGCTCCAAAATGAGCTTCAAGGGTTATTTATTGAAGTTGGGTTGGGTTATTACAAAAGAAGAATGGATACTCCGAAATTACGGACCAGGCTAGGCACGCTCTGTAGCTAGCTATAGACCTGGTGAGGCACGCTCTGTAGCCAGCTATAGACTTGGCGAGGCACGCTCTGTAGCCAGCTCAAGACCTGGCTAGGCACGCTCTATTGCTAGCTCTAGCATGCTACAGACCTGGCTTCGCGAGGGATATAGTACTGTCTAGCGCGATACAAGTTGGGCGACGCGAGATTGAAAAATTTCAACTCCCCAACACAATGTTCAACCCAAAAACTCCGAAAATATAATAAGTTAGCCTACCTTGGCACCACAAAGCCTTAAATTACTTAGCAAAATTTTCCTGGGTCGTACATAGGGTCACGAGGTGGATGTAGATCTGAAGATAGTTAGTGGTATTAGAGACTATGTGTTTCGTATGGGACTTCTATTTAGCGGGTACATACTAGCAGCCAAGATACTGGAGGAAGCGAGTTTAACTGTCACGAGGATGACATGCGCCAAATAAATTGTTTGAGGTGTCTTATGACCGGTGTCGTACGAGCGATGATGGTTAGTATTGTGGATCATAGGAATGTGTTCTATGGCTTCGCCCCAAATGAGGGGAGTCCACTATCAATGATCCGATTGCGGGGTCATGTGTTATATCAGTTTTGTCCTGAGATGTATTTATGTGGTATTGAAAGGTTCTCTGAAACTTGTATATGATTAAGAGATGAGATTTGTATGGGATGATGCTGGGACTTGTGGTATTCCCGTGTCCTTTATAATTCTACATTTCAGTATCATCGGGGTCATGGAAACAATTTCAGAATACTTGGGGTGCTCCAGTAAGTTCTTTGAATGCACCACCGACACATAGTTCTTATAATGGTTATTCTAGTTATCTGGCACAGACTCAATATGAGCAGCCAAACCTGCAGAGGGGTTGTTATCAGTGTGGTGATACTAGACACATCATGAGAGATTGTCCCAGACTTGGGAGAGGCTGATTTCATCAGAATACTCAGGCTACAAGCTCTATTCCAGTTATTATCCCACATGCACAATCAGTTAGGGGTAGATGACAGGCGGGTAGAGGGCGCCTTAGAGGGGGAGGCTCGACCCGTTGATATAATTGATATGGTATGGCTCAGGCTTCTACACTAGATGGTGTCATTACAGGTACGATCCTGATTTGTTATAAAGGAATATTTTCCTTAGTTTGATTCGGTTCTGAGTATCGAGGCGAGTCCTCCTATTCTGCTCCACTTATGGGTGAGCTTCGTAATTCTGAAACCTATTTACGTGTTTATCCTTGTTGGTAGATTTGATGGTGTTAGCCCATGTCTATCATTTTGTTTTGTACCCTACTGAGAGCTATGAGTACAAAAGTGACTTTCTATTACTCATTATAGTAGGTTTTGATGTGATTTCAGAATAATTGAGTTCAATTTTATGAAATACATGCCCTATTGGTATGGGGGTTCATTATGTGTTGTGAAAAAATTGTTTACGGAATTGATTAAAAAGAAGAAAGAAAGGAAATGGAAAAATTTCAGTTGGCACAATATGCAAAATACTTGTGATTCAGAGTTGAGGACGAGATCCTCACATTTTTATATGATGTGAAATATTTAAACTGGGCTACAATCCGTGGTGGAAGTTATATAAGGACGAGGTCCTTGTGGTGAAAAATTTATGAGTTTAAATTCTCCCTTTGTGAAATTAAATTTGAACTATAGTATTAATTGGGAGTCATGCCTGTTAGCCTATAAGGTGAGTTCCCAGGTGGTGTTAAATACGACTCGTTGATTCGGATAAATAATTATGAGGTCTTCATGCCTCGCGTGTTGCTGTCAGTGTTGCGAAAATTTGAAATGAGATTTTAGTTAATATGAGATTAATTGAGGATGCTAGAATTAATTATAAACAACTATTATGACCAGAGATGTGGTTATGGGCATACGTTGATGTGTGCGTAGGCACGAGTTGCGATAGCTTGTTGAAACTAATAACATGTGTTGATGTGATAATAAGGCCTTTTGAAATTAATTGGTGTGTAAGAAGTTGGCTTTAAAGTTTATATATGAGGATAACAGAAATAATATCAACTGAGATGGTGTTGTCAGACCCATGCTAAATTATGGTGACGTAGAATCAACCGTGAGTATGTGTGTAATAATACACTCAGAAATTTAATGTCTTCAGAATAATTCTTGGCACGTTCGAGGACGAACATATGTTTTAAGAGGGGGAGGATGAAATGACCCGACTTTTCATTTGAAGAATTTACGTTCCGTAGGTGGTTTAAGGTCTTGAGCAACTTTGAAATATATATTATTTCTTGCGAGGGTGGTCAAGTTTGATTTTTGGATGATTCGTGATTTAATTGAAAGAACAATTCTTGTTTTGAAAGCTTCAGTTGAAATAATTGACCGGATGGTGAATTATGTGTAAACGACCCCAAAATGGAGTTTTGATGATTCCAATATCTCCGTATGGTGATTTTGAACTTATGAGCGTGTCCGAGAAATTATTTGGAAGTCTGTAGTAAAACATTGCTTGAAATGGTAAAAGTTGAATTTTTGGGATGTTTGACCGGGGAGTTAACTTTTTGATATCGAAGTCGGAATCCAGCTATGAAAATTTTCATATATCCTTTATGTCATTTATGACATGTGTGAAAAATTTGAGGTCAATCGGAATTGATTTGGTAAGTTTCGGCATCGAATGTAGAAGTTGGAAATTCTTAAGTTCCTTAAGCTTGAATTGGGATATGATTCGTGGTTTTAGCGTTGTTTTATGTGATTTGAGATTTCAACTAAGTTCGTATGATATTTTAGGACTTGTTGGTGTATTAGTTTGAGGTCCCGAGGGCCTCGGGTGAGTTTCGGAGTGGTTTCAGATCATTTTTAACTGCAGGTTGTTTTGACAGCAATGTGCAAAATTTCTGATGCGCAGAGCTAACTTTGGAAGCTTATATCTCAAAATCTATAAGGAATCTGAAAATTATCAAAACATGAAAGTTGTATTCCTTTGATTCTAGTTTCCAGAATGATAAACCATCATTCAGGAATTGGTACAAAAATATATGTTTGATTGACTGAAGCTGGTACTACAGATTTTGGCTACAGCAGTGTACATCGCCAGAAATTTCTGCTGCACATGGCTGACTTTGGGAGCTTATATCTCGCAATCTATAAGGAGTTGGGTGATGAGAAAAATATGAAAGTTGTAGCCCTTTGTATCTAGTTTGCATAAATATAAACTGTTTGGCAGTTGGAGTTGTCTACAAAAAGTTATGGTTGATACACTACAAGCTATCGGGGAAGAGTTTTGGAAGAGTTCGATATTTTCAGCATAAGCATGTAATGATCCAAAGGTCCATTTTTAGTTCTAGAGACCGAAATTCGATTTTGAGACTTCTTGGATTTTGATAATGAATTATAGGAGTGATCTGGAAAGTTTGGTCTAATTTCATCAAGTCGTAATTAGGTTTTTAGCGCAAAACATGAGTTAATTGTTTAACGAGCGAAAATGGTATAGCATTGAGCAAAACTCCGAATTGAGCTTCCATTGAACGACTAGGTTCGTATTATTATGTGTGACTCATAGGAACAAGAATCATCGAATTTCGAGTTTATATGATGGAGTTAAAGCCTTTTTAGTGAAAAACATAATTGCTGGTGCAAGCAAGTTCTGGTGTGGACTTTTAGTGATAAATTATGGACTTTTAGTGACGGAAAATGAGCTTTTGTCATTTCCTTCATTTCGTTTTGGATTTTTGGAGCACGATTCTTGGGCAATTTTGAGGATTTCTTCATGACTTCGACTTGGGTAAGTGTGCTATATCCAAAAGTGATTATATTTAATAAATCCATGGAAGAAATCAAGATTTTTGCAAAACTTTTCAAGAACGAAAATTTCAGATTTGGAGGTCGAGTTGTTATCGGAATTTGATAAAATTGGTATGGGTGGATTCATAATTGAATGGGTTTTTGGATTTTGTGAGTTTCATCGGTTTCCGAGACGTGGGCCCTACGAGCGATTTTGGAGTTAAAATTCGGATTTTGTTGGAAAATTAGTATTTTCAAATGGAATTAATTCCTATAATTAGTATTGACTGAATTGAATTAATTTGGATAGAATTGAGCTGTCCGGAGGTTAATTCAAGCAAGAAGGCAATTTTGGAATATCGGCCTAACTTCAAAAAGGTAAGTATCTTGCCTAACCTTGAGTGGGGACTTACCCCTTAGGCATCGAGTCTTATGTGCCATTTGTAAAATGTGAAAAGCCGTGCACGCGAGGTGACGAGTGCGTACTCAGGCCTATATGTGAATAATTTATTGAGATAAAGTCTTGGGTATATTGTGTAGTAAATTGGATAATTGTTGGCATTTATTTAATCATCTATTTGCCATGCCTCAATTCGCATTCATTGAATTTGTTTTTATATAACGATTTAATGTGAATGTTACCTGTATATTTATGTGAATTATGTGAGTTTGATGGTTGATATTTCTTGGAATTTAATTTCATTATGGATTTTCCATCTGCAAATAATTAATTAAATGGGCTTAAGAAGAGTTGTTTATATAATTATTAAAAATTGGGATAAATGAGGGCGTTACCCTATGCTGAGTAATTTCTATCTCTGTTGATTGTTTTTGAGGTCTTATACACATTGTGTGGAGCCTTCGACTATTTGTTGTGAAATTAATTGAATTTTTATATTGTTTTGGAATTGGTTGTGGCAATTGGGCAAATTGTGTTATGTATTGAATTTTGTTATGTTGCCGTGATAATATTCTGTGTAAATTGTTGAGTTATTATTTTGAGGATATAAGGGTGGCATTCCACTGTTGATATTATGTGGGTATAAGGGTGGCATTTCACTGTTGTTATGTGTGTTGGGATATTATCTGGACGGAGTGATAAGGGTGGCTATAGGAGAGATAAGGGTGGCTATAGGAGCGATAAGGGTGGCTATTGATATTGTCAGGGCGGCGAGATAAGGGAGGCTATTATAGGAGTGATAAGGGTGGTTATATGAGAGATAAGGGTGGTTATTGTCAGGGATGATATGTGATGATGTGGAGTTATTGTGTTGGTAATTTTCATGTGATGTTTTGATATTCCTTGTGTTTATTTTTATATCTTGTGCAACTTGTCTTGTTGTTTCGGTAAACTTTATAATGGCCCGATCGATGTTGAAATTGTGAGCCTGTGGCTATTGCCGGGAAAGTAATTTTATATGGGATCGGGTTGCATGCCGCAACGGATATGAAACGTGGACACGAGGTGCCTGGAAAAATAGGATGGTTTTATTATTGGCACGTGAACTATACGTGCAGCTGTGATATGAAAAGTGGGCACGAGGTGCCGGGGAAATATGATGATTTAATTATGGGTACGAAGTACCGTGGAAATATAAAAGTGGGCTGAGACCCGTATTTTATAATTATAAAATAAGGTGTCACATGGTGACTTTTAATTGAAAGAATACTATTTGAAAATATTTATTTGAAGGAAATATATTAGAAAGAAATTTATTTAAAAGAATTATATTTGAAAGGGATATGTTTGCAAGATCTTTATTTGAAAGAGTTTTATATTCAAAGGATATTTATTTGAAAGAAATATTTTCAGAAGTTATTTATTCGAAAAAATTACATATGAAAGAATTATATTTGAAGGATTTGATCTAATTGGGTGTACTTGTATTTATTATTTGTTGAGCAATATTAATGGTGTTCTTGTTGTCCTGTTGTGCATATCACTGGTTCATTTGTGTTGCCTTTATTGTTATTTGTTTCCTATTATTTTGTATACTATATTGCACAAGTTATTAGACTAGTGAGTGTGTTGACTGTACCTCATCACTACTCCATTGAGGTTAGTCTTGACACTTACTGGGTACCGACCATGGTGTACTCATACTACACTTCTGCACATTATTGTGCAGAGCCAGGTATTGAAGATATCGGAATCGATCAGAGTTAGAGCGGGATCGCAAGAATTCAAGGTAGAGCTGCTTGGTTGTCGCAATTCCTTAGAGTCTTTCCATTTTATTGTACTGTTAATTGTTATTCAAATAGTATTGAGTATTCGATCCTTGAGATCATTTCATATATTCAGTTAGAGTTCGTGACTCGGTATTACAAGTCTTGGGAGGTTGTATTAAATTATATGTTAAAAAAGAAGCTTGAATTATGATTATAATCGACTTACTTAGTCTTAGAGACTAAGTGCCATCACGAAGCCTATGGTTGAATTTTTGGGTCGTGACAATTATACTGATCGAGTATATTATACTGATACTCATCCAGTATAATATACTGATAGAGTATATTATACAGATTGAGTATATTATAGTAATCCATTATATTATACTAATGAGGTATACTGCATGAATATATTAAACTCATAAAGTATATTAAAATGATTGAGTATTATAATCATCCAGTATACTAATCTTGTAACGATCCGGCCGATCAGTTTGAGCTCTAGCACATCGTTCGGCTGGTTGAGGCCATGAGTAGCTTCACTTTAGGTATTATGACTTGTACGCATGGTCGGGATTGCATTTCGGGAAGTTCGGAGTAGAATTGGAAAGAAAATTCTCATTTCGAAAGCTTTAAGTTGGAAGAATTGACTAAGATTGGATTTTAGAGTAAATGGCCTCGAAATCGGGTTTTGAAGGTTCCAACAGGTTCGTATGATAATTTTGGACTTGGGCGTATGTGCGGATTGGGTTTTGGATACCCCGGGAGCGTTTCGGCACCTATTGTGGAAGTTAGCATTTTGTAAGAATTCCATAAATTTGGGTTGAAGTGTGCATTTCAATGATATCGATGTCTGTTTGGAATTCCGAGTCCGAGAATAGCTCCGTATGGTGATTCTGGTATTGGGAGCGAGTCCGGAAGTGGATTTGGAGGTCGGTAGGTCATTTTGGAGTCATTTAGCGAAAGTTAGAAATTTAGAGGTTTTGAGAAGTTTGACCGGAAGTGAATATTTTGATATCGGGGTCGGAATTCAATTCTGTAAGTTGGAGTAGGTCCGTAATATCAAAGATGACTTGTGTGCAAAATTTGAGGCCAATCAGACGTGATTTGATAGGTTTCGTCATCGAATGTAAAAGTTTGGAATTCTAAAGTTCATTAAACTTGGAATGAGATGTGATTCATGAATTCGACGTTGTTTGATGTGATTTGAAGGCTCAACTATGTTCATAATGTATTTTAGGACGTGTTGGTATAATTGGTTGAGGTCCCGAAGGCCTCGGGTGGATTTCGAATAGTTAACGGATAGAGTTTGGACTTGGAAGAAAAGATGAGGCAATTGATATCTTGTGTGATCGCATCTGTGCAATAAGGGCCGCAGGTGCGAGCCAGTGGTGGCAGGTGTGGTTTGGGCGAAGCTGGGCAGTGACCGCAGGTGCGAAGGGTTGTCCGCACCTGCGAGGTCGCAGATGCAGAGGTGCGTCGCAGGTGCGAGAGTGAGAGACTATTATGAGAGCGGAGGTATGTCCGCACCTGCGGAGGTGCAGATGCGGATGGAATGCGTAGGTGTGAAGTCATGCTAGGCAGAGGGAATGCGCAGGTGCGGGGTTTTGGCCGCACCTGCGAGACCGCAGATGCGCAGGTGCAAAAGTCGGGCTGGGCAGGATGCTTTTAAGTGGGGATTGAATTCATTTCACCCAATTTTCATTTTTGGTTGGCAGATTTTGGAGCTTTTGAAGAGGGGATTTCATCATCTATTGTGAGGTAAGTAACTCCCATCTATTTTGAGTCAAATACATGGTTTTTATGCGGATTCAAGCATAGAATTTGGGATTTTGAAGAAAAACCTAGAAATTGGTATTTTTGGATTTTAACCACGAATTTGGGCATGGAATTGGGAATAAATTATATATTCAAGTTCATGAGGTCATGGGTAATAGTTATCTTCAAAAAGTTTTTGAATCCGGACACGTGGGCCCGAGGATGATTTTTATCAACTTTTTGAGTGGAGTTAGAAATTGTTATAAATAGGATTATAATGAGTATTAGAGTATATATTTATGGATTTTCTCATTTATTGACTAGTTTTGGAGTGTTGGGCATCGATTTGAGTTTATAGAATGGCTTGGGAGCCGGTTATGAAACTTTAGAGCAAGGTGAGTCTCCTTTCTAACCTTATAAGGGGAAATTAACCCCATAGGTGAACTAAATTATTGTGTGCTTCTATTTTTGGGGGCTACGTACGCACGAGGTGACGAGAGTCCGTACGTAGCTACTAGCTATGCCTACGTCCGAATAGTTTTAGGCTCATATCATGCCTTGTTGATATTGTTATTGATTTATGTTTATTGTTTGCCTTGAGAGGGAGCGAGATTGATTCTGATTATTAAATGTTTTGAAAGGAGTTGAAATTGAAGAACTTAAGATTTAAAAGGTTTCATTTGAACTTCGTAATTTCAAAAAGAATTGAGAAATAATGTAATAGCTGAAGAAATCTATGTGTAACCGCATCGCATGTATGTTTCGCAAGCGGGGTAATTTTCTTAAAAAGTTACAAGATGAATTTCCCTAATTTTAAAAAGATTCAAGAAAGAGATATGATTTTAATGTTAAATTTATATTTGACCACGTCGCAAGTATGATCCACGAGCGGGGTGATTCCTTAAATTTATGTTTGACCGCGTCATACGTATGATTTGCGAGCGGGGTATTTCCTACTACTCTCATAGGAGCGGGCCGTTCGCCACGGTAGATTAAATAGATGCATCTATGGTTCACACCATTCGACCCTCTGGCAGTGCACAGTTTAAATATTTGTTGGATCGGGCTGTACGACCTCGGCATAATTTGCGCATGCTTGTGTTGCTTGCCTTGAAATTTATAAATAATGATATTGCCTCCTCGGCATGAGTTAAATTGTTAAATAATGGGAGATAAATTTGGAGATTTCTTAATTATAAAAGAACTGCTTAACTACTTCAAAATATTGAGCTTGTAACTGCTCATATAATCCATACTTAATTATATCATTGATATCCTATTTATAGCCCATAGTAAGTGTTGAAGTCGACCCCTCGTCAGTACTTCTTCGAGGTTAGGCGGGATACTTACTGGGTACACGTTTATTTACGTACTCATACTGCACTTTCTGCACGTTTTGTGCAGGTACATATATGACTAGTGGCCTTGTGGGTATAGAGGCGTGGTTATTACGGAGACTTAGTTGTGCTGAATCTTATCTACGACCCGCAGCCAAAAGAGTCTCCTTAAGAGTACTTACATTTTTCCTGCCCAATTGTATTCCGGACAGCTATTTTATTTTATTTTACATTCTTAGTAAATGCTCATGCACTCGTGACACCGAGTTCTGGGATGCTTATGGGATTATTCAGTATTGAAATTTGTGAAAACATTATTATTTACTCTGTGTTCTTCATTTATTATTTAATTGAAGAAAATTTATGATTTCAGAAATATTAAAATGTGAATTTACTAATTATTGGTGTTGGCTTGCCTGACAGTAGTGTCTGGCGCCATCACGACCTTTCAAGGATTTTGGGGTATGACAACATAGTATCAGAGCACTAGGTCTCACGAGTCATGAGCGAGTCTAGTAGAGTCTTGCGGACCGGTACAGAGATGTCTGTACTTATCTTTGAGAGGCTACGGAGCTGTTAGGAGCACTTCCCTTCTTGATTCCTCATCGTGCGATTTGATTCCTTTGAGGCTTATGCCTTTATTTCTTTCCCATTCAATATTATGTGACGTGAAATGCTGGTTATAAATCAGGAATTGAGGAATTGTAATGATACTACAGATGTGGTGTGGGATGTTTCTCCCTGCGTAGTTGATTGGGCTATTATTGTCGCTTTGTGGAAGGATATTCTGTTATTTCAGCTCAGTAGTTGTACTTCTGAGAGCTTTAAGGCTATGCACAGGTTGCTATGATGCCCATGAGTTGTTATCGCAGAATATTGATATAGTGGTAGGATGCTTGCCTATGTCTCGGGGTAGTGAACGACTTGAAAGGAGGTTTACCGAGCGCATGATTCGGAGATTAGGTATTTTACTTCCGACGGAGGAAAGGCGATCGAACTAAGAATGTTTAGACTTGGGTTGATGGAGTAGCGGGACTCGATATTTTCGAGTATGGTGGAATCTTCACCTGCAATGTGGCGTCATCGTCCTTGGTTGGTTATAATGTGTTAAGTTTTCCGGTGTTATGGTTTCCTTCAATTCGCCTCGGGGAAGAGTATTATAAATGGTGCCGGGAAAGCGATTGTTAGAGGTCGCAGTAGGCAGTTGTTCAGGATCGAATTGGCATTCCTGGTATTGATGTCTCGAGAAAGATGATTTCCGAAAAGGTGTAAAGTTGGTACGGATATATCGGTTCAAGTGCTACAGTGGTAGATTTTTATTTAAGACAACAACTGGGCAGCGAAGGATGAGGAAGGACATGTGGGAGGTGCCTTGCGATGGATAAACTTATAGAAGGCCAAGTGTGAGAAACAGGAGTCGGGTAGTTACTTAAAGGAGTGAGTTTGACCAAAGTGAGAGAGTGGCAGAGTAGCATGTGGGTTCTATGATAGGATAGCTACACGCCTTGAGGAAAGTTTAGAGTGATTTGGGATTCATGATGGACAATGACTAGGTCTACTGGCTTAATTTGGTATATTGACTGCTATATTGAGGAAGATTGGGTGTGACAGGAGGGAGTTGCTTGATATGAAGAAGGATACAACATGACTTTGTATTTGAATGTATTGTCACACCTTTAGTTGATGTCCATGAGGAGTGAACGGACTTGTGCAGATGGTAAACGAGCACAGGACCAGGATGGTTTATTCGCTTCATGGTAATTGTACTCGATGCAGTGTTGTTGGAGGATGTATGTATGGAATTTCCACGGGTAGGTTATCTCCTATGATCAGGTTAGCGGTCGCGTGGTGTTGATGAAGCTTCTATGAAGAATTCTACTGGCTACCCGTTAAGAGATTTAATATGTAAATGTGGCTAGTGGTTCGGAGTGTTTATTAAAGGTTGATAGAAGGAATTCGAGGAGTTTGGCTGGTTGATTGTGCTGGATCATGTCGATGAAGGAAGAATCTGGGTGGGTTCCACCACCAACAGTTGGATTGCATGGCCGTCTATTTGTAAGATTTCTGGGTATCGACATATTGATGGGTTGTTACGACTAAGGAAAGAGAACATCAATGGTAATTTGAGCAAGCGATTTGAGAAATGTGTGCTATAGTTGGCCTTATAGATTCATGCTCAGGCTTTGGGAGGACTCAAGGTTTATGCTTCGTGTAGAGGCGAGTTACAAGGAAGATGATTCGGCCAGGTGCTTATTTGAGAGGGTGCTTATGTGCTAGCATAGCCTTGGAGTTGATTATATTCGGGACCAAGTCAGAGTGGGTGACTCTCAATAACGGTCCTAGTAGATCCAAAGGTTAAAATGCGGTGCCTAAGGATTTCAAGCCCGCGGTATGGGTAAGAATCGAGCTTTTGCAGCGGATTATGAAAAGAGGTTTGGAATGCTCTATGATATATTCGGCTTGCAGTGTAGAATTTGGAGGAATGTGAGGAAATGACTTCGGATTCGTAGAGGAATTATTAGAATAGATGTATCAGTTGAGGGTGCGAACATGCGCACAAGGAGGGTATGAGATGGTTCGTGGGATTTGAGATAGGCTGGTCTCGTGGTACAAGGCTACTCAAGATGAGTGCGGATTGAGTTTGTTATGTGTTGAATAGAGTTATTATTATTTCGAAGGCAAGTGAAGGATAAGTTAGAGGAAATCGGATCGATTAGCCATGGTTGAATTGGCATGATAGTGGGAGTGATCAGTTCCTCCAGCTTGATAAAATTATGCATGTGATTTGGTGTGGCGCGCGCGAGGCTTGACGGCCGTTGTAATTGATTGTATTTGGATGCATTCGGGTATTATGGCCTGTTATGTGTGGGCAGGTCCCAGAAGAGTTATTATGGTTCAGACCACTATTTGAGGATTGTGTGTTCTACAGTTATGAGAATTCAGTCATGTGTTGCAATGATTCTCTTAAAACGAGTAAAGTGAAAGGTTCTACAAAGTGAAGTGTGTATCCTATTAGCGGTTTAGAAGTTATGATGAAATTCTTAGGTTCTCGCGTATTGGTAGGGTAAGTGCGGTGAGCGGCACAAAATTTGAAAGTTAATGACTAAGGTTGAAGTTCGGTGTTGACGAGGATTTCAAGAGCTCGGATGAGCGTGAAAGGATTCATATGGTTAGAGTAGGCTGGTATTGTCTTTGGCGTCACCTGAGATCGATGTCTTGGGTAAAAGGTTTTGCATACTGATTGCGGATTTGCGATTTCATTCACAACATTAGTGTGGCCGGTGCTCTGGGCGTGCAGACTTGTTACCTGGTGCAGGAAGTCGTGGGAGCTTGTCCCACGGAAACATTGTATAAGTGTGGCATGTACTCACTTGATTGATTGAAGATTTAAACCAAGTATGAAGAGGGTTGTAATATCACTAATTTGAAGATTTATGCTTGGAGGGCGCTCGATTCATTTAGTTGTGGAATGTGGAAGTTTGTTCCGGTTATGATGGCTGTTCTCGTGTGTTATGGGAAAAAGGGTTATTATGGATCCTTGAAAGGTTATTATCCAAGTACTGTGCTATCATAATTGGCTTGAGGACTGTGGATGAATTTAATTGTGAATATGGTCCCTATGTCAAGCCGGATGTGTTCATTTCAGTATAGTGCTCCTTATGGAGGAGTATTCAGACGTTGGATGTTATTTCGTCGTCGGCTATTTCATGTAATACTATATTGTACCGTGTGAGTTATGAAACGGCTTGATAAATTTCCTATGTTTGAGGTTCTGCGTAGCGATGGTGTTATGTGAGCGGGATGGCTCTCGAGATTCAAATCATATATCGCACCTTAGTTGTTCTTGACTTTCGTAGCATATGGCACTATTTTCTCCCCAGGGATGGTATTATGCACTTAGCGTGCTTGTGGCAGATATTCGGGTATTTTGTTTTGATCGGGTTGCGCTCCGCAACAGTGTGATGTTGAGTGCAGTCCCCTATGTCTATTTTCATGTGTTTTGTTTTCCATTCTCTGAGGAAGGTTCGTAACACCTTTTCGGTTGTCTAGTTAGTTACGTGGGTTGAGTAGTTCTTTCCATAGTTCATTTTCCTTATGTATCATAGTCAACTTTGTAGTTTGTCAGCACATTGTGGCATCATATGAGATTTTTGGCAGTATCTGAGGTGGCTTATTGCCTGGGCATCTTATGCTGGGAGAGACAAGATTATTGGACCTGGGGTCAGTGTGATCAGATCGGTATGAGGCATAGTTAAAGAGTAAGTATCGGTATTCAGTCCAGAATGAGGTAATGATTCTTGTCAAGGGGAGAAACTCAATGAATGGTTGACTCGACAGTTGGTTGTAAATTTCTATGCATTCTTTCTGCTGCGACATCATTACAAGAGTTGGAGCAGGACATGTATGTGGCATGAGGTGTGTTGTGGACATCAGGTTCGTGGAATTTTGGCTATTGTTATTAGAGGATGTTATTATGGTCATGTGAATTATGCGGTGCATAGTGTGAATTCAACAAAGTTATGCAGTCATGTTTTGGTACATCGTGTGGTGATTGATACGGTGATCGTATGTTGGAAACAGGCCTAGCAGAAGATTTTGGATGTTGGAATTTAGCTCTAAGGCCTATTTTGCTAGGTAAAAGGGCAATCTTCAGATTAGCTCGAGCTATTGTGCCCAACTGAGTTGTGATAGCAAGGGTAGGTGCACGAGGTGTTAAGCAGTGATTTCACACAACTCCAGAGCAGTTCTTAGCATGTTCGACGACGAACGTATGTTTAAGTGGGAGAGAATGTAACGACCCGACCGGTCGTTTTGAGCTCTAGCGCGTCGTTCAGCGGTTTGAGGCAATGAGCAGCTTCACTTCATGTATTATGAGTTGTACGCGTGGTCGGGATTGAATTTCGGGAAGTGCGGAGTTTTATTGAAAAGAAAATTCTCATTTCAAAAGATTTAAGTTGGAAGAATTGACTAAGATTGGATTTTAGAGTAAACGGCCTCGGAATCGGGATTTGAAGGTTCCAGCAGTTTTGTATGATGATTTCGTACTTGGGCGTATGTTCGGATCGGGTTTTGGATACCCCGGGAGCGTTTCGACACCTATTGTGGAAGTTAGCATTTTAGAAGAATTCCATAAATTTGGGTTGAAGTGCATTTCAATGTTATCGATGTCCGTTTGGAATTCTGAGTTCAAGAATAGCTCCATATGGTGATTCCTATATCGGGAGCGCGTCCGGAAGTGGATTTGGAGGTCCGTAGGTTATTTTGGAGTCGTTTGGCAAAAGTTAGAAATTTGGAGGTTTTTGAGAAGTTTGACCGGAAGTGGACTTTTTGATATCAGGGTCGGAATTCAATTATGGAAATTGTAGTAGGTGCGTAATATCAAAGATGACTTGTGTGCAAAATTTGAGGCCAATCAGACGTGATTTGATAGGTTTCGGCATCGAATGTAAATGTTTGAAATTCTGAAGTTCATTAAGCTTGAAATGGGGTGCGATTCATGAATTCGACGTTGTTTGATGTGATTTGAAGCCTCTACTAAGTTCGTAATGTGTTTTGGGACATGTTGGTATAATTTGTTGAGATCCCGAGGGCTTCGGGTGGATTCCGAATGGTTAACGGATCGAGTTTTGACTTGGAAGGAAGGATAAGGCAGCTGATATCTGGTGTGATCGCACTTGCGCAATAAGGGCCGCAGGTGCGAGCCAGTGGTCGCAGGTGTGATTTGGGCGAAGTTGGGCAGTGACCGCAGGTACGAAGGGTTGTCCGCACCTACGAGGTCGCAGATGCGGAGGTGCGTCGTAGGTGCGAGAGTGATAGAAGAATCTGGGAGCGCAAGTGCGAGGGTATGTCCGCACCTGAGGAGGCACAAATGCGGAAGAAAGGCGCAGGTTCAGAGTCATGCTAGGCAGAGGGAATGTGCATGTGCGAGGTTTTGGCTTCACCTGCAAGACCGCAGATATGACGAAGAGTCCGCAGGTGCAAAAGTCAGGCTGGGCAGAATGCTTTTAAGTGGGGCTTGGGTTCATTTCACCCATTTTTCATTTTTGGTTGGGCGATTTTGGAGCTTTTGAAGAGGGGATTTCATCATCTATTATGAGGTAAGTAACTCCCACCTATTTTGAGTTAAATACATGGTTTTTATGTGGATTCAAGCATGGAAATTTGGTAGAAATTTGGGATTTTGAAGAAAAACCTAAAAATTGGTATTTTTGGATTTTGACCACTAATTTGGGTATGGAATTGGGAATAAATTATATATTTGAGTTAGTGAGGTCATGGGTAATAGTTATCTTCAAACAATTTCGGATTCCGGGCATGTTGGCCCGAGAGTAATTTTTATCAACTTTTCGAGCGGAGTTAGAAATTATTATAAATAGGATTATAATGAGTATTAGAGTATATATTTATGGATTTGCTCATTTATTGACTAGGTTTGGAGCGTTGGGAATCGATTTGAGTTGATTGAATGGCTTGGGAGCCGGTTATGAAACTTTGGAGCGAGTTAAATCTCCTTTCTAACCTTGTAAGGGGGAATTAACCCCATAGGTGAACTAAATTATTGTGTGCTTCTATTTGTGGGGGCTACGTATGCACGAGGTGACGAGAGTCCGTACGTAGCTACTAGCTATGCCTACGTCCGGGTAGTTTTAGGCTCACATCATGCCTTGTTGATATTGTTATTGATTTATGTTTATTGTTTGCCTTGAGAGGGAGCGAGATTGAGTCTCCTTATTAAATGTTTCGAAAGGAGTTGAAATTGAAGAACTTAAGATTTAAAAGGTTTCATTTGAACTTCGTAATTTCGAAAAGAATTGAGGAATAATGTAATAGCTGAAGAAATCAATGTGTAACCGCGTTGCATGTATGTTTCGCGAGCGGATTAATTTCCTTAAAAAACTACAAGCTGAATTTTCCTTATTTTGAAAAGTGTCAAGAAAGAGACATGATTTTACTGTTAAATTTATATTTGACCGCGTCGCAAGTATGATCCGCGAGCGGGGTGATTCCTTAAATTTATGTTTGATTGCATCGCACATATGATTCGCGAGCCGGGTATTTCCTACTACTCTCATGGGAGCGGGTCGTTCGCCTCGGCAGATTAAATAGATGCATCTATGGTTCGCGCCATTCGACCCTCTGGCAGTGCACATTTTAAATATTTATTGGATCGGGCCGTACGACCTCGGCATGATTTACGCATGCTTGTATTGCTTGCCTTGAAATTTATAAATAATGATATTGCCTCCTTGACCTGAGTTAAATTGTTAAATAATGGGAGATAAATTTGGAGATTTCTTAATTATAAAAGAACTGCTTACTTACTTCAAAATATTGAGTTTGCAACCGTTCATATAATCCATACTTAATTATATCATTGATATCCTATTTATAGCCCACAGTAAGTATCGAATTCGACCCCTCGTCACTACTTCTTCGGGGTTAAGCGGGATACTTACTGGGTACACGTTGATTTACAAACTCATACTACACATGCTGCACGTTTTGTGCAGGTATATATATGACTAGTGGCCTTGTGGGCGCAGAGGCGCGATTATTACGGGAACTTAGGTGAGCTGCATCTTATGTACGACCCGCAACCAACAGAGTCTCCTTCAGAGTACTTACATTTTTCCTGTCCAATTGTTTTCCGTACAGCTATTATATTTTATTTACATTCTTAGTGATTGCTCATGCACTCGTGACACCAGGTTCTGGGATGATTATGGGATTATTCATTATTGAAATTTGCGAAAAATATTATTATTTACTCTGTGAAGTTATTCGTTTATTATTTAATTGAAGGAAATTAACGATTTCAGAAATATTAAAATGAGAATTTGCTAATTATTGGTGTTGCGTTGCCTGACAGTAGTGTCTGACGCCATCACGACCTTTCAAGAATTTTGGGTCGTGACAAATCTAGTATAATATATACTAAAAAAGGTATATTAAACTCAACCAGTATAATATACTTATGCAGTATACATATTATACTAATCGACTATATTATGCTTATCCAGTAGACTATGCTAATTTAGTATATTATACTCATACTGTTTATCTCTCATCGAGTATAATACTGATATAGTAAATTATACTGATCGAGTATATTTTACTTTTCAGTATAAAAAAAATGGAAAATAATGCTTCTGATAACAGACTCCCAGAATAATATACAACAACTAAAATTTGAAATGTAAGTTATTAGAACCAAAATCTAGTATACGATAGTAGAAATTAATTAAAAGCAAGACTAATTAAAATCAGAGAAACAACAACTTACATTCACAATGTCGCTAACATTAACTTTTGATGAATGTTGGAGAAGATATGTTGGATTCACCTTGAAAATCTTACACTTCTATTAAATAAAAAAAAATATAAATAATTAGATTAAAACAAAATATATGAGCCAAGAAATATGATAAAAAGTCAAATACTATTAACTTACATTGGCATTTGTAAAGAAATCATTATAAAGTTTGTCATATTTTGGACATTCAATGCTTGAGTAAGACAACATCCTAATTGGCCCCCGATCCTCATATTTTAAAAATTGACGAAAATCATTAAACACTTCCATTATCCATACATTGAGTAAAAAATGGGAATCCAAGCGCCATATAAGATGGGATCCTACCAATTGGTTTCTTTTTCACTGACTCAGATGTTAGAAGATGAGACAAATTATAATTAAACTCATCAAAATAGAAACTACCCCATGGAAAAGAAACATAAAGCTCTTCGCCATCTATGATTTTCATAGAACAATCACTTATATTTCGACCATTAAATTTACCCAATAGAACGACTTCTAATAGATAAATCTGGGCAAGTTTTACTGCATCTTCATCGCAGACCTCGACATCAACACATACATCATCTGATGTACCATCACGCACTCGAGACCGCTTTTGCATAAATTTATACAAAGTCTCTACCTTCAACCCTTTTTCACTTCAGAGAAATACGGTTCCTTCAAACGGTTCACTCTAGCGTCAACAAAACTATAATCGGATGCCTCAATCTTAAGTCCAATAATATTGTGGAAATCATCTTCTGTAAATGCTACATCATGCCCAAAAACTTTAAAAACTATTTTGCTTTTATCCTTGTAGAAAGGTTGAGATAGCAACATACAACGAGTCAACTTCCCTGAGCGACTCACTTCATTCAACTCTAAAACATTCCCAAATACACTGTTCTTCAACACATCCATTTGAGTTCCGGACAAAGAGGATGAAATAATTTGCTTAAAATTTCAATCGCCTTTCCAATAACAATCAGCAAGTGTGAACAACTAATTTTTGACCGCACCCGAAGTTGATAATATTTTGGTGCAAATATTTCTTTTAGGTCTAATCTTGATATTTTAAACTTTTATCTTACTTTTAATAGGTTTCATTTGAGGAAAGTTATATATATATATATATATATATATATATATATATATATATATATATATATATATATATATATATATATAAAACATTTTTTTTTGTAAAGAGAAAAAGAAAATTTACAAACAATATATGATTTCTTTTAATTAGAATTTTAATAAATTATGGTATTTTTCTTAGTAATATTAAAAGTATATGTAAATATTTAATTTTCACACACACACACACACGTGTGTGTGTGTGTGTGTGTGTTGTTTAGTCTAGAGTTAGTTCATTAATATTTTGTCTAAATAGTTCAATAAATTTCTTCTTATTAAAAAAAAAAGAAAAAGCAACAAGCATTCACATGACCTTTAAAGTTTGATAACAAATGTAACTTTCAAAAGAGATTCAAAGAGTCGCCACTTGGAATAAATTATTCGCGGCGTTCCAAGTCACCAATTTCTTTTAAATCCCAATTCAAGGAAATTGACTCTGTTTAAGTCTGCGAAAAACATAAGACCGGGTAAGGAATTCTGTTAACCCGGGAGAAAGGATGAGGCACTCCCAAATTTTGTGGTTCTAGCACGGTCACTCTAATAATAATACCTGGCTTAACTAATTCTAGATATTTTATATTTAGTAGAATTTTATGCCTTTCCACTTTAGAACCGCTTTTAATTTGCTTGATTATTTGTAATTATGGAATAATCTTGAAACGAATCACGCGTACATGTATTCGTTTTGTTCAGTGTATCAAGAATTATGTCACGCATACCCGTGTACACAATTAATAATACTTTATTATTTTAAAGATTGTTTTGTCAAAGTCGCGCGAACGCATACTTTGCCTTTAATTTGGGAAATCATAATTATGTCACGCGAACGTGTACATAATCACAATAATTGATTTGTTAATACGCGCCTAAAGCATACTAGCGTATTCAAAGCATTCTGTTCATTTATCTTTTTAGATCTGAGATATTTTTTAATTAATTATTTATTTTACTCTTTCCTTTCTCTTTTGCGACGTGTCTTGAATTAGTTCCTAATTCATCTCGCTCCCTATTTTAACATATGTAAAGATATTCCAATCTTAACACAAATATTTAAATATGGGATTAATAAATAGATAATGAAATGGGACAAAGTTAAAAAAAAATATTTACATTCGTACTAACTGAACCTTGGAGATAGATACAAAAATCCAAGAAAAGTCCCAAACTAAAGCACACCATGTCCCTGAAGTTAGTTTAAAATCCTTAGTTAAAAAAAACTTCAAAGACTTTTATATTAACAAGATTATTTTGAACCCTTAATAAAGCAATTTTTTTAAAGAATCCAACATAGAAGTTCTAAGAAAACTAGTTGGATAAAATGATAAAAAGTAAAAACTAGTGAAATAGTTAAAAAGTAACAAAAGATAAAATGATCAAAAACTTACTGCTTATATACTAAAATATTTCTTATAATTAATTTTAACTTTAGTAGCAAATGGGCATTCAACTAAACATGAGTTACTTGCACGTATTATCTATGGCATCCAAAATCAAGATTAAAAAGAAGCTAAGGAAAGAACTAAACTACAAAACAAAATAAAAAGACAATCCTAAATAAGATAAAGATCGCATTAAACATTACTAACATACAAATATAAATAAAATTAGAAGACCAAAAAGACAAAGATAGAGGATATGAACCTTTGCAGAAGCTTTCAATAATATAAAAGAAGATCCAGCAATTGCAAGAAATTGATGAAAAATAGCAACCGTAGCGCGAACCCAAAACTCGAAACTAAACCTTCGTCTCTTCGAAAAAAAAAAATAATCTTGATCCTTCTTACTTAGTTCTCTATGAATGTAATCAGTGGCTTGCTATGAATATCTCCCCCTTCTTTTTTCTTCCACAAAAGTCACTATATAGGCATGTATAGGAGTTGTGGATGGAGCATGTGCAGATGAATAGTATCGATCGTGTGTATGTGTGTGATGTGGGCGTGTGATCATGGGGTGACAGAGGGTAAATTAATCCCTTTTCAAATATTGTCACTTAAATTAAAAAAACTCCTTTCTTTCCTTTCCTTCGGGAAAAAATGAGGTGTGACAGCTATGACGACTCTGCTGGGGACAAGAACCCAGAACGTTTGGTTCAGGGTTCAGAATTCGAGCTTGTAATGTGATTTATACTTGGCTTTATTGATTGTATGATATTATTGTGTTTGTGGGCCTAATATGCTAATTGTTGCTTATTTACCGCTTTGATACTATTTGAATTGTATTAAACTATCTTCTTACGCCTCCCTTCTGAGTCTTCTAAATTTATGGTGCACACGTGCGCGTGGCCCACTTTTCTGTTAGAGGTCATACCAATTAGAACGAGGCTGGATCAGTAACTAGGCCTTCGTGCTCCTAGTACGTTCCTCCCACCTCGGCTCGAGCTGTCCGCTTGGGTAAGCCAGGTCTAAAACACTCCCCAGGATTTAAACCTAGAATAACATAGCCTCATGCCGGATTCCTAGTAGGTACGTTTATTTGTATCACATGCATTTGACTTTGGGGACTCAATATAGGAGTTGGGTTTGTCTAGGACAGGTGTACCCGAAATTACAAGACCATCCTGATGCATCTTACATGCAACTTGTGCGTATATTTGATCTGGTTTGCATGTTGACTGGTTGCTAAAATAGGGAAAGAAATTAAAAAAAACTAGGAGGAAGAAAATAAAAGAGTGAAATTTAGCCGGTTCTCATAAAATCCCTCTATTTAATAATCAAGCTGTGTCAAAATTTTACTCAAAGGATGTTAAAAAATAGACTGAGATTTTGAAATATTCTCCACTTCTTACCGAACTACGCGGGTCTGATTCTCACCGGATGTGAGATACGTAGGCAAACCTCATCGGTTCCGGCCCCCATTTTCAAAAAATCCAAAAATATTTTCCCTTTCCTTAATTCTTTCTTAGAATTCTTTCCTGAGAAAATTCCAAAAAAAAAATTCATTAAATCCAATTATATTTTCCTTTTTTTTCCAAAGTCTTTCATTCGGAAAAAAAAAAAAATTTGCAAATCAAAATCCAAAATATATTTTTTCCTTCTTTAGAAGTCTTTCTTACAAAAATTCAAAGAAAGATCAATCAAAATCCAAAAAAAAAAAAAATTTCTTTCTCCTTTAAGAAGTCTTCTTTCCAAAAAATTCCAAAGAAAAAATAAGAGCTAGCTTATGTACTTTGTTCCCGGTATTTCCGAACTACGCAAGATCTGATTCATGCGGCATCATGATACGTAGGCAATCCCCATCGGATTCGATCATTGCCATCAAATAAACTGAGTGAAAAAAAAGAGTGAAGAAAGAAAAAGAAAGAAAGGAGTGACAAAAATAATAAAGGAAAACAAAGAGCGAAAAACAACAAAAAAAAGAAAGCAAGAGTGAAAAAAATACAAAAAGAGAACTCTTTGTCCAATTTAAAAAAGAAAACTGCGAAAAGTTTTCGTGAATGCTGTCAAATGGCACAAGCAAGCCGTCAGGGTAAAGCCTCCAATGGATGAAGCAGAAATGGTTACGGTCTTCCTACAGGCCAAAGAAGCAGACTACTTCCAGAACATGATGTCCGTTATGGGTAATCCGTTCGGGAGGCTATCAAAATTGGAGAGATGGTCGAAAGTGGTTTAAAAAGGGCCAAATCGTGAGTCATGCTGCCTTTAAGGCCACACCACAGACCGTTGAGAATGGTTCAGGGAGTTTGTTGAACAGAAACATGAGGGAAGAGGGAGCCATGATGGCTTTGAGCTCGAAGGGGGCCCGCAGGTCATTCAACCAATCATATATGCTTCCTAAGGTCCCACACGATATTATCCCCATCAAGTTGTTGCTTATGCCGTGGCACTGCCTCTCTATGCGGTGATAAACGCGCAACCTTACACGCGGCCACAACATTATACACAAAACCGAGCCCCACCTTCCAGAAATGCCCGTCCCTACCAAACTCCATATAATCCCCAACCAAATATTCCCCAATACAATCCTCGCCCGAGAGAGCTCCTCAGAAGGAATCAGTTCACTTTTATAGGTGAATCATATTAAAGTTTGTTTCAAATGCTAATCGGGCTAGGTCTGCTGCAGCCAGTGGCCCTGAACCGGCCAAATCCCGAGTCCCCCTCGCACCAAGCTGATGCTAGATGTGAATACCACTCTGTAGTAGTAGGACATGATACAAATGACTGTTTGACCCTCAAAAGGGCAATAAATGAATTTGATCCGACTCTGAAAGCCATTGTAGCCATTGCCGCAATAGAAAAGAAACCTAAAACTGGGCGCCAAACCTGAAACTTTCCCTATCAGACAGGAATCTCGGTAGCCGGTCTTGCTATCTTTTCTGTATTTCGGGTTATTTCAGGGTGTAATCCGAATTCTTTTACTTTACTATCTTACTTTTGATGTAAACCCTTCTATTTTTTTTTACATATAAAATTCAAATAAATGAAATCAATGTTTCATCATCCATGACTGTCTCTTTTATTAATCTTGTTACCTTTCTTATTCTCTTTTCAGTTTTGTTAATCCAGATTTTAATAACATGACATGCTTGCGGACTTCATGCCAGATCCTAAAATGATGTCAGACCTTGAAATAATGAATCAAGAAGTAGAATGTGCCGAAGATAAGGCTTGTAAGAAAATAAATAAAGAAGGGACAACAAGCCTAAACCAAGTCCAAATGAAAACCGCCCTTACTTGATTGGTTTATGGTAATGTACCCATGATGTCAGTAGAAGTTAAAATTCCATTCTCTTCGGATCATTGTTGAAACCGAGTTCGAGGATGAAGATTGAGTCAAGACCTGATTGAAGAAAATGACTTTGGTTGATGAAAAGTGATTGACTGCAGTTTGCCACAGGCAGTTGTACCAACAAAGAATAGCCCGTGCCTACAACAAGAACGGCCCAAGAAATTTGAAGTAAGGCAACTCGTTCTGAGGCATATTCTTCCGCATCACGAGGAAGCTAAAGGAAAATTTTCCCCGAATTGGAAGGTACATACATTGTAACAAGAGTACTGCCAAAAGGGAGTACTGTATTTGGGAGACATCGAAGGAAATGTTCCCGATACAAATGTCAATGCAGACGCAGTGAAAAGGTACTATGTTTGACCCTTTACGCAGCTTTAATGCTCTCTGATTGGGGTGACAAACGCTTTCATTCTCACTACCCAAATACTATTAACACTTTGCTAACCCTTTGAGCCAGATACTTTTTCCTTGGCCACCCTCTTTGGAACCTTATATGTAATGAGAAAGAAAAAAGAAAAAAAAATAATAATAAAAGAAAAATAAAGAAGAGAAAGAAGAAAAAAAGAAAAAAAGAAGAAGAAAAGAAGCAAAACAAAACAAAACAGAAGAAAAACAAAACAAAAATCAAAACAAGTTCAAGTTAATTGAACTACGTTCGACCTAATTCCGACAAAAATTCACATTTCCCCAAAAGTAAAAACTAGGGCAGATGTCACAATAGTTCGGCGATAATTTCGCTCGAAAGGTTCCAAAGTTGTGATTCAATCCAAATTCTTTTTACCCAAATCCTTTCAAGTCCTTCCGATCAATTGGCGAGAATTTTCAAGAGTTGGAGGATACGATTACTAGGATCGGATGCAACCAAATTAGAGAAATAAAATGAGAGAGTCCTATTGGTGAAAACCCTCATGGGCACTGTAGGGCGATGGTGAGTAGAGAAAATAAAAATGAGAGTCTTGTTAGTGAAAACTAACAAAGGGCACTATAAGACGATGGCGAGAAGAGATATAAGAGAGATCAGCTAGTGAAAACCCGCAAAAGGCACTATTGATCGAAAAGAGGAACCACGCAGCCATGGCATCAACACATTCCTAAGCAATATGTTTTGGTTTCAAGCAGGTTAAGTCCTACACGACCAACCATCATGGCAAAGTTTGGAAATGCTAAAGGTTCTCCGGGGTCAGAAATGGAGTTGGTATTCAGGAAATAATCAGTTGCAGTTGATAAGAAGATGAGCCGAGATCAAGAGATCGAAATAATCAAGTCCACAAACCGACCTGCATTTTAAAACTAACGATTCTTTCTTTGTTCAGAACAGGAACAAAACAGTTGTAGAAAATAGTTTGTGAAAAGATGAACACCACCAAGTGAAGTTCTCAAATCCTTGATTTTCATCCAATATACATGTAATCATTTTAATTTTAGTTTCATTTTAGGGAACCAATACCCTAACTTCAACACAGGGTATCACATCCCCTGGTTGCATTACTTTCTGCCAAAATAGGATACAACATTCCCTAGTAGCATCCTAGAGTACCACATGCCTCATCTTATTGCCAACACAAGGTACTACATTCCCTGGTTGTATTCCTTTCTGCCAAACATAGGGTACGACATTCCCTAGTAGCATCCCAGAGTGCCAAGAGCCTCACCTTATTGCCAACACAGGGTACTATATCCCATGGTTGCATTTCTTGTTGCAAACATAGGGTAGGATATTCCCTAGTAGCATCCTAGAGTGCCAAGAGCCTCACCTAATTGCCAACACAAGGTACTACATCCACCGGTTGCATTTCTTGTTGCAAACATAACGACATTCTCTAGTATCATCCTAGAGTGCCAAGAGCCTCACCTTATTGCCAACATAGGGTACTACATTCCCTGGTTGCATTTTTTGTTGCAAGCATAGGGTACGACATTCCCTAGTAGCACCCCAGAGTGCCAAGAGCCTCACCTTATTGCCAACATAGGGTACTACATCCCCTGGTTGCATTTCTTATTGCAAACATAGGGTACGACATTCCCTAGTAGCATCCCAGAGTACCAAGAGCCTCACCTTATTGCCAACACAAGGTACTATATCCCCTGGTTGCATTTCTTGTTGTAAACATAGGGTACGACATTCCCTAGTAGCATCTCAGAGAGCCACGGGCCTCATCTTATTGCCAAACACAGGGTACTACATCCCCTAGTTACATTTTAATGCCAACATAGGGTACGACATTCCCTAGTAGCATCTTAGAGTTCCACGAGCCTCATCTTATTGCCAACGTAGGGTACGACATTCCCTAGTAGCATCCTAGAGTGCCACGAGCCTCATCTTATTGCCAACACAGGGTACTACATCCCCTAGTTGTATTTTTATTGCAAACATAGGGTACGTCATTCCCTAGTAGCATTCTAGAGTGCCACGAGCCTTATCTTATTGTCAACACTGGGTACGACATTCCCCGGTTAACTTCCTTCTGGTTAACATAGGGTACGACATCCCTATTATTCAAAAAAAAAAAAGAGAAGAAAAAGATACCCATTTGTTTTTTCAATTCTTTATTCTGCAATAGCAAAGATAGTTTAATGTGTTTTCAATAATTCACAAAATATTTCCTAGTGCAAACTGGGGCAGAAATATTTTTTTCGTTTTGTTTGTTTCTGATGGCTTGCAGGTTTTTTTGCAAAGTACGGATTGGATGTGCAAAAATAAGATTCCAGCTCTCGCCAGAGAAAGTAGAATATTTGATCTCAATACCAGCCGAACCATCTTTGACATAATACATGCAGAGACATATAGTCTAAAGATCCATCTTCTCATCATCGGATCAAGAAACAAGCTGTGAGAATATTTCATAATTTATTACATCGAGAGCTTGAAGTTCAGTCGAAAGTTCAATAGGGGAAGCAAGTCAAGAATCAAGACAAGACTCGAGATGGTATTTAGATAGGAATTTTATAACTCTTAGATTTCAAGATTATGTAATTTTCTTTTTATTTTGATGTAATAGTAGGAACCGCGGATCGGAACCTCGACGGAACTTCACTCGACTCTCCCTCTAAGCGTACTCCATCACTCATTTTCCACTTGAACTACACGTGACTTGATTCCCTTATAACCCGCGATATGTAGGCTGCCTAAAACCAAGGCTCGGTCGCAACACCTTTTTTTCACTTCTTTTCCCTTTTAAATAATAGGGTGGTCAAAAATCAGTCACCATGTTCATTTTTTCTTTGCCTGAAAACTCTTCATGTTTCCAAGCAAAGAGGGGCATGCTGTGAATAACTAATTTTTGACCGCACCCGAAGTTGATAATATTTTGGTGCAAATATATCTATTAGGTCTAATCTTGATATTTTAAACTTTTATCTTACTTTTAATAGGTTTCATTTGAGGAAAGTTATATATATATATATATATATATATATATATATATATATATATATATATAAACACAACCCCAAAACTTATTTTTTTGTAAAGAGAAAAAGAAAATTTACAAACAATATATGATTTCTTTTAATTAGAATTTTAATAAATTATGGTATTTTTCTTAGTAATATTAAAAGTATATGTAAATATTTAATTTTCACACATATATATATATATATATATATATATATATATATATATATATATATATATATATCTGTGTGTGTGTGTGTGTGTGTGTGTGTTGTTTAGTCTAGAGTTAGTTCATTAATATTTTGGCTAAATAGTTCAATAAATTTCTTCTTATAAAAAAAAAAAGCAACAAGCATTCACGTGACCTTTAAGTTTGATAACAAATGTAACTTTCAAAAGAGATTCAATCCATCCATAATTCTTGCACAGTTACGTTGCTTTATTTTCGGATATTGTGCAGATTTTCACTCTAACCTTTTTCCTCTGTCACCCCATGATCACACGCCCACATCACACACATACACACGATCGATACTATTCATCTGCACATTCTCCATCCTCAACTCCTATACATGCCTATATAGTGACTTTTCTGGAAGAAAAAAGAAGGGGGAGATATTTATAGCAAGCCACTGATTACATTCACAAAGAACTAAGTAATAAGGATCAAGATAAATTTTTTTTTTTTTTGGAAGAGACGAAGGTTTAGTTTCGAGTCTTGGGTTCGCGCTACGGTTGCTGTTTTTCATCAATTTCTTGCAATTGCTGGATCTTCTTTTATATTATTGAAAGCTTCTGCAAAGGTTCATATCCTCTATCTTTGTCTTTTCGGTCTTCTAATTTTATTTGTATTTGTGTGTTAGTAACGTTTAATGTGATCTTTATCTTATTTAGGATTATTTTTTTTGTTTTGTAGTTTAGTTCTTTTCTTAGATTCTTTTTAATCTTGATTTTGGATGCCATAGATAATACTTGCAAGTAACTCATGTTTAGTTGAATGCCCATTTGCTACTAAAGTTAAAATTAATTCTAAGAAGTATTTTAGTATATAAGCAGTAAGTTTTTGATCATTTTATCTTGTGTTACTTTTTAACTATTTCACTAGTTTTCTTAGAGATTGCCAAGCGAAAAGAAAAATTTTAATTAATTTTTGTCTTCTCATTGTATTGGTTATAGAATTTTCTAGTAAAATATTTAGTTAGAACTTTTATGATGGATTCTTTAAAAAAATTGCTTTATTAAGGGTTCGAAATAATCTTGTTAATATAAAAGACTTTAAAGTTTTTTTTTTAATTAAGGATTTTATTTTTACAAATATTAAGATTTAATATCTTCTAAAGTGAAAGGTATGGTGGTATGGAGACCTCAGATTATTCATTTTTTTTTACTACTTGAGACGTGAAAGGGATATCTCTAAGGTTATTTTGATTAAAAAAAAAGCTTTAGTCAACTTTCTGTGAGTATGTTTAATTATTTGACAGTTAGAAGAGATTTGTATCTGTACCCATGTTATTTCGTATGTATCTAAACGTTATTTTCCTAACTCTTATATAGTGTTCTTCAAGGGGTCCATGATCAGCTTTTAATATGACTTGAAAATATTTTAAGTTTTAAACTAGCTTCAGGGACATGGAGTGCTTTAGTTTGGGACTTTTATTGGATTTTTTTATGTATCTCCAAGGTTCAGTTAGTATGAATATAAATATTTCTTTTTAACTTTGTCCCATTTTATTATCTATTTATTAACCCCGTATTCAAATATTTGTGTTAAGATTGGAATATCTTTACATATTTGAAAGATGAGTTAGGAACTAATTCAAGACACGTCGCAAAAGAGAAAGGAAAGAGTAAAATAAATAATTAATTAAAAAAATATCTCAGATCTAAAAAGATAAATAAACAGAATACTTGAAATACACTAGTATGCTTTAGGCGCGTGTTAACCAATCAATTATTGTGATTATGTACACGTTCGCGTGACATAATTATGATTTTCCAAATTAAAGGCAAAGTATGCGTTCGCGCGACTTTGACAAAATAATCTTTAAAATACTAAAGTGTTATTAATTATGTACACGAGTACACATGACATAATTCTTGACACAATAAACAAAACGAATACATTTACACGTGATTCGTTTCAAGATTATTCCATAATTACAAATAATCAAGCAAATTAAAAGCGGTTCTAAAGTGGAAAGGCATAAAATTTTACTAAATATAAAATATCTAGAATTAGTTAAGCCAGGTATTATTATTAGAGCGACCGTGCTAGAACCACGGAATTCGAGAGTGCCTCATCCCTTCTCCCGGGTTAACAAAATTCCTTACCCGGTCTTATGTGTTTCGCAGATTTAAACAGAGTCAATTTCCTTGAATTGGGATTTAAAAGAAATTTGTGACTTGGAACACCACGAATAATTTATTCCAAGTGGTGACTCTTTAACATAAAATAAATTAATCCCTTTTCAAATATTGTCACTTAAATTGAAAAAACTCCTTTTTTTCCTTTCCCTCAGGAAAAAAGGAGGTGTGACCACAGGAAACCACTCCTTAGAGTCAAAAAATCTATCTCCCTCCTAAAATTAAAATACAACACATATAAGCAATATTTCATATAATTTTAAGATAAAAACTTGAACATTTCAGGAATACGTCCCTTCAGTATACTACTTGAAGATTCCATTTCTATAAAATCATGAAAACAAAGAATATTACAAATTAGATTAGTAAACACGATCAGAATCTAGTATATAAAATAGAACTAAAGTATAAACATAACTCATACAGTATAAAGTACTGGACAACAAAACCTACAGTTGGCAGTCTTCAAGTATAATATACTGGATCAAATTAATTAGAAGCAATGAAACTCCAGAAATAAATACTGGGGTATAAAGAAGAAACATAATCAAAGAACATAATAAAAAAACAAAACTTATCATTCAAAAAAAGTAATCACAAATAAAATAAAACTCTAGTCTAAACATAACTTATCCAGTATAACATATTGGACAACAAGCTTACAGACGGCAGACTTCTTTTAAAATATACAAGAATCAAACAAAACTCAAGTATATTATCATTATCATAATCATCCAGTATAACATACTGGAGGACAAACATTCAAATGACAGACTTCCCGTATAATATACTGTAACGACCCGACTTATCGTTTTAAGAGTTTACGCCCTGTTCTGTGACTTAAGGTCTCGAGCAGTTTTGCAATATCTATTACGACCTGCGGGTGTGGTCGAGTTTGAATTACTGAAGATTCAGAACTAAATTAAAAGAACAATCCTTATCTAGAAGCTTAAATGGAAAGAGTTGACCGGAGAGTTGACTTTTGAATAAACGACTCCGGAATGGAATTTTAATGATGTCAATAGCTCCGTATGGTGATTATGGATTTAGGAGCGTGTTAAAAAAATTATTTAGATGTCTATAGAAGAATTTGGCTTGAAATGGCAAAAGATGAATTTTTGGAGATTTGGACCGGAAGTGGACTTTTTGATATCGGGGTCGGAATCCGATTCCGGAAGTTGAAGTAGGTCCATAATATGAATTATGAATTGTGTGCAAAATTTGAGGACAATCGGACGTGATTTGTACGTTTCGGCATCGATTGTAGAAGTTGAGGTTTCAAAGTTCATTAAGTTTAAATTGGGGTGTGATTCATGATTTTGATATTGTTTGATGGGATTTGAGGTCTCGAGCAAGTTTGTATTATGTTATGAGACTGGTTGGTATGATTGGACGGGGTCTCGGGGGCCTCGGGTGTGTTTTGGGATGGTTTCGGATCATTTCGGGTCATTTCGGAACTGCTGTATCTAGTATCTGATTTCCTTCTTCGCGAACGCCAAGAGAGCAACACGAACGGGAAGAGGAGTTTTGAGGCCGCTGGATTTGTCCTTCGTGAACGCGAAGGAGGACACGCGAATGCTAAGGGATGTTTAAAGAACTTACGTGAATGCGAGGGACCAATCGCGAACGCGTAGAAGGAAGGAGGGGACTGGGCCTGGAGTCATTAGCCTTCGCGAACGTGAAGCTTCAATCGCGGACGCGAAGCAGTAAGGCTTGAGGTCATCGCGAATGCAAGGGCTTGGACGCGAACGCGATACTATGCATGAGCAGGCCTTCGCGAATGTGACATTGGTCACGCAAACGCGCACTCGAACGCGAAGAAGAATTGGAGGCATCTGGGTTTTTGGCCTTCGCGAATGCGAGACAGAGGTCGCGAGCGCGAAGAAGGCCTATCTGGACAGAATTAAATGTCCCAAAAATGGGGGTTTGAGTTCATAACACAAAATCAAATTGGGAGCTTGGTAGAAGGTGATTTTTGGGGTAAATGATTCTTATCCAGTTTTGATTAATTTCTATGATTATGCCTTTGAATCTATCATTTAATTCGGATTTAAATGGAGGAAAATCAAGATTTTGTAAAATCTTTCAAAAATGAAAATTTAAGATTGGAGGTCGAGTTGTTATTGGAATTCAATAAGTTTGGTATGGTTGAACTCGTATCGGAATGGGTGTTCGAATTTCATAAGCATTATGTCGGGTTCCGAGGAACGGGCCCCGCGTTGACTTTTTGGAATAAATTTTTAAGTCGACGTATTATTATCCGGAATTATTTCCGATGAATTTTAATGAAGTTATACAATTAATTTGGATAGCTTTGAGCGGTCCGGAGGTCAATTCAAGCAAGAAGGCTATTTTGGAATATCGACATAACTTCAAAAAGGTGTGTGTCTTACTTAACCTCGAGTGGGGGAATTACCCCTTAGGCATCGAGTCTTATATGCCATTTGTAAAATGTGAAAAAGCCGTGTACGCGAGGTGACGAGTACGTACTATGGCTTATATGTGCAAAATTCATTGAGTTAAAATTTTGGGCAAACCGTGTAGTAATTTGGATAATTGTTAGTATTTATTAAATCATCTACTTGCCATGCCTAAATTCTTGTTGTTGAATTTATTTTTATATGACAATTTGATGTGATTATTACTTGAAAATTTATGTAATTTCGTGAGTATTGTTGGTTTGATATTTCTTGGAATTTAATTTCAATATGAATTTTTCCTATGAAAATAATTCATTAAGCAAGTTTAAAAAGAAGTGTAAATATAATTATCTAAGTTTGGATTAATGAAGGATTTGCTTTATGCTGAGTAATTTCTATCTCTATTGATTATTTTTGGGGTGTTGTACATATTGTGTGGGGCTTTCGGCTATTTGTTGTGAAATTAATTGATTTGGTTGTATCTTTGGAACTTTGGTTGTGGCCATTGGGAAAAATGTGATATGAGTTGATTTTGTTATGTTGCCGTGATAATTTCTCGTGTAAATTGTTGTGTTGTGTGAGTTATTATTTTGGGGAGATAAGGGTGGCATTTCACCGTTGATATTATGTGGGTATAAGGGTGACATTTCACTATTGTTGTGTTTGTTTGAATATTTTCTGGGCGGAGCGATAAGGGTGGCTATAGGAGCGATAAGGGTAGCAATAGGAGCGATAAGGGTGGCTATTGATATTGTCTGGGCGGAGCGATAAAGGTGGCTATAGGACCGATAAGGGTGGCAATAGGAGAGATAAGGGTAGCTATTGTCAGGAACGATATGTGATGATGTGGAGTTGTGGTGTTGGTGATTTTCATGTGATATTGTGATTTTCTTATTTTTATTTTATACCTTGTGCAATTTGTCTTGTTGTTGGTAAATTGATAACAATCTGATTTATGTTGAAATTGAGAGCATGTGGCTATTGTCAGGCGAATTATAAAATAAAATGTGGGCACGAGGTATCGTGAGTAAATAATGAAGATATTGGCACGTGAATTGTCCGTGCAGTTGTGATATGAAATGTGGGCACGAGGTGTTGTGATTAAATGATAATAATATTGGTACGTGAACTGTTCGTGCAACTGTGATATGAAAAGTGGGCACGAGGTGCCAGGGAATTATGATGATGTAATTATGGGCACGAAGTGCCGTGGAAATATAAAAATGGGCTGAGACCCGTATTTACGAAAAATATGAAAATGGGCCGAGACCCATATTTTTAGGATTATGAAATGAGATGTCACATGGTGACTTTTTAATTGAAAGAATTATATTAAAAATATTTATTTGGAAGGATTTTTATTCAAAATGAATTATATGAACGAATTGTATTTGAAAGATATTTATTTAAGAAAATTATATTTAAAGAGATTTAGTGAAAGAATTTTATATTCGAAAGATATTTATTTGAGGAAATTATATTTGAAAAAGAGTTTTATTCGTAAGAATTAGAGAAAGATATTTAATTGAAGAACTTGATTTAACTTGGTGTAATTGTATTTATCAATTATTGAGCGATATTAATAGTGATTTTATTGTCTTAGTGTGCATATCACTAGTTGTTTTATGTTGCCCTTATTGTTATTTGTTTTCTATTATTTTGTATATTATATTGCACAAGTTATTAGACTAGTGAGTGTCTTGACTGTACCTCGTCTCTACTCCACTGAGGTTAGTCTTGATACTTACTGGGTACCGACCGTGGTGTACTCGTACTACACTTCTGCACATTTTTGTGCAGAGCCAGGTATTGGAGATATCAGACTTGGGCAGAGTTTAAGCAGGAACGTAAAAATTCAAGGTAGAGCTGTGTCACGACCCAAACTAGCCCGGTCGTGATGGCGCCTATCGTGGAACTAGGCAAGCCAACTCATTTCAAAAACAAACCGATATTTTCATTTCAAAGAAAATATCAAGGCTATTTAACATAAAAACCTTCGTAAAAGAGTTCAAATCAAAAAAAAAAGTGCGGAAAAGAGAAGTAGTGACGAGCAATAAAGCATATAAAGTTAATATCATGAAATCTTGGTAAAATATAGCATGCTTAAAAAAAATCAGGGTTGTAATCAAATCATCTCGTTTAAACCTAGTTCCAGTAAAAATCATTTAAAAATATTTTTCAACAGTTTTTCAAATAAAGGCTCAATGCAAAGGCGAGCAAAAATGATGAAATCATAATCAGCCTCTCGGGCAACATCACTTGTACACATCCCCTCGGGCAAACCTCACAATCACTCATGCCTCTCGGGCATACCTCACCATCACTCATGCCTCTCGGGCATACCTTACAATCTCTCATGCCTCCCAGTAACTCATCACTCGGCACTCGACACTCGTACTCAGTAGGTACCTGTGCTCACTGGGGGTGTGTATACACTCCGGAGGGGCTCCTTCAACCCAAGCGCTATATCAAGCCAAATCATGGCATAAATCACTCTTGCCCCCGGCCTATATCAAGCATGCTGCGACGTGCAGCCCGATCCCATAAATATCCTCACAAATCAGGCCCTCGGCCTCACTCAGTCATAAACCTCTCAAGCCACTTGGGCTCTCAGTAAAAGCAGGGAACTCAGCCCAAAACAACATTTATATGTATCAAAACAGAGTAACAAAATTGAGTTATGCAGTAAACCGGTATAACCATGACTGAGTATAGATTTTCAATTGAAAACAGTGAGAGGATAGTAAGAAAAAGGCCCCTAAGGATCCAAACAACACTGGCACAAGGCTCAAACATGGCATTAATCCCAATTTACAGAAACTCATTTCTAAAACTCATAAGTATCATATAGTTTCAACAAAAATATGCAACTTTACAGTTGCTACGGGATGGACCAAGTCACAACCCCCACGGTGCATGCCCACACACCTGTCACCTAGTATGTGAGTCACCTCAAAATAGTAAAATGATACGAAATTCGTGATTTCATACCCTCAGGACTAGATTTATAATCGTTACTTACCTCAAACCAGTCAAATCTCTACCCCGCGATGCTCTTGCCTCTCGACTCAGCTTCCAAATGCTCCGAATCTATTCACAATCAGTACAATACCATCAATATATGCCAATGGAATGAATTCCACAAAAAATACTATCAAATTATACCAAAAACCCGAAATCGGCTCAAACCCGCCCCCAGGCACACGTCTCGAAATCCGACAAAATTTAAAAAACTAGAAAGCCCATTCACTCACGAGTCCATGTATACAACATTTATCAAAATCCGACCTCATTTGGTCCCTCAAATCCTTAAATCATACTCTCCAAAATCCCAAGCCCTGACCCCTCATTTTCATCCCTAATTTTCACTAATTACATGATTAAGCTACGGGAAATCACCATATATATGAGTATTAGGGCTCAAGCAACTTACCTCACTGATATCCCTTGAATCCCGCTTCAAAATCATTCCCAAAAGCTTCAAAACTGACTGAAAATGGTGAAGAATGGACCAAAATTTGCGAAGTGTGAAATTTATACTATCTACCCAGGCTTTTCGCATATGCGGCCAATTCTTTGCGCTTACAGGACCGCACCTGCGGGAAAATCGCCGTACCTGCAAAACTCACTTAATTCTTCAGCCTCCATACCTGCGCCCAGGCGTCGCACCTGCGGGCTCGCAGGTGCGACCAATCCTTTACACCTGCGCTCCAGCCTTGGCCTCCAATTTTCCGCATCTGTGCTCCAAGTCTCGCACCTGGGGGCTCGCATATCCGACAGACTTCTCACACCTGCGCATCCTGTCTAGCCCAGCACTGTCCGCACCTGTGAACTTCCCAGGCGCACCTGCGACTCCCCTTCCGCAAGTGTGGAAACACCAGCAGAATTCACACCAGCAGCTCCCAAACACCAAAAATCAATCTGCCGATCATCCGAAACACGCCCGAGGCCCTCGGGACCTCAACAAAAAATACCAACAAGTCATATATCAACATACAAACTTAGTTGAACCTTCGAATCACTCAAACCAACATCAAAATACCAAATTACCCTCGGATTCAAGCCTAAGAACTTCAAATCTTCCGAATTCCACAAACAACGCCGAAACTTACCAAACCACGTCCGAATGATCTCAAATTTTACTCACACGTCACAAATGACACTACGAACCTAGTCCAACTTCCGGAAATCCATTCCGACCCCGATATCAAATTTTCCACTGCCAACAGAAAATCGCCAAATTTCCAATTTCGCCAATTCAAGCCTAATTCCACTACAGACCTCCAAATCACATTCCAGACGCACTCTTAAGTCCAAAATCACCTAACGGAGCTAACAGAACCATAAAAATTCAAATTCGAGATAATTTAAACATAGGTCAATATCCTATTGACTTTTCTAACTTAAACTTCTAAATAGGAGACTAAGTGTCTCAATCCACTCCGAAACCACTTCGGACCCGAACCATCTAACCTGGTACATATAATATAGCTTAAAGGCATAAAGGAAGCAAAAATGGGGGTAACAGAGCTATAACTATCATAACGATCGGCCGGGTCGTTACATTAAACAATCGTTCTTCCTCGAACGAATCTAGAAACATACCCGGACTCTCAAATATGCATGGATATCTGCTCCTCATCTCCCACTCGGTCTCCCAGGTGGACTCCTCCCTCGGCTGCCCTCTCCACTGTACCTTTACTGAAGCTATGTCCTTTGACCTCAACCTTCGAACCTACCGATCCAAAATAGCCACCGGCTCCACATCATAAGTCATATCATCCTCCAACTGAACCGTGCTGAAGTCCAAAACATGGGACAGATCTCCAATATACTTTCGGTACATGGAAACATGAAACACTAGGTGCACATGCGACAAGCTGGGTGGCAAGGCAAGCTTATAAGCCACCTTCCCTATCCTCTGAAGAACCTCAAAAGGCCCAATGAATCGGGGGCTCAACATGCCCCTCTTCCAAACCTCATGACACCCTTCATGGGTGATACCTTCAGCAAAACCTTCTCCCCAACCATGAAAGATACATCATGGACCTTCCTGTCCGTATAGCTCTTCTACCTAGACTACGCCGTGCGAAGCCGCTCCTGAATCAATTTCACCTTATCTAATGCATCATGGACTAAGTCTATACCCAAGAGCCTAGCCTCACCCGACTCAAAATATCCAACCAGAGATCTACACCTCCTCCCACATAAAGCCTCGTACGGAGACATCTGAATACTCGACTGATAACTGTTGTTATATGCAAACTCTGTGAGTGGCAGAAACTGGTCCCATGAACCCCCAAAGTCAATGACATAAGCGCACAACATGTCCTCCAATATCTAAATAGTGCGCTCGGACTGCCCGTCCATCTGAGGGTAAAAAATTATGCTCAACCGAACCTGAGTACCCAACTCTCGCTGCACGGCCCTACAAAACTATGATGTGAACTGAGTACCTCTATCTGAAATGATGGAAACTGGGACACCATGCATGCGAACAATCTCTCGGATGTAAACCTCAGCCAACCGCTCTGAAGTGTAAGTAGTACCTACTGGAATAAAGTGCGCAGACTTGGTTAGCCGATCCACAATCACCCAAATAACATCGAACTTCCTCGAAGTTCGTGGGAGCCCAACTATGAAGTCCATGGTGATCCGCTCCCACTTCCACTCTGGGATCTCAAATCTCTGAAGCAAGCCACCCAATCTCTGATGTTCATACTTAACCTGCTAACAAATGAGACACCGAGCTACAAACCCAACTATATCCTTCTTCATCCGCCTCCACCAATAGTGCTGCCTCAAATCCTAGTACATCTTTGCGGCACCCGGATGGATGGAATACCGCGATATGTGGGCCTCTTCAAGAATCAATCTCCCGGAGCCCATCTACATTAGGCACACAAATCCGGCCCTGCATCCTCAACACGCCATCATCACCAATAGTTACATCCCTAGCATCACCTCTCTGAACCCTGTCCTAAAGAACAAGCAAGTGGGGGTGATCATACTGACGCTCCCTGATATAGTCATAAAGAGAAGACCTGGAGACCACGCAAGCCAACATCCGACTAGGCTCCGAAATATCCAATATCACAAGCTGGCCCACTAAGGCCTGAACATCCAATGCCAAAGGTCTCTTTTCTGCTGGAAGATATGCTAAACACCCCAAACTCTCCGCCCAGCGACTCAAAGCATCGGCCACCACATTCGCCTTCCCCGGATGGTACAAAATAGTGATATCATAGTCATTAAGAAGCTCCAACAATCTCCGTTGATGCAAATTAAGCTCCTTCTAGTTAAATAGATGCTGCAGACTCCGGTGATTAGTATAGATCTCACAATGAACCCCATACAAATAATGGCGCCAAATCTTCAAGTCGTGAACAATGGCTGCTAACTCGAGATCATGGACAGGATAGTTCTTCTTATGGGTTTTCAACGGGCACGAGGCATAGGCAATCACCCTACCCTCCTGCACCAGAACATAACCAATGCCTATTCTCGAGTCATCACAATTCATGGTGTAAGAACCTGAAGCTGATGGCAGAACTAACACTGGAGTTGTGATCAAGGCAGTCTTGAGATTTTGAAAGCTCTCCTCACACTCGTCCGACCACCTAAATGAAGTACCCTTTTGGGTCAATTTGGTCAAGGGTGAAGCAATAGATGAAAATCCCTCCACAAAGCGACGGTAATAACCCACCAAACCAAGAAAGCTCCTAATTTCCATGGCTGAGGACGGTCTAGGCCAACTTTGCACCGCGTCTATCTTCTTTGGATCCACCTGAATACCCTCACTGGACACCACGTGCCCCAAGAATGCTACTAAGCTGAGCCAAAACTCACATTTAGGAGAACTTTGCATAAAGGTTCTCCTCCCTCAATCTCTGTAATACAATCCTCAAATGCCGAGCGTGCGCCTCCTGGCTACGAGAATACACCAGGATATCATCAATGAATACAACCATGAATAAGTCCAAATAGGGCTGGAATAAACTGTTCATAAAATGCATGAACGCTGGTGGGGCATTGGTCATCCCAAAAGACATTACTAAGAACTCATAATGGCCATATCTGTTCCTGAAAGCTCTCTTAAGAATATCTGAATCTCGAATATTCAGCTGATGATACCCAGACCTCAAATCAATCTTGGAGAACACCCTCGTTCCCTGAAGCTGGTCAAATAAATCATCAATACGAGGAAAATGATACTTGTTCTTGACTGTGACCTTGTTCAACTACCTGTAATCAATGCACATTCTCATGGAACCATCCTTCTTCTTCACAAATAGAACCGGTGCACCCAAGGTGGCACACTAGACCGAATAAACCCCTTATTAAAGAGTTCCTGAAGTTTTTCTTTTAACTCATTCAACTCCGCCGGTGCCATACGGTACGGTGGAATAGGAATGGGCTGAGTGCCCAAAACCAAATCAATACCAAAGTTAATATCCCTGTCAGGCGGCATGACCGACAGGTCTGCAGGAAACACATACGGAAAATCACGTACTATTGGAAAAAAATCAATAGTTGGAGCCTCTACACTAGCATCCCTCACAAAAGCCAAATACGATAAGCAACCCTTCTCAACCATACGCTGAGCCTTCAAATATGAAATCACCCTACTTGGTACAAAATCTACAAAGCCGCTCAACTCAACCCTCAGAAATCCCGGCATCGCCAAGGTCACAGTCTTAGCGTGATAATCTAGAACAACATGACATAGAGATAACCAATCCATACCCACTATAACATCGAAGTCAACCATACTGAGCAGCAAAAGGTCCACTTGGGTCTCCAGACCCCCAATAGTCACCACACATGATCGATATACGAGGTCCACAACAATAGTGTCGCCCACATAAGTAGATACATGAACCGATGAAACTAAAGACTTACGGGGCATATCCAGAAAAAGGCAAAATACGAGGAAACAAATGAATATGTGGAACCAGGGTCAAATAATACAGAGTCATCTCTGTGACAAACTGAGACAATACCTGTAACCACAGCATCTGAAGCAATAACATCTGGTCTGGCAGGGAAGGCATAGAAATGGGCCTGACCACCCCATGATATGCCTCCCTCTCTAGGGCGATCCCTAGCTGACTGACCTCCACCCCGAGCTGACAGGGCGGGTGGTGAAGTAACTGGTGCTAAAGTCGAAGGCTGACTGCTCTGCTGAGATAGACCTCCATGACGATGAGGATACTTCCTCCACCTATGCCCAACTCCCCACACTCAAAACAACTCCGTAGTACTGGTGGTGGGAACTGAAGTGAACCCCTAGCGCCGGGAAAACTAGTAGAAGAACCTGGCATGAAGGAGCCCTCTACCGATGGAGCACGGGATGAACTCTAGGCTGGAAGGGCACTGAGTGATGAGTGGACCTGATGAGAACTATGAGAACCATGGCCAGATGATGCACCGCGGTGAAATGGCCGAGCTGATTGAGCTTATCTGAAATGACGACCTCTACCATGCTGGAACTGACCCCCAAAAGGAGCACCGCTGAATCCACCCTGACCACAAGGCCTTTTAGCCTCCCTCTTAACCCTCTCCTAGCCGCGAACCATCTCAATCCGCCAGGCAATGTCGACAAACTCATCAAAGGTAGCACCATACACCCTCTCCCTGGTCATAAGCAACCGAACCTGAAAATCGAGGCCATCTATTAACCTCTTGATCCTCTCTTGGTCTGTGGGAGCCAACCAGATAGCATGACGGGCCAACTCGGATAACAACATCTCATACTGTGTCATAGACATATCACCCTGACGAAGCTGCTCAAACTGTTTGCGCAGCTCCTCTCTGCGGGACTTAGGCACGAACTTCTCCAAAAAGACCACGGAGAACTGTTGCCAAGTAAGGGGTGCTGCACCAATAGGCCTACGCCTCTCGTAAGTCTCCCAACATCTAAGTGGAGCCCTAGAAAACTGAAAAGTAGTGAATGGGACCCCATAAGTCTCTCGAATACCAGCTGTATGGAGTATCCTCTGACACTTATCCAAGAAGTCCTGGGCATCCTCTCACTCTGTGCCACTTAAAGGTGGCGGATGGAGTCTCCCAAACCTCTCCAACCTATGCTGATCATCCCCAGGCATAGCAGGAACCACAAAATCCTGTGTAGCTACAACCGGCTGGGCTGGTGGTGCCCCCGGTGTCTGAACTCCCTGAACAACCTGCTCGGGTATGCGAGCGATGGGAGTCTGAGTGCCTCCCCTGGCCTAAGAAGTGGTTGCAGTTGTCGAGATAGAGACCACCTGAGCAAGGTCAGTACACGCTGTCAGAATCTGAGCTTGGGCCTCCTGAAGGTCTGGAATCACAATAGGCACATGTGGTGCCTGAGCTGGTGCATCAACAACTGGAATCTGGTCAAGATATGGGGAAACTGGTGGATCTACAGGTACTACCCCAGTTGCGGTGCGGGCTGCACCTCTGCCCCTACCACGGCCTCTACCGCGGACTTGGCCTCTCGTAGCCTTGGCTGGTGGTACTGGTGGTTGGACCTCCTGACCAGTAGCACGAGTCCTCACCATCTGTGAGACAATGAAACAGCATATGTTTAGTTACTAGAATCAACAGATTCGTACGACAAGAATTCAAGAATGTGGAGATTCCTAAGGATTTTGCAGCCTCTCGAAGATAAGTACAGACATCTCCGTACCGATCCGAAAGACTCTACTAAACCTGCTCATGACTCGTGAGACATCACGGACCTTCCTATCTGCATGAAAGATACATCACGGACCAAGAAAGATACATCACGTACCTTCCTATCCGCATAATTCTTCTGCCTAGACTGCACCATGCGAAGTCGCTCCTGAATCAATTTCACCTTATCTAATGCATCGTGGACCAAGTCTGTACCCAAGAACCTAGCCTCACCTGGCTCAAACTATCCAATCGGAGATCTACACCGCCTCCTATATAAAGCCTCATACGGAGCCATCTGAATACTCGACTGATAACTATTGTTATATGAAAACTCGGCGAGTTGCAAGAACTGGTCCCATGAAACCCCAAAGTCAATGACAAAAGTGCACAACATGTCCTCCAATATCTGAATAGTGCGCTCGGACTGCCCGTCCATCTGAGGGTGAAAACTTGTGCTCAACTCAACCTGAGTATCCAACTCTCACTGAACTGCCCTCCAAAACTGCAATGTAAAATGAGTGCCCATATCTGAAATGATGGAAACTGAGACACCATGCAGACGAACAATCTCTCGGATGTAAATCTAAGCCAACCGTTCTGAAGCGTAAGTAGTACCAACTGTGAAATGCACGGACTTAGTCAGCCGATCCACTATCACCCAAATAGCATCGAACTTCCTTGAAGTCCGTGGGAGCCCAACTACGAAGTCTATGGTGATCCGCTCCTACTTCTAGTCTGGGATTTCTAATCTCTGAAGCAAGCCACCCGTTCTCTGATATTCATACATAACCTGCTGACAGTTAAGACACCGAGCTACAAATGCAACTATATCCTTATTCATCTGCCTCCACCAATAGTGCTGTCTCAAATCTTGGTACATCTTCACGGCACCCGGATGGATGGAATACCGCGAGCAGTAGGCCTCCCCAAGAATCAACTCCTGAAGCCCTCTACATTAGACACACATATCCGTCCCTGCATCCTCAACACGCCGTCATCACCAATAATCACATCCCTAGCATCACCTCTCCAAACCCTGTCCTGAAGAACGAGCTAGTGGGGGTCATCATGCTGACGCTCCCTGATACGGTCAAAAAGAGAAGACCTGGGGACCACACAAGCCAACACCCGACTCGACTCCGAAATATCCAATCTCACAAGTTGGCCCGCTAAGGTCCGAACATCCAATGCCAAAGGTCTCTTTGCTGCCGGAAGATATGCTAAACTCCCCAAACTCTCCGCCCGGTGACTCAAAGCATCGGCCACCACATTGGCCTTCCACGGATGGTAAAAAATAGTGATATCATAGTCCTTATCCGCTAACGCAAATTAAGATCCTTCTGCTTGAACAGATGTTGTAGACTCCGATGATCAGTATAGATCTCCCAATGAACTCCAGACAAATAATGACGCCAAATCTTCAAGGCGTGAACAATGGCTGCTAACTCAAGATCATGGACATGATAGTTCTTCTCATGGGTCTTCAACTGCTGCGAGGCGTAGGCAATCACCCTACCCTCCTGCATCAAAACACAATCAATGCCTATCCTCGAGGCATCACAATACACGATGTACGAACCTGAAGTTGATGGCAGAACTAACACTAGAGTTGTGGTCAAAGAAGTCTTGAGCTTCTGAAAGCTCTCCTCACATTCATCCGACCACCTGAATGGAGCACCCTTTTGGGTCAATTTGGTCAAGGGCGATGCAATAGATGAAAGTCCCTCCACAAAGCGACGGTAATAACCCCCCAAACCAAGGAAGCTCCTAGTCTCTGTGGATGAGGATGGTCTAGGCCAACTCTAAACCGCCTCTATCTTCTTTGGATCCACCTAAATACCCTCACTGGACACCACGTGTCCCAAAAATGCTACTGAACTGAGCCAAAACTCACACTTGGAGAACTTTGAATAAATTTTCTCCTCTCTCAATCTTTGTAATACAATCCTTAAATGCTGAGCGTGCTCCTCATGGCTACGAGAGTTCACCAGGATGTCATCAATAAATACAACAACAAATAAGTCCTGATAGGGCTCAAATACACTGTTCATTAAATGTATGAATGTTGCTGGGGGATTGGTCAGCTCAAAAGACATCATTAAGACCTCATAATGGCTATATCGGGTCCTGAAAGCTGTCTTAAGAATATCCAAATTCCGAATCTTCAACTGGTGATAACCGGACCTCAAATAAATTTTGGAGAACACCCTCACTCCCTGAAGCTAGCCAAATAAATCATCAATACGAGGCAAAGGATACTTGTTTTTGACTGTGACCTTGTTCAACTGCCTGTAATCAATGCACATCATCATGGAACCATCCTTCTTCTTCAAAAAATAGAACATGTGCAACACAAGGGGACACACTAGGCCGAATAAACCCCTTATCAATGAGTTCTTGAAGTTTTTCTTTCAATTCCTTCAAATCCACCCGGTGTCATACGATACAGTGGAATAGAAATGGGCTGAGTGCCCGACACCAAATCGACACCGAAGTCAATATCCCTGTCAGGCGGCATGCCTGGCAGGTCCGCAGAAAACACATCCGAAAAATCACGTACCACCGGAACAAAATCAATGACAGGAGTCTCTGCACTAACATCCCTCATAAAAGCCAAATAAGATAGGCAACCCTTCTCAACCATATAGTGAGCCTTCAAATATGAAATCACCCTACTTGATACATAATCTACAGAACCGCTTCATTCAACCCTCGGAAATCCCAGCATAGCCAATGTCACCATCTTAGCATGAGAATCTAGAACAACATGGCATAGAGATAACCAATCCATACCCAATATCACATCAAAGTCAACTATACTGAGCAGCAAAAGGTCCACTTACATCTCCAGACCCCCAATAGTCACCACACATGACCGATATACGCGGTCCACAATAATAGTATCGTCCACAGAAGTAGATACATGAATAGATGAAATTAAAGACTCATGAGGCATATCCAGAAAATGGGCAAAATACGAGGAAACATTTGAATACGTGGAACCATTGTCGAATAATACTGAGGCATCTCTATGACAAACTGATACAAAACCTGTAATCACAGCATCTGAAGCAATAACATCTGGTCTGGCAGGGAGTGCATAGATATGGGCCTGGACACCCCCTGATCTACCTCCCCCTCTACAACGACCCCTAGCTGACTGACCTCCACCCCGAGCTGACTGGGTGGGTGGTGAAGTAATTGGTGCTGAAGTCGAAGGCTGACTCCTCTATTGAGATAGACCTTCATGACGACGAGGACACTACCTCCACATATGCCCAAACTCCCCACACTCAAAACAACTCCCTAGTGCTGGTGATGGAAACTGAAGGGAACCCCTAGCACCGGGATAACTGGTAGAAGAACCTGGAATAGAGGAGCCCCGAACTGGTGGAGCACAGGACGAACTATGAGCTGGAATGGAATTAAGTGATGAGTCGCCCTAATGAGAACTTTGAGAACCATGGCCAGATGAGGCACCACGGTGAAATGGCTGAGTTGACTGAGCCTGTCTGAAATGACGACCTCTACCGTGCTGAAATTGACCCCCAAAAGGAGCACCGCCGAATCCACCCTGCCCTCAAGGCCTCTTGACCTCCCGCTCAACCCTCTCCTAACCGCGGACCATCTCAATATGTCGAGCAATGTCGACAACATCATCAAAGGTAGCACCAGACACCCTCTCTCTGGTCATAAGAAACTATAGCTGAAAAGTGAGACCATCAATAAACCTCATGATCCTCTCCTTGTCCGTGGGAACCAACCAGATTGCATGACGGGCCAACTCGAAGAACCGCATCTTGTACTGGGTCACAAACATATCACCCTGGCGAAGCCGCTCAAACTGTCTGCGCAGATCCTCTCTACGGGATCGAGGCACAATCTTCTCCAAAAAGACCATGGAGAACTGCTGCCAAGTAAGGGGTGCTGCACCAACAGGCCTACGACTCTCGTAAGTCTCCTACCATCTGAGTGCAGCCCTGGAGAACTAAAAAGTAATGAATGAGACCCCACAAGTCTCCAAAATACCAGCAGTACGGAGTATCCTCTGACACCTGTCCAAGAAGTCCTGAGCATCCTCTCTCTCTGTGCCACTGAAAGGTGGTGGCTAGAGTCTCCCAAACCTCTCCAACCTACGGCAATCATCCTCAGGCGTAGTAGGAACCACATAATCTTGTGCATCTACAACGGGCTGGACTGGTGGTGCCTCCGGTGTCTGAAGTCACTGAACAACCTACTCGGGTGTGCGAGCGACGGGAGTCTGAGTACCTCCCCTGGCCTGAGAAGTGGTTGTGGCCGTCGAGATAGAGACCGCCTGGGCAAGGCCGGTACACGCTGTCAAAATCTGAGCTAGGGCCTCCTGAAGGCCTGGAATCACAATAGGCATAGGTGGCGCTTGAGTTGGTGCATCAACAACTGGAACCTGGTCCTGATTTGGGATAACTGGTGGATCTGCAGGTACTTCCCCAGCTGCTGTACGTGCTGCACCTCTGCCCATTCCACGGCCTCTACCGCGGCCTAGGCCTATTGCGGCACTGGCTGGTGGTACTGGTGGTTGGCCCTCCTGCCTGGTACTACGAGTCCTCACCATCTGTGAGAGAATAATACAACATATGTTTAGTTACTAGAATCAACAGATTCACAAGACAAGAATTCAAGATTGTGGAATTTTCCTAAAAGTTCTACAGCCTCTCGAAGATAAGTACAGACGTCTCTGTACTGGTCCGCAAGACTCTACTAAACCCACTCATGACTCGTGAGACCTATGTAACCTAGGCTCTGATACCAATCTGTCATGACCCAAGCTAACCCCTGTCGTGATGGTGCCTATCGTGGAACTAGGCAAGCCGACTCATATACAAAACAAACTGATATTTTCATGTCAAAGATAATTTCAATGTTATTTAACTTAAAAAACCTCCATAAAGGAGTTCAAATCAAAATAAAAGTGCGGAAAAGAAAAGCCCGACATCGGGGTGTCACTAGTCATGAGCATTTACTACCATTTGTCTGACAATATCAAAACTAACATAGTCTGGAAAATAACTAAATACAACTAAAGGAAGATAAGAGGGAGAAGAACAGGGGCTGCGATCTCCAAGTAGCTACCTTGCTATCCCCGAGAAAATCTGCAACCAGAATAATCAACAACCGCTACCGTATCCAGCTACACCTGGATCTGCACACAATGTGCAGGGAGTAACGTGAGTACGCCAACTCAGTAAGTAACAACAATAAATAAAGACTGAGCAGTAGTGGTTAGCAATAAAGCATAAAAAGTTCATATCATGAAATCGCTATAAAATACCACATGCTTTTAAAATCAGAATGTGAATCAAAACAACTCTTTTAAACCTAGTTCCAGTAAAATCATTATAAGATATTTTTCAACAGTTTTCAAATAGAGGCTAAATGCAAAGGTGAGAAACAAATGATGAAATCGTAAACAGTCCCTCGGGAAAAACATCACTCATATACAACCCCTCGGGCAAAACATCACTCATATACAGCCCATCGGGAAAACCTCACAGTCACTCATGCCTCTCGGGCATACCTCATAGTCACTCATGCCATTCAGGCATACCTCACAATTACTCATGCCACTCGGGCATACCTCACAATCACTCATGCCACTCGGTCATACCTCCCAATCACTCATGCCTCCCAGTCACTCAGCACTCTGCACTCGGCACTCGCACTTAGTAGGTACGTGCGCTCATTAAGAGTGTGCATAGACTCCAGAGGGGATCCTTCAGCCCAAGAGCTATATCAAGCCAAATCATGGCATAAATCACCCAGGCCCTCGGACTATATCGAACATGCTGCGGCGTGCAGCCCGATCCCATAAATACCCTCACAAATCAGGCCCTCGGCCTCACTCAGTCATAAACCTCTCAATCCACTCGGGCATTTCAGTAAAAACATGGCATTCGGCACAAAACAACATTTATATGCGTCAAAATAGAGTCATAAAACTGAGTTATGCAGTAAACAAGTATAACCATGACTGAGTATATATTTTCAATCGAAAACAGTGAGAGGATAGTAAGAAAAGGCCCCTAAGGGTCCAAACAGCATTGGCACAAGGCCCAAAACATGGCATTCAACCCAATTTGCAGAAACTCTTTCTAAAACATATAAGTATCATATAGTTTCAACAAAATATGCAACTTCATAGTTGCTACGGGACGGACCAAGTCACAATCCCCAATAGTGCACGCCCACACGCCCGTCACCTAGCATGTGCATCACTTCAAAATAGTAAAATGATACGAAATCCGGGGTTTCATACCCTTAGGACTAGATTTACAATCGTTACTTACCTCAAACCGGTCAAATCTCTACCCCGCAATGCTCTTGCCTATCGATTCGGCCTCCAAATGCTCCGAATCTATTCACAATCAGTATAATACCATCAATATACGCTAATGGAATGAATTCCACAAGAAAAACTATCAAATTTTCCTAAAACCCAAAATTGGCTACACCCGGCCCCCGGGCTCACGTCTCAAAATCCGACAAAATTTACAAAACTAGGAAAGCTCATCCACTTGCGAGTCCATATATACGAAATTTATCAAAATCCGACATCGTTTGGTCCCTCAAATCCTCAAATTAAACTCTCCAAAATCCCAAGCCCTAACCCTTTATTTTCACTAATTACGGGATTAAACAACGGGAAATCATCATACATACGAGTATTAAGGCTCAAGCAACTTACCTCACTGATAGCCCTTGAATCAACTTTCAAAAATCACTCCAAAAGCTCCAAACACCGACTTGAAAATGGTGGAAATGAATCAAATTCGCAAAGGGTTCTATTTATGGTTTCTGCCCAGGCTTTTCGCACCTGCGGACAATTTCTCGTTCTTGTGCCACCGCACCTGCGGTCCAAACAACTGTACCTGCGCAAGTCACTTAAACGCCCAGACTCCGCACCTGCGCTCTATTTCCGCATGTGCGATCACGCAGGTGCGGAAAATGCCTCGCACCTGCGGCCACCACCTGACTTTCTCACTTCCTCTTATGCGTCACCTATCCGCATCTATGGACTCGCAGATGTGACCTATCCTGCGGACCTAGCCTACCCTGACACTGTTCGCACCTGCGACCTCTTGTGCGCTTCTGCGGCCTCGCAGATGCTGGAACTTCATTGCACCTGCGCCTTCTTCCCAAATCCTCCAACATCGCATCTACGACTTCCCGATCGCTTCTGCGGGCTCACACCTGCGATGAGACATCCACAGGTGCGATTATGATAGCTGAGTTCCAACTTCAGCAATCCTCCGATATCCAAACTTGTTCCGTTAATCACCCGAAATCACCCCAAGGCCGTCGGGACCTCAACCAAAAATACCAACAAGTCACATATCAATATACAAACTTAGTCGAACCTTTGAATAACTCAAAACAACATCAAATCACCAAATTACCCTCGGATTCAAGCCTAAGAACTTCTAAACTTTCAAATTCGACACTCGATGCCGAAACCAACCAAACCATGTCCGAATGACCTCAGATTTGGCACACATGTCACAAATTACACTACGAACCTACTCCAACTTCCAGAATTTCATTCCGACCCCTATATCAAATTTTCCACTGCCGACCAAAAATCGCCAAATTTCCAATTTCGCCAATTCAAGCCTAATTCTACCACGGACCTCCAAATCACATTCCGGACGTACTCCTAAGTCCGAAATCACCTAACGAAGCTAACGGAACCATCGGAATTCAAATCCGAGATCGTTTACACATATGTCAAAATTCGGTTGACTTTTCCTACTTAAGGTTCTAAATAAGACACTAAGTGTCTCATTCCACTCCGAAACCACTCCGGACCCGAAACAACTAACCCGGTATATCATAATATAGCTTAAGAGCATAAAGGAAACATAAATTGGGGAAACAGGACTATAATTCCCGAAACGACCGGCCGGGTTGTTCCACCCAGTGGGACGACTCTATGGGCTCTTTTGTTTGACTTGGCGTGCCATATCATTTGACATGTGACACCAAATTGGGCTTCTAGGAAGATGACATATTGGGCCTAATGAAATAGGCTCATCATTTGTAGCCCAATTAAATGGGCTAGCCCAGTCAATATTATTGGACTTAAATAATTAATTCAATTATATTAGCCCATAATATTTATTTGGACTAATATATCTTGAATTTGAAATATAGTTCAAATAATTTTATGGATTTAATTCTAATAAAATTTAAATGCCTACAAATATATTTAGTAATAATTGAACAAATTGATAAATATATAATTTTTTAAAATATTCTTATTGAAGAACTCTTTTGGTACTACATGAAAGTTATTTTCTTAGTCTAACATTAGTTTTTCATTGATATACATTTTCAAGTTTAACTGAATTTTTATAATTAAACTCAAAATTAATATAAAACATAAATAATGATATGTTCGATTGAATTTTAAAAGTTATCGACAAATACCATTTTAAATTCAAAAAATATATAAAATCTTAATAGATCTTGACATTTGAATATGAAAGAATAAAGAGATTGAGGTACTTCAATAACCCTTGATAAAAAAGTGATGATGCACATTAGGATCAAGCATTATTTAGAATATATAAAAGAGGATGCACTTTATAGCTCTATTAAATATTACATCCAACGAGAGAATAACAATTATTTCTAGATATTTTAAAAATAAATTCTATATAATTATTTTAAAGTATATATAAAATATTATATATATTGGGTGCCATAATACAATTATTGTAATTTGTATCTCACACTTCCAATGTTTTACTGGTATGGATTGAATATAATCAGATATGTGTGTGTGTGTGTAATGATAACTATACTACTTTTGATGTTCGATTTCAGCGTCATTCTCTCTCTTCCGCGCTGGCACGTGTAAGCTCTCTCTCTCTCTCTCTCTCTCTCTCCCCCCTCTCTCTCTCTCTCTTCACTTTTCTTCTATTTCCCTCCCTATCTTTCCTCTCTTCTTTATCTCCTTTCAATTTTTTCTGGGTGTAGCCGCAGACCACCGGCCACCGGTCTTAATCGACAACGACTGCTGGTGAATCCCATACAGACCCCCTCTTTTATATCCCCTTTCTCCTTCTCTTTCTCTTCTCTCTCACCTCTTCACTCTTTTTCTTCTACCCTCGCCCTCTAAACTATAAACTGCCACCGACTGCCATCGTCTGGCAGCCTCCATCTCCTGCTTTCCCTTGCTTTTTCTCCTTTCTGCCTTTGACACTTTTTATATCTTAGGAGCAACAAATGTAGCTAACAGGTAGACGCCAGATCAGCCACTACTGGTGGCGACTCATATAGTCTGTCCCCTATCCCCTGTCTTTTTTTCTCTTTGTAGTTTTGTTTGACACGTGCACTTGTCTTTTCTCTTGGTCAGGGCAGCAGAGACGAATTTAGCCAGGCTCAAGTACCGATGATAAGGTGTTCAATAGGTTGCAGTAGCAGTGCATTGGGAAGCTGTCACGACCCAAAATCCTAACCTGTCGTGATGGCGCCTATCGTGATACTAGGCAAGCCGACATTTTAAAATATTTCCAACACTTTTAACAGAAAAATGAATTAATGCAGTTTAAACAATAAATGTTTTCATAAACAGGATAGAAACCCAAAATACAACGCAGAAATTTCCCAACCATCGGGGTGTCACAGAGTACATGAGCATCTATACATAACGAGTCTGAAAGAAAATATTGTCTATGATAATCTGAAACTAAATACATTAAGTGGAAATATAGGGAAGGAGAAACAAGGTCTGTGAAACGCCAAGAAGCTACCTCAATAGTCTCCGAGAATCCAAACTCCATAACTCAGCAACCGCCGTGAATTGGATGCACCTGGGTCTGCACACAAGGTGCAGGGTGTAGTGTGAGTACAACCAACTCAGTAAGTAACAAGACTAAATAAAGAACTGAAAGTAGTGACGAGCTTCACAGTTACATTTCAATTACAGAGATTTCAACATAGGAAAGTAGGCATGCTCTCAAGTTCCATAATTTAGTTCAAACAGTTATTCCATGACAAGTTTAAGTGAAACAGAGTGTAATATCTTTTAGAAATTTCAAGACAGTGATACATGACAACTAAGTGCAACAATAATGAAATCAAATGCATCCTCTCAGGGCCACAGTCACTCAGCCCTCCCATCCACTCAGCACTTGGCACTCGCACTCAATAGGTACCTGCGCTTACTAGGGGTGTGTGCAGACTCCGCAGGGGCTCCTTCAGCCCAAGCATTATAATCCGCACGGAGAACTCACGTGCCGCATGGATAACTCACGTGCTATAGTATAATATCTGGATCCACACGGACAACTCACGTGTTATAGTATTACTATCTCACAATTAGGCCCTTAGCCTCACTCAGTCATAAACCTCTCTAGTCTCTCGGGCTCTCAATAGTCATGAAAGTCAGCCGCAATAGAAATGATATAATGTATCAGCAAGGAACAATAAAGACTGATATCTAATAAACAAGTAAAACTATGATTGAGTATAAAACAACAATCTAGCAGATAATTCAACATGTACACGACCTCCGTAGGTCCATATAGTGCCAACACATAGTCTAAACATGATTTCTATCATGATTTCTGGTTCAATTTCTCTACAGATAACAACAGATTATACAACTACACGGTTCCACGGAATTTGACCAAGTCACAATTTTCTACGTTGCATGCCCACACACCCATCACCTAGTATGTACGTCACATCAAAACCAAATACATTACATGTAATACAGGATTTCGTACCCTCAGAACCAAATTTAGAACTGTTACTTACCTCAATACGGGAAAATATCTACTCCAACACACCCTTGCTCACGAAACGTCATCTGACTGCCTCGAATTTATCCATAAACAATGTGACATAATAAACACGGGCTAAAGGAATCAACTCCATAAGAAAATGCTAAGCTATTAATCAAAATAAAAAATCAGCTCAAGGTCAGCCCCCAGGCCCACGTCTCGAAATTGATAAAAGTCACAAAACCCAAAAGCCCACTCAACCACGAGTCTAACCATACCAAATTTATCAAAATTCGACACCACATCATCACCCAAATCCTCAAATCAAACTCTCCAAATCCCTAGCACCAAAACTTCCAATTTACACCATAAATATACACCAACTAGGTGGGAAAATCAATGGGGAAGCAAGATTATTAATAAAGAAATGAGTACAAGGGACTTACCTCAAGAATCTGCTTGAAAACCCTCTCAACAATTGCCTAAACCGTGCTTGAAATGTTTGAAAGGAAGCAAAAATCGTGAACCCTTGAATTTAACTTTCTGTCCAGCATTTCCGCTTCTGCGGACACTTAAACCGCATCTGCGGTGTCGCAGAAGCGAACAAAATTTTGCTTCTGCGGTGAACCACTGGAGTTAGGCCTCCGCTTCTGGGGTTCTCGCCTCGCATCTGCACAACCGCAAGTGCGGAACTCCTCATCGCACCTGCGAGCCCTTCATTTCTGTGCCCTTAATGCCGCATTTATGACCACGTAGGTACGGAAATAACCTCGCACCTGTGACCTCTGCTCACTTCCTCCCTGGTCGCTTTTGCGACTCCCTTCTCTCTTATGCGAGAACGCACCGGTGATCTCCACTCCGCAGGTGCGATTGCACCAGAAGCTGATGAGCTTCAGTATTCCCTCAAACTTCAAATCGGTTTGATAACCATCCAAAATCAACCCGAGGCCCCCGGTACCTCAAACAAACATACAAACGAGTCCTAAAACATGATACGAACTTAGTCGAGCCCTCAAATAACCCCGAACAACATCAAAAACATAAATCACACATAGATTCAAGCCTAATGAATTTTGAACTTCCAATTTCTACAAAGATGCCGAAACCTATCAAATCACGTCCGATTGACCCCAAATTTTGCACACAAGTCACAAGTCACATTTGACATTACGACCTACTTCAACTTCCGAAATCGAAATCCGACCCCGATATCAAAAGTCCACTCCCGATCAAGCCTTATTCCACTACGGACCTTCAAATCACAATCTGGACACGCTCCTAAGTTCAAAATCACCTAATGGAGCTAACGAAACTATAAAAATTCCATTACGAAGTCATTTGATTAAAGATCAACATCCGGTCAATCATTTCAATTTAAGCTTTTAACCTTGAGACTAAGTGTCTCATTTCATTCTGAAATCTCACCGGACCCAAACAGACTACCCCAATAAGTCACATAACATCTATAAAGTTCAAAATTAGCAGTAAATGGGAGAATGGGGCTACAACTCTCAAATAAACCGCTAGGGTGGTTACAAAAGCGCATTCATACATCTCTGAATATAATCTAGGTTTCGTCTTGCTTGAATCGTTATTTCCTATTTCGCTCAATTATATTTGTGTGCATATCTTTCATTAATGATTATTGTGATACCTTTCTTTCATGTTACCTCACCGGCAATCTTTGGTTATGTTTAATACATCTTTCAGTTTCTGGTTGCCTCGCCTGCTACAGTAGTTGGATTAATTTCTCTAGTTAGACAACACTTGCTTGCTTTTCTATACTTGTAAATTAGTGTCTTTTAGTTTTAAATTATAGTGTATATTATTTTAGCTCTCTGCTTGAATAGTGGTAGATTAGAAATGAGGTAGATTAATTGCTCTAGTACTTGCTTGCTTTACTGTTCTCATATTGGTGCCTTTGAGTTTTTAAGTTTTCGAATTCTTGGATTATTTTTCTTTGTTTTAGCTCTTTGCTAGTTTAGAAGTAGTGATTACTTAGTACCCCTTAGACTATAGTGGTTGTGGTGAATGATGGGAGAGTAAGGTCATGTCATCGGGTGGGGTGGGGTGGGGGGACAAGGGTTGGAAGGGGGATAACGGAGCCTCTAGGCTGAGAGTTGGGTCTTGGAACATAGGGACATTGACGGGGAAATATATAGAATTAGGTAAGATTCTACAGAATAGGAATATCAACATAGCATGTGTTCAGGAGACTAGATGTGTGGGTACTAAGGCACGAGATGTAGACGAGTTTAAATTGTGGTACTCAGGAGGCGCTAGAGGCAAGAACGAGGTAGGTATTTTAGTTGACGGGGGACATCAGGGAGCTAATGGTCGAGGTTAGAAGGGTGGACTATAGGTTGATGGCTATTAAACTGGTTCTTAGAAGGCTTACTTTCAACGTTATTAGTGCTTGCGCACCTCAAGGGGGCTTGGATAAGGAGGTCAACCGACATTTCTGGGAGGATTTGGACGAGGTGGTGCATGGTATTCCATCTTCCGAGAAGCTATTCATAGGAGGAGATTTCAATGGCCACCTCGGGACCATCTCCCGGGATTATGACGATGTGGATGGCGGCTTCGATTTTGGAGTTAGATACGAAGGAGAAACTTTGATGTTGGATCGCGATAGAGCTTTTGATTTGGTAATAGCTAACTCGAGTTTTCCTATGAGGGAGGAGCATTTGGTCACCATCTCGAATATGGTGGCTAGGAATGAGATTGATTACTTTCTCTGCAGGATGTGTGATCGAGTATATGCACAGATTGCAAGGTCATCCCAAGTGAGAACCTCAGGACCCAATATAGACTCTTGATAATGGATCCGGTGATTAATAGGAAAAGGATGAAGACATCGATGTGCACTCAACCTAAGATCAACTGAGGAAACTTGAATAAAGACAAAGCTTAGGAGTTGGGGGAACTTTTATGGCCACGAGGACTTGGAGAGTAGTGGATGCGACTATGATGAGGATTACAACAACAAATTGCATTAGGGAAGGTGTTAGAGAGGTCTTAGGGGTCACAAAAGGTTACTCTAGGGGACATAAAGGGGACTTGTGGTGGAATAGAGAGGTCCAAGGTAAAGTGAAAGTCAAGAAAATGGCTTCTATAAAGCTAGTGGAAAGCATAGACGAGGAGGAAAAGAGGACGAACCAGGAGTGTTATAAGAAGGCAAAGAAAGAGCCGAATTTAGCGGTTATGATGACTAAGACTACTGCATTTGGATGTTTATACGATGAACTTAGGGGAAAAGGCAGGGACAAGAAGTTATACCGTTTGGACAAGGTGAGGGAGAGGAAGGCCCGTGACTTGGACCAAGTAAAGTGTATCAAAGACGAGGATGGAAAAGTACTGATGGAAGAGGCATCTACTAAACAAAAATGGCATACATACTTTCATAAACTATTAAATGATGTGCTAGATGAGTTGGAGCACTTTGAGAGTTGGTGTGATTTTGGGTATTAGGCGTATTAAGGTTGAGGAAGTTGAGGGGGCAATGAGTACGATGAGTAGGAGTAGAGCAATTGGGCCATGCGAAATCCTAGTGGAATTTTAGAAGAACGCAGGCTGAGCAGGTTTGGTGGGGCTTACTATAAGGGCTATAAAGTTGTTGAGTCACACTTTGAAAGTTTGGGAGAGGGTGGTGGAATTTAGGGTGATGAGGAGTGTGTCTATTTTTGAGAACTAGTTCGGATTCATGACGTGTCGATCAACTATGGAAGCTATTCACTAGTGGGGAAATTGGTAGAGCAGTATAGGAAAAAGAAGAAGGACTTGCATATGGTATTCATTACCTTGAAAAAGCATACGATAAAGTGCTGAAGGAGATTCTATAAAGGTGTTTGGAGGTTAGCGGTGTTTTTGTAGCGTCCACTATGGTGATTAAGGATTGTATGATGGTGCTAAGAATCGGGTGAGGACTGTGGGATGTGACACAAAATACTTCACAGTAGTGATGTGGTTGCACCAAGAATCGACTATTAGCCCATTTTTATTTTCCTTGGCGATGGACGTGCTGACGTGACACATTCAAGGGGAGGTGTCATGGTGTATGTTATTTCCCGATGACATAGTGCTGATTGACAAGACGCAAGGCGGGGTTAACTCAAGGCTGGAGATTTAGAGATAGGCCCAAAGGGACTCAAGTTGAACAGGACCAAAATAGAATACTTAGAGTGCAAATTCAGTGATGGGACTCATGAATAGATGTTGATGCGAAGCTTGTTACTCAAGTTATCCCTAAGAGAGGGAGTTTCAAGTACCTTGGGTCAGTAATCCAAGGTAATACAGAGATTATCAATTATGTATCAACATGTGTGATAAGAATGTGCCACTGAGACTTAAGGGTAAGTTCTACAAAGTATTGGTTAGACTGACCTTATTGTATAGGGTAGAGTGTTGGCTGGTCAAAAAATCGCATGTCCAGAAAATAAAAGTAGCAGAAATGAGGATGTTGAGATGGATGTGTGGGCATATCAGGTTGGATAAGATTAGGAATAAAATTATTCGGGACAAGGTGGGAGTGGCCCCCGTAGAGGACAAGATACGGGAAGTGAGGCTAAGATGGTTTGGCATGTGAATAAGAGAGGCACAGATACCACGGTAAAGAGGTGTGAGAGGTTGGCCTTGGTGGGTCTGGGGTGACTAGCCAGGATATGGCGTAGCTCCAATTTATCGAGGATATGACCCTTGATAGGAGGGTGTGGAGGTCAAGAATTAGGGTAGAAGGTTAGTAGGTAGTCAAGCGTATTTTTGTTAGGGACCGAGGGTATTAGGGTTAGTTCTTTGTATCGCTACATGTTTTCTATCAGTCGAGTATACTTCTTTTTCATACTAGTAGTATTTCCTATTTCTTAGTTTTCTATTACTATATGTTGCCTCTTCCACTCCAGCTATCTTATTATCTTGTATTTTCTAATTCTTAGACTTCTTTTACTACATGTTATCTCTTTCGCTCCGGTTATCTCATTATCTTGTTGTTGTTACTACTTATTGTTACTTGCCTCCCTTTAGTCTTTTCTTAAGCAAGGGTTTATCAAAAACAACGTCTTTATCTTTACAAGGTAGGGGTAAGGTCAGTGTATGTACTATCCTCCCCAGACCCCACTTGTGGGATTACATTGAGTTTTTGTTGTTGTTGTTGTTGTAATCTCCATTTTTGAAGTTGGAAGGTTGAGGGATAAAATTTAAAACTCAAAGACTGTTGTTAAATCAAATGGGTATCATTGCAATAGCTTGAAAACATCTTTGGGATGCTAAATTTGAGCTCATTCGGAGAATATTTGGTGTTGTTTGGGTCTGATATTGGTAGTAATGGTGATTTCTATTTGAATATTTTCATGTAGGTACTATGAATTCATCGTGACAGATACAAGATCAATAACTATCGAGCACGAATTTGTAACGACCCGGCCGGTCATTTTGAGAGTATTAGCCCCGAACCCCTATTTATTGTTTCCTCCATCTCATTTTTTAGTTTCGTGACTTGCCGGGAGGTTTGGTTTTTGGTTTTGTAGTGGAGTGGGACACATAGTTCCTAAAGTGAGAGTTTAAGTTCTAGGAATTTACCGTAGTTTGAATTGTGTGAAGGAGACTCCAAAATGGAGTTTTGACGGTTCCAGTAGCTCCGTATGGTGATTTTGGTCTTAGGAGCGTGTTTGGATGTTGAATTGGAGGTACGTAGGTCATTTTAGCGTCAATTGGAGAAAGTTGGAAAATTGGATGATTTTTAGGAAGTTTGACCGGGAGTGGACTTTTTGATATCGGGGTCGGATTCTGATTCTGGAAGTTGGAGTAGGTCCATAATGTCAATTATGACTTGTGTACAAAATTTGAGGTCAATCAGAATTGATTTGATAGGTTTCGGCATCGGATGTAAAAGCTTGAAGTTTTAAAGCTCATTAGGGTTGAATCGATGCGCAATTCATATTTTTTGCGTTATTTGATGTGATTTAAAGGCTCGACTAAGTTCGTATGGTATTTTAGGACTTGTTTGTATATTTGGTTGAGGTCCCGGGGGCCTCAGATGGATTCTGGATGGTTAACGGATCAAATTTGAACTTGTGAGAATGGCTAAAGGCATCAGAAGCGCATGCGCAGAAGCGTTCCTTGGCCGCAGAAGCGGAAGCACAAGTGCACATTTGGGTCTACAGATGCGGACGTGCCTAGAATAAGTTAGAACCGCACCTGTGGCTGTGGACTCGCAGAAGCGATTTCGCTATGCAAAAAAGGGCCAATTCCAAGGGTTTAATTTCATTCTCCATTTTTGAACCTAGAGAGCTCATATTGAGGAGAAATTTTGAGGTGTTTTCAAAAAAAATATTTGGGTAAGGATTCTTGACTTGTTTTTGAATAATCCCCACTAAGATATCATTTATTCTTCCTTTATTTAAGGATTGGGGTTGTGAAATTTGTGAAAAAGGGTGGAAAATCCCTATGCCGAATTTTGAGGTTTGATTGAGAATTTGGTATTAGATTTGATTAATTATTGTATCGGTGAACTCGTGGTCGAATGGGTATTTGTATTTTGTGACTTTACCCGATTCCGAGACGTGGGCCCGGGTCGACTTTTTGGCGCGATTTTTCAATTCTTTGCTAAAGTCGTAGTTTCATTATTTAAATTAATTTCTTGTAGTTGTATTTATAGTATGCAATTGCTTTTGGCTAGATTTGGGTCGTTCGGAGTCGGAAAATCGAGTGAAAGGCATTCTTATTGACTGATTGAGCTTGGTTTGAGGTAACTGACTCGTCTAACCTTGTGTGTGTGCGTGGGGGGGGGGGTACCCTTAGGATTTGGTATTGTTGCAATATTTTGTGATATATGAATGTTGTGTGAGCGAGGTGACAAGTGCGTACACAGGCTAAATGTGGAAATTCTGGTTCTTGCTGAGTAGTCTTCTTTTAAATTCCGTAACTGAGTTGCCTTTTCATGTGTAGCTGTCATGTTTAGCCTAGTATCGTATGTCTACGTGTCTTAACTTTTACTTGAAATTTATGCAACATTCTTAGTTGAATTACTTGCCTCAGTGATCTTGTATTCAGTCTTTAACTGTATGATTCCTTGCTGTAAAATCATTGTTTCATAGGTTATGAGTTGTGTATTTACTTTTGGGACTACGAGACTGTCACGCCCCAAAACCGAGGAGCGCAACCGGCGCTCAACCAAGTGAACCCGACCGAGGAAGCCTATTAGATTTCATTCTACCCAAACTCATCCACGAATAGAGATAATACATATTATCATTAATTAAACGAAAATGTGTTCATGTCTACAATACCAATTCATTTCCAATAGTTTCATCATTTTTAAAGTCTCAAATGGATATGTAATACAACCACAACATAACATAGTTTGTCTTTCCCCAGAACCAATACACAACCCACACTATATCTACGGATCCTCTATAGATAAAGAAGAGTACAATGATAATGCCGGCAACAAGGCCACGGCTATACCTCAAACTGAATACACAAAGTATAAAAGATACATGATCCCGGAATAAAGTGGGGCTCACCAAGTCAGCTGGGAAGAAGGTGTACTACTATCACTGATCAAAATCTTCTGTTGTGGAACCACCTGTATCTATTGAAAAATGTAGCGCCCCCGGCAAAAGGGACGTTAGTACTGTCGAATAGCACTAGTATGTATAACTAAACACCCTCTCAATAGAATGAAAAATAATACAAATAAGATTATCATAATATCAATGAAAGCCTTAATCAACATCAAACCTCAATTTAGGATCAAGACATTGTTCAAATTAATTTCCATATCTCACATTGGGAGATTTTTAGTATCGATATACCATTGTCCACAATACCATTATTCACAATAATGGAACCACCGTACTCTTAGCACGGAGTTCGATCATGACTCGATCGGCTAAGATATCTCATTAGAGATATTAACCACAATTTCTCTCAATATCAATACCACCGTCTTTAACACGGAGTCCGATCACAACCGGATCGTCTAGGCTATCCATTAGGGACATCAACCACAATTACCATTTCAATAACAATTTCTAACACAATCACCACCATGTGTGCGACATGGTGTCCGATCACGACCCGATCGGGTAGGCTGTCTTATTTGAGGCATCAACCTTTTTATATCAATCATCGCATTTCATAATACTTTCACATCTTTTCATTTCATTCGCACTAGTGGCCATAATTATAATATCATTCTTGGCACGTTGGCCATATTCAGTATTTCATGCTCACATTATCAATTTCAAATATCATCCTCATCATCAACAATAAACACAATTCAAATCAAAGTGTGTAGTATACATGTGAGCAATTTAGAGTCTAATGCCCAAAGAGATATTTCACAAAATTTGGCATAATAGCCTTCATTTGAACTTGACTTAAAGTCGAAACATTATTAATGCACAGCCCATATTTTAACACATCCTCAATTGGTAACATAACATGAATAGAGCATTTGGGATGCTTGTTGAACATATATCTTTCAACCCAATCTTACTCGGAATAGACAATTTCATAATGAATCACTCGGGACTTACATAATTTACATGAATATCGTGGGATTCAATTCTAAGAAAAGAGTTTAACCAACATACCTCACTTGAGCTTCCTTACACGCTAAATGTTCCGGAATTCTTAGCAACTTCAATCTATTGTACAAATATAACAAATTAAATCAAAATTAGGAAGATGATCATGGTTCTAGCTCATTTGAGCATTTTATCAAACACTAGATGTGCATAAAGGTTTCAAGGTCCTTTCATGGAGGATTCCATCATCCCACAACCCAACCTTTACCAATTTTAGCTCAACAATCTTTCTACACTCTTTGATAACACATGCATGTAAAATAACCAACCCTCTTAAATAAGTCTAATAAATTCAAAATAACACAAATTGTCTCAAATCAACTTAAATACGAATTCCTGGAAGTCTCTCAAGACAACCTTTAATATGCTTTCTTAAATCATATGTGCCCTCCCAATTTCGATGAATATTAAAGACTCGACCACGATTCTTGCATTCTACTTTGAGAACTTCTTTATTTTCTTCTACTACCTCAAAATGATCCTAAATATGTGAGCACACTCTAGAAGCACGAGGCATGATTGAACTTAAACCTAACAAAAATGGTAACCACACTTCACTTGATAATTGTAATTTTGTAGTGGCTACCATAAATAATTGATAAAACTTAAAATAATAATTAATTGAGAACTTGAGAGCATTAAGTAATTAAATAATCAAGAGGGAATTGAGAGAGAATTATAGAAGAAGAGAGCAAAATCTGAGAAACAATGAAGAAGAGGGGGTTTATTTATAGTTCTTAAAAGGATAAAAATGTAATTTATCAATTATTAGGGATGGGGGCCATTTTAGTAAAGGGTAGGCCGAAATGGCTAAAAGTGCAAAAAATGGCCGTTGCCCTACGGTCATTTTTTATTTTGACCATTAACAGCGGTCAGAATTAAAAACAAAAATCTACAACCTAAATTGGGCTGGACAGGGCTGGAACTCGGTTGAAACCCGTGAACAGGTTACCGGGCTAGCAGGGTTCCTTTGCACTGATAGCCAAAAAAGGGCCAACCCCGTCTGGAATAACCCCCTACCCTAGCCAAACCGTCTCAAACTTTACCGAACCGAGTTGAATCGGGTTGAATCAGGTTATTAGTGGGCCGGTCATGCCCGATTAACATCTTTAATTCAAGTGGAAGACTCAATGAAATTGTTAGCTAACCCATAGCTCTGGAATATTCTCTCTCACTGAATTCATCTCTAAACTTGCCGACTTGCTTTCTTTATTTTCTTAGTTTACTACTCTAGATTAGTTTTAGTTAGATATTCACACTTTCGAAAATTGCTTGAGTAGATTAATTGTTTGAGTTCAATTTAGTTGATTGTAAATCACAAGTCCTCGTGAGACCAATACTCTATTTATCACTTTATTACTTGTCGACCACATATACTTGATTGTGCATTTGGGAGCAACAAGCTTATAGCGCCGTTGCCGAGGACATAGAAATTAACTATTTTCTAGATTGAACTTTTATCTTTTAGCATTCAAGTTTTTAAATTTAAGTTTAGTTTAATATTTAATTATGTTTGTTGACATGGGATCTTGGAATGAAAATTGGTTGAATGATGGTTATTCTTATTTTGATGATCATTGTCCACATTGTGGAGGACCCTACTAGTAAAAGAATTGTCAAAATATTTTCTAGAGTGAGTTGGGTTTCCCGTCTCAATCTTATGAGTGGAATATTTATAATATATATGGTGATCAAGGTGGCCATTGAGATGACTGTCCTGATTCCTTTTATCTCTCTTCGAGCTTTTATTATGATGATTCTCATAATGTTTGTGATTTTGATAGGAACTTTTGAGTAGAGGATGCGGAATATGCTGCTTATATTATGGACTTGGTGGGGCAAGTAGCCGAGCAACAAAATAAAATTTAAAAGGCTATAAAAAGAATTAGTGCATCACTCACTAGCATGAAGGCCGTAAAGGAAGAATTGACTAAAAAGAGTGAGTTCCGGCAAGAGAAAATTTTAAGGAAGTGGAAATTTTGAGCCAAATTTGGTTACTGAAACAAGCTCAATAATTAAAAATACACGAGGCACAACGTGAGGAAATTACAAATGGGATGAGACACTTACTAGAAGGAAGAGGTGTAGGAAAGATATTATCAACTTTGGCTTGGCCATTCACAACTTGGAGGATAATTTGAATGAACGAATTGCCACGTCTAACGCCCAATAAATTAGTCACGAGTTGTGTGAAGCTGAAAATGAACTTATAAGGCAGATCGAGGAGCTAAAAGTGGAGTTTCAATCATTCGATCATATAGTAGTTGACGATGTCGAAGTTGAAAAAATTATATTAGGGTCAAGCGAGAAGCGGACATGTCACTCCTCCACCTTGGGGAGCGGGATCGATACTCAATCGAGGTAACCCAATCAAGCAAGTCTACCTGGTGCCTACCAACCAACCTTGCCCATGAATTATTCACAAAGAAATAAGATGTAATAATTAGTCGAGAAGATGGGAATATACAACACCAATTTTCATTCATTAAAAGGGGTTTCATTGATAGATAATAAAATGATACAAGTTCATGATTTATAAGGGGAATGAAACGACAAAGACAATATTTTTAGTTTTTCCCCATACATACGTAACCTACAATGTATATACAGAGCCTCTAGAATAAAATGAGAGAAGTATGAAAGTGTCTGTGACAAGGCCCCAACTATACCTCAAAATATAATATACAAGGATCAAAACAACATAAGACCCCTGTGCCACCATATGAGGTATCTCCTGCATCCATTAAAGATACAGCGCCTCCAGCAAAAGGGATGTTAGTATATATGGAATAGTACTAGTATGTAAGCTAAGTACCTTTATATGGAATGTAATGCCAACTTAAGGGGATATAATCATGGAAATAGGGAGGAAATCAAGAGTAATAAACAATTTGGCATTAACAATTTGGTTGGGAGATTATTAACTACTGACATACCACCATGCACGTGGTATGGAGTCCGATTTTGACTCGATCGGCTAGGATGTCTCACCCTAATATATATGGATTGACGTGGTAATGTGAAACCACCATGTGCATGGCATGACATCTGATCATGGCCCAATCGGCTAAGTCGTCTCACCACAATATCATGTGGGCCGACATGGTCTTTGCTAGCAATCAATTCATCCCAATTAAGGGGAACAATCACATCATAGTGCTAAGGGGATTTTCCCCCATTCATCTCCTACAGCGGCATGTGTAGTTTTAGGATTATGCCTTTATAACCCACCCTTTCTCGGTGACATAACGATACTCCCAAAAATATTTCATGTAAAGCATTTCAGAAAACCTTTTCTTTTCACTGACCCTTGGGACATATAATTCATCATCATTCTCATTTGGTAAATGGCCACATTTCACTTTCATGCTTTAGCTTCTTTTACTTGCCATGGGTCATCATAAAATATTAAATGTATTTAAAGAATTGGGGATCATAGCTGCAAAATACACGAGTAATAAGAGCTTAATACACTTGGAATATTTCCACTAGGAAACCATAGAGATTTTTAGTTGAAACATAGATTAAATTGCAAGCATTTTATGAGTCAATCATACTTGAAATATTTTCCAAAGATGAGTATAGAGATGTGTCACGACCCAAAATCCACTAAAGGTCGTGATGGCGCCTAACACCGCCGTCAGGCAAGCCAAGGGTGATTGATCAACTGAATTACTCATTTTAGTATTTTAAAATCAAAATTTTTATTAAATAAATAGTATAAAATAGAATTTACAGGGTAGTGATAATGTTTACACGAACTACAACAATAAGCAACCTATAGGAACCCCCAAAACCCGGTGTCGCAAGTGCACGTGCATCAACTAGGAAATATAATAAAATACAACATCTGTCTGGAATACAAATTAGACAGAAAAATATAAATAACTCCGAGAGAGACTCTGCAGGATGTGGATCATAACATGGAATGCAGCTCACGGTAAAGTCCCCCACAATAGCCGCTTCTTTTCTCCCTAAAGACCACCAGACATATATGTACCTGCGCAATAAGTGCAACAAGTATAGCATGAGTGCGTAAATCAACGCGTATCCAGTAAGTATCTAGCCTAAACCCAGAGAAGTAATGACGAGTAGTCGACATCGACACTTACTAGTGGTCCAATAAGACAGATACAATAGAAGTAAACAGATGTGAGTCAGAGCAAATAAAACAAAATAACAAGGGTAAATACGTGGTAAAATTATCCTCTCCGCAATAACTCAAGCTCTAAGCTAGTAGTTACCTTCTCAATCGGAGTATATATATAATGGACCTCACCAGATAGGTCGTCATAGTTCAAATCATGAAAACTCACAGATATACTTGCTTCTTGTCAATTATTACGCACGATTTCATAAGAGTATTTAATATAAATATCGAGGCGTACGGCCCGATCCTATCATAATATGTGCACTGCCAAGGGTTGAATGGCACAAATCATAGATACATCTATTTTATTGCCGAGGCGAATGGCCCGCTCCCATAAGAGTGTGATACACAATCCTGTCGAGGAGAACGACCAGATCCCTTCATGTGCACACTGCCGAGGGTATAACGGCACGAACCATAGATGTATCTATTATACTGCCGAGGCGAATGGCCCGCTCACATTAGAATAAGAAGTTTTAACGGGTCCTTCACCCCACTCACAAGTAGTCTATCACTCTACACAAGTCTAGTCTCAAATCTTAACGTAAAATAAAAGAATTTAATAGGCAAGAGATAACTCAAATAGTACAGTTACGGTATGGAGGAAACCTAAGTCTATGTGGACATAACATAAATCTAGCTACATAAGGAGTCTCGTCACCTCGTGCGTACGTAGCCGCTGCAACAAGTAGCACATATAAAATATATCACCTAGGGTTAGTTTCCCCTCACAAAGTTAGATAGGAGACTTACCTCGCTCCGAAGTTCCATATACGGCTCCAACGCCACTCAAACATTTCAAACCGATGCCCGTCTCTCCAAAACTAGTCAAATAAATGTGCAAATCCAAAAATATATACTCTATTACCCATAATTAATCAAGTTATAACAATTCTCAACTCCGCTCAAAATGTCAATAAAGTCAACCCTCGGTCCCACGTGCACGGAATCCGAAAATATTTGAAGATAAACTTTACCCATAACACTACGAACTCAAATATATGATTTATTCACAATTCCACATCCAATTTCGTGGTAGAAATCCAAAAATACCAATTTTTAGGTTTTCCACCAAAATCTCAAATTTCTACAAATTCTCATGTCTAAATCTATATATAAACTCACAGTGTGAAGAAATCACTTACCCCATAATAGATGATGAAGATGGCACTCCAAAATCGGCTCCCATGGATGAAATGAAGTAAAAATGGGCAAAACCCCCATTTTAAAATAACACACTGCCCAGCGACTCTTCGCATCTGCGGTCCATTAGCCGCTTCTGCGTCTCCGCAGATGCGATGCTCCCCTTCGCTTCTGTGGCTTCCCTCTCATCTGTGGAAAAAAGGTCCGCTTTTGCAGACTTGCTTCTGCTGCAACACTGTCGCTTCTGCAAAGTAGCCCTCCCTCACTTTCCGCTTTTGCGATCGATCCATCGCATGTGCGACTCTGCTTCTGTGGTCCACCTGCTCGCTTCTGCGACCCCTGCCTCAGTCATGCCTAGCCCCTTCTACAAAGCCCATCTCACTTCTGTGAACTCGCACCTGCGAGCAAAATTTCGCAGGTGCAATTGCACCAGAAGGAAGAATTCCAGCAATTTCTTCAAGTCCAAATTTGATCCATTTCCAATCCGATTCAGACCCGAGGCCCCCAGGACCATGTCCAAAAATACCAACACATCCCACAAGACGATACAAACTTAGCCGAAATCTCGAATCACGTCAAACAACATCAAAATTACAAATCGACGGCCAAAACCTTTCTTTAAACATTCCAACCTTCACACTTCGACGAGCGCATCCGAACCATACCAAAACATTCCGGAATGACTCCAAACTTTGTGTACAAGTCATGAATCAGAATACGAACCCATTCCAAGGCTCAGAATCCCAAAATGGAATCTATAACACCAAATCCTAGTTCAAACCAAACTTAGGAAATTCTTAAACCTTCAAAATGTTAACTTTCCCATAATGAGCGCCGAAATGCTCCCGGGTGATCCGATACTCAACTCGAACATATGCCCAAGTTCGAAATTATCATACGTACCAATTGGAACCTTCAAATCCTGATTCCGAGGTCGTTTACTCAAAAGTCAAACCTTAGTCAATTCTTCCAACTTAAAGCTTCCAAAATTAGAATTTGCTTCCCAAGTCGACTCTGAACTTCCCGAAATTTAATCCCGACCACACGTACAAGTCATAATACCTGAAGTGAAGCTACTCAAGGCCTCAAACTGCCAAACGATGTGCTAGAGCTCAAAACGACTAGTCGGATCGTTACAAGATGGAAATTGAAACATGACTTGAGTATATAGACATTAGATAAATCATCCATTTGGGATAGTTTAACACAATAAGAATAGAAACTCAGACAAACCATACTTGGAGTTCATAAAGGATTTATTGAATTCGATCCTACGGAGGTAGTTTAACCAACATACCTCAATCGACCTTTCCTTAGGATCCCTACAAAGTTTCACTTCTATTTATACTTCAATCTACATCCAGATAGTTCAATAGAATCACTATTAGTTGGAATTCTCAAAATGTGGGTCTTTTAGGCATTTCGTCAAACACTTTATATGTATACTCGTCTACAAGTTTCTATAATGGAATTTCTTCACCCCGCAACCAATTTTCAAGTAAACAATTTACCCACAATCATTCTAAGACAACCAACCACCTCCATTGGTACATGCATGTCTTAATATTCATTTTCCAACCCAAGAACCTCATTTCCTATTCTTCACAACCATCCAATTTTCAAGATTTAAGGCTTATAATGAATACAAGACTTGTTAAACATGATTTAAATGAGTTTAAAGTCATAATATAACTATATATGATGTTTGGATAGAAAATATAAAGTTTGGGAAAAATCGGATTTAAGTTTCGGAAAAACCGACAAAGGATTTGCCTTATCACAAACCTCTTCAAGAAATACATTTCGTGTGCTATATGAGGTCTTTTGGGAAATATTATATATAAAATTGAAGTTATTGGAATGTAGTTTCTAACTTACTTAACCGTTCGTTCATACGACATCCGGATAAAAAGATATAAGAATCAAAAAATAGGCCAATGTGAGGGTGCCAAGCTAGCACCTCTTTGACTTTTCAAAAGTTGATATTTAGGTCTTAACTCGTCTCTCTATTCAATTTTTACATAGAACCCAACAAGAGAACACCATAAGACCTATTATTTAGCTCTCTAATAGGGTTTCAAAGAATACTAGCATCCCGGGTCCGAAATCGAGAAGCGATAATATTAGAACGATCCCTACGACGTAAGTATCATTATACCGCCTCTCTTTTTTCTTTGTAGTTCGAGTTTTGTACGGTACTTAATAGTTAAGAAACATCTAATTTCTGTATTTAAGTGTTTAAATATCAAGGGAGTTTGATAAATTGGTTTCCTAATAGTTAGAACTCACGGGACGGTGATCGGAAGCCGTGAGTTTGATTTTTTTTTTTACACTTTTAGTGGATTGTTTTGTAGTCCACTCGTGATGGCCTATTGTGTTGCGGATTTATGGAGTTTTGAAGGATAAAAGGGCATGGAGAAACACCACATGTGGCAGGGTAGTAGGTTGGTCGCTCGTCATTGCAGTTTTAGGCTAATTGATAACTTCTTTATTGGGTGTGTTATGGTATATTTGGGGTTTTTGTTGTATTGAAGGACTCGAATTGTAATTAGGTTGGTTTTGAGTTGTTGATTGTATTGTGTTTGTATCTCGCCTATAGTGGACTTGAGGGAGCAGTAAAACCAGGGAAAATGCTGCCCGTTTTATTTTAGAATTGAGTTATCGTTTGAGATACGTAATATACTAGCGCCATATAAGTTGTACATGTATTTATTTTGTTATAGGGTTGGCGCGCTAGTTATCATAAGCTTGTGGTTGAGTTGCATTGACGATTTGAGGTATGTTAAGGCTATCCCTTCTTTTCGTTTAGCAATATGATACAAACGAAATGAGCAAGCACGCAACTTTCGTAAATGATTCCATTCTTAGAAGTACTAGGGTTGCCTATGTTCTGGATTCCCCATATGTCCTACTTTCATATTGTTTGTTCATGGGTATCATGACATTCCTAGAGATATTATTGACTTACTTCATTATGCATTGCATCCATTTATACATGTATACTGACACATGACCAGATGGCGTTATATACGCGTGTAGTATATGTATATGGGGTATGGGAAAAGGTTATGGAGTTATATAAGCACCACCACCTGATCAGCTGGTATACGTTGAAGATTTCGCCCACAGTGGCTGAGATGATATGATGGGATGCCCTCAGAGGCTTAATGATGTTATGTACGCATATACCTATGCATGGTATGACAGTTATATGCACATGCATGACATTATAAATTTTTCAAGATTCACAGAGATATCTAGAATTACAGGTTGAGTTATTTACTCCATATTTCTTTTATGTCTTTTATATACTACTTTCACGCCTTACATACTCGGTACTTTATTTGTACTGACATCCCTTTTTCCTGGGGACGCTGCGTTTCATGCCCGCAGGTCCTGATAGACAGGTTGTGTAACGTCCCAACCAGTCATTTTGCCTTCTAGAATCTTATTCCTCTAAATAAGACTTTCCGTACATGATTTTACTGATAAATAACTTGCGGGGATGGTTGGTTCGAGATTTGGAAGCGTTTGGGTTAAAATCAGAACACTTGGTTTCTTAAGGTTGGCTTTAAATGCCAAGTTTGACTTCGGTCAACATTTTGAGTAAACGACCTCGGAATCGGGATTTGGCGGTTCCAATAAGTTCATATGATAGTTTCGGACTTGGGCGTATGTTCGGATCGGGTTTTGGATGACCCGGGAGCATTTTGGCGCCCAATAGTATAAGTTGGTTCTTGAAGGTTTTAGAAGTTCTTTAAAATTTGTCTTGGAGCGGGTTTTGGTAATATCGAGGTCCAAATGGAATTTCAAGATCGGGAATAGATCTGTAGTGTCATTTAAGACATGCACGCAAAATTTGGTGTCATTCTGAGTAGTAAATTGGAAGTAAATTGAAGAAGTTGAAGAACTTGAGGACCAATATAATCGAGGTCCAAAATTTGGTATGTTTCGGCGCATTGGAAGTAAATTGAAGAACTTGAAGTTCTTAAGTTTGATTTAATTGGTTTTAGGGTGTGATTCTTAGTTTTAATGTTGTTTCGGATGTTCCGAGAGTTTGAGCGAGTTTGTTTCCTGATTTCAAACATGTTGGTACGTTCAGATGGGGCCCCGGGGGCCCCGAGTGTCAATCGGATGAGGCTCAAACCAAGTTGGAATTTGGAAGCCAAAGCTGAAGCTCCAGTTGCTGTCATAATCGCACCTACACTTGGTCAACCGCAGGTGCGAGTCCCATGATCGCAGATGCATCCCAGCATAGGCTGCCCAGCCATCACAGAAGCGAAAGAAAGATCGCACCTGTAATAGCGCAGGTGTGAAGGGAGGCATCGCAGGAGTAGGCAGTGTATTAGATGCACGTTGTTTGTTCCTGATGCGTGGCCGCAGGTGCGATCACCTGGGCGTAGAAGCGAGATAAGGCAGCCTGGCTTTGGTCCGCACCTGCGCGAAATGTCCGCAGAAGCAGAATCGCAGGTGCGCCAATTTAACCGCAGGTGCGGAAGTTGCTGAAGGGCAGTGATGTTTTAAATCGGGGTTTGAGCACTTTTGCTCACTTCTTACTCTTCTTGGGGGTGATTTTAGAGCTGGTTAGAGAGAGGATTTCCATCAACTAGTTGAGCTTTGAGTTGTTTGGCATCAAATTTGGAGGTTTAAGCACGTTCTTGAATTGGAAAGTAGGCCTTGAGACGAGGTAAGTCTCCTTTCTAACCTTGTAAGAGGGAAACTACCCCACAGGTGAAATAAATTAATATGTGTTGTTGTTTGTGGGTGGCACGTATGGACGAAGTGACGAGAGTCCGTACGTAGCTACTATTCCTGTTATGTCCGGGTAGTCTTAGGCTTACACCATGCCTTATTTATATTGTTGTTGCTTTATGTATATTGTTTGCCTTGAGAAGGGCGAAATGGAGTGTGCTTATTAAATGTTTCAACAGGAATGGGAATTGAGTAAACATGATGGGATCTTAAAAGTTTTCATTTGAATGTCATATTTTGAAATGAATGGGAGAGTACTATAAACATTTATGAGATCTTTGTGTAACCGCGTCGCATGTATGATTCGCGAGCGGGAAAATTCCTTAAATTTATGTTTTACCGCGTCGCATGTATGATTCGCGAGCGGGGAAAATATATGCATCTATGGTTCTCGTCGTTCGACTCTCGGCAGTGCACAGTTTAAATATTTTGTTCGATCGGGCCATACGACCTCGACATAATTGCGCATGCTAATTATTTGGAAATTCTCCATGATTTATTCTGCTTAAAGGCCTTGAAATGTAAGTTGCTAAATGGTATCACTGAAATTTAAGTTATAATTATGGAAGAAGGACTTATCTTTTCCTGTTGTTGAACTGACAGAATCCATGATATCCATCTTTGAGTCAATAAAAGAGTATAAGCCATAAAGTCATGTCCCCATTTCGAGAAATGAGTTGGTGACTCGTACGTGATTACCACAAGGAAAAGTTAGACCCCCGGAGAAATAAAAATCAGTATGGTCTAGTGAACAAGATAAACTGAACATGAATTAGGGATTGGAAGATATGATAATAGTCGGCATCGTGAGAATTTTAGAGATTGTGTTCCGACAATAATAGAATGGACAACAGATAGAAGGGTTACCGCAAGGCAAGTAAGAGTCTGTGAAGATTTGAAAAGACACCAAATATGAAGAGGTGAAACATTTATAGGTAAATATTCATAGCATTAAATGTTAGTACTCCCCTAAAGGGGGAAGATGGTGTGATATGGTATTAAGTCGGAGTTATGTGGTTCATGTAATTATGGAATAGTAAAGGAAGAATGCGGTCGAAATGTGAAAGGAATGAGATTGCATTTATTCAAATCCTACGGATATGATACAACTCCAGAACATTATGTAAGCATGACGGCGGGGAGAGGCAGTAAGTGTTCCATCACTAGATGTTATTGATAAATAAGTGCAAATGAACACTGGATACATAAGGAGCCAGTGTGCGGGGTAAGTTAGGACAAAGGATATAACCCAAGAGAGATTACGCAGAATATAGATATGAGAATGGACTAACGAGTAGTTAGTAGTTGATTCGGGA